>NC_073631.1:28030000-28655000 GCF_029407905.1 Bubalus kerabau | reverse complement strand
CACTGAATAGTTTGTCTTTCGCACCATACAAAATGTATTTGCATATGCGCTACTTTGAAATGAATCATCAACATAGTGACAAAAGCGAACCACTATAAAGTGCTTCCTATGTACCAGGCACTGTTTTAAATGCTTTATGTATATTAACCCATCTAATCCTGTGCCCAACCCTATGACACAGGGAATTATCACCCTCCTTAATTTACTGATGTGGAAACTGAGGCACGGAGTGAGCTCATTTGAAAGCAAAAAGCTGTCAGAGCAGCCACCTGAGTTTCCCTCTTGAAGTGCACTGCTTTAGCTTATAAAGCTATTTATTTCCCCCCTCCAGGGTGACTGTCGGCTGGCCCAGGGTCATGTGGCTAGACAAAGCCAGAATTTGAACACAGTCTGGCCTCAGGTTTTCTCCTAACTCCGTCATGCTTCTCTAAAAGACCTGGAACAGACGAGAAGTACAGCCATTCCTTCCATGGGGGTTTGACTCTCCGTGGATACCAAACCTGCAGATGATCGAGTCCCTGGCTGTATTAAATGAGCCAAGTGTTATCCTCTACATACAGGCACCTGCAGTGAGGGTGGGCAGGACACTGGAGTTGGATTCAGAAGTCTCCTGAGAAAATTCTGAGCTCTGTTTCTGAATCAGATACTAAGGTAGCTGGTGTTTTCTTAACTCTAAGATGAAAATACGAATCATATCCTCCATTATTGTGTTTTTGTTTGGGGGCTTCCCTAGTGGCTCAGTGGGAAAGAACCCGCCTGCCAATGCAGAAGACATGGGTTCAATCCCTGGGTTGGGAAGATCCCTTGGAGAGGGTATGGCAACCCACTTCAGTATTCTTGCCTGGGAAATCCCATGGACAGCAGAGCCTGGAGGGCTACGGTCCAGGGGGTCACAAAAGAATCAGACGTAGTGACTTAACAACAGCAACAACTGACTTAATATTGACACCTGCTGTATTATTCTTGAGACCTTAAGGTACTTTGTCAGGATTCACTCTCTAAACTGTGGCTGCCTTTATTCCTTCTGTAAATAACAGAGCTCATGGAATTACTTATGCAAACAGTAGACATGGAATAATCGGTATTGCTGATCTCAAATGGGAAGCAGGCTCTCCCCAGGTCTTTTACATTCAAACATTCAACACATTTTTCAAGTGTGCTCAGGAACCAAACCCTGAGAAAGCTCCATAGAAAATAGTAGGATGAAAAGGTATGGTGACCGTTCTCACCAGTCTTAAACAGCAAATGAAATAGGACACCAAAACCAAAACAGAAATATGTGCCGTGGAGGGCAAAAAAAGCTCTGTGAATTCAGAGGAAGATGAAGCACTTTGGAGCAGGGAAACTCAGGAAAGGAGACTTTCAGTATATGGATATTAGCAGAGAAAGGGAACATCAGATACAAGGAAATTCGATTCTGTCTGATTCAATGTCAGACTTCCACAGAACATCTAGTGTTTCAAGGCACTGTACTAACTGGGAAATCAAGAAGAAGATAGTCCCTGAACTCAGAGCTTAGAATTTGGGGGAGACTGTCTAAGTTAGTTCTCTCACCACAGAAGCACAAGGCCAGAAGAACACAGAAAAACTAATCACTGTACTCCTCAGAGATGTAGTTTAAAGAAAAAAGGCAACAGTAAAAGGGGAAATTGATGAAGGACTATTTAATTCTGCCTATGGGAGACAGAGAGAGTTCAGAGAGTACCACAAAGAAAAAGAGATGGTTGACCAGAGTCTTAAATGAAGCTTAAATAGATAATTGCTAAGTAGGTTAAAAGGAGAAGGGAATGATATTTCAAGCAAAGGATACAACATAAAACCATGGATTTTGGTTGTTTCTCCTGTCATATGTGCAGAGAATCACAAAACTGGGGATATGGTAGGGTGGAGATATAAATTTCAATTCTTTATTCTTTTCAGAGCAGAGTTGATCTCTCCTTCCACTTTCAAAAAACTGTTTCCCAGTACTTGACTTGACCCCAGAATATTCTCCCTGGGCACTGATCTCATGAACAGCTAGCTAAGTCTGTTTCACATGTCAATCTCTGCTCCCTGCTCAAGCACGTCCCAGAGGTTGAGACAGGCAGTGTATGTCAGGGGGTAGGGGTGGGGGAAAGATGCACTCAAGCAAAGGAGGAGCAGGTTTGAAGTGACTGAAGGCAGTAAGAGAGAAAAATGATGAATGAAAACTCTAAGCAGTTTGTATTATGAAAAATGTAGTGCATAGAATAGCATGACTCCTTCCTTTTATCCCCTTCCATATTATTTTGAAATAAATTTGAGACAACGTATCATGCATCCATAAGTATTTTAGTATGTATTCCTAAAGACAAAAGCACTTATAACAAAAACACTACAATCAACATACCTAGAAAATTTAATACTATGAACTAACTTCTGAACAGTGAGTCTGAGGAACTTATAGAACATTGAGCTTTGATGATCTAAGAGCTAAAGATGAGGGAACTTAGTGTCATCAATATGTGGGAGATGCCAAGGACTAGGAAATAGGTGACATCACCTAGGAGTCATAAAAGGAAGCAAACAATAGAAGATTGCATTAAATACAAAATTTGAATAAAGGCCAGAGACACGAGGAGTTAGAAGAACCTGAAGATCTGTGAGGACTGGAGGAATCAAGATATCTCTCCATTTGTGAACAGAATGAGACTTAGGCTGAGCCTTGAAGGATAGGACTTCAGTAGGTGCTGGGGACAGTGGTGATAATTCATCTGAGGAAAATGGTACGAGTGATTACATGGAACTTGACCGGTAAAAGGGCTCACTTCACAGGAAAGAGGGGATTGGTAAGAAATGAGGTCACCAAGCTGGGGGAGATTACAGGATGCATCCAGGATTTGAATTTAATTCACTGTTTCAGTAACTGTTGGTTGAGTGGGTAGAATATACCAGAGATCATGCTAACAGCTAGGGATGGGAAGACTTACGAGACTGATTTATGCTCATAAGTAGCTTTAGATCTGTTCCAAGAACATTTAATCAAAAATGCCACAATTATAATGTCATTTAATAAATATTTATTAAACATATTCTATCAGTCAGTCACCATGAGGATGCTGTGGATACAATGATCATTAAGTCATGGTCCACAAAAAGCCATTGAACCATGAACAAATTTTGGGGGGATGCTGACATGAGAAAAAGCATTTTGAGGGGAATTTCTTTTTTACTATGCACAAAGAATGGGATAAGGACACTTCATCAAGAAGACAAAGTGATAAACCTTGAAATAAGGGGAAAACAAGAATGGAAATAAAGGGATTATATAAGAGATGTATTCATGGAAGAAAATGGTGCGAAAAAGCTGAGTAACTGATGTCGCAAAGTTTCAGATGGGGTGTGTGTGTGTGGGTATGTGTGTGTATGCACATGTGTGAGCACAATCTTTCAGGTGCAACCATATCAGTTTTCCTTTTGGGTGTCTGAAACTGTTCTCTGTGATACAATGAGCTCTACAGAGATCACCTTTCCTTTATGCTAAGAAAATTGTAGGTCTAACGCAGCAACATCCTCAAAGATCTTCCTGGGGATATCAGGTTTCTCTGGAGAAGGGGAACTTCTCCATTGCTGATGCGCAGGTATGTTCCCTTCAAACAGCAAGTGTTGTCTTAATAAAGACAGCATAGTGGGTTTTTGGATACCAGTATTCAGGTCACTTAGAACATTCAGAATGAGTCTTACATGATCGACCAATGTAAACTTGTGTGCTCTCTGCGTTGTTCCCTTGGAGTCAGCAAACACTGCACAGATGAAAGAGAAAAACAACAGTAAATTATTTCCAAGGATTAGAAACAGAAATCCTCAGATGATTCACCGATGATTCAGATTTCTGTGTATCGCTTCTATTCTACTTGTTGCCAAGGGAACTTGGGGCCTACTTCCTACCACACTTCGGCTATAAAAAGTACCAGCAAAAGCCACAGGAGAGTAACTTCTCGACTCTTTTATTAAAAAAAAGGCTAACGGCCAACATGTCATTTTCACAGAGAGATTTCAATTTTATCTATGAAGGTGATATCCACAAGACACTGAGATGTCACGTGATTATTCTATGTATCTATCGACTCCTTTCATTCAGCTGCTTTACTCAAGCAGGGCATCTCCAATAAAGAACCTAAGATGCCAGTGGAAATTGTCCTTTTTTCCATAAAATCCAGACCATCATGCTTTTTTTGTTGTTGTTTTTAACCTTTATTTTTTAACTGGAGGATAGTTGCTTTACAGTCTTGTGTTGGTTTCTGCCGTACGACAATGAGAATGTCATAATTGTATGTGTGTGTGTGTGTGCTCACATGTGCTGTGTGCTGTGCTAAGTCACTTCAGTCGTGTCTGACTCTGCGACCCCAGGGACTGTAGCCCACCAGGCTCCTCTGTCCATGGGGTTCTCTAGGCAAGAATACTGGAGTGGGTTGCCATGACCTCCTCCAGGGGCTCTTCCCAATGCAGGGATCGAACCTGCGTTTCTTAAGTCTCCTGCACTGGCAGGCAGATTCTTCACTACCAGCGCCACCATATGTCCCTCCCTCGTGAGCCTCCCACTCCTCCCCGCATCCCACGATCTAGGTCACTGCAGAGCACTGGATTGAGGTCCCTGCGTTTTGTAGCAGCTTCCCACTAGTTATCTCTTTCACACACGACAGTGTATATGCTTTTGTATCAATAGCCAAAGCCTGGCCAATGTGTGGACCTCAGCCAGGGCTCAAACCCAGAGTCATGCTCTGCCCTGTCTGTCTGGGTCATCACAGCAAGAGAAGGACATAAGCCAGGGAGAGGAAGGCAGTTTGATGACCACAAGCGGTCCTGTGCACTTTTACTCTTATTGCCATGATCTGTTGATCTTTCTCTAGCCATCGCCGTTATCAAGCCACAAAAGAGTATCAGTACAGTCAAACATTCATAGTAGAAAACCAGTCCTGGATGGATAATTTCCATTGCATATATAACCTAAATTTTTTCCTTAATATGTTCCTTGACTTAAATTCTCATTTAGAAATAGGGCAGGAAGCATACCTCAATGGATAGGTGTCAGGAAGACAGCAAAAGTCAATAGCACAAACCAGCACACTCTATGCTTACAGAGGGCAGATTCACCCATCTGTTAAGAAGGCCTGGAAAAACAAGAAAATTGAAAGCATTCCAGAATTTTTTTTTATTTGACTTTGATGCTTCCTAGAAATTTTGTAAAGAAGGAAGTTTTCTCTTTTAAGATGGCATATTTTCTCTTTATTATTCCCTATGCCCAGAAAAGGGTTTCCCTGGTGGCTCAGTGGTAAAGAATCAACCTGCCAATGCAGGAGACACAGCTTCGACCCCTGGGTCAGGAAGATCCCCCGGAGAAAGCCACTCCAGTATTCTCACCTGTGAAATCCCATGGACAGAGGAGCCTGGTGGGCTACAGTCCACGGGGTTGCAAAGAGTTGGACATGACTGAGTGACTAAATAACAACAAAGCCAGAAAAAAGCCACCAGCTATTCTTGCTTGAGCCCCACCTAAGAGGTACAGAATGCCTAAGATGTGCTTATGCTTAAATTTATATAATATTAGAACACTCCAGATCTTTGAAGGGGCAACATGATAAAATATAAGGCTACAAATTTCAATTTTTTTAATGGATGTTAGTATTACTTGTAATCAACAGTGATTTGTTCTAAAATGCAAAACTTCCCACCTTAAAATCTATCATGAGTTTCCTATTTCTTTGAGAATAAAATCCCAGCTCCTTCTCATGGAATGCAAAACCCCTTATGGCCTCATCTCACATCCCTTTGTACCTGAGCAATGCAGAAGTACTTACGGCTCCCAGCATCTATGAGTATCCCATGCCTCTGTGACTTGGCACATGGGCTTCACTAAGCCTGGAATGTCTTTGCTCTCTTCTCACCTGATGGATTCCTATTTATTCTCAACACTTAATTCATAACTATCACCTCCTCTGCTGAGTGTTTCCTGACTCAACTGTCAAAAGCAATTCTTACATAAGTCTTCTGGCTTTGTCAGTCTTTATAATATTGCATGCACACTATATGCCAAATATTGTTCATGTGTGTCTGTAACTTTTCATTTATTACACTGGATAATTCTTGGGGAGCCAGATTCATTTTATTTTTTATCTTTGTATTTTGAGTACTTTGCACAGTTGCTCAATATACATTAAGTTGTGTGTAACATTTTGTTGAAAACTTTTCCATTTTGCAAACCTTATGATGATGAGAGGAAAATGTATTTAAAAGTAATGCACCACTAGATAATGTTAGTGAAACATGAAATAAGCTTTGCAAATTTGTGCCTTACAATACCAAACAGAAGACACCTCTGTTCAAAATTTCTTGCTGGATAAACAAGGGAAGGGTCAATGTGTCATAACTCAGATGGATGTAAATGAAAGGGGCATTTACTCAACAAAGAAGAACAATAACAGCGAGGTCTTCCTGACCTCTGATGTTCAGACTAGCTGGTAGAAAAATTAAAATGTGATTTTTCTGTTTGTCCCAAGAACTCTAAATGAGACCCACATAAACATCTGCTTTAATAACTGAATCAAAGTTATTGAAGCTTTGCAGCAGACCTGCCAACCAGGAAGTATTGGAATAGCTCATTCTATCAAATCCACTGGGTCGTTTGGTCAGAGTACTCACAGGCCTTGAGCCTGAGTATTTCAGAAGCCCCCATCCTTAGCAATGAGGAGTCCAGGTGAGGTTTCAGGGACAGATGTAGGAAAGGAGTCTCATTTTGAAACAAGACTTAACATACTGTCCTCCTCTGGTAAGAGCCTATGTATCAGTAGTGCAAAGCTTGCTGAGATGGAGATCAGAACTATGCTGAGCTTGTGACTGTTCAGCAGCAACTTGGACCTGGCCTGACAAAAGCTGTTATAGCACCAAGCTGAGGTTCCTGAGCTAAAGCAGGAGTCACATCCACTAAAAGGAGACATGCCCAGACTTGCTGAGAAGGCTGTGAGAGAAATAGCATACATGAGCCAAATGCTAGAGTAGGGTCAGGAATGAAGAGAAAGTAGACTGGGATAGAAATGAGGAGCAGAGGTCTCTTTGAACAAGAACCTGAAACACCAAAAGCCTTTGCCTGGTGTGTGGACAGATAACCTCATGCTCAGCTGCTCAGCTGTGCCCACCTCTTTGCAACCCCATGGACTGTAGCCCACCAGGCTCCTCTGTGCATGGGATTTCCCAGGCAAGAATACTGGAGTGGGTTGCCATTTCCTTCTCTAGAAGATCTTTCTGACCCAGGGGTCAAACCCGTGTCTCCAGCTTGGCAGGCAAATTCTCTACCACTGAGCCACCGGGGAAGCCCCAATCTAGGTGGATAGTGCTTTGTAAATAAAGGGAAAATATTTCCCACTTCTCCTCAGGGGTGAAGGTGTTCTTCACAAAGAAGAGCAGAGAATTTATCTGTGTCAGGGTTTCTAAAGCCCCAGGGAAATTACTATTGGATATTACTGCCATGGCAGAAGGACTTCTGCACTGACTCCATGGATTCTGGGTTTTCACAAAGCTGGAGTCTCACAGATAGCCCAAGGTGAGTGTGAGAAAAGGAAGGTAGATCTTAAGCAATTCATCAGGCAATTTCAGTACATGAAAATGTTCGGTGACCCACGCAGTGCTTCTCGTCTTCCAAACATTGATAAATGGACTCTTGCTCTCCACCAGGGTATATTTCTCATTTGGATATTGTCATCTAGATGCTCCTCTACCTGGGTATTTTCCAGACATCCTTGTGCATTTGCAGTCAAGATGTTCAAGATTTCTTAGGATGGTTAAAGACTTGGACTGGCTTCCAATTCTGAAACAAGATAGCTTCAGTGGTATCCTGTCCCAGAATATCACCCCAAAACCGTAGGTAACCCAAGGAGGTGCTTTCTACCTTGACAGATTAAACCAGAAGAGCCTGAGCAAGAATTCTAACAGTGTCAGAAGAATGAAGCCAACCAAATTTACACTGGCAGAGCTCAGAAAACCAAACTATCATTAGAAGAGACCAACAAGTCAACTACAAGCTCAACCTAAACAAGGCAATTGACCTCTAACACAGAAAATATGAACAGGATCAATGGTCTGCTAACATCATAACCAAAATATTCAGGATACAGTAGAAAATCACTCATCCTATCAAGAACCAGGAAAAACCATAATCTGAATGAGAAAAGATAATCAGCTAATGCCAGTTACAAGATATATGTGATGCTGGAATGTCTGACAAAGATCTTAAAGCAGCTGTCATAAAGTACTTAAAAAAATCAATTGCAAGTCCTCATGAAACAAAAGGAAAATTAGAAAATTACAGCAAAGAAATAGAAGTTATAACAATTTGGTGAATGGGGAGATGTTTGCAAATAATATATCCAATAAAGTATTAGTATTCAAAATATATAAAGAACTCCTAAAACTCAATAGCAAAAACTCAAATAATACAAGTAAAAAAAATGGGGAAAGGACCTGAACATTTTTCCAAAGAAGATATATGAATACCCAACAGGTACATGAAAAGGTGCTCAAAATCAGTTCAGTTCAGTTCAGTCACTCAGTCATGTCCGACTCTTTGCGACCCCATGAATCGCAGGACACCAGGCCTCCCTGTCCATCACCAACTCCCAGAGTTCACTCAAACTCATGTCCATTGAGTCGGTGATGCCATCCATCTCATCCTCTGTCATCCCCTTCTCCTCCTGCCCCCAATCCCTCTCAGCATCAGAGTCTTTTCCAATGAGTCAACTCTTCACGTGAGTTGGCCAAAGTATTACAGTTTCAGCTTTAGCATCAGTCCTTCCAATGAATACCCAGGACTGATCTCCTTTAGAATAGACTGGTTGGATCTCCTTTCAGTCCAAGGGACTCTCAAGAGTCTTCTCCAACACCACAGTTCAAAAGCATCAATTCTTTGGCGCTCAGCTTTCTTCACAGTCCAATTCTCACATCCATACATGACCACTGGAAAAACCCGAGCCTTGACTAGACAGACCTTTGTTGGCAAAGTAATGTCTCTGCTTTTTAATATGCTATCTAGGTTGATCATAACTTTCCTTCCAAGGAGTAAGCATCTTTTAATGTTATGGCTTCAGTCACCATCTGCAGTGATTTTGAAGCCCCCAAAATAAAGCCTCTCACTGTTTCTACTGCTTCCCCATCTATTTGCCATGAAGTGATGAGACCAGATGCCATGATCTTCATTTTCTAAATGTTGAGCTTTAAGCCAACTTTTTCACTCTTCACTTTCTCTTTCATCAAGAGGCTTTTTAGTTCTTCTTCACTTTCTGCCATAAGGGTGGTGTCATCTGCATATCTGAGGTTATTGATATTTCTCCCAGCAATCTTGATTCCAGCTTGTGCTTCATCCAGCCCAGCATTTCTCATGATGTACTCTGCATATAGGTTAAATTAGCAGGGTGACAATACATAGCCTTGATGTACTCCTTTCCCGATTTGGAACCAATCTGTTTTTCTGTGTCCAGTTCTAACTGTTGCTTCCTGATCTGCATACAGATTTCTCAGGAGGCAGGTCAGGTGGTCTGGTATTCCCATCACCTCAAGAATTTTCCACAGTTTTTCTGTGATCCACACAGTCAAAGGCTTTGGCATAGTCAATAAAGCAGAAATAGATGCTTTTCTGGAACTGTCTCTCTTTTTTGATGATCTAATGGATGTTGGCAATTTGATCTCTGGTTCCTCTGCCTTTTCTAAATCCAGCTTGAATATATGGAAGTTGTCAGTTCATGTCCTGCTGAAGCCTTGCTTGGAGAATTTTGAGCATGACTTTACTAGCGTGCGAGATGAGTGCAATTGTGCGGTAGTCTGAGCATTCTTTGGCGTTGCCTTTCTTTGGGATTGGAATGAAAACTGACCTTTTCCAGTCCTGTGGCCACTGCTGAGTTTTCCAGATTTGCTGGCATATTGAGAGCAGCACTAGTACACCCCCTGGTCATAGCATTATTTACAACAGTTAATTATTTACAACAGCTCAAGTGGAAATAACTCAAGTGTCTAGGTACAGATAAATCCATAAAAGTGATGTGGGATGTATACACACAATTAAATATCACTCATCCATACAAAATAAAGAAGTCCTGCCATTTGCAACAACATGGATGGACTTTGAGGGCATTATACTAAGTGAAATAAGTCAGGCAGAGAAAGACAAATACCATACAATCTCAATTACATGTAGAACTTTTTTTTTTAAATAGCAAAGAAAGAAACCAACTCACAGAAAAAGAGATCAGGTTTGTGGCTACCACATTTGGGGACAGGAGGAGAAATGGGATGGTAGTCAGAAGATAGAAGGGTCAAAAAAAAAAAAAGTGATGGAAAGATCTGAGCAAACTTGCATAGTTCCATTTCTAGGTCCACTTCCATGACTCTGGTTGTGTTTCAATCCATCATAATGATTATACAAGGTATTAAGAGTTGTGGATTGGAATATCCCTGGAACAAATAAGAATATGTAGTGTTTCTTATATTTCCTTAACTATGAACAGTAATTTACCCATCTCTATTTTCCCAATTTGCCTGAGTAAATTAAAATTTTCAGTAAAGATCAGAATGCATGAGACATAAGAGATGCAGGTTCGATCCCTGGGTTGGGAAGATCCCCTGCAGTAAGAAATGGCAACCCACTCTAGTATTCTTGCCTGGAGAAACCTGTGAACAAAGGAGCCTGGTGGGCTACAGTCCATGAGGTCACAAAAGAATTGGACACAACTGAAGCAGTTTAGCAAGCAAGAAAGAAAAATAATAATTTTCATGCCCTGTTCTGGGGTTACCCAAGATAACCTCATTTGTCACTGTTAAAATTAGCCTCAAGGAACAGTCCACCCTTTTGTAAAAATGTCCTAGTTTAACCATCACTCAATTCTACATCTAGTTTCTAGATAGATGGTCTTACTAAGGTTACCTACACTGAATAGAAAGTGAAATCACAGCTGGTGATCAAAATTACCTATCCGGTTCAGAAATGCAAACTTGAGTTGATCTGCCCTGAGCTCCTAATTCAGCTTGCATTAGGTGAAGTGAATCTTAGTCTTAGAACATTTAGAATTCACCTCTGTTACTCGGCCAGCAGTCAAAACTGACAGGCAGATACCCAAGAATGTTAGTAAGGTCTCTAAACATTGGCAAAGGCAACTTAAGATGCCCAGAAAGATCATTGGGATAAAAAATTAACAGCCAGATGTAGGTGTGATTGCCCAAGACAAAATAGGAAATACTTCTATGTGCATGTTGGAAAGTCAAGGCAGGAAAGCTCAACCAGAGGTCAGGCTAAGGCAGCTTGAGACGCGATGGAGGGGTGGGTAAAGGATCTCAGACCATGGCCTTCAACATGGCTGCGACCTGAAGCTGATTTGTGGTATGGAGTAAAGGGCCAAAGCAAGAATGCAAGTGAGAGGGTGGCATAACAAGCAATGATGCAGAACAAGATTCGGAGTCACAGCTTTAGTGACGGGAAGCTGAAGTGCCTGTCTATGAAAAACTGAGCTTCAACTATTTTATCATTTCATGTCATTGGAAGAGATGCTTCTACTGTGTTTTCAGTGTGTTCTGAAATGATGTGTTATGACATAAGATTCAAACTCAAATGTGCCAAAGGTCAGACTGGCTCAATCTGCCTGAAGGAAAGATCATAATGAAAATTCCTAGAGAGGTTAATACATCAAATGTAATTATATCTCAGCCAGTTGGTCAACATTTCTGAGTACATTTTTGGTACAGAGTTCAGTGTGACGTGCTCTAAATTTCTATTTTATATCAGACTATTTTACTGGTATAAGTTTTATTTTTGAATTAAAAGAGATACACAATTCTCAAAGATTGTAATAGTTCTCAAGTGAATGATTTTTTTTGATTCATGGACTTCTATGTCCAGTTGTAAAATATCCCTTCTTTACAAACTTATATTTCCATTTTCCATCGCTTATCAGAAATATTTTGACATATGATCAAAGATAAATAATCCTTAATCAAGGAGAAATATGGTTGATTATATAATCAGGGATAAACTAAAATATACTATAATTAAATAATTTTGAAATGGCAACATAAATCTAAAGATAAATGAATCAATCTACAAATTAGTAAAGATAATATGGCATATAGTTATAAATATGATTCCTTTTCACATATTAATGAGGAAAACAAAATTTCCAGCTACAAACGTTGTTTTGCATTATTCCAAGATGTGAGTCTTTTAAAATATTAATGTTTAAAAAATATTTAATGTCACTGACAGATGAGTTAATGTATCATCTCATGATATTATTTAGCCCAAAGACTTAATATTTGAAATGAATAAGAAAATACTTGCTTTATTTTCCACATAATATTTTTGAGTAAGACACTTCTTTTCCTGTGAAACACTACATGCTTAAAATGTCCAGAGACTGTATTTGAATTCTTGTTCCTAATCAAGCTCTTTAAGCTTTTATTTCAGTTGAAACTCTTTACATTTAAGCTACTTTGTTTGATTAAATTTAATGTGAGGAAACTTCTTATTTGTTCTTTCTCCATAAAAGGGCCAGTCTTTGATAAACATTTTGTCTCTTATCCTGGTCTATGATCATAAGTGTTTACTGGGAAAGATAAAGTCTCTGAGGTTTTCATCTGGAGATGACTTTTAAAGAGTGCAAATTGTACTCTGCCTAGAACACCACATTACATCAGCCAAAGGTAGAAGAACCCTTTACTTTGATGGTTCTGTTTATAAGCCTTTTCCTTCCTTTATTCTCTCATGATTTTATTATCTTCATTACTCAACTATGCAGCCTACTAGTAGCTGAATAATACCAATGCTGCGCTGTGCTTAGCTGCTCAGTTGTGTCCAGCTCTTTGCGATCCCATGGACTGTAGCCCACCAGACTCCTCTGCCCATGGAATTCTCCAGGGGATCTTCCCACGCCAGGGATCAAACCTGGTATCCTGTGTTGCAGGCAGATTCTTTACTGTTTGAGCCACCAGGAAAGCAAATGGTAAACATCCAATTAAAAATGGTTTAATAATAAATGAATGACGGGTGTAATCCTAAACATATAGGATCTAGAGTTTTTAAAATTATTCTTAAATCATACATGCATAACTCTTTACAAACCCAGTTCTAGATAACATTATCTTCCTCTTGAAAGATCAGTACTATCTTTAGTGGAAAGAGTGTGAGCTGTGCTACATGGAGTAAAGTACTTTGCCTCTCAGAATCTGGGTATTTTCCCCGCTAAGGAATGAGACACAAAATACACACAAAGAACACACTGAATATAATAACTATTTCACAAGTGGTAGCCATTATTGTTACCACTTGTGAGACCTATTTGAAAGAAGGTTTCTTGAACCACTTTATTTTCATGTATATTTTTATGTTTTCTTATAGTATTATCCAAGTACCACAGAGACATGGAAATATGTGACAAGATGTGAATAATTCATATTGAATTAAAATAAATATGTCAGAGGAAAGATGATTCGTTTTAAAACCAAATTTTTTTTTACTCTTTCTGCTTTTTTATATTTATTTCCAATTTTACTGCATTATAATCAGAAAATATAGAAAATGTAGTATTGCACTTTTGGAATGTATTTTAAAGCTTTCTTAGTGGCCTATTACACAGATTTTATGAATGGCTCACTCATGCTTCTTTATGCTATAAAGAAAATGTGTCCTTCAGGAATTGGCATTAAATTCTTTGAAAACTAAAAAATACTGTTGGGAGGTGGTGACCTCTTTTTATATAACTTACTCATTCCTGGAGAAAATCTCCGGGGGGAAAGGAGGAGAAGTGGGGACAGTTTAGGGTTCGCCTGCCTTCTTGCTTCCGTCAGCTCTGTACTCTCTCTGGACACTCTACAGTTGTTACCCCTTAGATAATAAGTAGCTTTGGAGGATGCTGCTATTTATTTTGTCACAGAAAAGAAAATTCAGAAGCTCCTCTGCCAACCTATTGCCCACAGAAGTCCCTTACTCCAGGCTACTCGTCACCTTCACACAACACCACTTCTGCCCTTTATCCACCCAGAGTCACCCTGGGTTTCCATGTTAGTTCATATGAGCCACTCCTCTTTCTTAGGCAGTGCCCACAGTGTTGAGTCTGGGGAGGGGAACAACATTCTCTGTACTTTTGCTATCTTGTCAGGAATGGGAAATCTCAAAATCTACGATGAGGTAATTTTATCCCAAGAGCCTGTGCTAATTCATGTAAGAGTCCTATGTGAAAACTGCTCTGAAGTGTTTTGAATTATACATCATGTCTGACATTGGGAGGATCATTTATCTTTCCATTAAAATAAAACGCCTACTGACTCTTGATAGTCAATGTGAATTTTAAAGATGCTTTGAATAGTCAAAATTCTTGGAAAAGAAAGTACCCACTCTATTGCTAGATACAACTCTTTTCCTGGGGAGGGAGAAGATTTTTTTTTTTTTAATTAAGAGCCATTCCCCTAAGTCGTGTCCAACTTTTATGACCTTATGGGCTGTAGCCCACCAAGCTCCTCTGTCCATGGAATTTCCCAGGCAGGAATACTGGAGTGGGTTGCCATTTCCTTCTCCAGGGGATCTTCTTGACCCAGGGATCAAACCCTGGTCTCCTGCACTGCAAGCAGATTCTTTTCTGACTGAGGCACCAGGTAGAAAAGAGGGTGGTTTCATCCAGTTTTCAAATGTGGAGGAAGGGAGTATCAGTCTCACTCTGCCTGACTGCCTGAGCTGGACATCCGTCCTCTCTGGCCCTCAAACTGGAAATTACACCATCATTCCTCTCGGTTCTCAGGCTTCCAGATTCAGGCTGGAATACACCACCAGCTCTCCTGGGGCTCCAGCTTGCGGACTCACATCATGGGACTCCTCCTCCTCAATAATCATATGAATCAATTCTTTATAATAAATGCCTTTAGGTATCAAAAAAATTGAGAGACATTCAGTTTGATAATTTGCTGGCACAGTGACCATGCCATACATGCATATAATTTGTATAATCTCATTATCTTTTAAGCACATGTTGAAACACTTCCTGTGAACAACCTACTAGGGATTACTCTGCCCTGGGGGTGGCAAAAGCAGCAGGCAGGGTTAGGGTGATTCTCAGAGGAACAGCTACTTGATGGTGAAAGACTGGTCACTGACTCAGAGTATGTGTATCTCTGACCACGTTAACTATCTGGATGTATATGAACATGGTACCATAAAGGACCTCACCTTCATCCTAAAGTGGTCCACCAGTGGGATGGAAAAAACATGGACTGATTTTTAATCATTTCATCTTCTCTATTTCTCAGTATAATCACTTTGCATGTTTTCTGTATTAGCCGTTCACACATGAGTCCAGCCTTCCTTTCTGAGACAGAATAGAGCTGACTAACATGGCTAGAGCCAAAGATTGAAATGTTCTTATCTTTACCAACACAAAATAGGCATTCCCAGTAGAATAAAAGATTTTACCCAAAACAGAAATTCCAAAGAGATACGAGAGTTAGAACGGGACCATTGTTTGTCATATCCAGTACATAGTCTGTCAGATACACGTCCTGCACTTCTATATGAAATAAAAGGGCTGCAAATCCACAAAGCTGCAAAGCCTTGAGTGGATGACAAGTGAGCAGAGTTCCTAGGAAAAGAACCTCGATGGCATTTGGACCACTTTCAAATACACTACAGCACACATCAGATAGACACAACGTTCCACTTAGTCTACTTTGTTTTAAAGTCATTATATTTTACAAGGATTAAAATAAATATAATGGGCAAAGGAGAAAAGGAAACCTATACCCATATGAATGCAGCATTCCAGAGAATAGCAAGGAGAGAGAAGAACGCTCTCCTCAGTGATCGATGCAAAGAAATAGAGGAAAACAATAGCATGGGAAAACTAGAGATGTCTTCAAGAAAATTAGAGCTACCAAGGGAACATTTTATGCAAAGATGGGCACAATAAAGGACAGAAATGGCATGAACCTAACAGAGGCAGAAGATATTAAGAAAAGGTGACAAGAATACATGGAAGAACTATGCAAAAAAGATCTTGATGACCCAGGAAGCCACGATGGTGTGATCATTCACCTAGAGCCAGACATCCTGGAGTGCAAAGTCAAGTGGGCCTTAGGAAGCCACACTACGAACAAAGCTAGTAGAGGTGATGGAATTCCAGGTGAGCTATTTCAAGTCCTAAAATATGATGCTGTGAAAGTGCTTCACTCAATATGCCAGCAAATTTGGAAAACTCAGAAGTGGCCACAGGACTGGAAAAGGTCAATTTTCATTCCAATGCCAAAGAATATTCAGACAATCACACAAATGTACTCATCTCACACGCTAGCAAAGCAATGCTCAAAAATCATCAAGTGAGGCTTCAACAGTATGTGAACTGAGAATTTATAAATGTACAAGCTGGGTTTAGAAAAGGCAGAGGACCAGAGATCAAATTGCCAACATCCATTGGTATCAAAAAAGCAAAAGAGTTCAGAAAAACATCTACTTCTGCTTTATTGACTATGCCAAAGCCTTGACTGTGTGGATCACAACAAACTGGAAAAATTTTCAAGAGACGGGAATGCCAGACAACCTAACTTGCCTCCTGAGAAAACTGTATGTAAGTCAAGAGAAGCAACAGTTAGAAACAAACATGGAACAATGGGCTGGTTCCAAAGCGGGAAAGGAGTACCTCAAGGCTGTATATTGCCACCCTGCTTATTTAACTTATATGCAGAGTACATCATGTGAAATGCTGACTGGATTTTATCTGCATCCTAACTGAATGTTATCTGCATATCTGAAGTTATCGATATACGCAGATAACACCACCCTTATGGCAGAAAGCGAAGACAAACGGAAGAGCCTCTTGATGAGAGTGAAAGAGGAGACTCAAAAAGCTGGCTTAAAACTCAAAATTCAAAAATGAAGATCATGGTATCTGGTCCCATCATTTCATGGCAAATAGATGGAGAAGCAGTAGAAACAGTGAGAGACTTTATTCTGGGGGGCTCCAAAATCACTGCAGATGGTGACTGCAGCCATGAAATTAAAAGATGTTTGCTCCTTGGAAGAAAAGTTATGACCAACCTAGACAGCATATTAAAAAGCAGAGACATTACCAACAAAGTTCCATCTAGTCAAAGCTATGGTTTTTCCAGTAGTCATGCATGGATGTGAGAGTTGGACCATAGAGAAAGCTGAGTGCTGAAGAATTGATGCTTTTGAACTATGGTGTTGGAGAAGATCATTGAGAGTCCCCTGGACTCCAAGGAGATCAAACCAGTCAATCCTAAAGGAAATAAGTCCTGAATATTCATTGGAAGGACTGATGCTGAAGCTCTAATACTTTGGCCATCTGATGAGAAGAACTGTTGCTGCTGCTGCTGCTAGGTTACTTCAGTTGTGTACAACTCTGTGCGACCCCATAGATGGTAGCCTACCAGGCTCCCCCATCCCTGGGATTCTCCAGGCAAGATCACTGGAGTGGGTTGCCATTTCCTTCTCCAACGCATGAAAGTAGAAAGTGAAAGTGAAGTCACTTGGTCATGTCCAACTCTCGGCGACCCCATGGACTGCAGCCTACCAGGCTCCTCCGTCCATGGAATTTTTCCAGGCAAGAGTACTGGAGTGGGGTGCCATTGCCTTCTCCAGATGAGAAGAACTGAGTTATTGGAAAAGACCCTGATGCTGGGAAAGACTGAAGGCAGGAGGAGAAGGGGACGACAGAGGATGAAATTGGTTGGATGGTATCACTGACTCGATGGACATGAGTTTGAGCAAGCTCTGGGAGGTGGTGATGGACAGGGAAGCCTGGCGTGCTGCAGTCCATGCAGAGTCAGACACAACTGAGCGATTGAACTGAACTGAGTGAAAAATGATAAACATGATAATAGGTCACATTTAAAATACTTGTAAAAACTTTTATATAGACACTGACATGGATATACATTTTCAGAGTCCAAAGACTGAGGGGGAATTTAATATTAATATAATTCAGTAGTAAATACTAATAGACCGTAAAATAACAGCACTAAAGTATTCTCATTTGCCTTCACAGATAGGAGCAGTTTCTGAAAAAGAAAAAAAAATCCATTTATCTGAGATGGTCACAGATTTGCAAAGTTCATGAGTCTGGAGGAATTGTTTGGGTTAAATATAAACAAATGATGTTTTGCAAATCAAGTCCAAATAATAAACTTAGAGGTATGTGTGAGTGCTTAGTCATAATCGACTCTTTGTGACCCTACAGACTGTAGTTAGCCAAGCTCCTCTGTCCATGGGATCTTCCCGGCAAGACTACTGGAATGGGTTGCCATTTCCCTCTCCAGTTGATCTCTTTGATCCAGGGATTGAACCCATGTCTCTTGCCCTCCTGCACTGAAAGGCAGTTTCTTTACCAATGTGCCACCTTGGAAGCCTGATAAAGCTTAATGTATACACATATATAGATAAAGAATAATTTTTATTCTATTGTAACCCATCACACATACTATTTTAGAAATCATCCCTTTCACATAAGATATTATGAATAGTCATCCTCTTAAATCATGAATTTAATCATGGATATTCTTAGCTTTATTTACCCAGGTCATCATTACTGAACATTCAAATTGTTTTGAAAAGTTTATGGTTATATATACTTTTTTGGTCAGTTTTTAATTAACAAATATTTGGGCATATGTCTTATAATTCATATGGGTCAAATACCTGGCAGTGGAAATGCTCAGTCAGAGGTTAAAGGTTTTTGAAACATCTTGATACATTTTGCTAAAATCTCCTCCAGAATGGTTATAGCAACAAATAAATACTTCTTCAGCAGTAGGCAAGTGTGCACTTATGAATGTGCTTCTTATAAACACCTATGTTTGGTATCATCACCTAGATCATTCACATAGTACCTTCGTAGAATGAACTTCAGCTGCTGATCAAATGCTTACTATGACGACATCTGCAGAGGTCAATAATCAAATTACTCATGTAACCTTCATGTACGAGAGAAGCCAATTCACTTTAACTGTGCAGAATGGTACCAAAACTTGATCTGCAGCCATTATTCTCTACTTCTATTGGAGGACAAACTCTGGATAAATATCAAAAGCTAGTTGCTCTGTGAAGCTGTTTGCAGGTTTGATTATGTAAGACATGCAGATGTAATGAGTCAGCGAATCAGATTAACCCACGCAACACACTGAATATCAAACAAGAGTAAGGATTCAGAGGAAAAGAAAAGTGATCCCCAGGGCCAAGATGTAAGTACTGTTTGGCAAAGCTGTATGTCTAAAAATAAGAGATGTATCACAAGACCTATTTAAAATCTTAAGCGCGGACTCATTTTGGCTAGAGACTTTTAAAATCATAGGAAATCAAGTGTTCTCAAGTGGTGTGGCTTCAGAGATACTCAGATTCTTTCCAGGTAGAATAATACGGTATTTTTTTCAATCTTCATATAATGGAAAAAGCATAGGAAGAAAACTCAAAAAACCTGATTTTTTAATACCCCAGCTCCTCTATACACACAATATGACTTGGGAGAGTGGGGACACCTTTAAAACAAGAGCTTATTTTTATCAAGCACTCTTTATATTTCAGGTCTTTTGCCGTGTGTGTGTGTGTGTGTGTGTAATTCTACAGTAACTCCACTATATGTCAAATTATGCATCCCCTTCTTTTTGCAATTGTCACACTGAGGATGAGAGTCCACAGGCCTTGCCTTGCTTGCCTTAGCCTCTGAGTGATGGAGACGTAGAGGTTGCCTCCAGAATCTATGGGCTTAGCTGCCACTCTAAGTTGCATATTTGGAAAATGGGAAAACTTAGGGAATCAGACTAGATGTTTTCTAAATTTTCCTTTAAGTCTAAAATTCTCTGTAATGCCCATCTTTATTTTTAATAAAAAGGCATATTTCTAGGACTGCACAATCAATAAGGGCTGAAGCTGTCATCTAAACCTCCTAGTTCCATGCATGCTACTTTTAAAATTTACTGGCATTGTTGAGGTAAAATTCATACAAACTATTCAATTCAGTGGCTTTTAGTATATTCACAGAGCTGTGCAACCATCACCACAATCAATGTAGAATATTTTAATCACTTCAAGGAGCCCATTAGCCATAACTCACCATTTCCATTCAAGCCCCTATCTGAAACTCAGCCCTAGGCAATTACTATCTGTTAACTGTCTCCATGGATGCACTACTTTGGAAACGTCACGTAAATGGAATCATATGCTATATAGCCTTCTGTGACTGCCTTCTTAATATATTTTCAAGTTCATAATATTTTGAAGGTTCACCCATGTCGCAGTTCAGTTCGGTTGCTCAGTCGTGTCTGACTCTTTGTGACCCCATGAACCACAGCACACCAGGCATCCCTGTCCATCACCAACTCCCAGAGTTTACCCAAACTCATGTCCATAACCTTCTCTTCCTCTGTTGTCCCCTTCTTCTCCTGCCCTCAATCCTTCCTAGCATCAGGGCCTTTTCAAATGAGTCAGCTCTTCACATCAGGTGGCCAAAGTATTGGAGCTTCAGTTTCAACATCAGTCCTTCCAATGAACACCTAGGACTGATCACCCATGTCGTAGCCTATATTAATATTCTTCTGTGGCTGAGTATTTCACTGTAGGGATATACCACATTTTGTATATCCATTAATTAGTTGATGGATATTTGGGTGGTTTACACCTTTTAGCTTTTATAAATACTGATGCTAAAAACATTGGCATATATATATTTATGTGAAAATATGCTTTCATTTCTCTTGGGTATATATCTAAGAAAAAAGCTCAGTCATATGCTAACTGTGCTTAACATTTTGAGGAACTGCTAGGCTGTTTTCTAAAGCAACTGCACCATTTTACATTCTCACCAACAGTTCATGAGAGTTCCAATTTTCCCACATCATTATGAACACCTGTTATTATTTGTCTTTTTCTTGGATTATAACTATCTTAGAGGGTACAAAGTGGCATCTCATTGCAGTCTTGATTTACACTTCCCTGAGAACTAATGTTGAGCATTTTTTCACATTTGAACAAATGTCTATTTAAACTGTTTGCCCACTTTTTTGAGTTGTCTTTTCATTATTGAATTGGAAGCACTTTTTATATATCTCAGAGATAAGCCTCAGATATGGTCTGAAAAAATTTTCTCCATTCTGTGGGTTAACTTCACTTAACTTGTTAGTGTGCTTTGAAAGCAAAAGCTTTTAATCTTTATAATGTCCAATTCACCTATTTTTTCTTTTTTTTTTATGCTTTTGGTGTCATATCTTAGTTGTTATTGTTTAGTTGCAAAGTCATGTCTGATTCTTTGTGACCCCATGGACTGCAGCACGCCAGTCTCCTCTATTCGTGGAATTCTTCATGCAAGAATACTGGAGGGGTTGCAATTTCCTTCTCCAGGGGATTTTTCTGACCTAGGGATTGAACCCACATCTCCAGCTTGGCAGGCGGATTCTTTACCACTCAGCTGCCTGGGAAGCCCTCACCACATCTTAGTAATCATTGCCTAATACAAGGTCAGAAAGTTTTCCCCCTTTACCTTCCTTTAAGAGTTTTAAAATTTCGTATCTTACATTTAGGTCTTTGGTCCGTTTTGAATTAATTTTTGTATAGGGTGTTAGGTAGAGGTTAAACTTTGTCCTTTGTGAAAAATTGTGCTAACACTATCTCTTAATAAGAGTACTCTTTCCTCACTGAATTGTTTTGGTGTCCTGTACTCTACCTTGTTTTTCACCTGTAGTTTTTCATGTTCTTTTTCTTTCACTTTGCTTTCTTTAACGTTTACAATCTAACTGCAAATTCCCTGAGTTTATACGCCCCACCCTCAATATCTGGCAGAATACTGAGTCTGTTAAGTGTTAGTCATTAGTCATGTCCAACTCTTTGCAACCGCATAGACTGCAGCCTCCCAGGCTTCTCTGTCCATGGGATTCTCCAGGCAAGAATACTGGAGTGGGTTGCCATTTCCTTCTCCAGGGAATCTTCCTGACCCAGGGATTGAACCCGGGTCTCCTGCAATGCAGGCGGATTCTTTACCATTTGAGCCACCAGGGAAGCCCACTGAGTCTGTAGTAGGTACTTAATAAATACTTCATTGATTTCTTGGTTGCACAATAGGATTAAAGGTATCAAAGGGTTAAAGGAAATAATCCAGGAGTTATTACAGAGAAACCAGTTATAAATTTCATCTTACATTGATCTATCTCAACTGATAGTTTTGAAAATGGCAAAACAGTTAACTAATATTTGGAAAACAACCTAAATTAATATTCTATTAGGAGTCATTTCTAAATCATTACATTCGGATATATTTCTATGTTGGTAAAACTTGCTATTGTGGGGAATTCCTTTATAAAGAATGTAATCTCCAAGGTCTTTTCAAGACATGGAGTCAACTTCTTTCAAACTATTCCTTTAGGGAGTATATACAACTTACTACATTTTTGCTATTCTATACCCTCCTGTGTGTCCACTAATTACATAACCAATGGGATGTTTTTACTAGTATTTCAACATAGTAAGATAAAGCATCTACAGACAACAGTCCAAATTAAAAGGAACTAATTGTAAAACATTGTGCCTCTTTGTTCATTGCAAACACATCTCTCTTCTAGATACTATAGCCATGCTGTCAATTCAGAGAATTTGAGAAGTAGAAAAGAAAAAACAGGTTTCCTCCTGACCTATAAACATGAAACCTGTTTTCTTAAAAAGATCTGGTTTTCCTCCATTAAATGGATAATAAATTAATCTAATCTAAGACTCATTTTTCAGTTAAGGTTTGCAAGCAAGTCTCTAAAAATGCAAATTATATAATAGGCCCTTGGATTTTTCCTGTCCTTTTTCTTCATCTTATTAATCTTGCAAGAAATATCATATGTGTCTTTC
Source organism: Bubalus kerabau (assembly GCF_029407905.1). Classification (NCBI taxonomy): domain Eukaryota; kingdom Metazoa; phylum Chordata; class Mammalia; order Artiodactyla; family Bovidae; genus Bubalus; species Bubalus kerabau. The sequence continues at coordinate 28,632,130 of NC_073631.1, read as the reverse complement.
AGAACATTGAATTTTACTGAGGAGATGTTCCTGAATAAAGAAAACAATGTTCTGATAAATGTTTAACAAAATTCTTATGAAAAAATTTGGAAAGAGGTTTGAGAAATTAAGGCTTCTCTTTTGTTGTCTGAACAAGATGAGTGTCAAATTTGAAACACTGGCAAATTTTTGAGCAGTATATCTTAAAATCTGGAAGAATACAAAGGAACAGTTCAATAAAATTCTGTATGTGAAAAAAACAGTTCAGGAAAATAACACATGTATATAGAAGGAAAACCCAAACTCCCAGTCAGTCTACTTATTTAATCTAGTCAATTGCTCTTTGTTAGTTACATTTTGCTTTTTAAAAATCTAAATCTGCAGTGGTCAAATGAGGAAATTATGATGAAACATGTGACCTACATCAGGAAATACAAATAAAAATAAGGTCAATGGTTTAAATATTGGTTAGAAAACTGTGTTTAAGACTCAGAGAAAAGACAACCTATAGAATGGGAGAAAGTATTTGTAAATGACACAACCAACAAGGGCTTAATCTCCAATATGTACAAACAGCTCATACAACTCAAGAGCAAATAAACCAAACAACTCCAATCGAAAAATGTGCAGAAGGCTTTAAGACATTTCTCCTGACAAGACAGACAGATGACCACTAGTGTAAAAAGAAGCTCAAGATCACTAATTATTCAGTTCAGTTCAATTCAGAGGAAATAAAAATGACAGTGAGGCACCACCTCACACCAGTCAGAATGGCTGCTATCTAAAAGTCTACAAACAGTAGATTCTGGAGAGAAAAGGGAGCCCTCCTATACTGGTGGTAGGAATATAAGTTGGTACAGCCATTATGGAAGTAAGGAGGTTCCTCAGAAAATTAAAAACAATTACCAAATGAGCCAGCAATCCAACCCCTAGGTATGCTGCTGCTGCGTCGCTTCAGTCGTGTCCAACTCTGTGCGACCCCATAGATGGCAGCCCACCCCCCCGTCCCTGGGATTCTCCAGGCAAGAACACTGGAGTGGGTTGCCATTTCCTTCTCCAATGCATGAAAGTGGAAAGTGAAAGTGAAGTCACTTGGTCGTGTCTGACTGTCAGTGACCCCATGGACTGCAGCCTACCAGGCTCCTCCATCCATGGGATTTGCCAGGCAAGAGTTCTAAAGTGGGGTGCCATCACCTTCTCCTAACCCCTGAGTATATGCCTGGACAAAACTATAATTAAAAAAGATACATGGACCCCTATGTTCATAGCAGCACTATTTATAACAGCCAAAACATGGAAACATCCTAAATGTCTCCTAGCAGGAGAATGGAAAAAGAAGATGTGGTTCATGTATACAATGGAATACCACTCAGCCATGAAAAAGAACCAACTAACACCATCTGCAGCAACCTGGAAGCAACTAGAGATAATTGTCCTAAGCGAAGTAAGTCAGAAAGACAAATACCATATGATACCACTTAAATGTGGAATGTAAAATATGACACAAATAAACCTATCTACAAAACAGAAACAGACTCACAGACAGAGATCAGATGTGGTTGCCAGGTGGGGGTGGGGCAGGGAGAGGGATGGACTGGGAATCTGGGATTGATATAATAGATGCAAACTATTACATTTAGAATAGATAAACAATGAGGTCCTATTGTATAGCACAGGGAACTGGATCCAATCTCCTGAGATAAACCATAATGGAAAAGAATTTTGAGAAAGTGAGAGTCACTTAGTCATGTCCACCTCTTTGCTACCCCATGGACTGTAGCCTGCCAGGCTCCTCTCTCCATGGCATTCTCCAGGCAAGAATATTGGAGTGGGTAGTTGTTCCCTTCTCCAGGGGATCTTCCCAAACCAGGTATTGAACCCCGCTCTCCTGCATTGCAGATTAACATTGAGAAAACAAAGTATATATGTGTAAAACTGAGTCACTTTGCTGTACAGCAGATATTGGCACAACACTGTAAATAAATTATACTCCAATAAAAAAGACTTGGATTTGCATGTATCTCATATTTCTTTGGTTATTAATTGAATTGCCCTTTCAACTAGGTTAACTATATCTAGTAATAATTGCCATGGGTACATGGCAAATTGCTGATAAAGATTTTCTCCAGGGTAACTGAACTTTCTAAACAGCAGACATTACAGTGAGGTTTAGGAAAGATTAAACTCTTTGTACCTTGCCAAAGGCAATAATTAAAATGGATGGAATCTGCTTATATAAAATAGCTGTCCTTTCTTCTTCAACAAGAAATCTTGCTGTTTTCCAGTATCAAAAAGGCTAATCTTCTAAGAGAGAACTGAGCTTTTACCATTTCTCTTATTTTTTTTCCAGGAAGAACTCCTGAAAGAACAATCAAAAGGAACTTGCACTCTGAGGAAGTGTCTGGCAATTTCAATGCACTGTGATTATTGCCCAACCCCATGGAAACTTGAGGAGGAGTAAGTTCAATATTTTCTTCTGATCTTTGTCTACTTAAGTATCTACTCAGGATTGAGATTCTTATTTATCATCTTACTCTAGAATTTCTATGCTAATCTTTGAATTTTGGAAAACCAGTAAAAAAAAGCTCCAAGTTTTGAAAGGCAAACCTCAGTTTTTATCTAGACAACTAAAAAGCCTCACATTATAAAGGAAAAGAAAATACTGTGTGTGTGTGTGTGTGTGTGTGTGTGTGTGTTTAAAGCAGAAGACTCTCTTTCAACCTAAGTGATCATCAACAGAAACTAGTTGTCTCAGTAGCTGGACATGTGAAATTCAATGGAAGTTTTCATTCCAGATTTTATGGTGACTATAGCTTGTAGGACATCTCTAAATGATGAGAGAGGAGAAAAAAGAATATTGAATCAAATGTGAGATGTAGATTATTGAGTGATGAGGAAGAACACACTATACGTTACAGATCCCAGAATGAAGTTCACATGCTATACGTAATTTATCCTAAGAAAGTCTTTTCTAGTAGTTGGCAAAAACTGAGGCTCAGAGCAGTTTTGTGGTTTTTGCTTAAGAATTCAGACTAGTTAATCTAAAGTTATGATTGTGCCTAAGTGCCCAACTTCTAAGCCAGTGTTTTTTTCTCTTATATTTCCAAAGCACATAAATAGGTAAGTCATAGACAATTGTACAAATGGTCCTTTTGCACAGGAAAAGAAGTTCAATTTCAAATGCAATGAGATATGCTTCCTCAAGTATCAGGCAAGCAAAACCCAAACTACAACAACAAACTCTTGGTGAGACTGTAGGGAAATAGGTACTTTCATGCACTCTTGACAACATTAAGAGTATGGCACAAACCCCAGGGAGGAAGATTTTCCAAATCTAACCAAAGTACAGTTACATTTCTACTTTGGACCAGGAATTCTCACCCACACAAGTTGAAAATGATGCCTGAAGAAAGGTTTTCATTTTGGTATTATTTGTATAGCAAAAACTAGAAATAACTCATGTATTAACACCATGAGGTTGCCTGAATTAACTATGATACATCCACACAATTGAGTAATATGCAGTAATAAAGGAGACAGAGGACTATCTTTCTGTACTGATATGAGAGAATTGTGGGATATGCTCTTGAAAAAAGCAAGTTACACAAGAGCATATGTATTACACAAGAGCATATATACTACACTTTTATATAAGAAATGCGGAAATATAGAGATTGCAAAAAGAACATTGAAAGGATGGACAAAAATGTAACAAAAACTGTAAATTATAGGGGCCAGAAAGCGGAAAGAGAGGTAGAAAGGCCAGGAGAGGCATCTAGGTTTAAGTTTTTAATACAGCTTTGACTTCCGTACCATTTAAATGCATTGCCTTACTTTTTTTTGTTGTTGTTGTTAAGGAAGAGAAAAAAAGAAAAAGGACTCCTTAAAACTGAAAACAAGCTTAAGCAAAAATATGTAACTGCATAAGTGCATAAACTGATAACAATCACAAAAACAGGTTGTTTTTTAAGTAACTTTAGAATATAGGTCTTTGACTGTACATCTTTAGGGACATATTCTACTGGGAAAACAAAAGATTACAAAGATACTTTTAACTTCCTTTAGTAGTTTTATCACTAATAATTATTTTGTAACTACCTCAGTTCAGCTCAGTTCAGTCACTCAGTCGTGTCCGACTCTTTGCGACCCCATGAACCACAGCACACCAGGCCTCCCTGTCCATCACCAACTCCCGGAGTTTACCCAAACCCATGTCCATTGATTCGGTGATGCCATTCAATCATCTCATTCTCTGTTATCCCCTTCTCCTCCTGCCCCCAATCCCTCCCAGCATCAGGGTCTTTTCAAATGAGTCAGCTCTTTGCATCAGGTGTCCAAAGTATTGGAGTTTCAGCTTCAACATCAGTTCTTCGAATGAACACCCAGGACTGATCTCCTTTAGGACGGACTGGTTGGATCTCCTTGCAGTCCAAAGGACTCTCAAAAGTCTTCTCCAACACCACAGTTCAAAAGCATCAATTCTTCTGTGCTCAGCTTTCTTTATAGTCCAACTCTCACATCCATACATGACCACTGGAAAAACCATAGCCTTGACTGGACGGACCTTTGTTGGCAGAGTAATGTCTCTGCTTTTTTTTTTTTTTTTTTAAATTTTATTTTATTTTTAAACTTTACATAACTGTATTAGTTTTGCCAAATATCAAAATGAATCCGCCACAGGTATACATGTGTTCCCCATCCTGAACCCTCCTCCCTCCTCCCTCCCCATTCCATCCCTCTGGGTCGTCCCAGTGCACCAGCCCCAAGCATCCAGCATCGTGCACCGAACCTGGACTGGCAACTCATTTCATACATGATATTTTACATGTTTCAATGCCATTCTCCCAAATCTTCCCACCCTCTCCCTCTCCCACAGATTCCATAAGACTGTTCTATACATCAGTGTCTCTTTTGCTGTCTCGTACACAGGGTTATTGTTACCATCTTTCTAAATTCCATATATATGCATTAGTATACTGTATTGGTGTTTTTCTTTCTGGCTTACTTCACTCTGTATAATAGGCTCCAGTTTCATCCACCTCATTAGAACTGATTCAAATGTATTCTTTTTAATGGCTGAATAATACTCCATTGTGTATATGTACCACAGCTTTCTTATCCATTCATCTGCTGATGGACATCTAGATATACTGTCTAGGTTGGTCATAATTTCCTTCCAAGAAGTAGTGTCTTTTTAATTTCATAGCTGCAATCACCATCTTTAGTGATTTTGGAGCCCAGAAAAATAAAGTCAAACACTGTTTCCCCATCTATTTGCCATGAAGTGATGGGACCAGATGCCATGATCTTCGTTTTCTGAATGTTGAGCTTTAAGCCAACTTTTTCGCTCTCCTCTTTCACTTTCATCAAGAGGCTTTTTAGTTCTTCACTTTCTGCCATAAGGGTGGTATCATCTGCATATCTGAGGTTATTAATATTTCCCAAGGCAATGTTGATTCCAGCTGTGCTTCCTCCAGCCCAGCGTTTCTCATGATGTACTCTGCATATAAGGTAAATAAGTAGGGTGACAATATACAGCTTTGAGGTACTCCTTTTCCAATTTGGAACCAGTCTGTTGTTCCATGTCCAGTTCTGTTGCTTCCTGACTTGCATACAGATTTCTCATCAGGCAGGTCAGGTGGTCTGGTATTCCCATCTCTTTCAGAATTTTCCACAGTTTATTGTGATCCACACAGCCAAAGGCTTTGGAATAGTCAATAAGGCAGAAATAGATGTTTTCTGGAACTCTCTTGCTTTTTTGATGATCCAGCAGATGTTGGCAATTTGATCTCTGGTTCCTCTGCCTTTTCTAAAACCAGCTTGAACTTCTGGAAGTTCACGGTTCATGTACTGCTGAAGCCTGGCTTGGAGAATTTTAAGCATCCCTTTGCTAGCATGTGAGATGAGTCCAATTGTGTGGTAGTTTGAGCATTCTTTGGCATTGCCTTTCTTTGGGATTGGAATGAAAACTGACCTTTTCCAGTCCTGTGGCCCCTGCTGAGTTTTCCAAATTTGCTGGCATATTGAGTGCAACACTTTCACAGCATCATCTTTCAGGATTTGAAATAGCTCAACTGGAATCCATCACCTCCCCTAGCTTTGTTTGTAGTGATGCTTTCTAAGGCCCACTTGACTTCACATTCCAGGATGTCCAGCTCTAGGTGAGTGATCACACCATCATGATTATCTGGGTCATGAAGATCTTTTTTGTATAGTTCTTCTGTGTATTCTTGCCACCTCTTCTTAATATCTTCTGCTTCTGTTAGGTCCCTACCATTTCTGTCCTTTATTGAGCCCATCTTTGCATAAAATGTTCCCTTGGTATCTCTAATTTCCTTGACGAGATCTCTAGCCTTTCTCATTCTATTGTTTTCCTCTGTTTCTTTGCATTGATCGCTGAGGAAGGCTTTCTTATCTCTCCTTGCTATTGCTTGGAACTCTGCATTTAAATGGGTATATCTTTCCTTTACTCTTTTGCTTTTTGCTTCCCTTCTTTTCACAGCTATTTGTAAGACCTCCTCAGACAGCCATTTTTGCTTTTTTGCATTTCTTTTCCATGGGGATTGTCTTGATTCCTGTCTCCTGTACAATGTCACGAACCTCCGTCCATAGTTCATCAGGCACTCTATCAGATCTAGGCCCTTAAATCTATTTCTCACTTCCACTGTATAATCATAAGGGATTTTATTTAGGTCATACCTGAATGGTCAAGTGGTTTTCTCCACTTTCTTCAATTTCAGTCTGAATTTGGCAATATGGAGTTCATGATCTGAGCCACAGTCAGCTCCCAGTCTTGTTTCGGCTGACTGTATAGAGCTTCTCCATCTTTGGCTGCAAAGAATATAATCAGTCTGATTTTGGTGTTGACCATTTGGTGATGTCCATGTGTAGAGTCTTCTCTTGTGTTGTTGGATGAGGGTGTTTGCTATGACCAGTGCGTTCTCTTGGCAGAACTCTATTAGCCTTTGCCCTGCTTCATTCTGTACTCCAAGGCCAAATTTGCCTGTTACTATTATAAAGCTTTATCATCAAAGACCATACAATGCAAAGAAAATCATTTTTTCCCAGGGGATACAAATTAGAGAACAAACTGTGTAGGTAATTGAAGAACTGAGAAGCAGAGAGGAGGTGATAAGGCAACCCAGATTTCTGAGACAGGAATAAGCCATTCTAACTTGAAGCGAGAGACACAAAAGAGAAAAGGTAATGTTCCTGAGCCCAGAGGACCAGATGACACGTTAGAAACTAGAACTAACGTGACCTGTCCTCAGGACCTGGAGCTGCAGTGTGGAAACAGCTACATTCAGAGACATCTCCTAAGATACAGAGAAAAGGGTAGAAATACTGTGGCTTCTCCCCACCCACTGGTATCCCACAGGTGACTACTATTGGCTGGTTATGGAAGCTGCCAAGGTGAAGATTATGGAGCCAATCTGAGGATAAACAGGCTCAGGACGAGCATAGAAGCAACCAAATGTTATTCACCTTATCAGTAATGAAGATTTTCAGTGTTAGGGGAAAAAAAAGAACCTTATAAAATCAAAGTTAGGTAAAATTGCTAATATTGTTAATATTGAATTCAAGCTCTAAATATACACTCACGATTTTAAAGATGCATTTATTTTCTTGTTTCATTTATTGAAATGGCCTAGATGTAATTTCCCTCTAAGATTAAAAAAAAAACAAAAACAGACCACACTTAGACTGACATTTTGGTTCCTAAGATCATTCTCTACTAAAAGGATTCAGGGCTCCTGGGAGGAAATGTTGTTTCTAGATCTGGGACAGAAGAGGTCCAGACTGAGTGTGAGACATTTTGAGTTCAAGATATGGAGAAATGGGAACACTTGTGCTCTATGGTGAGAGTGAAAACTGGAAATCGGTAGGAAGTTCCTCAAAAAACTAAAAATAGAGCTGCTGTATGACCCAACAATCACACTTCTGCATATGTCTATCTGAAGGAAACAAAATCAGTAATCAAAGAGTTATCTGCACCTACATGTTTACTGTAGAAATATTCCTAACAGCCAATACATGAGGGGTTCCCTAGTGGCTCAGATGGTAAACAATCTGCCTGTAATGTAGAAGACCTGTGTTGGGAAGATCCCCTGGAGAAGGAAATGGTAACCCACTCCAGTATTCTTGCCAAGAGATTCGCATGAACAGAGGAGCCTAGTGGGGTACAGTCCATGAGGTCACAAAGAGTTGGACATGACTCATGACTGAGTGATTAACACTTTCACTTTCATACATGGAAATAACGTAAAGGTCCATAGACAAAGGGATGGATAAAAATATGTGGAGATACACACACACACACACACACACACACACACTGGAATATTATTTAGTCATAAGAAAACAAGGAAATCCTACTATTTGCAAAAATATGGATGGACCTTGAAGTCATCCTGCTAAGAGAAGACAGAAAGACAAATACTGTATGATCTCACTTATATGGGTAGTTTTAAAAAGTTGAACTCACAGAAATGAAGAAAAGACTGGTTGTTACAAGGGGCTGGGGGGTAGGGACAACTGAGATGTTGGTGAAAGGTTGTGCACTTTCAGTTGTAAGAGGAATAAGTTGTTAAGATGCAATGTACAGCTTGATGACCATAGCTACCAATACTGTAGTGTATATACTTGATACTTGCTTAGAGAGTGAATCTCTAGTGTTCTCAACACATGCACACACACACACACACACAACTAGGTAAGGTGCTACTTGTATAGGGTCTTTACCACTGAGCCATCAGAAATGCCCAGTAAGTAACCTTACTGTAGCAATTATTTCAAAATACATATGTATATCAAATCATTATGTTGTATACCTTCAACTTACACAATGCTATTTGTCAACCGTATATCAATAAAATTAGCAAAAATAAAGCTAAATACTTAAAGATAGCCTTCAAAATTTAATGGAGTTATCTTAAAAACAGACAATAACTTGAAAGGACTCTTATTAGCAACAATATTTAATACTAAATGTTGTCAAAAAGAATAATTTTATAGTTGATTTAAAATTAACTTCATAAAAATCCTCTAAAGCACAATTAAACTAAAAAAGGGAAAGTCCAGAAAAATTCATTTGCAATCATTTGAATTAGATTTTTTTTTTAATTTTATTTTTAAACTTTACTACTCAGCCATTAAAAAGAACACATTTGAATCAGTTCTAATGAGGTGGATGAAACTGGAGCCTATTATACAGAGTGAAGTAAGCCAGAAAGAAAAACACCAATACAGTATACTAACGCATATATATGGAATTTAGAAAGATCGTAACAACAACCCTGTGTACGAGACAGCAAAAGAGACACTCATGTATAGAACAGTCTAATGGACTCTGTTGGAGAGGGAGAGGGTGGGAAGATTTGGGAGAATGGCATTGAAACATGTGTAATATCATGTATGAAACGAGTTGCCAGTCCAGGTTCAATGCACGATACTGGATGCTTGGGGCTGATGCACTGGGACGACCCAGAGGGATGGTGTCGGGAGGGAGGAGGGTGAAGGGTTCAGGATGGGGAGCACATGTATACCTGCGGCGGATTTGTTTTGATGTTTGGCAAAACTAATACAGTGTTTCAGGTTTAAAAATAAAATAAAATTTAAAAAAAAGTGAAAAAAAATTGTATTAGTTATGCCAAATATCATAATGATTAAACCAACCCTTAAGAGGTGCATTCTGTCTCCTGTGATATAATTCAACACACCAGGCACAATGCATTCTAGCCCCAAGTGGATAATTTAAATCTCATCATATTTTGGATTTAACTTCCAAATCTTAAAAACTTTCAGGGTTAGATTTAAAATATGCCAAGAAGAAGGCATGAGATAAACCCAGATAAATCCAAATCGGCTTTCTTCCATGAAAGAAATGAAACTCTAGATTGTTCTAGACTACACGAGGCTTCAAGGGCTTAACAACCATATGCAATGCATTGTCCCAGATCAGGTTCTGGTTTTGGACCAAGTGGGGACAACCTGGAGCTATCTGATTATGGCTCCATAGAAAATGAAATTTTAAATTATTGCTCATTTTCTAGGTGTAAAAATGGCTACATTCATTATGTAGGAAAATATGTTTACTTTTAGAGCTGAATCCTGAAAATAATTAGAGGCATATTGTGATGTCTATATTCCTTTCAAATAATTATGCATAATTTTTTTACAGAGATATTTAGCATGATCCTTCATTACCTGACTCCAGTTTATTTCTCTAATTTCATCTAGCCATAGGGTGAAATAATAAATATCACCTATTTCTTTACTATTATTTAAAAAATAGCTCCTGTTGAGTCTTCCAGGAAAAGTAAATTTATTTTAACATATGACAGAACTCTTGCTTCAGAGCAAGAATATTTTATAACCTGAAATTCTTGAATAGATGTCAAAATGTTTGAGAAGCGTGCATGTGTGTTTATGGAAATATACATTTTTCTTGGATGAATTTTATGTCTTTCATCAGGATGTCAGAGAGGCACATGGCATTCCTAATGGATGCCAACAGGCTTGCCAGTGTTACTTTATAACTCACTGCACTATACCCCCTAAAATAACTTAAATGCTTAACTACATTAAGGGTCTATAAAATAATCAGATCAAATTAAAATATTAAATGTGAAGCTCATAGTTTCTTTGCTGAACTTCTGGCCTCTTTACAGTATTTCCAAAACTGGTATTTCCACTTTTCCATTGCATGCTGAGGATAAAAGAAACTCTTGAGGGCTATTCCTCTGTATACATTCACATATGTCATAAATGTGTCTCGCTTTCAGACAATGAGGGGATGACAGTTGATTAAAGGATCTTGTCTTTGGAGGCTTTAGTGAAGAAGGGTCATTTAATCCTAAACCATTAGCTGGCTCATGTATCTGCCAGTAAAGCCTGAATATTTACTTGGTTTTGGATTAAAGTAAACTGCCGTGGACATGCTAAAGGCTGCACCACCAGAGGTGGTTCCTGTAGGAATAAGACTAGAGTTAGGGTGAGAAAGAAGGACATGGGCAGGGCTGGTCCTGTGGGCCCGCCACCTGAGCAGCAGCACAGCGTTCCATACTGAAAAGCACCTGGGGCCTGGTTTAATGCTTGGTGGTCAGTGCCTTGAAATTCTTAGCCAGTTTTCAACAAGGGGCCCCACATGTTATGCAGCAGGTCCTGCCTATGTGGCTTGGCCCAGGGCTTATCTCTGGAGCTGGCTGTAGCTCTGTTCAACTAGCTTCTTGCTCAGCTATTGCTACCCCCGGTTTCCTTCCTGCAGATAAGGGCTGGGGTTGGGGTGCTCCAGTTAACTGCAAAAGTACAAAAGCCATGAGCGAATCTGTACTAGGATGGGAGTGTGATAGGCGGGGAGGAAGGAAGACCTCAGTAGGGAGGAAAAAGTCCATCTAAACATTTAATTGTTACTGTCATGGCAATTTTATTCAATTTACATAACTTTCACTGACAATGCTCCGTCTTTAAATTTTTAGTAATTCCCCTTCTTCTACTGCCTCTGACATCCCTATATGAGAAGGGGCACCTCATCTGTTGATGGAAATTGTCTCAAGGATTTCCTGGACACCACAACTAACAATGGTGCTGAATGGTGCCGAATCCAGCAATTCTATTTTTCTCTCTTAAAATTCAGAAGCACTGCTTTTCAAAATACAGTTGACAATTGTGGCAACATTTCGATGAGGCAGCATTTAAATGTTTGCCTGTATCAACAGCATTACACATTTTTTTTTGGTCTCAAATTTGCAGTTGAGCAGAGAATGGCACCCCACTCCAGTACTCTTGCCTGGAAAATCCCATGGGCAGAGGAGCCTGGTAGGCTGCAGTCCATGGAGTCGCTAAGAGTCAGACACGACTGAAGCGACTTAGCAGCAGCAGCAGCAGCAGAGATGCTTAGAACTGTGCCATGCACAGCCTGCTCAAGGGAACTCAAAGGCACTCAGAAACTACGATGACCATACACGTTCACAGGCCTCTCTCCTGGGTCTAGCCTCATCATGATGAATTCCAGTGAGTTTTTCAGCAGGGGAAGTGCTCATGATAAGCAGGGTAGACTTTGTTTCTTAATTTTTTCCATGATGGACAAATAGTAGCAACAATAACAACAATATTGATGTAGTTACATATGGGAACAATACTTAAAATGATAGTGTTACCATACCCGTAATGATTAATTATTATACATGAGAGACTGATTTGAACACTTACTCTATTTTATTCAATGCTGCCTGAGAAGTACGTACTGAAATATCCATGTCCTCGGAATTCTTGCTGTAGGTACTGAATTATCCTCTATTTATAAAAGAGAAAACTGAGACAAAGTGAAATGAATTGCCAGGTAGGTACTAGGTTATGTATCTAGTAACTGACAGAGCAGGAATTTTACCTACCACACACCAGTCAATCATTGGGTCCTATACATAGATTATTCCTAGATATTTATCAGCATTTTCATCTTCATTCCATGACTATCACTCCCTGTCCCTAGGCCTTACCAGTTTTTTGCCTAAACTATTTGAAAATCCTCTTCTTTCCCCATTTGGAACCTTGTCATCTTCTAGGGCATTCTCTACTACCTTGCCAAGGTGACCTTTTCTAAAGTATGTATTTTATTATATCTTTTTAATAACTCTCCTTTGCTTCCAGATTTCTTAAAAATAAATCTAGACTCTGTGAGAGCGGGAGAGGGTGGGAAGATTTGGGAGAAGGGCATTGAAACATGTAAAATATCATGTATGAAACGAGTTGCCAGTCCAGGTTCAATGCACGATACTGGATGCTTGGGGCTGGTGCACTGGGACGACCCAGAGGGATGGAATGGGGAGGGAGGAGGGAGGAGGGTTCAGGATGGGGAACACATGTATACCTGTGGCGGATTCATTTTGATATTTGGCAAAACTAATACAATTATGTAAAGTTTAAAAATAAAATAAAATTAAAAAAAAATAATAAAAATAAATCTAGTAACTCCCATAAAAGTTATCACCTCAAACAGCCATAAGAAATCCAAGCTCTGAGTGTGATGTTTATAGTTTCCCTAGCATGGGGATTCTCTCCCCGTCACGCTGATAAATGGGATGTCCTTAAATCCCGCCGTCATCATGTCCTGCCTTCACTTGCCCACTCTTCTCGGGCTCAGCTCAGACACCACCTCCTCTGTGAAGGCTGTCCCTGAGTTAGGTGTTCCCTTATCTTTTCTCCCATATTGCTTATTGCTCTATTTTGCTTATTTTCCTATCTGTGCAGACTTCTAGAATAGATAATCTACAAGATTCATGACTGTATCTTGTTCATTATACTGTATGCCCAACATCTAAAACAATACCTGGAGTACAGAATAAGTCCAACATATTTGTGCTGAAAAAAGGCATGAATTTATGACTCCAAGGGCTGGTCACTACTTCTGATTCTTAAACTCTATTGGACTACAAGGAGATCAGACCAGTCAATCCTAAAGGAAACAACCCTGAATATTCATTGGAAGGACTGATGTTGAAGCTGAAGCTCTGAGAGTCTGATCACCTGATGAGAAGAGCCACGTCACTGGAAAAGACCCTGATGCTGGGAAAGAATGAAGGCAGGAGGAGAAGGGGGTGACACAAGATGAGACGGTTAGATGGCATCACCGACTCAATGGACATGAGTTTGCGCAAACTCTGGGAGATGGTGAAGGACCGGAAGCCTGGCGTGCTGTAGTCTATGGGGTCACAAAGAGTCAGACATGACAGAGCGACTGAACTCAACTGAAGCTCTATGGAGAGGAGAAGGGACAGGAGGAGAAGTAGAGTCAAAAAGAAGAACCTCACTGTGGTGTGCACTCACAAGGACTGTTGTCTTATTCTCTCTGGTCCTCACAATATCCTGTGAGTAAATATTATGATTCTGACATACAGGAGGGAGAAAGTTCAGAGGCATTATACTACCTGCCCATGGTCACAGAGTTGGGACTCAAATTCTGATTTATATCCCTCAAAAGCCCACATCCTTTCCACTACTACTAATGATGCCTTGACAAGTTTCACCACCAATGAACAGAAAGCATGTTTTCTAATTAAGGCTGAAACTTATTTGAAACAGTATTTTCTAAGGAATTTGTAATAAAGCTTTTTTTTGCCAGACTGTTTGAACAATGGTTGCCATAAGATGACCAGAGACGCATGGGAAATACCATAATCAAGCTGACATCTGTAGACCAGGTTAGATTAGATCAAGCCTGTAAAGGCCTTTGAAAGGCTGCTTTATAAAATGACTTATATTGCATAGTTAACAGGTAAGAGAGTTTACAGATTTTTTTCCCTAATTTGTTAGACGTGAAGGTATTTTGCATTTTTCTCCAATGATCAGTTTTTTCCTTTGTTACTTATTGTGTAGCATTGATGTAAGAATTCAACCACTTCAAAGTAAGCTCTGTATTTGGATAAGCTCTTAAGAACAGGGATCAAGTTTAAAGCAGGGGACTTTCATCTTACCTGTTATTATTACATGTTTATATTCTAGTAAGTAGATACAAAGAACAGACTATTTTACTATTTCATCAGACCAATGACTGATTCAGACCAGAATTCTGATGCCAAAAGAAAACCCACTCAATGGGCCATGGCAGACTGAGGAAGGGGCATCACTGTTTGCCCTGAGAAACATCTTAATGATCACCTGTATCTCTTGCAGGCTCTTGCTATTAACAAATTACCCAAATCCTTTAAAATATGACATACATTATTCAATTTTCTGTGTTATTCATAAAAGATGGAAAGCAGAAAGACACAAATAAAAGCATCAGAATCATGTAATCACATCACTTAGAACAAAACATCTATTATGTTTTGTGTCCTTCTGGTTTCTCTTTCCACGTATTCTTCCAAAGTATGTCTTTTCTAAAACTATCTTAATGCCCTCTCTAGGTCAGTTAATTTTGATTTGGCAATATACCATGCTTATTACCATACATTCAATATTCTTCTACAAAACCACTATTTTAATGATTTCATCATATTTCATCACATGATTTTGTCATTTATTTTACCAGTTCAGAATTTCTGAGCCTTTGCTGTCCCATCCCATGCCTGCATGCTCAGTTGTGTCTGACTCTCTGCAACCTGATGGACTGTAACCCAACAGGCTCCTCTGGTCATGGAATTCTCCAGGCAAAAACACTGCAGTGGGTTGCTATTTCCTTCTCCAGGGGATCTTTCCCACCTAGGGATTGAGCCCCCATCGCCTGCATCTTCTGCATTGGCAGGTGGGTTCTTTACCACTGAGCTACCCAGGAAGCCCCAATGAGCATTTACATTCTTTCAGTTATTTTGTATATTTAATGCTGAAAATCCCCTTGTAACATATCTTTAAGCATATCCATCAATATTTTCCTTGTATAATACCTAGTACTTTTGCATACTGCTTATTATTTCTGGTTTATATCATCTGTGCTGTTTCCTAAGTATATATTATCAGAATCAACTACACATTTGATGTAGATATGAGTATGTATACTTTAGTAGAACATCTTCTTAATATTTTAGAGATCCAGTCCCTGAAATAGTTATGATGGACTTGTACTTTGATAGTTAAGTTCTAAGGCAGTATAATTAGAACAATGCCTGGAAAATGTAGATACCCAATAAGTATTTGTTCATGTGTTAATTAGATTAAAAGAAAGTGGCAAATGACTGGAAAATTAGCTCTTTCACTATGTCATGCTTATCATAGGCTTCTTTATTAATTATTATTTTCTACATATTTTGTGAGACTCTATACTCTTGTCACTGGGCTTCCCAGGTGGCACTAGTGATAAAGAACTCACCTGCCAATGCAGGAGACATAAGAGATAAGGGTTGGTTCCCAGGGTCTGGAAGATCCCTTAGAGGAGGGCATGGCAGCCCTCTGCAGTATTCTTGCCTGGAGAATCCCATAGACAGAGGAGCTAGGTGGGCTACATTCCATGGGGTCACAAAGAGTAGGACAAGACTGAAGTGACTTAGCACGCACACTCTGTCCCCAATTCTTTGATTAGTTAACTTCTTTAAGTAGTTTAGTGGGAGGCAAATCAGCTCATACAATATGATGTGATCATGTTTATAATGGGAGTAGAAAAGATGTCATCAGGGAAACACAAGGAAAACAATAATGTACTACTACTCTAGACACGGGAAAAAACATCTAAAGTAACCAAAGGACAAACACCACCTAATATTGGACAAGAGGGGAACTTCCCTGACAGTCCAGTGGTTAAGACTCTGCTTTGCAATGCAGGGGCCATGATTCAATCTTTGGTCGGGAAATTAAGATCCCACATGCCACAAAGCCCATGTGCCACAAACACTAAACCTGCATGCCATGGAGCTCAAGTGTCACACCAGAAAGCTTGCCAACCACAACGAGGATCTGCATGCTGCAACCAAGACCCGACCAAGCCAAAGAAATATTTAAAAACATACTGGAGAGGAAGGGCACCAAATGGAATTCTCCAACAGCATTGGTGGGAGTATAAAATGGTGTAAATGTGAAGATTTCTCAGTATTTCTACTAAAGGTAAATATTTGCATACTTTTTGAATGAGCAATTCACTTAGAAATACACTCAAGAGAAATGCATACATATGTCACCAAAATGCATGCACAAGAATGTCCTCATGAGCCCTATTCTTAACAGCTAGAAGTTGGCAACAATACTAAACTCAGTGAACCACACAATAAACACATACACTGTGTATATTTCACAGTGGAACATCAGACAACAATATGAAGCAGTAAGCTACTGCTACATGCAAAAATATGGACTACTCTTAAAAATTGGAGTAATAAAATATAGTCAGATAAAATATAAATACTGTTTAACTGTGTGTGTGTGTATATATATATATATATATAGTTAAATATAAATACAATTAAATACACACAGTTAAATATTACATGGGACACAACTATATAGTCATCCCTCGGTATCTGTAGGGGATTTGTTCCAGGATATCCCCTGTCAAAACCAAAACTGAAAAATGCTCAAGTCCCTATTTAAAATGGCATAGTGTTTGCATACAACATACATATACACTCAGGTTTCCGAGGTGGCTCAGTGGTGAAGAATTCACCTGCCAATGTAGGAGACACCAGTTCAATTCCTGGGTCAGGAAGATCCCCTGGAGAAGGAAATGGGATCCCACTCCAGTATTCTTGCCTGGAGAATTACATGGACAGAGGAGCCCAGTGGGCTACAGTTCATGGGTTCGCCAAGAGTTGGACACAGCTTAGCGACTGAGCACACGTGAACACATGCACACACCCTCGTTATTTTGAATTATCTCTGGATTAGTTATAGTACATAATACAATGCAATTGCTATGTAAATAGTTGCTGGCCTGCAGAAACTTCAAATTCTGCTCTTTGGAACTTAATGGAATTTTTGAAAGTATTTTCAATCTGTGGTCGATTGAATCCATGAATGTGGAACCTGTGGATTTTGTGGACTAGCTGTGCTAAAAATACATTTATCAGAAATTATTTCCTAAAACTGGCAACCTTACTGACAAAAAAAACACTGCAACAAAGATGCAAGATATCAAAGAGTACACACCACATAATCACACCTGAACAAAATCCTAAACCAAGCAAAAACGGTTTCAAGGTATTGTGAGTCTAGTTAGTGATAATTTTGGAGACAAAGTGTGACTGGAAGGGGACACTAAGGTGATTTGGGAATAAGCAGTGTTCTATTTCTTAATCAGGGTAGGTGTTACCAGTATTTACTTTGTAAAAAATGAGCTAGCTGCACATTCAGATCTGCTTATGTTTAGAACGCATGTTATACAAAACTAGTTTTTTTTTTTTGTTTTTTTTTTTTTTTTAAAGAGTCACCATCCTATTTATGTACCACAGACTACTACCCTGGAGGTAATGTTGAGAGTGGATTATAAGGAGCTAGGCTGTTGTTAAGAGGCAGATGAACTGATATGGAATAGGGATTTGAAATGAGGCCATGTTCTAATTATAGAGAAGAAAGGGTAGAGTGTGCATTTGTTATTGAAGATGGTAATATTGGCAAGACATCTTACTCCACATTCAGGAAGAATGAAGAAATCTAGAAATACTCCCATGTATTCGGCAGAGTGTATATATATGTTAAGTGAAGTGGTCTCCCTCATTGCAGGCAGATTCTTTACCATCTGAGTCACCAGGGAAGCACCACCTATATTAGGTGAAGTGGTCAGGTTACCATTTATGGCTGGAGTGTTGGCACACTGCATGACCTAAAGGGCTATATTCAAATCTTAAATATCACAGATTCATATATTTATTATGAAAAGTTTCTGGCAAATGATAACAAAAAAAAAACTAATTTTAACAAAATCTGTATATTTGAACTTTTTTTTTTCTGAAAAATAAAAATAAAGTAGAAGAGGCATGCTCTTTTTTTTTGGTTCACATGTTTTTAATTTTATTTTGTTTTTAAACTTTACAAAATTGTATTAGTTTTGCCAAATATCAAAATGAATCCGCCACAGGTATACATGTGTTCCCCTTCCCACAATGTTCCACTTGAGCTGGTGGTAGCTCTGATGAGAGGCCTAACACCCAGAATGAGAACAGAAGAAGAGAATGCTTACATAGGTTGGTGGGAAGAAAAATGAGCAATGGGCTTAGTTTTCAACCATTATACCTGAAGTTCATGGAATATTCAGTTAGAAAGGCACAAAAGGAAGCTGAATACAGGGAGAGGAGTTGCAGAAGTCTTGTCTGGACTGGCAATGTAAATTTGTAAGTCATCAAATTATAGGAGTTAATTGTCACTAAGCAAAGATCAGCCAGCAAGAATTGGGAGTAAGAAGCCAAGAGTTTGAACAGCTCTGGCATCTAAAGAAAGAATGAGAAGCAGTGTGAAGAAGGCTAAAGATGGCACAGCCAAACAGGTATGGGATAAAAACTAGGAATGAATGGCAAAGTGAAACTCTGTGGATATGGACTGAAAAACACATTTGGTCTTGGCAAGTAGGAACCCCTTAGGGAGGGCAAATTCAGTGATGTGGCCATCTCGGAGAAATAATGTAGACTGGAGTCAATTAAGCAGGTTGAAAAAGGATTAGGAAGTAGAAATTTTTTTTTTTATCTCAAAGTTCAGTTATGATCAGAAAGATACAAACAGTGATAGGAAGAACTTTCAGAATAAATGGGGTGGTGGCTTTTGCTTGCTGGTATTGTTTTAAGCTAAGAGAAACTCCGGCATGCTCTATAGTGATGAAAGTCAATAGCTGAAGAGACTGAAATGCAAGTCTGAGGGCTGGCTCAAGATGGTAAAAAAAAAAAAAAAGAAGAAGTAATTTAGACCCAAAATATAAATGAAAACTTGGCTCTGATTATGACATGGGGCGCTTCATACTCTGAGTGGGCCTAGAGTGGATGCATTTGATAATGTGTGGTAAGAAAGAGAGAAGTGGAAGAGAATTCCACTTCTAAAGCTTCTATATAATATTGTCTGGAAGCTTATGTGCTATAAGTGAGGAAGAGAACACAAGATGGATGGCGAGTGAGTTTTTAAAAAGTAGTAAAAGTATAAAGGAATTATGCAGGTGAGAAGGAGACTAAAATGATCAAGCAAAATAAGATGTGAATTGCTGAGGGACATTCCCCAACACCTGGACTGGGAGGTCATCCGCTTTCATGAACACCAAGACCCCTAGTGGTGTCATTGTTTCCAGAAATGCTTAGCAACTCTGAAGATATGGTGAACTGTGATCCTTGGTGGGATATTCTGTGTATGGAGACATAAGCACTTCCAAGTGGGCTGAGGCATTCTCAGAGGAGTGGTTGAAATGATGTCCCTGGAGTGCAGATGAAAGCGAAGCCACTTAGAACCTGCGGGGTATGTGGGAGGGGTGGGGGGATTGTGTAGAGAGACTGGAGATCACAACATGATCAGAGGAAGCATCGTGGGAGTAGGCTGTGTGAGAGTGCAGGAGACAAAGGATGCTGTGGTCAGATTGTAAGCCTTGTCAAAGGTTTTGGAGATGGAGTTATTCCAACTAATCATATGTTCCAACAAATGGCCCTAGGAGTTACTGATGAGGTGATCTGAGACTTTCCTCCAATATCTTATATCTCTAGAGTCATGAAAAATTAGGAATGATATTTAAAATGATTCCTCTAAACTTAGAAAATATTTTCAGTGACCAAAGAAAGATTCAATAACATTCCACTGACAAACAATAATTCATCATGGGTTGTTCCATTACACTTGCTAAACTAGGAAGGTGGATAAAAACTAGTTTTGACATTCATTTCAAAGATAAGGCTCAAAATAAAATATCTGAGACTTATCCACTGGATACTTGGAAAACAATTACTAAAAAGACCATTTCATTTAAGAAAGTTCAAATATAGATGATATTTCTTAGTAGTAAACTGAAATAGGTGAAAGAATAAAAGCCTGAATGAACCTTTTCTGGGGCTGTCAGTGAAATGCGTCACCTCCATTATAACGGCTATTGAACAGTTATGACAAAAGTTGTTGAAACAGCGCCATGGAGGGCTGATGAACATTTGCATGCGCACATGGGAATCAGAGGCTGGAAGGTGGTGCTCCCTTCCAGTTTAGGAGACTGAGAAAACCTTATAGCTACTCTCACACTCCTAGGCAAGGACACTAGGGAAATCTTCCACCCACAAGGCAGAATGCCTGCCATAAAGGAACTCAAAATGAAGCAGAAATTCCAAGGGTCCCTCCACAAAGGGAGTCACGCCTTGTCCTTATTCATACACACATACTCAGCTCAAATACTCAGAGTGAAGAACTTCTTATTCAGTCATCCTGATTAATATCAACTAAACCATATGTCCCCAAACTGAGAAACTTGTTTGGGAAAATAGTTGTATAAGGGTCAACCTCACAGCTACAAATCAACATTGACACAAGCAGCTGTGAGTTCAGGATGGGAGTTATGATGGAATTTACCAACCTGGTATAAGTTCACTTAAGGTCAACAGAACATTTTTCTATAATTCGGTAAAGAATTATTTCCATGGAAGCATATCCTCAAATTCATCTTGCCTAGATTTTCTATCTACCACTGATAAATCAAAGAATCTTGAAATATTAAGAAGGGTATTTGAAAACATCTATTCCTCTTCCTCTCCTTTTCCTCTTAAGAAAGTGAAAGTTAGAAAAGTTAAACAGCTTCTTAGGGTCATGGCATGAGTTAGCAATGATTTGGTATAAGAGAAAATTTTAATGTGTAAGTATGTATTACTTTGGTGCTCATCAACATAAAGTCATTATTTGTAGCACTGTGAATAGTGGAGGATAAATAAAAAGAAACTGGCTATTTGGGCTTGAAATGTCTTGTTTTATTTGTGCCACAAACTCTCAACTGGAATGCTCACAAATTATAATGTTTTGGTTAATTGTTTGACCCAAAATATCTTTTTTTCCATTCTTCACGCTGAAAAGATTTTCTTCCAGAGGCTAGGGTATTTTCTGGCCTTCAAAAGAAGACTGTGTTGTATCTAAACAAATAATATCATGTCTGAAACTTTTTACTTTTTGTGTCCTGCCATGCCCTTTTCATGTTCTTTCTGATCTTGTTTAATGTGGCTTCTCATCCTGGGAACTCAGTGCATAGATGATGCTTGGGTACCCCCTTTCCACATGTAACTTTAAAGGCACATGAGCCTAGGCTCCATCAGTGCTCCTCCAATCCAGCTGCTGCCCATTGGATTTAGTTGTGAGCTTATTAACATGGAAATAATTAGGCAGGAGACTCCATGTGAAAAATGCATGCCCATAAAGACTTAACTTTCTGCAGTTAAGTCTAGTACTCAGCATTCAGAACACAATTTGAGACTAATCTCTCCCTCTTTATTCCAGTGAAAATGTAGAATTCGCATTGGGTGGCTTTTTAGTTATTTTAATTTTGTTTTTTTCACTTTTAAGGTATTAAATGGAGAGAAACTCAATAAAACTAATCAATGCTAAAATTCCAATATTAATTAAATTCTTCAATATTTACCCATTTCAGAATAATTTGCAATTTAGCAGGTAATTTGTGAAAGGCAAATGCTTAATTCTAAGAAAGAAATCTCTCAAATTTGAGACACCAACACAGCCAGAAGGGTTGATGTTTGAAAAAAATATTACAATCCACAGCCTAATTTTCAGGTCAGCTCTCATCTTGTTGATCCTCAGAATGATGGGTCTGAATGCTAGTTAATATCTACCAACAAATTCAGGTACTAATTTATTCCTATCCTTAGCACAGAAGAGATTTAAGTCTACTTTTAAGGAAACACATTATCTATTCTAAAATATATAACTTAGAATTGAGGAAGGTAAAGGACATAAGGGAGAGCCAAGAGTGAGAATGAAACAAAAGGCAAAATTGCCAAGTACTATGATGTCGTAAGAATCTGCCTGACAATGCAGGAGACACAGGAGACCAGTGAGCATTTGATCCCTGGGGAGGGAAGATCCTCTGGAGGAGGAAATGGCAACCCACTCCAGTATTTTGGCCTGGGAAATCCCATGGACAGAGGAGCCTGCCAGGATACAGTTCATGGGGTCACAGAGTCAGACAGGACTGAGCAATGAGTGCACACACACATGATTTCTTAATATAATTCATTAATGTATCCATTCACTCACTCACTCATTCATTCACAAAAGTAAGTACCTTCCATTGGTCTGCAGTGGTGGCTATGTAATGACAGAGTCCTGCTGCTTGCTTCCTTCCGGCGTCTATCCTAATTGGTGCCTATGCCTTCTGTTGATTTCATATTTTGAATGTTATTCCCAAGTTCTGGGTGTATAAGAGAGAGAAAACAAACATGGAACCTCCCTCACAGGATTCTAGCCTCTCAAACAGATAGACATGGACATGAACTGCAAGAGAGTATAGCAAAATCAAATATAAGGTATTACAGAAACAAAACCTTAAAAAAAAAAAAACCTACAAGAGTAAAACAATAGCAAGAGAAACTGAACAGCAGCATCAGTTGACAAGATAAGCAGACATCAATCGTGAATGGCTTTGTTACATTTACAAACAAGTTTGAACTTGATCCTTACTGGACTTTAGGGCCTTCCCTGGTGGCTCAGATGGTAAAGAATTTGCCTGCAATGCAGAAGACCTGGGTTTGAATCCTGGGTCAGGAAGATCCCCTGGAGAAGGGAATGGCAACCCACTCCACTATTTCTGCCTGGAGAATCCCACGGACAGAGGAACCTGGCAGGCGACAGCCCATAGAGTTGCAAAGAGTTGGACATGACTGACTGCTTCACTTACTGGATTTTAAGAACAGGAATAAAGTTGGTAGAGCTGCATGTTGCAGAGATATCTCTGGCTGAAGTATTGAGCATTGCCTGCTGCCCCCAGCTGGTCAGAGCCCACCAGTCAGGACTCCTCTGTACAGAGGCCAGTTCTGGAAACCGAAGGGGTTAATGCTGCGATCTTTGAAGCTAGAATGCCAGGGTTCAAATCCTGACTCAGAATGAGGAGCTGTCTTATCTGTGGGCAAGACACTTAAGCTTCTCTTTGCTTCAATTTTATAATCTGTAAAATGGGGCTGAGTCTCTACCTTATAAGTAAGTAGCTGTGAGGAACAAAACACAGAAGTAAATAATACAAGTGAAATACTCAGAACGTTGCCTAGCACATATTACTCCTCACTGGGGGCTTTACACACAGCTTTTCTCATCCTTATGACAACACTTCAAGGGATGGATGATTATCACCATCTTGCCATGTTCATAACCTCTCATGATATCTTTCACAGCAATCATTTTTAGGTCCAGTAAAACTTTTTTTTTTTTTTGGCTAATCCTCTCTCGTTGTCCCTATTCTGATTGCATTTGGTGATCAACAGTAATTTTAACATTTTGCTTTCCTTTTTTTTATCAGCATGCATTTGAAGTTTCGGTTACTATGGTGTGGTTTATGCTGACTTCCTAGACTGAGTCTCAATATGTCATCTCCTAAGAGATGGGGCCTTTCCTTCTTAAAAAAAAAAGAAGAAGAAGATGAAGTGATGTTAGCACCTCCTACGTGTCTAAAGCAAGGGAAAGAAGATAAGGTCTGTGCAGTCTGCCATGGAGCATTTCAGGCCACAAAAGTAGAAGGAAGCGCTGCTGACGCTACAAGCAGAGTGGCCTTCTCTGACCTTAAGGTTTATGCAACTTTTGCAGAAGGGAAGGAAAAAAATGACCTGGTTGAGCTAAGACTTGCCAAATTCTGGGTGATGCTGAAATAAGTATTTCAACAGACAAAATAGGAGGATATTTGTCTATGAAATTTGGAAAACATCTATGGGAAAGGGACTGGTGAAGCGCCCATGTTTTCCTGTATTTGTCCGAAGGAAAAACAGAGCTGTATGCAGATGTCACATACTTTGTAACAGGCTTTGGTGGAACCAGATGGCTTTATGTCACTGTGCTTGGACATAAAGAATGTGCCAAGATGTTATTAGGAATGTTAGGAAATTGAAAACAGTTTTTACGATCCACCTTTTCCCTGTGACAAAAAGCACAACCAGAGTCACTCAACACTTCGAGGAAAACACTTAGAACTTTGAGTTGCTGCCTGAGAGTAGACCAGACCAGCTGGTACCCTCCTTAATTTGCTCCCACTCAAGATGAGAGCAGAGTTTGGAAAGAAGTCTCTCCAAACTCTGCCTCCAACACAACACCAGAGCCTGCTCATTCTGTTTTGCTTTCTGTGGTTTCAGGTCTACTGTACCTTAAAGGTTTTCACCTCTCTAACTGCCCCATTTGATTTGAAGCTTTCTTATCTGTTTTTTCTTCTCCATCTTTGTCCTTGATATTATCTCTTGGTTCCTTTTTTGTAGAGGAGGGGAAACTAAACTCAGAATTGCACTTTCCACTCTGCTGTCCAGCTCAGGATCATGGAATTATAGCCAAATGTGGTACACTGGACAGATGGAGAATTGAAGAAAAAACCTAAACTTAATTCTGGGTGCCAGGTCATTACTGTTAGACAATCTTTAAGGCCCCTGGAAACCAAGTTCTTGGTTGCTGCATTGCAGAGGCCATGCCAGCTTCAAAATGCTCTGTCCCCAAAACCATAATAAATGTTCCCTCTGCAGTGATTATTTAGCTAACATTTTTCCATCCTGTCAGGGACAAGTTGCTTCTCCAAGAAGATTATTCAGATAGCAAACCCCCAGATATTCAGGAGACTCAGTACCACACTGTTTAGTTATCTGGTAAACGCTGAGGCTACCAAAGGGAAGGCCGTGTGCTCTGTTAAAAATTTTTGGACTCTAGAGACAGAAAAATCTGTGTTCTATTTCAAATGGCCATTCTATTCCGAATGGCCTCTGCTGAGACCATTCGGAGAAGGCAATGGCACCCTACTCCAGTACTCTTGCCTGGAAAATCCCATGGACGGAGGAGCCTGGAGGGCTGCAGTCCATGGGGTCGCTGAAGGTCGGACACGACTGAGCGACTTCACTTTCACTTTTCACTTTCATGCATTGGAGAAGGAAATGGCAACCTACTCCAGTTTTCTTGCCTGGAGAATCCCAGGGACGGGGAGCCTGGTGGGCTGCTGTCTATGGGGTCGTACAGAGTCAGACACGACTGAAGTGACGCAGCAGCTGCAGCAGCAGCTGAGACCATTAGCAAGTTATTTTAAAAATTATTATTAGAGGTTTTAATAAACATTTACTGAAGTATGATGAATATGAGGCATGAAAAGAGTAACGAAATTTCCCAAAGTGAACATCCCTATGTAATACCCAGATCAAAAAAGAAGACATAGCCAGCCCTTCAGGTCTCCACATGCCATTCCCTCCAACGTCCTCGACATTTCAGGACACTGAAATGTAACCAACATCAAACACTGCAGATTCCTTGAGCTCGTGCTTTACCTTCTTAAATCTCAGGTTCTTCACATGTAAAATTGGGAAAATAAGAGTAAAATGTAAGGTCTAAAGGAGATAATCAATAGAAAGTGCTCAGGCAGAACTGGGTATTTAGTAAGCTCTTAGATGCCTGTTCTTAGAACTTGACCGATAATTATTTTCCTACTTGTTTTAGATTGGCCCATCACTTGCCTATCTGGTGCATGGAACAGGTTCCATCCCTTTCCAAAGACCCAAAGTTACTTTCCCACAACCTTCCAGGTTTTCCACTTGGCCAAGGAAAGTAATGTGTGGCAACTTGTGGGAAAAAACACACAAAAAAGTCAACACAAACACACACATGGACAAGGGGGTCGATCTTGGAAAAGCACAGGCAGTTGTCAAAACACATTTGACTAGTGAAACAAAGAAGAAAAACAGAGTGGGAATAAGGGGTTTTTGGGGTAGGAAGTGAGGGGAGAGGGTCAGACAGTGGCTTCCAAAACCAGAGACACTAAATCCAAATAAGTAGCCATGAGAAGCATAGCCATGAAAAGGTCTGATGCTTCTGGGGCATCAGTGCAGACTTGGGACACAGGATGCTGGGGGAAGCTCAGTGTACCACCTTACTTTTAGGAATAGGGTACTTTCACCATGGAACTTCTCCTGAGAACTTAGCCCCATGCTACCTTGACAATAATATCAATCCAGAGGTGTAGATTAGCAGCTAATAGGCTCTGCCTTGACCTCTGGCCATCAAGAAATTTCTTTCATCTTGTCTTTGTATCTCTCAGACCTTGCCTGGTCTCTCTTCATTCTAGTTTACATGCCTCCTCACCAAGTCATGGTCCCCTAGCACAGAGGGAGACATTTTTTGGCCACATAGTAGTTTGCTGTGCAAAGCTCCTGACCCCTAGATTTCATAAAGTTGCCTAACAATGACTTAGAGGTGTCACTTCAACTTTTGCACAAAAATCAGTTCTTCCTGCACTTACGGTTGCCAAAAGCGGGGCAGAGGGAATGAGGAGAAGAGACAGTTAAGGAGTTTGAATTCAACATGCACAAACTTCTGTATTTAAAATGGATTACCAACAAGGACCTACTGTATAGCATAGAGAACTCTGCTCTATGTTATGTGACAGCCTAGATGGGAGGGGAGTTTGGGAGAGAATGGATACATGTATATGTATGTTGAGTTCCTTTGCTATCCACCTGAAACCACCACATTGTTAATTGGCTATACTCCAATATAAAATAAAAAGTTAAAAAAAAAGTAATTTGTTCTTTTGGAAATCCTATTTTAGACTTTTTCCCTAGATTCTGTCCCAGATTAGGAAATTGGTTTAACAGTTGACAAGTATCACAGATTAATGGAAAACATATAACCCTGCAATGAAAAGGCACTCGACAAGGGTCCACTTCCTCAACCTGGCTTTCCATTAGACTCTGAATAACAGCATAGAAACATGTAGAGAGTGCTGGCTTAGGAACCCAACATATCGGGGTCTGAAATCTGGCTCTGTACTGTGATCTTGAGCAAGTTTTGCAACTTTTCTAAGTCTTAAACTCCTTTTTTATGAAATAGGGTTAATAATACTTATACACTACCATTGTGAAGCTAAATGAAATCATTCAGCTAGAACATCTGGCTCAGCATCAAGAACAGAGTAGAAAATAAATATAACAATTCTTAATAATAGTCTTAACAAATCTTCCCTGTATTCTAACTTAGCTGTGTTTTATTGATATTCCTTTAGGTAGAACTAATAATAATAATAATAATAACAGCAAGTATTTAATGAGTCTTTAACAATGTGTTAGATACTGTTCAAAGCAGAGTCTTATTTAAACCTCATAATTTACTCTCTGAGTTTGGTGACATCATTTTCCCTTATCTGTGAATTCTACAGGTAAGAAAACAAATCAAGCCACTTGCCAAAAAAGTCCTATAGAAGGAAAGGGTGGAATGAGTTTTGAACTCAAAAGTTTGACTCCAGAGACCATGATCTTAACCATGTATCATTTGCTTCTCCACCTTTTCTGTTTACAGAATCAATCTGAGACCTGTCCAACATATCTGTAACTGCTTAAAAAAAAAAAAAAAAACATATGCAAATGATTTTTTCAAAGTGCTTGAGTTCAAGGTTTTCAGTCCAGCACACTTGCCAAACACATGTGAATTGGATGTGAGAGGACAGTCAGATCAGATCAGATCAGATCAGTCACTCAGTCATGTCCGACTCTTTGGAACCCCATGAATCGCAGCACGCCAGGCCTCCCTGTCCATCACCAACTCCCAGAGTTCACTGAGACTCACGTCCATCGAGTCAGTGATGCCATCCAGCCATCTCATCCTCTGTTGTCCCCTTTTCCTCTTGCCCCCAATCCTTCCCAGAATCAGAGTCTTTTCCAATGAGTCAACTCTTCGCATGAGGTGGCCAAAGTACTGGAGTTTCAGCTTTAGCATCATTCCTTTCAAAGAAATCCCAGGGCTGATCTCCTTCAGAATGGACTGGTTGCATCTCCTTGCAGTCCAAGGGACTCTCAAGAGTCTTCTCCAACACCACACTTCAAAAGCATCCATTCTTCGGCACTCAGCCTTCTTCACAGTCCAACTCTCACATCCATACACGACCACAGGAAAAACCATAGCCTTGACTAGATGAACCTTTGTTGGCAAAGTAATGTCTCTGCTTTTGAATATGCTATCTAGGTTGTACCTGGGGTTAAATAGTTCACATTTATTTTCATTTGTGTTTTCCTAACACTTCCTCCTCAAAATTTTAAATTACAAATAGTAAATGACATTTTAAAATATCTGCCTAAATCCCATGGATGGAGGAGCCCAATAGGCTGCAGTCCATGGGGTCACTAAGAGTCAGACACGACTGAGCAACTTAACTTTCACTTTTCACTTTCATGCACTGGAGAAGGAAATGGCAACCCACTCCAGTGTTCTTGCCTGGAGAATCCCAGGGATGGTGGAGCCTGATGGGCTGCCGTCTATGGGGTCGCACAGAGTCAGACACAACTGAAGCGACTTAGCAGCAGCAATGGCATTCTTTCATGAGATAAGCACAATTTTTCAACAAGTTTGGTTTTTAAGGATTGTCTTCTAAAATAGCCATGCTGCAAGATCAGATACACAGATTTGAGAAAATGATTATATTTTGTGGTGATCAGGTAAGGGCCAATTAAAAGTGTGACTCACCATTCTCATATGTCAGTATTCACAACAAAGCTAACAGGAGTTTTAGAACAAGAGAAAGAAAATATCCTCATACAACTTGTTACTAGACATTCAGATAGGAGACTTGCTACTACTAATAAAGCAATTCTTACTATGGGGCAGATGTTCTGTGCTTAACACAAAGGACTATGTTAAGTCTTCTACTTGCTTATCATGTAATCTCTTCTATTAATTCCCCTACATTTGAGGTTAGTGTTTTATATAATACAACCCATCACATCAATTCTTGTGTCTCTGGAGTATCCCATCACATCTGGCAATACTCAACAGCATTTCCTTCTTAAACTCACCTTTGTTGGCTTCTGTGAGATTTAACTTCTGATTCAACTTCTACCCGTTGAAATACTCATGGGTGCTAGGTACTCTGTGAGCTCTGGAGAAAAGAAAAATAAGACTTGAATTCTTCCTTCAAGATTCATATACTCTAGTTAGGATATATACATAAAAATATGTAGCAGAGTGAAATCACAGAAGCATGCATCAACCCCAATCATAGCTCAGATGAATGGCTGGGCAACTCTATGGACGGGTATTTGTAGCAAGGAATTACATGGAAGAGATGATGGTCGTGCAGCTCTTCACTGCTGGATGCACATGTGCCAAGTGGAGAAGAACCTCGGAGGCAGAAGGAACACAGGAGTGCATTCATAAAGGCATGGAACAAGGTACCATATTTAGGAACAGAGAAGTAGTTTCCCATTTTTAAGGTACAAAGCAAGATGGAGGAGCTCAACTTATATGAAGAATAAGCTTTGATGTTTATGAAAAATCATGTAATTATCCACTCATTTGTCCATGCATTCATTCATACAAAAATACATTCTCAAACACTTACTCTGTGATAGATCCTGCAGAGAAAATACTGAGCCAGATAGTTTAGGATCTAAAGGTGGAGACAGACTATTACACAAGAAATTACAATAATGCATAATGGAGCAGGGATCCCTATCTAGGCTACGGTGCCAAGGTAGGCTCCCTCAGTATGATGGGGGTAAGTAGGAGTTAGACAATTGAAGTCTGCAGGAGACAGGGAGGGAAAGAATTCTGCACTCAGAGGAAACTGCCTCTTCAAAGGCATAGGGGCAACAGGGAGCTTGGTATCTCTGAGTAACAAAGAATTTCAGTATGGAGCTGCGGCTGAAGGTTGGAGGCTTACCAAGTGGAGGTAGGGGCTGACTGTGATAAAAGGGCGAGTGACCATGTTTAGGAGTTGACA
The DNA here is from genome assembly GCF_029407905.1 of Bubalus kerabau. Lineage (NCBI taxonomy): Eukaryota > Metazoa > Chordata > Mammalia > Artiodactyla > Bovidae > Bubalus > Bubalus kerabau. The sequence goes on along the minus strand of NC_073631.1, from coordinate 28,601,844 downwards.
CATTTTGGGGAGGACAAAGGGGAGCCTCTGCAAGGTTTGAGGCAGGGCATTTTATAAGGATCACTCTGGCAGCACTATAGAGAATGACTTAGAAGGGAGCAAAACCAGGGGATGTTAGACTAGTTAGAAGGCTAATGGATAGAGTAACAGCAGTGGTAATGATAATAATCCTCAGTGGTGGTTAATAGAGGCTTACTATGAGCCAGGCCCCGTGTCAAACGCTTTGCACTTACTTCAAACCTCACAGCCACCCTATGAAGTAGGTACTAATTCCCTTTCACAGATGAGAAAACTGAGGCACAATGATCTGTTCAAGCTCATGCAGATAGTAGGTGACTGAGAATTAAAAGACAAGCCATCTGGCTTTAATGCAATTTCCATTATCCTGCTTAGATGTGACATTGGCATCAATTACAGCAGAGAAATGATAATTGAGAAAACTGAATAGAATTGAGAGCCATTCTGGAAGGAAACCAATACAATTAAATAAGTCAGTCAAAATTAGAGAAGAAAATTACTTTAGCTTTTGCCCTAGGAAGCTACTTTCAAATAGTAAGTGGTTTTCTTTAAACGCTTTGTTTATATTAAAGCTCATCAGCTAAAACAGCTCTCTGTTGCTCAAAACATCAAATCCAAATTCATGCTGGTTATTTATAATGTCCTCTGATAAATAGTTCTCCCTTTCATTTATTAATAAGAGCAACAAATATTTAATGACCTACTCTAAGCACAGTTCTGTATATTTGTGGATATTACAAAACACACACAGTTCTTGCCTCATGGATATTGGAGAATGTGTTTAAGTTCCAGTTGTGGGTTTTCTATATTAGTGTTAAATACTCAAGGGCAAGGAATGGATGGTATATTTTTTGATTCAATGTACATGGTACAATGTTCTCCTTAGATGTTAGTTTTAAAAAATACACTGATGAAAAAAAGATTTTAAATCAAATCTTTAAATTTCAACAATTTCAAATAATCCATTTTAAAACCTACAGCCAGATCTAGAGACTGTTGATGTTGTATATGTCTAAAAAAGCAAAAAGAAAGCATGGTATAAGATGTATTTATCCTTCTTAATGTCCCCAAAGTGAAAATGCAATTCAAGATTTAAAATAATGTCTTCTAAAAAAATAAAATAAGAAAATAATAATGTCTTCTGTATCATGTATTATCATCATTTTCATTGTTGATCAAATCCTAATTGGACTCAGTTGAAATTAACTTGGAGACAACTGCCTGGTCAACCAGATAAGTTAACAAGATGCTGACTATCACTGGCTGATTAATTTTGCATGCAGATTGCCTTAGTAACCAGAGAACAGTTGTAATTCAGTCATAAGCTTTAAAATATCTCAATTAGAAAACTAACTTATTAAATTTTTAGAGGTTTAAAATAAAGACAATGCTGGTCACATATAGTGGTTAACAAGTTATGGTCTTAAGAAATGAGAAAATTTCAACAATGTATTGACATTCTAATTTCACGTAATAAAGATTTTTATTAAAAAAAATGAGAACTTGTAAGGTTGGCATACTTATTATGTTCCCAGGGGATTTAAAGTCAGGAAGATAGACCTAATTTTGAATTTGACATGAATTCATTGTAGAAAAGTATATGTTCTGATTGTCCTGGGTCTGCCCTTTTCATCTGCTGGTGATGATGAACACCAAGTGTTACACTACTTTATCCTGTAGTGTCTGCCTTAGTACTGGTTACTTTCACAGGAAGGGTTTCCCACCATTAGTTAAATCTAGAAGTTTGTCAAGAATCAAATTTCCATTAAAATAGACTTTATTTTCCCAATAAGTAATAATCTCCCATTTAAAAAAAAGGGGGGATTTTTTTTTAATGGATAAGCTTAGTGAAACTTATTACAGATCTGGAACTAGGAAAAATTAGAAATGTGTATACAGTTATTTTCAATATTCCATTCTACTTTCCCCCTATTTTTTTTTCTTGTCCTAAATGTTAAATACCAGTGCTAAGAAGGTGATTATCTTTTAATAATCAAATTTTGAAATGCTGCTTCAGACAGAAATCAGTAGGACCACAAATCAATGAAATTTCTAACCTAACACTTTAACATATATCCTAGTCTTTCTGGGTTAACAAATGTAGGTTTTCTGGGATAACCAATCACTAGTAACTCAGCTAAATAAAAATGAAACTTCCAAACAATGTACTTCCACATTCTATGTCTAAAGTTATTTTACTGGAAGGACCTAATTGTTGATCTGGATGTTTTAAATTTTTTCAAAGCACAGACAACATGCTATCCAAGTTACAAAACTTAGAGCTTTGTTTATCAGACATTCAATTACATGAGGAAATTTTTGTGACTATCTTCCAAATTTGGAATCATTGTAATTAAACTTATCGTAATCAAGAATCTATGAGTTTACTTAACTTTGGGAGTTTGTTGTGAAGATGTGAAAATCCCCACCTTTGCTTCATGCTGAGGTGAACTGATATTCTCGCATTCAGATGATTCTCCAATCCACAATCACACTTGTTAAAGGAACAGACGAGCCATTTAGAACCTTAATTTATTTCTTGAAAAATAATCAGTGACAAATTCCTTTAATATCAATAAATTAATTTTTCCTAATAATTACTAAAAAATTCCACTTTCACACACACAGTCGCAGCCTTTTTGCAGACTGTGGATTTCTGCTCTGTGGCCATAATTTATTTCCTTTTTTCTCTTTGTCTAGACTTGCACTAAGAAAAATGTTTCCAACTTGTGCAGTGTTCCACTCACGTATCCTCTCCCTTCGCATATCACTGCAGGCAGATGCTCCTAATAAGATCTTATATGATTTATTTAGAGCTTATCAGACAACTTTTACTTGGTGACAATGTAAGTATTTTGTGTAATAAATGAGAGATTCTTTTTCTTCCATCAGAAAACATGGCTGAAGCTGATAATCTAAGGCTAACTTGAAAACGTATTACATGTACTTGAATCCAAACTCAAACTTTGTAAAATGATATTGTTGTGTTATTATGACTTGAATTCCTATCATCTTTGTTAAAGACTTATGATTTACTGATTTAGAGCCAGCTATAATACATGTAAGAGCTTCACAGGTGGCGCTAGGGGTAAGGAACTTGCCTGCCAATGCAAGAGACATTAAGAAACATGGGTTCAATCCTTGTCAGGAAGATTCCCCGGAGGAGGGCATGGCAACCCACCCCAATATTCTTTTTGTTTTTAATTTTTAATTTATTTATTTTTAAATTGAGACAATTGCTTTACAGAATTGTGTTGGTTTCTGCCAAACATTAACGCTCTTGCCTGGAGAATCCCATGGACAGAGGAGCCTGGTGGGCTACAGTCCATAGGGTCGCACAAAGTCAGACACTACTGAAGCGACTTAGCATGCATGCACAATACATGTATGGAATAACAGAGGTTCAACAACTGACTATAAACAAACCCACTGGCTTATAGTTTCCCTGAATAAAACAGGGTATCAAAAATTCCCAAGTGATGGCAGTGTGGGCCTCACCAGAGGGGGACCTGAATCTGATGGAAGTTGGAAGATAGACAAAGAAAGAAGCAGCTAAGTAGAGGGACCTATTGGGCCAAGTGGCCAGAAAGCAGATCCAAGAGAGGAAGAGTCCTGTGAGGATGTTCAAAGCAGAATATCAAGTCACTCATGGCCTGAACATGAGATAAAACAGTCTAACCCAGCATGCACTGGTGTCAGAGAGATGAGCCCACAGTGTTCAGGGAACAGCTGCAAAAGACAGAGACCAAGAGCAGGAGTAAGAAGCAGACGATGACAGAAACGGCGACCCAAAAATAGAAGCCAACACAATTCTGTAAAGCAATTATCCTTCAATTAAAAGTAAATAATTTTTTTTAAAAAAGCAGGGATCCAGGCAGAGGGACTTGAGAGTCGAGAGAATTTGAGCTGAACCTACAGGAAGAACACTAGAAGGCTGCCTGTGAGAACTGCAGGATATACATCCCAACCCCCCTTCATCTCCCAATAACCTGAGATGAAGCCCATTAATCCCAGCTCGGCAGCCCCATGGAGCTTAGCAGGCATGACTTCTGGGTTTAGAAGATTAGGATCCAAAAACATAGACTTGCAGGACAATGGGATAACCTCTAATACCCCATCTTAGATACCTGCCTCTGTTTACAGATCCTACTTTTAACAGCATAAATCCTTTTTTTTAAGAACTATAAATCTTGTCAGGTTTCACAGTTTCAAGGCAGAAATGTATTACTGATCTTGACTGTTTTTCTCCACCCAGGTAGAACGTCTGCTTGTTAGAAGGCCAGCAAAGCCAACTCAGAGTGAAGCTGAGAAATCTAGAAAGCTTGCCTTCTGTCTGAGTTTCCTATTTATGCAGTACTTTCTCCTTTCTGCAATGTGCTTCATTCTCCTCTAAATGCAGGGTGAGGGTTTGAAAGCCTGCTCTTGAGCCTTTTGAGTGAATAACAGATTATAATCTAATGTTTAGTCAATGTGTTACCTTGAATGACCAGCTTTATTTTAAGCAGGCCATTGCTTTCTAATCGTGCCATGATACGAAATTTACATTTAAGAAGGAGAAGTGGGAAGAGTCACATGAGTCAGTAGTTGAAGATGGTCTGGGGTGGGGCTGGGAGGTGGTGGCAGCAAACTGGTGGTTTAAAATTCCTGTAGTCCTGCTCTTAAAGTGAACTTGGAAGATGTCTTTTAAGGAAGCTTGGAAGTTATATGAGAGAAGGTCCGAAGATACTCTTTCTCAAAGATAATCCACAAGAGATCAGGCCAAGTCTATAAGGGACTAGCTCGAAACAGACTCCTGAAAACTGAAGGCAAGGAGAAAAGCCATGACCTATGGAAGATGAAAGCATTTTTTCCCCAAAGTACTAAACAATTTCAAATGCTATGGCAATGCTCAAATGATCATGTATCTATGCTAAGGAAGCATAAACACCATAAAACAATATAGTCCAGAGGACACTGCTGCTTTAAGGGTTGTCTTCTCTTTGTGAGTGGTAAGTTCCTGCAACATTAGACGATTGTAGTCTAAAAGTGAGTAATCTTTTTTCCTTGTCGTGGCAGAGATTCAGCCCTTTAAAGATTACAGTCATTTTTAACATTGTCATTGTTTATTGTTATGAATCTGACAATGGGATTGAATTTTTAGATATTCAGGCCTTTCCCTTATGTACTGGTACCCTAAAGGCAGTCATTTCCGATGGTATTTGAAATTCTGAATTGTAATTCTTTCTCAAGTACAATGGAAACGAACAATCCATTTTAGGTCTTTCCCTGTTTCCTTCCTAAACAAAGGCTTTTCCCTTATGCAGGCCCGTGCTCTCCCTGTGACTTCAGGTCCCATTCTCATCAGCTGTCTTTCCTCTCTCACACATGCTTGGCTGTGGTGCGAAGCAAGTTTTCAGTGTGTGATAGCTGCACAACTCAAGAAAGGAAAGAGCTTTAATTTGTTGCTTTAAATTCACACACAACACACACACACACACACACACACACACACACACACACTTCTGACTGAGTAGCTATAGGCTTTGAAGTTCTTAAACTAAAAAGTAATTTCAAAGTAGCTTTATTTTTACTCTTCAGAATATTCAAAAATAAGTTGACACCATGAGACTTCCAAATGTCGCCCCCACCACAAGAGTCTATATCTACAAAGAAGTATTCACCAAACGACTGGCTCCACACCTCTGAGGACAATATGCCTGCTATGACCTCTAGGGCCTTAACAAAAAATTTAGTTTCAAGCTATCTTTCAGACTTCCCAGGTGGTGCCAGTGGTAAAGAAGTTGCGTGCCAATGTAGGAGACATAAGAGATGCGGGTTTGATCCCTGGTTGGAAGATCCCCTGAAGGAGGGTATGGCAACCGGCTCCAGTATTCTTGCCTGTAGAATCCCATGCAGAGGAGCCTTGCTGGCCACAGTTGATGGGGTCATACCTGAAGTGACTCAGCACGCACACATAAGGGCAGCAATCAAGTATGTGTCGTGCTCAGTGGCTTCAGTCGTGTCCAACTCTTCACGACCAATGGGCTGTAGTCTGCTAGGTTCCTTGGCCCATGGGATTCTCCTACTCCAGTAGGTTGCCAAGCCCTCCTCAGCAATCAAGTATAAATGTTTATTATTTTTGTCTATGCAAACAAATTATTTTATATTGTTAGAAGTCTTTATCACTTAGAAAAATAAATCTTCGATGTCCCCTTTTTCCCTGTTGTTGCCATTTTTATTTTTATTCCCAAATGAATTGTCAAATAAACATTAGATCTTTTATAAAATACACACAATTTTAAGTCTGAATTGACTTTCAGTTAAATTTTACATTGAATTTAGAAGGTATAAATTCTCAAAATAAGTTAAAGGGTTCATATGAAAATTTGTTTAACTTCAAAATTCACTTTAAAAAAATTCATTGGTGCTTACTTGATACTCTATTGTTAGAAATGGCTTTTAAGACAAATTACATTAAATCAACAAGCAGGGAATTCTGTTTTTAGTATCAGGGATTTCCTTTTTAACACATTTTTATTGACTTACAATTGATCCTGCCACAAAGACATCTATTAAACAAAACTGCCAGAACGCATAGATTCCATTTTTTCCTGAGTTTCACGTGTATATATCCATGCCATTTTGATCTGCTTGTTTGGTTTTTGCCCAGTTCTGCTTACAGTGCCGCATTTTATCACCAGCCAACTTCAGTCGTCACACTAAAGGAATATTTTAAAACACACATTTAAACTGACAAAGTTGGCAAGCCCAGAAAGAAACAAGAGCACTAAGAGCAAACAGATGTCTGGATCTGGGTGAAAGCCTTTCTCTCTTGAGACAAACAAAATAATAATAACCCCAAGTTGCCCGAATTTGACATGGTGGGCCAGAACCTATCAGGAGACAGTGGAATAACTTTATAGAAATGAACTCAGAATGTGTGATACACACTGTGGTTCTACCATTATGTGTTCACTTTACCTCCTGCTCTGGTCACTTTCAGATTGTATCTGGCTTTGTCTCTAGGCAGAAAATTATTTCAACTGGTGAGACAATGAGCAATTAAGTTAACCCACCAAATCACTCATCTTCTTTGGTGAAACTGTTTGTTTGCATCTAGTTTGTCGAATGCATCAGGTCTGTGACTCCCAGAGCATTTACTAACAATTTAGTATCTTTGAAGAGGCAGTCTGTCATCTCTCATAAGACATTATTTCATGGACAGTAGCCCAAGCTCCCCCAGCTATGTACTTTTGGCACATCACCAAGCTGGTCTGTGGCTGTTTCTATTTTCTTACCAGTAAAAGTGAAAACCTCTTTTCTCTATGATAAACTTTCCTGAGCTCCTCAAAGCCCACAGTCATTCCTTTCTATAGAAGAGATATGGGATATGATCATCTTTTATTTTTATCTAGTTTGTTTCATTTTTTCTATTTCATGTTCAGGGCTCCCATTTCACTTAGCTTACTTTTTTCAAATTCTCTGTCTCTTTTTTATTGTTATTGTTCTTTCTCAAGCCTTTATCAAGTGTAGTAGAAAAGTATTTGCATATACATATACATTGTATGTATAACATACATTTTAGATAATTTATGCATTTTTGCCTAGCCAAAATGTTATGATATTTTTATTCCATTTGCTTGATTCAGTATGAACAGAACACTAGATTTCTAATTTATATTCACTCAAAACTTTGATATAGTTCCATGTATTTTGGCATCTAATATTACTGCTAGAAGTCTAGAAAATTTATTACCTTAGTGACTTTTAAAAAAAATTTGAATGAGGCTTGAAACTTCTGATCCAATTCTGAGAATATAAAGATATGTTGTTTAAAAAAAGAAACAGGAAATTAACATATGATACAGTGGAGGTAGTTTAGTCCCCAAGTTGTGCTCAACTCTTTTCAAGTCCATCAACTATAGCCCACCAGGTTCTTCTGTCCGTGGGATTTTCCAGGAAAGAATACTGGAGTGGGTTGCCATTTCCTTCTCCAGGGGATCTTCCCCACCCAGGGATCAAACCCACATCTCCTGCCTCATAGGCAGATTCTTTACCACTGAGCCACCCAGGAAGCCATGTATGAGACAGTATTGTTAACTAAAGGATAGATTTTGTTCAAATTTCACAAAATTATATGCTAGTGCCCATTTTTTTTTGTTTTCATACTTTACTCAAGACTCCACATTGTATTTAATGCTCAAAATTCTTCAAGTTAGGCTTCAGCAGTACGAGAACTGAGAACTTCCAGATGTACAAGCTGGATTTAGAAAAGACAGAGGAACCAGAGATGAAATTGCCAACATGACTGGATCATGGAAAAAGCAAGTGAATTCCAAAAGAACATTTACTTCTGTTTCATTAACCATGTTAATTGTGTGGATCACAACAAACTGTGGAAAATTCTTAAAGAGAGAGGAATACCAGACCACTGTACCTGCCTCCTGAGAAACCTGTACACAGGTCAAGAAGCAACAGTTAGAACCACACATGGGACAACAGAATGGTTCAAAATTGGGAAAGGAGTTAGTCAAGGCTGTATATTGTCGCCCTGCTTTTAACTTCTAGGAAGAGTACATATTGCAAAATGCCAGGCTGGATGACTCACAAGCTGGAATCAAGATTGCCAGGCGAAGTAACAAGACACTCAGATATGTAGATGACACCACTTGAATGGCAGAAAATGAAGAGGAACTAAAGAGCTTCTTGATGAGGGTAAAGATGAGAGCAAAAAAGCTGGCTTTAAACTCAACATTCCAAAAACTAAGATCATGGTGTCAAGTTTCATCACTTCATGGCAAAGAGATGGAGAATAAATGGAAACAGTGATAAATTTTAGTTTCTTGGGTTCCAAAATCACTGAAGATGGTGACTGCATGAAATTAAAAGATGCTTGTTCCTTGGAAGAAAAGCTATGATAAACCTAAATAGCCTACTAAAAAGCAGAGCCATTACTTTACTGACAGAGGTCCATATAGTCAAAGCTATGGTCTCTCCAGTCGTCATGTACAGATTTGAGAGGTGGACCATAAACAAGGCTGAGTGCTGAAGAATTGATACTTTTGAACTGTGGTGTTGGAGAAGACTCTTGAGAGTCCCTTGGACTGCAAGGAGATCAAACCAGTCAATCCTAAAGGAAATCAATCCTGAATATTCATTGAAAGGACTAATGCTGAAGCTGAAGCTCCAATACTTTGGCCACCTGATGTGAAAAGTTGACTCACTGGAAAAAACCCTGATGATGGGAAAGACTGAGGGCAGGAGGAGAAGGGGGTGACAGAGGATGAGATGGTTGGATGGCATCAACAACACAATGGACATGAGTTTAAGCAAACTCAAGGAGATAGTGAAAGACAGGTAAACCTGGAGTGCTGCATTGCATTTCATGCGGTCTCAAAGAGCTGAACACAACTTAGGGACTGAACAACAATAACAACAACAGATACACCCATCATTTAAAAAGTGGATATTTATTTTCCCAATATATGGGTTTTTTAAAGTATCCTTGATATTAATTTCTCATTTTGATATTAATTTCTCCTTTAAATGCTCCCTTCTCTACAGTCCCCTCTGTGTTTTTTCAGTCTTCTAACTTTATTGAGGCTTTCAATGGCTAAGTCAAAATCTCTCTTAGCAAATGTCACACTGCACTTGAAAATATGTAGGTTACTTTCAAATATCTTTTGATATTGACTTCTAACATAATTCCACAGTAATAAGAAAACCAGTGTTGTATGATTTCAATACCCTTAGAGCATGAAAATTTTGCACCTTCAAAAACATCCACCTACTGGTGGGTGAAAATTGTATAAATCTTAATTAGGTTGAACTGGTTCGTAGTGCTTTTTGGGTCTACTATAGCCTTCTACTTCTCTGTATGTTCATTCTACTAATTTTTCAGTTTCAATTTTTGGTACTGAAACTCCAACTAAAAATCTTGAATTTATCTACTTAAAAAATAGTAGATTTTTGAATTGTGGTGTTGGAGAAGACTCTTCAGAGTCCCTTGGACTGCAAGGAGATCAAACCAGTCAATCCTAAAGGAAATCAATCCTGAATATTCATTGAAAGGACTAATGCTGAAGCTGAAGCTCCAATACTTTGGCCACCTGATGTGAAAAGTTGACTCACTGGAAAAAATATATATATAGTGGAACTATATGTAACTTTGTATGTTCCCAGTCTCCTGTAAATGTGTTATCATATTTTCAAAATTAAAAAAATCAAAGTGAAAAAAGAATTGTACCCATGCAGAGCAAATACTGAATAAGTGAATACTACTCATTGTTGCTATCACAATTACTGATTGGTGATGAATTGATGTCCCTGTTCCCATTTATATACCCCTGTCATTCCTTAGAGTGAATTATATAAAACAACTTTCTCTGTAGTTCAGTTTATTTTTTTCACTGAGTCACCAGCTCTCTTTGGCTTAAACACTGGCATCATCATGTCATTTATGGCTTTTTATAATCTGGCCCAAGCATGCAGTTCTAGGAACATCTCTCACAACTTTGCTGCTGGGCACAGCTGCTCCGTGTAGCTGGTACACGTGCTCACTCATACTCTAACACATCTCTGAGTCTGACAAGTCATCAGGACCCAGGTTTTGATCGTTACACACTTGAACCTACCCTTTATCATGCCTACTTAGATCCTACTAACGTTGTTAGGTCTGCTCTTTTCTCAGGAGAACCATCCAGAAATGATTCAAATTCTCTTTTTTCCCCTTCCAGTTTTATTAAGCCACAATTGACATACAGCACTGTATCAGTTTAAGGTATATAGCATAATGATTTGACTTGCATACATCATGAAATGATTACATTTTATCCTGTGACTCATTTAGTTTTGTAACTGGCAGTTTGTAGCTCTTAACCTCCCTCCTCTATCTCACTCATCCTCCCACCCACTACTTGTCTGGCAACCACCTGTTTGTCCTCTGTATCTATGACTCTTTTTCTATTTTGTTAAGTTTGTTCATTGCTTTTTAAAATTCCACATATTTGTCTTTCTCTGGGTGACTTACTCACTTCACATAATACCCTATAGTTCCATCCATGTTGTCACAAATGGCAATTTTTTTCCTTTCTTATGGCTGATTAATATTCCAGTGTGTGTGTGTATATATATATGTGTGTGATAAATATATGTATATATGCATGTATGTATGTGTATGTATACACAAACCATATCTTCTTTACTCATTCATCTATCAGTGAGCCCTTCATTACTGCCATATCTTGACTACTGTAAATAATCTACAATGAATATATGGTGCATATATCTTCTCAAATCTATGTTTTTGTTTTCTTCAGGAGATTACCCAGAAGTGGAATTGCTAAATCATAGGGCAGTTCTACCTTAAATTCTGAAGAAGCTTCAGACTGTTTTCCACAATGGGTATCCCAATTCATAATCACATCAACACTGCACAATGGTTCCGTTGTTCCCACATCCTCTCTACCATTTGTCTTTTTGATAATAGCCTTTCTGACAGGTGTGAAGTGGTGCCTTGTTGTAGGTTTTGATTTGCATTTCCCTTATGAACGACGTTGAACATCTCCTCACATGTCTTTCGGCCATCTATATATCTTCTTTAGAAAAATGTCTATTCAGATCTTCTGCTTATTTTTTTTTTGGGGGGGCAGGGGGAGCGGGGGAGGTGGGGGGGGGCTTCTGTGATAGCTCAGTTGGTAAAGAATCTGCCTGCAATGCAGGAGACCCTGGTTCAATTCCTGGTTGAGAAGATCCACTGGTGAAGGGATAGACTACCTACTCCAGTATTCTTGGGCTTCCCTTGTGCCTCAGCTGGTAAAGAATCTGCCTGCACGTGTCTCTTTCAATTCTGGTTTCCTCAGTGTGTATGCCCAGCAGTGGGATTGCTGGGTCATAATGCAGTTCTATTTCCAGTTTTTTAAGGAATCTCCACACTGTTCTCCATAGGGGCTGCACTAGTTTGCATTCTCACCAGCAGTGTAAGAGGGTTCCCTTTTTTCCACACCCTCTCCAGCATTTATTGTTTGTAGACTTTTGGATAGCAGCTATTCTGACTGGCGTGAGATGGTACCTCATTGTGGTTTTGATTTGCATTTCTCTGATAATGAGTGATGCTGAGCATCTTTTCATGTGTTTGTTAGCCATCTGTATGTCTTTGGAGAACTGTCTGTTTAGTTCTTCAGCCCATTTTTTGATTGGGTCGTTTATTTTTCTGGAATTGAGCTGCAGCAGTTGTTTGTATATTTTTGAGATTAATTCTTTGTCAGTTGCTTCATTTGCTATTATTTTCTCCCATTCTGAAGGCTGTCTTTTCACCTTGCTTATAGTTCCCTTTGTTGTGCAGAAGCTTTTAAGTTTAATTAGGTCCCATTTGTTTATTTTTGCTTTTATTTTCAATATTCTGGGAGGTGGGTCATAGAGGATCCTGCTGTGATTTATATCGGAGAGTGTTCTGCCTATGTTCTCCTCTAGGAGTTTTATAGTTTCTGGTCTTACGTTTAGGTCTTTAATCCATTTTGAGTTTATTTTTGTGTATGGTGTTAGAAAGTGTTTTAGTTTCATTCTTTTACAAGTGGTTGACCAGTTTTCCCAGCACCACTTGTTAAAGACATTGTCTTTTCTCCATTGTATACTTTTGCCTCCTTTGTCAAAGATAAGGTGTCCATAGGTGCATGGATTTATCTCTGGGCTTTCTGTTTTGTTCCATTGATCTATATTTCTGTCTTTGTGTCAATACCATACTGTCTTGATGACTGTGGCTTTGTAGTAGAGCCTGAAGTCAGGCAGGTTGATTTCTCCAGTTCCATTCTTCTTTCTCAAGATTTCTTTGGCTATTCAAGGTTTTTCATGTTTCCATACAAATTGTGAAATTATTTGTTCTAGTTCTGTGAAAAATACCGTTGGTAGCTTGATAGGGATTGCATTGTACCCCAATGTTCATCACAGCACTGTTTATAATGGCCAGGACCTGGAAGCAACCTAGATGTCCATCAGCAGACGAATGGATAAGAAAGCTGTGGTACATGTACACAATGGAGTATTACTCAGCCATTATAAAGAATACATTTGAATCAGTTCTAATGAGGTGGATGAAACTGGAGCCTATTATACAGAGTGCAGTAAGCCAGAAAGAAAAACACCAATACAGTATACTAACACATATATATGGAATTTAGAAAGATGATAATGATAACCCTGTATGTGGGACAGCAAGAGAGACACAGATGTATAGAACAGTGTTTTGGACTCTCTGGGACAGGGCGAGGGTGGGATGATTTGGGAGAATGGCATTGAAACATGTATAATATCATATGTGAAACAAATCACCAGTCCAGGTTTGATGCAGGATACAGGATGCTTGGGGCTGGTACACTGGGATGACCCAGAGGGATGGTACGGGGAGGGAGGTGAGAGGGGGGTTCAGGATGGGGAACACGTGTACACCCGTGGCAGATTCATGTGGATATATGGCAAAACCAATACAATATTGTAAAGTAATTACCCTCCAATTAAAATAAATAAATTTATATTAAAAAATAAACTTTATTTAATTGAAAAAGAAAAAAAAGAATCCGCCTGCAATGCAGGAGACCTGGGTTTGATCCCAAACTCCCAATTTTTTAAAACAAATTGTTCTTTTTTTATGTTGAGTTGTATAATTCTTTGTATATTTAGAATATTAACCCATTACCAGATTATCCCTTACAAGTATCTTCTCCCATGCAGTACGTGACCTTTTAATTTTAACACTAGTGTCTCTGACCGCTATATTACATCTTTTTTGTTTCATGCATCCCTTAACTATTTATTGTGGATCTATTAGGTGATCTTTACTACTTTCATCTTTTAACCTTCCTATTAGCTTTACAAATGGTTCATCTACCACCTTTACTGTATATCTGCCTTCATCAATGAGATTTTTCCTTTTGTAATTTTCATATTTCTAATTGCAGTCTTTTCCACTTAGAGAAGTCCCCCTTAACACTTCTTATAATGCTGGTTTAGAGGTGAATTCTTTTAGGTTGTATGTGCCTATAAAATAACTTCCCTTAACCTCAAATCTGAATGATAGCCTTGCTAGGTATTTTGATGGTAGCTTTTTTCCTTTCATTGCTTTAAGTGTATCATGCTAATACATGTGAACTGCAAAGTCTCTGCTGAAAAGCTAGCTGATAGTTTTGTGGAGGTTCCCTGTACAAAATAAGTTGCTTTTCCCTTGCTAATTTAAAATTTTTTTATCATTAAATTTTTCCATTTTAATTATAATGTATCTTGGTATAGATCTTTTTGGGTTGATCTTGTTTGGTATTCTCTGTGTTTTGTGGACCTGGATATCTATTCCTTTCCCAGGTTAGAAAAGTTTTCAGCTAGTATCACTTCAAAAAAGTTTTGTCTCTCTCTCTTTTCTGGGATTCCTATAATGCAGATGTTACAATGCTTGATATTGTCCCAGAGGCTTAAATGGTCCTTATTAAAAAAATTTTTTCTGTTCAGCTAGGGTGATTTCCACCACCCTGTCTTCCAAATCACTGATCCATTCCTCTATCGTCAAATCTTCTAATTTCTTCTAGTGTATTTTTATCGTATTCTTCAGCTCTGTTTAGCTTTTCTTTATTTATAACTCTTTGTTAAACTTCTCACTGTGTTCATCCCCTTTGCTCCCAAGTTCTTTGAGCATCTTTATGATCACTACTTTGAACTCTTTATAGGTAAATTGCTTATCTCCACTTCACCTAATTCTTCTTCTGGGGTTTTAATCTTGTCCCATCATTTGGAAAGTATTTCTCTATTGTCTCAGTTAGCCTAGTTTGCTTTTTTAAATTTCTAAGTGTTTGGTGAATTGGTTACATTTCCTGACTGTGGAAAAAAATGGACTCTTGTAAATAACCTATGAGTCTCAGGGGCCCACTCCCCTCGTCTTCAGAGCTGTATACTCTAAGGGTGTCCTATACGCGGCTGTGCGGTTCTTCTGCTGACTCGCTGACTACTGTGGGTAGTCTGGTAGGCTTATTTGGGTATCTCTATTTGGCTTAGCTTTTCTTCTAGAGAGTTTTATCTTGTCCCTTGCTTGGAACATACTCCTTTATCATCTCATTTTGCCAATTTCTCTGTGTTTATCTGTGTCTACTGTGTAAGTCAGTTACATCCCATTCTGGGAGAAGAGGCCTTATGTAGGAGACGTTCTGTGGGCTCAGTGACACACTCTCCTCAGCTCACCACAGCTATATGATCTAAGGCGGGGGTCCCCAGCCTCTGGGACCTAATGCTTGATGATCTGAGATGGAGCTGATGCAATAACAATAGAAATGAAGTGCACAATAAATGTAACGGGCTTGAATTATCCCGAAACCCTCCCCCACACCCTGGTCCATGGGAAAATTGTCTTCCATGCAACTGGCCCCTGGTGCCAAAAAGGCTGTGGACTGCTGATCTAAGGTGTCCCCTTTACGAGCTGAGTGGCTCACTTTGCTGTGGCAAGGCTGCCTGCCGTGGGTACACTGGTATGCAGTGCTGGCCCCTGGCCTACTTAGTCGGCTTCCAGGCCCTGCCCTGTGTGGAGGCTGGCCACTAGGGTGTAGGACTACACCCTGTGGGGGCTGGTTGCAGCTCCCAGGACTGGTATCAGCCTTCTGGTTGTGGAGGAGGGGTTTTGCTAACAGCCTTCTGGCAGACGGGGTTATGATGCCAGGGCTGTGGCTGGCCCTCTAGTGGGTAGGACCAGGTCCTGGGCCTCTTGGTAGGTGGGACTGGGTCCCCATGAGGCTGGCTACTTGGCCTGAGGAGCCCTAGAACTGGTGCTAACTAGGTGGTTGGCAGGTAAGCCCATGGCATTAAAAGGCTAGAGGGAAGATGCCAAGAGATTACTTTAGCATATATGTGCATCTGTTATGCATACTATAAACAGCACTAGATGTCAATGCTCTGCAAGTTGTATTGAATGAGACACGATTTGTTATTTCTGACTAAAGTTTTGTTTTAATTTTCTGGATTTCTTTGAAAAGAATTTCTCCTTTAAAGATATCAGGGATGGCAAAATGAAAGCTATTACTGTAACCCACATTTGGAATAATATCAAAATGACAAACAACAAAAAGAGCTATGGGAGTAATTATTATATATCTGCTTTTCCTTGTGGAAAATTCTTTAAGAGATGGGAGTGCCAAACCACCTTGTCTCCTGAGAAACTTGTTATGTAAATCAAGGAGCAATAGTTAGAAGTGGACATGGAACAACAGACTGGTTCAAAATTAGGAAAGGAGTACGACAAGGCTGTATATTGTCAACCTGCTTATTTAACTCATATTCAGAGTACATCAGGTAAAATGCCAGGTTGGATGAATTACAAGCTGGAATCAAGACTGCCAGGAAAAATATTAACAACCTCAGATATGCAGATGATACAATCCTAACAGCAGAAAATGAAGAGAACCTAAAGAGCGTCCTGATGAAAGTGAAAGAGGAGAGTGAAAAAGCGGGTTTAAAACTCAACACTAAATAAACCTAAAATCATGGCATCTGGTCCCATCACTTCATGGCAAATAGAAGGGGAAAAAGTAGAAGCAGTGACAGATTTTATTTTCCTGAGCTCCAAAATCACTGCATACGGTGACTGCAGCCATGAAATTAGAAGACGCTTGCTCCTTGGAAGAAAAGCAATGACAAACCTAAATAGCATATTAAAAAGCTTAGACATCACTTTGTTGACAAAGGTCCATATAGTCAAAGTTATTGCTTTCCAATAGTCATGTACAGATGTGAGAGTTGGAACATAAAGAAAGCTGAGCACCTAAAAACTGATGCTTTTGAACTGGTGCTGGATAAGACTCTTGAGAGTCCCTTGGACAGCAAGGAGATCAAAACAGTCAATCCTAAAGTACATCTACCCTGAATATTCATTGGAAATACTGTTACTAAAACGGAAGCTCTAATCTTTGGCCGCATGATATGAAGAGCCAACTCACTGGAAAAGACCCTGATTGTTGAGAAAGATTGAGGGCAGAAGCGGGTGATGGGGGAAGAGAAGGGGATGGAAGAGGATAAGATGGTTGTATAGCATCACTGACTCAATGGACATGAATTTGAGCAAACTCCAGGAGACAGTGGAGGACAGAGGAGTCTGGTGTGCTGCAGTCCACAGGGTCACAAAGAGTTATTGTGTTATCAGTTAGCAACTGAACAATAACAACATAAACAATTTTTAAAATATTCTTAACTTCTCATTTTCTAATTTGAAAATTGTTAAGTGGGTAAGGGTGTGTGTGTGTGTGTGTGTGTACTTCATGTTAACTTGTTCTCAGGGAAGGATCTGTTTGGCTGGGCTTATAGCTAATGCCCTCGCTGGTGACCCTGGTTAAGGAGTCATAGTTAGGTTAAAAAAATTTTTTTTTTTTTCTGTGGAAATGCAGTTAGAGGGAGGGAAGAGAACTTCTCAAAGGGAGAACTTGTCATTTCTAGAGGAAAAGAAAGGTGCTAGGCAGACAACAGATGACAAGATACATCCACTTCTGACCAACCTCTCTGCTTTCATTATCTCTCTACCCACTCCAGAAAGGAAGCCCTAAATGTGTGGAGTATTCTCTATTTCACCTCTCAAACAGCAAGAGCTGACCACAACTCAAATATTTTCCAACTAGCCTATTGGGAGATTTTAATCTTTAGTGACATACAATGTAAGATAAAAAGAATATAGAGTTTATCCTAAAATAAACTCTTCTGAAAAAATTATATTTTCAAATACTTACATAACTATAAAAAGCAACTTATGGACAAAACTCTTGACAACACAGAACTATAATAACTTTAAAAATGGGTATTATTTTCCCATTCTAGCCTTTAGTTTCTTTTCTCAGAAGAGATAGCTTAGCGGTTTCCCATGCATTCTTTCAGAAATAGTGCATGGGTACATTGTAGAGAAAAGGATATAAGTGACTTCACATGAATGCATACATGTGTGTATGTTTGTAAGTATGTATGTATATGTATGTGTGTGTGTGTGTGTGTGTGTGTGTGTGTATTCCTATGTTTACCCAAGTGGTATCCTAGCATTCATCTAAAAGTTTACTGTTCAGTGAATAAATCTTATTAATTTTACCCACATTGGTTAGATATCTAGGTCACTTTTCCTATAGCAACAGTATTGCAATAAATATTGACATCTGTGTGCCTTTGCAAGCATATTTTATAATAAATTCCTAGATGTAAAATTTCTGGCTCAAAATTATTTTTCAATGTTTTGTTATGAAATTGTCCCCCGCTACTGTGTCTTACCACTTGTACTCCTACTAACCAAGTATAAGAATGCTAATTTCCAAACACTCATCTATATACCATACTATCAACTTTTCTCTCTTCAGCAACCACTGGAATATATTTGATAATTATGTGGCTCTATGTTTTCACCCTTGTTAGCACAAGGTGAAATGTGATCACATTTAAAAAAAACCTTAGTGAGCTTTGTCTTTTAGATGTGACCTGGGGAAAAAATTGAATTTCCTGATTTCAAATAGCCAACTGCTATTACATACTTTGTCATTTCAAAGAGCATCTGCCATCACACAAAGACAAATAAATTTCTCAAAAACACATCTGGTATTTTTTTAAACAAGCCTCAGGCCAGCTCCACGCAATAAACAAAAAATGTGCTATAGATAGAGTGGCATTTAATGTTGCTTTTCATTTAACCAGTGAATGTGGAATGTTTGCATTAAGTATCAAAAAATCAGCTCTCTCTAAGGCCTTGGAGAAATTTAGAGGGTCTTTTTTCTTTTAATGTATATTTCTCCATACAATAATAAATAAGGATGAAATCAATTGAAGTTGTGTTCATTCTCTGGAGAATAAATTGCTTGTTGGGATAACATTTGTTAGAGGTTGAGGGCTTAATGCTTGGTGAATAGTATTTTTCTTCTCTGATGGTTCATGTTAAATCTAATTTCCTTGAGAAAGTTCCTGATCTGATGGCTATCAATATTGACTCAGAGCAGGCTCTAACAGTTTTTGTCATTTAATGCACACCTAAAAAAAAAAAAATCAACATATGGGGACATTTCAGAGAAGTATGCTAATTAGAGGAATATTTTTACAATTCAAGGCAAGGGCGAGGAGCCAACTTTTTTTTCTTTTTCCTACTAAAGTTCTTCAAGTCCCCAGCAGGGTAGAAAATCTATAAGTATTCATCATACAGTCCTAGCTCACTCAGAATTGATGGATAGAAGTTTAACATACTGGCTGGCATCTGAGATTAAGAGAAACACTGATCATTAGTGTTGAAATGTATACCTCTCTCCAAAACTGAAAAATGGAGCTGTGTTGCCACTTTAACCAAATATTTAAGGTCGATGAACCTCAGGGAAAGAAAAGGTTCAAGCAGCGCCAGAGAGGCCTGGGGGTGGGGAGAGCAGTCAGCGCTTGGCCTTGCTGTGCCAGTTTCAAAGTGCAGAGTTCAATCTGGTATGTTTAACATGATCTGTGTAAAGTCATGAAAACGTTCTGATAGTATAATATGATCCTGTGCATGCAATTAGTTCACATGATTTCTTTTCTATGTGCTATGCCTCAATAGAAAGTCATCTATGCGTCGAAGAAAAAGAATCACTGAATGTAGAAACAATTAGAAATAACGAGAGAAAGCCTCCATGAGAAGTGGGAAAGGTTGCTTCTAGCTTCCCTAGAAGAGTCATCATAATTTCCTGCTGTGGAGGTGGGAAGTTAGACTTCAAATGTTCAAAAAAATCTCTGTAGGAGATTCTGACTCCACCATCCCACCCTCATTCCAGTTAAGATTTTCTGCATCCTCTTGTCTTATTGGAATATACGTTTGCTGATCAATGTCAGTGCTATGATATACACATGCTAGAGTCATCTAAAGGCTTTCCCATCTATCACACAATCCCATACTTCCTTTCATTGATACTATTCAGTTTCAGGAGCATAGAATTGCTCTGTTTCTCCAGTTTTCCACTTTTCATACAGAAAGCAGTCGTCCAAGCTCCCTGAAGAGCAGTGGTGCTGAGCTGGGGAAGTGGAGGGACTTCTGGCCCCAGCAGTTCTCCGCTGGAGTCTGGTGTAGCTCAGACTGGAGAAGCTTCTATTTTGAATTGCCCTCGAGAATAAGACAGTAGTTGGGGAAGAGTGTCTGCTGCTTTTCCTACTTTTGGGGCCTGACAGGAGCCCATGAAGACCACCACTTGCCCACACCCAAGGGAGCCACCTTGTCACTCCTACCCTAGCCCTGGCTTCTCTGCTGATCAGGAGCTGAACTCAGTGCCTGCCTCACTGGACTGCCCCGACATTCTTAGAACTTGGTGGAAGATCTTCATCCCCCTGCATCCATCACTGAAGCACAACCCCGAACACGGTTCCAACAGCCGAAAGCAGGAGAAACCCCTTCAGCTCTTCAAAGATACATCCAATATCCTATTTTCCTTCTATAATTCTTCCTGGTATAACTGTATTTAATCTATTTTTTCCATTCCATCCTGATTAAAGTATCCTAAGGTGTGCCCTAAAGGGTTTCACTGGTTTTATTTTCCTTCTTGGCGTTTCTTCAATCTTATAGCACAGTACGCGTTTGGGAAGCTTTGTATCCAGAGCAGTAAGATCTCATTTTTCCACTTCTTCAAGCATAAGCAGATGTCCTTTTGCATTCAAAGTTACATTACAGTTTAGACCTTCAGAGCATAAGCTAGAAAATCACCTAAATCTAAAAAAGCAAACCAAATACCCCTGAACTCAATTGCTAAAAAATATTCACCCCCAGGTAGAAGTCAGCTAACTTACTAAGGAATCATGGAACAACCAGGTATTACACCCTGATGATAATTCAGAACTAAACACAGATACACACAACTTATGCCTTGAATGATAATACATTAGTATTATTATTTCCATGAAGTCCTTTTCACATGGAAGAGTATAAAAACTTAGTTTCTTTGAAGAGATTAAGCAAAGAATTTCCCTAGTGGCTCAGACAGTAAAGAATCCGCCTGCAAAGTAGGAGACCTGTTTGGATCCCTGGGTTGGGAAGATCCCCTGGAGGAGACCACGGCAACCCACTCCAGTTTTCTTGCCTGGAAAATTCCCAGAAGAGGCTGGCAGGCTACAGTCCCTGGGGTCAGACATGACTGAGCGACTAAGCACAGCAGGCAAAGAACTTTTTTGTACTTAAAAAGTGATATTTTTAATAATGTCTGGGATTGGACAAGGCATAAGGGCAAGCAGACAGCTACCTTGATGCTATGAGCTGACAAGTGCTAAATGACCCATTCGACCCAAAGTGCCTTCCCAGGGACTTCCATGCTGGGCCTGAAACACTTGGTCCTCTGTCCAAAGAACTGGCTGAGACCCAGGCCAAACCCTGGTCTTCACCTCAGTTCAGTTATGGAAAACAAACACTTGTAAAGCCATTACTACCTGTTGAGCACTATTTTCAGAAGCTAACAGACCAGCAGAGGAAAAACATTAGAACAATTAGCAGTAGTTTCAAGTTCTTAAAATGTAAAAACAGCAACAGCAGGATCATCACAGTTCTCCAGGGCCCCTGAAACTTGGGAAGGAAGAGAATAAAGTTTAACAGCAGAGATGATGTTTCAGTGGACCTTGATGAGCGAGTAGAATTTCTTCTGGGAAAGAAAGAAGGAAGGAAGAAAGCACAACATGATCAAACTAGAGAAGCAGGAAAGGTATGACATGTTCTACAAAAAAGTTCATTGAAAAAAATCTCGAGACATTGAACCTTTGATACAGGTAAAAGCAAGCCTGAAAATGGAGCTGAAAAAGTAGGATGTGACCAGCTCATGAAGGTCCTTACCAGTCCAAGGAGTTTGGGCTCTTTCTTATGGGGAATGGGAAATGCCTCAGAGGTATCAAGTGGCATCTAAGGCCTGAATTTTAGAAAGTTCTTAAAAAAGCAGAAAATGAAGAAGCAGAAAAGGACTGGAGTTTAGAGATAGTTGGCTCACCTGCAATGCAGACGATGTGCATTTGATCCCTGGGTCAGAAAGATCCCCTGGAGGAGGAAATGGCAATCAACTCCAGTTTTCTTGCCTAGGAAATCCCATGGACAGAGGAACCTAGTGGGCTACAGTCCATGGGGTCGCACACTCAGACACGACTGAGTAACTGAGCACGCACACATGCATGCACATTAGAGAAAGAAGGCTACTTAATAGCACACTCTGTTTTAACAGGATCAGGTGCTCTAAGCTCTCAGAGGATGTGTGTGTGTGTTAGTCGCTCAGTGGTGTCCGACTCTTTGTGACCCCATGGACTGCAGCCCACCAGGCTCCTCTGTCCATGAGATTTTCCAGGCAAGGGTACTGGAGTCGGTTGCCATTTCCTACTCCAGGGGATCTTCCCAACCCAGGAATCGAACCCGGGTCTCCTGCACTGCAGGCAGATCCTTTACCGACTGAGCTACAAGGGAAGGCCTCCTCAGAGGATAGAAAAGAGCAATTTGAGTTGACAATATGGGACAGAGACTCCTCAGTTTTGAAGTGAGAGAGAAAGGGCAGCTTACAACAAATCTTAAGCCAAGGGTGAAGCTGGAGAGATGCCATGGTCAGCTAGTAGCAGCTAATAAGTTGACTAAAAACAATTTGGACAGGAGAAAGTTTGCCAAGGAGAGAACTTTTATGACTTAACTTTATTGCTTTGATTTCCTAAGCTTAGAGAAATCAAATTTTGCTACTGTACCTGGATTAGCATTAGTTCTAAGTTCAGGAAGGAGGAGAGGAAACATTTACTGTCCCTGAAATAGAAAATATACAAGTATGGTTTTAAAACAGAAATGCTATGATATGCTATGGTATGGCCGCTTGTATTAATTAGATTAATCTTCCTGCTGAAAATCACTATATAAACTAAGTAAACTACAAACACTGGTAGTGTGAAGTTATCACAAAACAATTACGGCAGCCAGAAGGTGAAGAGCCAAGACTGAGAGGTAAAAGGAACCCCAAAGAGGTCAGCCTGAAATCTCTGCCCCTGTTGGCCTTAAAGCATGTGCTGATTCTTCAATTATAAAATCACCATGTATGACAGACCAAGGAAGAGCTCATGGAGCTACGACATTTTACAACAACACCCAAGGGAAGAAGCTCAGGAAGGACCAATGAAATATTTTGCTCTTGAGGTCATGTAGTCCTGTGAATAGGATAATCAGAAACAGTAGATGTTCCTTTATAAAGCAAATCATCTCTCAAGCAAAACCAGATTATTGGGCCCTGAACAAATTGCAAACACAAACTACGACTGTCAGTAGATTCTGAGCTACTCTGTAAACCATAGCATATTTTTATCCCTTTGAGTGATTCCTCCCTGCTAATAAATGTGAAATATTTGGAAAAGAACACTCTTTGAAGTTGAAGCCAATCTCATTGATCTTCTCTCAGAAATGGACCTGCTACACAAACAGCTTTCTCAACTCCAAGGAAATCCCCAATAAAGCAAACGTTTTACCTTATATATGGCAAAACCAATACAATATTGTAAAGTTAAATAAAATAAAATAAAATAAAAAAGAATTTTTCAAGTCCTGATAATTAATATCTCTTCACATTTACATGAAAGACTTTTACAAAAAATCAGTTACTTCTCTTCTGCAAGTTTAAATTCAGGTTCAGATGTAGTTCAGGCAAATAAAATTATGTAAACAAGTCATAAAATAATCTAATTTCCTCATGTCATCCCCATGATGTAAACTTATCAAAATGAGACTAGGCCAAGGTTGAAGAGAGTAAACTCATCAAATTGAGTTAGAAAAGTCTCTCTAGATATATTCAAGATAAACTATGGGAGAAATACTGAAACTTCATCTACAGTAAAACAGTTGTATAGTGAATTTAATTCCCTACACGTTTCTTTCTATTTGTCTTAATAACAAAAAAAGGATTTATGTTTCAATAACCAGAAAAATCCAACATAACATTAAGGTTAGCAGATATTTGGTCCTGTCTGAAATGTATGTAAGACATTGAGTCCACTCAAAAGGTTCTTGAAATTTGGCCTGTCACAAACGTCCATGAACACATTTTGTCCATGCTGAATGGTTTCAGACAGGACCAAATATCAAGGTCCTTTTCACATGCATCAAATGTCTTAAAACATTTTGGACAGGACCAAATTCCAGTAAGGCAAAAGAGCAATAGGTGTAAACAAAAAAGAGAGGAAAAAAAAATTAAAAGGTAGTGATATAAAACAGAGTCAGATCTAAAGATAAAAGCAACAGAACAATTTGTTACACAGCACTCTTTGCATGAATAGAATGGGGCCACTCATTAGCTTTCAACTTTCCAGCAGCAAGTTATAAAAGGAAAAACTGATTGGTTACGGAATTCACAGTTCAGTTCAGTCGCTCAGTCGTGTCTGACTCTTTGCGACCCCATGAACCGCAGCACACCAGGCCTTGCTGTCCATCACCAACTCCCGGAGTCTACCCAAACCCATGTCCATTGAGTTGGTGATTGGCATCCAATCATCTCATCCTCTGCCGTCCCCTTCTCCTCCTGCCCTCAATCTTTCCCAGCATCAGGGTCTTTTCCAATGAGTCAGCTCTTCGCATCTGGTGGTCAAAGTATTGCAGTTTCAGCTTCAACATCAGTCCTTCCAATGAACACCCAGGACTGATATCCTTTAGGATGGACTAACCAGTCCATCTCCTTGCAGTCCAAGGGACTCTCAAGAGTCTTCTCCAACACCACAGTTCAAAAGCATCAATTCTTCGGCACTCAGCTTTCTTTATAGTCCAACTCTCACATCCATACATGACCACAGGAAAAACCATAGCCTTGACTAGACGGACCTTTGTTGGCAAAGTAATGTCTTTGCTTTTTAATATGCTATCTAGGTTGGTCATAACTTTCTTTCCAAGGAGTAAGTGTCTTTTAATTTCATGGCTGCAATCACCTTCTGCAGTGATTTTGGAGAAGGTATAAATAAAGTCAGCCACTGTTTCCACTGTTTCCCCATCTATTTGCCATGAAGTGATGGGACCAGATGCCATGATCTTCGTTTTCTGAATGTTGAGCTTTAAGCCATCTTCTTCAGTCTCCTCTTTCACTTTCATCAAGAGACTCCTTAGTTCTTCTTCACTTTCTGCCATAAGGGTG
Source organism: Bubalus kerabau (assembly GCF_029407905.1). NCBI lineage: Eukaryota > Metazoa > Chordata > Mammalia > Artiodactyla > Bovidae > Bubalus > Bubalus kerabau. The sequence continues at coordinate 28,576,741 of NC_073631.1, read as the reverse complement.
GTGTCATCTGAGGTTATTATATTTCTCCCGGCAACCTTGATTCTAGCTTGTGCTTCCTCCAGCCCAGCATTCCCCATGATGTACTCTGCATATAAGTTAAATTATGACCCAGATAATCACGATGGTGTGATCATTCACCTAGAGCCAGACATCTGGGAATGTGAAGTCAAGTGGGCCTTGGGAAGCATCACTACGAACAAAGCTAGTGGAGGTGATGGAATTCCAGTTGAGCTATTCCAAATCCTGAAAGATGATGCTGTGAAAGTGCTGCACTGAATATGCCAGCAAATTTGGAAAACTCAGCAGTGGCCACAGGACTGGAAAAGGTCAGTTTTCATTCCAATCCCAAAGAAAGGCAATGCCAAAGAATGCTCAAACTACCACACAATTGCACTCATCTCACATGCTAGTAAAGTAATGCTCAAAATTCTGCAAGCCAGGCTTCAGCAATACATGAACCATGAACTTCCAGATGTTCAAGCTGGTTTTAGAAAAAGCAGAGGAACCAGAGATCAAATTGCCAACATCTGCTGGATCATCGAAAAAGCAAGCGAGTTCCAGGAAAACATCTATTTCTGCTTTATTGACTATGCCAAAGCCTTTGACTGTGTGGATCACCATAAACTGGAAAATTCTGAAAGAGATGGGAATACCAGACCACCTGACCTGCCTCTTGAGAAACCTATATGCAGGTCAGGAAGCAACAGTTAGAATTGGACATGGAACAATAGATTGGTTCCAAATAGGAAAAGAAGTACGTCAAGGCTGTATATTGTCACCCTGCTTGTTTAACCTATATGCAGAGTCCATCATGAGAAACATTGGGCTGGAGGTGTTCCTAAAATAGAATCAAGCTGTTTGGAATAAACTCAATATATTCTGATACAAAGACTAGAAAGGTATGCTATCCTTATTGTCTTCATCAACTAGACACCATGGAATACAGTAAGCATCACCTATATAATATACAAAATGGAGGATTTTGCAGCACTCATAACAGGCTAACATATCAAATAACCAACTGGACTTCAGTGCTTCTTTCTTTTTTTTTTGGTAACTGACATAATATATGCGACATAGGACTGTATATAGTGGGAAAATAACACTGGAGGCAGAATAAGGCAAACACAGATTTCAGTTCTGGCTTTGCCAGGAAATCTGTTACCTTGGGAAGTCGCTTCAATTCTCTGGCATACCATTCCTTAGTCTGTAAAATAGCAAGTCTAAGCTTCATTTCTAAGGTTCTTTCCCGCTCATAGTTTCTCTATGCTTCTAAGAAAGAAACCACGTGATTTACAGCAAACTTGAGAGTCAGTAAGAATAAAACATCTTTCACTCTCACTGTCGGCAAAGTCATTTTGCAACAAAATGAGACAAAGTAGTCTCTTTAGAATAAAACAAACTGTCCCCATATCTTACTTGGTAAAACATGAACATAACTGAGACTCTTTTATGCCTATCGTTTATAAATAGGTGCACCCACATTATTAACAATTATGTGTGGGTCTTTATGGCATCAACTCACAAGAACCAGTAATTTTTCAGTTTTTACAAGTAGACACACTCCAGTGTTCCAGAGTTTCTACCTTGCAAAGACAGGTTGATCCTGAGTTCACTGAAGTTTGGGCAAGAACTTAAAATGAAACTGCTATGAAAAATGAACTAATATTTTATGGACACAAACTACAGAAAACATATTTTTCTGGGCATTGTAAGAAATGTAAATAAACACACGTTGAACAATATTGGGAACTTCAAAGTCTCTTTCACTCGCTCTGGTAGAATAGTTTTTGAAATTATTTAATTTTTTTAAATTCATTTTTTATTGCGATAACAATGGTTTCAACATTTTGTAAATTTCACATGCACACTCTATGCTCATGTCTGTATGCCCTACAGCGTGATCACCACCAAACATTTAGTTTCCATCTGTCACCTGACAGTTGATCTCCTTTACCATTTTACTTTTCCCCATGGCCCTTCCCTTCTGATAACCACTGCTCTGCCTCTGTATCTACAGGTTTGCTCATTTTTTTGTTTCTTTTTTTCCATATATAAGTAAAATCTTACAGTATTTGTCGTTCTCAGTCTGACTTACTTTATTTAGCACAATGCCCTCTATTCATGGAGGGTGGGCATGAGGCCCATCCATGTTGTTGCAAATGGCAAAACTTCATCTTTTTATAGCTGAGTAGTATCACAACTATTGTGTTGTGATAAGTATGTGTGTGTATGTGTATTACATCTTCTTTATCCATTTACCTGTTGATGGGTAATGTAAGTTGTTCCCATATATTGGCTTTTCTAACAGTGCTGCAGTGAACACAGGACTGCATGTGTCTTTTTGGATTAATGTTTCCCTATCTTTAGGATAAATATCCAGAAGTGAAATTGCTAAATCAAATGGCAGTTCTGTTCTTAATTTTTTGAGGAATCTCCATACTGGTTTCCACAGTGGCTACACCAACTTACCCTGCCACTATCCATGGCATGTAAGGATGCCAAGAAAAGGATGGTTCCCTTTTCTCCACATCCTTGCCAACACCTGTTCTTGCTTTTTCTGATAATAGCCATTCCAGTGCTTATAAGTGATACCTCACTTACCACATTGTGCATTTAACATAGTGCTAGACTTCAGGAAGTGCCAACACACTCCAGTGTTCTTGCCTGGAGAGTCCCAGGGATGGAGGAGCCTGTGGGCTGCCGTCTATGGGGTCGCACAGAGTCAGACACGACTGAAGTGACTTAGCAGTAGCAGCAGCAGACTTTCATAAACAGTCATAAACATGAACACATCTCCAAAATACAAATTAATGCAAATGAAAATCCAATGATTTAATTTGATTTTGTTTAACTGAAAAGATAAAATAATGACAGGAAACCCTTTTTCATCTGTGTAACATCTGTCTGAGTCCTTTGCATTTTTAATTCCATAGACTACATTGCAATTACACTGTAACAGCTTGAGAAAACTCTGCTGGATGGTCAAAGTATTTGACATGAGAGAAGCATATTACCTCATATATTAAAGCTAAACCTCTTATCTCAAATATGGAAAAGGGGGAAAACATGGAATTTTTTATTGCTAGTTTTCCTATAGTGGATGTAGTCCATGGGTAAAGACCCTAGAAAGAAACAAGCTGGGCTACAGGCACCCAATAGGAGATTTTCTATGTTCTACAGATGTGACTTAAGAACATCTGTTCTTAATACACGTTGCAGTGGCCCTAATCCCTCTCACACTTCATCTCTAGCTCAAGGTTGCTGTTTAGTGGCTAAGTTGTTTCCAACACTTTTGCAACCCCATGGACTGTAGCCCACAAGGTTCCTCTGTCCATGGAATTTCCCAAGCAAGAATACTGGAGTATGGTTGCCATTTCCTTCTCCAGAGGATCTTCCCAACCCAGGAATCGAACCCATGTCTCTTCATTGGCAGGCATATTCTTTATCACTGAGGCCCCAGGGAACCCCCCTAATTCAAGGTATTTGCTTTCACCTTTAGTTCTTGGAATCTGGAGAGATACAGGCAGAAAACTTTCAGCTACAAATGAAATGAAAATGCTTCTGTTTATCCTATCAAGTCAGTTTATTTTAGTACAATGCTAATCAATATTCAACTTCTTGGCCCAGCTTTAATTCCCCTATTTCCTATAAATCACTCTTATACCTCAGGATGTCTGCCTTTGTCATGTCAAACATCAGTTCCCCTCAACTCTGGCCTTTGGGTTGGTTTTCCTAACTCAGACCAAGTCCCCTCATTTGGAAAGTCTTTCCTACATCTCTGGATCACTTAAGACTAAAATTTTGGAATTTTTCTAGCAAACAGAAAAATAATCAATTTTTACATGCATCTTGTCATAATCATCCTCTCTAATAAAACCTGCTAAAGTTCACAGTTGTCCAATAAATTGGTTGAGTAAAATAAAGGTAGGCATCTTGCTTACAAATCTAAAAAAAGTGAATAAAAGTTATCATGTAATTCCAGCTGAGCTATTTCAAATTCTAAAACATGATGCTGTTAAAGTGCTGCACTCAATATGCCATCAAATTTGGAAAACCAAAGGGCTGTAAAAGCTCAGTTTTCATTCCAATCCCAAGGAAAGGCAATGTTCAAACTGTCACATAGTTGCATTCATTTCACAGGTTAGCAAGATTATGCTCAAAATCCTTCAAGCTAAGCTGTAGCAGTACGTGAACAAAGAACTTCCGTATATACAAGCTGGATTTAGAAAAGAAAGAGGAACCAGAGATCAAATTGTCAGCATCCACTGGATCATAGAAAAAAGCAAGAGAATTCCAAAAAAACATCTATTTCTGCTTCATTGACTATAATACAGTGACTGTGTGGGTCACAACAAATGGTGGAAAAATCTTAAAGAGATAGAAATACCAAATCACCTTACCTGTCTCCTGAGAAGCCTGTATGCAGGATAAGAAGTAACAATCAGAACCAGACATGGAACAACAGATTAGTTCAAAATTGGGAAAGGAGTATGTCAAGGCTATTTATTGTCACCCTGCTTATTTAACTTAAATGCAGAGTACATCATGCCAAATGCAAGGCTGGATGAATCACAAGCTGGAATCAAGACTGCTGGGAGAAATATCAACAACCTCAGATATGCAGATGACCTGATTCTGAGAAAGACTGAAGGCAGGAGGAGGAGAGGGCAACAGAGGATGAGAAGGTTGGACGGCATCACAGACTCAGTGGACATGAGTTTGAGCAAACTCAGGGAGATAGTGAAGGACAGGGAAGCCTGGCATGCTGCAGGTCATGAGGTACCAGAGTCCGACATGACTTAGGGACTGAACAACAAAACAGACTGAAAGTTTGCTATCACACCAAAGAAATGTTTCCATTAGTAGATACTCACATACTTCTACATATGGTTATGGATATAGACTCGTGTTCACCAATCACTATCAGTGAAACACTAGGTAAAGTTATTGAACTGCTCTGAACCTCAGTTTTCTCATTTATAAAATGTGAAATATAACTGTAGCTTTTTCATAGGATTGATGGGACATATAAATCAAATCATGTTGAAAGCCTCGGAGCTTCCCTGGTGGCTCAGCAGAAAATAACCCACCTACCAATACAGGAGACACAGGTTCAATCCCTGCGTCAGGAAGAATCTCTGGAGAAGGAAATGGCAACCCACTCCAATATTCTTGCTTGAAAAATCCCATGGACAGAAGAGCCTGGTAGGCTACAATCCATGGAGCCTCAAAGAGTCAGAAAGTACTTAGCAACTAAATGGCAACTAGCTAAGTAAATGCTTGTTATTGTACCTCATCTGTAAGATATACCTATGTTTTTAAGAACACTAATGTCTCTCCTTTTTGCCTCTCAAATTTTCTACTCATTTACATACCATCCCTTAATAAAAATAAGATCAACTCTCCATATTAAAAAGCAATAACATCTTATTCATATAATACTGCTAAGGTGAACTTTGTGTTTTCTTCTCGACTAAAACTGCAGAAAATAATTTATACTAATTTACACAATGTCGAGTCTATATTTTGGAGGGGGGGGCAGCAATTCAGGGTTTATATAAATAGAAAGAGAAGGAAGAAAGAAGAAATAAAGTTGACATGAATTTCTCTTAGAATAGGATTATGTACACTTACCCATGCTCAAAATTCATTGTCTAGTTTCAAGTGAGCAGTCAGACACCTAGTTGAACTTAGTACAGGACTATGCATGCTAAGTCACTTCAGTCATGTTCAACTCTTTGCAACCCCATGGACTATAGCCTGCCAGGCTCCTCTGTCCATGGGATTCTCCAGGCAAGAGTACTGGAGTGGGTTGCTATTCCCTTCTCCAGGGCATCTTCCCAACCCAGGGATCGAACCAGCATCTCTTATGTCTCCTGCATTAGCAGGCAGGTCCTTTACCACTAGCACCACCTGGGAAGCCCGAGTACAGGACTCCATCAGACAAATCTGAGTTCATACATGACCTCCATCACTTATCAGACCTTAAGGAAATCACTTAGCTTTCCTGAGTATCTATTTTCACATAGACAAATAAAGATAGTAGTTATTCTTATGAGATTGTTGTGAGGATTACAGTAAACACTTGGCATCTACGAGGCATTTGATAAACACTAGTTCTCTTTCCACACTATATCAATTATGACAATAAATGGTAAAATAAGAAACAGGCAAATGGAGATCCTCAACCAGATATAAATATACCTTAAACATAACTTCTTTATGTTATGATTATTATTTACTATATAAAATCGGTAAAACATTCAATCTTCAGTGCTGGTTTTTTTGTTGTTGTTGTTAAATTAACTCTATTGAGACTTGCCTTATGGCCCATTATTTATCTTTGCATGACTTATAAAACATTTTTGTTAAACTCTCTACTATGATGGTGGTTTTTCAATTTGTGCTAGTAATTCTCTGAGTTTTTGCTTTATATATTTCAGGGATTTGTTATTGTGTTTATATGAATTTCCCTGAAGGAGCAAATGGCAACCCACTCCAGTATTCTTGCTTGGAGAATACCATGGACATTTTCTGGGTAAAATTAAGCTTTTCATTATATATGATATAGTTTCTCTCTAATAATTCTTGCTTTCTTAAGACTCTTTCTTCCTGATGTCATTTGAACAGTATATTTCTCTGCTTAATATATATACTTGGTATATATTTTGTTGTCTTTTACTTTCAACTTTTCTATACCATTAGGCTTTAGATATCTCCAGGGTATATCAGATAGTCAGGTTTTTTAAATCCAGTAAAATAATACTGCCTTATTAATGAGTTCATTCTGCTTACTTCTAATATTATTATTAATATGCTCACATTTATTTCTACTATCCTTTTACATACATTTCATTTCCCTGTTTTCCTCTCTTTATTTTTATTCCCTATTCATTTATGTTACATTGGTTGGGGTTTTGTCCCCCCTACTAGTTTGCAAGTTGTATACTCATATTTGTTTTAGTGGCTACCCTATTTAGAAAAAAAAAAAAAGGCAGCTTTACTGAGATAAATTCACAAGCCATAAAAGTCACCCATTTCAGGAATATAATATTCAAAGACTTAGTATCAAGGAGTTGTTCAACCACCACAACAATCTAAATTTAGCACATTTCTATCACCTCAGAAGAAACACTGTTCCCTTTACCAGTCACATCCCATCCCTTAGAGGCCCTAATCCCTGTTAACCACTAGTCTATGTTCTGCCTTTTAAAATTCACTTACTGTTGGTAGACATTAGCCTGAAGCGTTCAACCACCAGATCAACTAGAACCTAAGAAATGCTGACCTTTTTTGAACTCTGGCACTTCAATCAACTGTCTTGACCTGTCAACCTCTGTCCCCGTTCTATGCTGAATTTTCTTGCTCAAGCCCCTTCATGAATGTGCACACACTGTCCAAGCCTTCATGAACATGTATATACCTTAATTTAAAACATCCCCAATTTTCTTGTCTAGAGAAGCTGCCTTGGGAAACATCCCTTGTGTTCTTTTTACTTGCAAGTAATAAATCCTTCCTTCTATTGAAAATAAAATAAAATAAAATTTTCCTATTGTTGACATTTCATTTCATCTTAGTCAAAAGGCAGAGATATGATTCTTGACATTTCAAATAATTAGCATTATGCAATATATAGTATAGTCCTTTGTGACTAGTTTCTTTCACTTAACATAATGTTTTCACTCAGCATGATGAAAAAGTTCACCCATATTATAGCCATTCCTTTTTATGCCCCAATAATATTTCATCATGGGCTTCCCTGGGGGCTCAAATGGTAAAGAAACTGCCTGCAGTATAGAAGCGATTCAATCCCTGGGTTCGATCCCTGGGTCAGGAAGATCCCCTAGAGAAGGGAATGGAAACCCACTCCAGTATTCTTGCCTAGAGAACCCCACAGACAAAGGAGCCTGGCAGTCTATGGTCCATGAGGTCTCAAAGAGTCGGACATGGCTGAGTGACTAAGACAACAATATTTCATCATATGGATATAAAACATCTATTCATTACATGATGGAGATTTAGATTGTTTCCACTTTTTTACTATCATGAATAATGCTTCTAGGAACATTTATGTACAAGTTTTTATGTGGATATGTCTATTTCTCTTACGTATAGGCCTACAAGTTTAATTGCTGGGTCATATGCAGATGGGAATACCAGACCACCTGACCTGCCTCTTGAGAAACCTGTATGCAGGTCAGGAAGCAACAGTTAGAACTGGACATGGAACAACAGACTGGTTCCAAATAGGAAAAGGAGTACGTCAAAGCTGTATATTGTCACCGTGCTTATTTAATTTATATGCAGAGTACATCATGAGAAATTCTGGGCTGGAAGAAGCACAAGCTGGAATCAAGATTGCCGGGAGAAATATCAATAACCTCAGATATGCGGATGACACCACCCTTATGGCAGAAAGTGAAGAGGAACTAAAAAGCCTCTTGATGAAAGTGAAAGAGGAGAGTGAAAAGGTTGGCTTAAAGCTCAACATTCAGAAAACAAAGATCATGGCATCTGGTCCCATCACTTCATGGGAAATAGATGGGGAAACAGTGGAAATAGTGTCAGACTTTATTTTTTTGGGCTCCAAAATCACTACAGATGGTGATTGCAGCCATGAAATTAAAAGACGTTTTCTCCTTGGAAGGAAACTTATGACCAACCTAGATAGCATATTCAAAAGCAGAGACGTTACTTCGCCGACAAAGGTCCATCTAGTCAAGGCTATGGTTTTTCCTGTGGTCATGTATGGATGCGAGAGTTGGACTGTGAAGAAAGCTGAGAGCTGAAGAATTGATGCTTTTGACCTGTGGTATTGGAGAAGACTCTTGAGAGTCCCTTGGACTGCAAGGGGATCCAACCAGTCCATTCTAAAGGAGATCAGCCCTGGATGTTCTTTGGAAGGAATGATGCTAAAGCTGAAACTCCAATACTTTGGCCACCTCATGCAAAGAGCTGACTCATTGGAAAAGACTCTGATGCTGGGAGGGATTGGGGGCAGGAGGAGAAGGGGACGACAGAGGATGAGATGGCTGGATGGCATCACCGACTCAATGGACGTGAGTTTGTGTGAACTCCGGGAGTTGGTGATGGACAGGGAGGCCTGGCGTGCTGCGATTCATGGGGTCGCAAAGAGTCGGACACGACTGAGCGACTGAACTGAACTGACTGATGCAGATAGTATAGTTAACATTTTAAAGAACTGAAACATTGTTTTCCAAACAGGTTATACCATTTTCACAGTTTCACAGCAACATATGAAGGGTCTAATTTCTCAGTCTTGCCAACACTAACTCCTGTCCTTATGATTATGACAGCGGAAGTGGGCTCAAGTGGTATCTCATTGTAGTTTCAATTTGCATTGTCCCACAGTTAATAATGTTGATCATCGTTTATGTGTTCATTGGCTACACATTTTTTCATTAGATTAAAAATGAAAAATACTTTGTCCATTCTTAATTGGATAGTCTTTTACATTGAGTTCTAAGAATTCTACATATTCTGGATACAAGAATCTCTTCAGATATTTGGAACACAAGTATTTTCCTTCTTCAGTGGGTTGTGTTGTTATCTTGATAGTGTCCTTTAAGGCACACAATTTTTAACTTTGATGATGTCCAATTTACCTTATTATTTGTACATTTATGGTCATAATTAAGAAACCATTGCCTAATCCTAAATCAAGAAAATTTACTCCTAAGTTTAAGAGTTCTATGGTTTTAGCTCTTACATTTAAGTCTACAGGCCATTTTGAGTCATTTTTGTGTATTATATGAGATACGGGTCTAATTTCATTCTTTATATGTAAATATCCAGCTGTTCTCACACTATTTGTTGAAAATATCCAGCTGTTCTCACACTATTTGTTGAAAGATTCCCATTTCCTCATTGAACTCTTGCAGCACCCTTATTGCAAAAAGTTTAACTGCAAATATGTGAGTTAATTTCTAGACTCTATTCTATTCCACTGATCTATATGTCTGACTTTTTGCAAGGTACCATGCTGCCCTGATTACTACAGTTTTTACCATAAGCTTTGAAATTAGGAAGCATGGATCTGCCAATTTTATTTTGCAACTTTAAAACTGTTTTGGCTATACAAAGTCTCTTGTTTCTTATATGAAATTTAGGATGATCTTGTCGATTTTCTGAAAAAGAAAGCCAGATGTATAGGAATTATGTTCTATTTATTGATTCATTTAGGGAGAGTAACAAGTGGTCTGTGGATGGTGACTAGAGCCATGAGAATAACAGCGTCACCTAGGATGTTATAGCCCAAGAATCTGCGAATGAGATTTTACCTGGTAAAAAAGGATATTTACAGATAGAATTAAGGATCTTGAGATAATATCATCCTGGATTATCCAATTGGGCCTTTAATACAATCACAAGTACTCTTTATAATACATAGAAAAGACACAGCCATTCAGAAGTGAAGGACATATGAATATGTAAATAGATATTAGAGTTATGTAGCCACAAGCCCTGAGTTGCCTGGAGCAAAAGGCAAAGAAAAGAAGAAAAAAAGGAGGATTGTCTTCTATAGACTTCAGAAGGAGTGCTTGCTGTTCTGTCAACACCTTGATTTTGAACTACTGGACTCTAAAATTGTGAGAGAACGTGTTTCTGTAGTTTTAAGCCACCATGTTTGTGGTAATTTGTAATTTCCGCCATAGGAAACTAACCCAGAGAGTACTGTCATCTTAACAGTATACAGTTTTCCCAGTAAACATGTAAGGATATGAGAGTTGGACCATAAAGAAGGTTGAGTGCTGAAGAACTGATGCTTTCGAATTGTACTGGAGAAGACTTCTTGAGGGTCCCTTGTACGGCAAGGAGATCAAACCAGTCAATCCCAAAGGAAATCAACCCTGAAGTCATTAGAAGGACTGATGCTGAAGCTTTAATACTTTAGCCACCTGATGTGAAAAGCCAATTAATTGGAAAAGACTGATGCTGGGAAAGATTCAGGGCAAGGTGTGGGGGGGAGGGGATAAGATCGTTGGATGGCAACACTGACTCAATGGACATGAGTTTGAGCAAACTACGGGAGATAGAGGACAGGGAAGCCTGATGTGCTGCAGTCTATGGGGATGCAAAGAGTTGAATATGACTTAGTGCCTGAACAACAACAAATTCATGAATATGGAATGTCTTTCCATTTATTTATCTATTATCTTCAGTTTCTTTCAGTGTTTTGTAGTAGTTTTCACTATACAAGCCTTGCATTTCTTTTAAATTTAAATCTTAGGTATATTGTTCTTTTGGATGCTGTTGTAAATTGAATTATTTTCATATCATTTTCAAATTGTTATGCTATGCTATGCTAGGTCACTTCAGTCGTGTCCGACTCTGTGTGACCCCACAGATGGCAGCCCACCAGGCTTCCCTGTCCCTGGGATTCTCCAGGCAAGAACACTGGAGTGGGTTGCCATTTCCTTCTCCAATGCATGAAAGTGAAGTTGCTCAGTCGTGTCTGACTCTTAGTGACCCCAAGGACTGCAGCCTACCAGGCTCCTCCATCCATGGGATTTTCCAGGCAAGAGTACTGGAGTGGGGTGCCATTGCCTTCTCTGTTCAAATTGTTATTGTGTATTTAAAATAAACCAATTTTTGTATATTAATCTTGTATCTTACAACCTTACTGAACTTGTGTTCATTCTTCCAGTATTTTTCTAATTTCTTAGAATTGTTTATATACAAGATCATGTCATCTGTTCAAAGAGTTTTATTTTTTCCTTTTTATAACTAGATACCTTTTATTTCTTTTATTGCCTAATTGCTTTGGATAGAACATGCAGTTCAGCGTTTGACAAAAGTGGAGAGAGTACATATTCTTGTCTTATTCCTGATCTTAGGAGGACAGTTTTCTGGCGTTCACCATCAAGTATGATGTTAGCTGTGGGTTTTTCATTATGTGCCTTTTGTAAGTCTACAGAAGTTCCCTCTCTTAGTTTGTTGTGTGCTTGTATCATGAAAGGGTATTTGGTTTATCAAAAGCTTTTTCTATGTCTATTGAGTTGATTGTGTGATTTTTGTCCTATAAAAGGTCTAATTTTTGTGTGTGCTAAACTAACCATGAATTCCTGAAATAAGTTCCATTTGGCCTTGCTGTATAGTCTTTATTCCTTTTGTATATTGCTGGATTAAGTTTGTTAACACTTTGTTGAGGATTCCTCTTCTCTATAGGAAATATTGATCTATTATTTCCTTTTCTCACAAGGTCTTCTCTGGTTTTAGTATTAACACTGGCCACATAGACAAAACTGGGAAATAGAACCTTCTCATCTACTTTTTGAAAGAGTTTGTGGGGAGCTGGTATTAATTCTTTAAAAGTTTGGTAGAATTCACCTGTGAAGCCATTTAGAGGCCTAGACTTTTCATTAGATACAACTTTTAAATTATCAATCTCTTTTCTCAGAAGTACAGTCAGATTTTCTACCTCTTGGGTTAGTTTCAGTCGTTTGTATCTTTCTAGAAACTTGTGTATTTCATGTATGTTGTCTCATTTGTCAGTGTACAGTAATTCAAAGGTATTCCTTGTAATTAAAAACAAATTCTGTAGAGTAGTAGTGAAGTCCTCTCTTTTTTATTTCTGATTTTAGTAATTTTTCTCTTGCCTTTCTTTTTCTGTAGGCCAAGTAATGACTTATCAATATATTGATGTTTTCAAAGATTTTGAAATTCGGTTTTGTTAATTTTCTCTTTTCTATTTTGTTTCTTTCCACTCTACCATTTTTAATTTCCTTTTTCTTGTTGTAGTTATAGTTTCTTCTCTTTTTTTCCAGTTTCTTACCATGGACAGTTATTTTGCTATCTTATTTTAAATAAAAGCTTTTATAGATAAAATTTCCTCTAAGCACTTCTTTAGCTGCATGTTTGCTCTAGAACAATTTCCACATACTTCCAATGGTTGTTTTTCTCGATTTTCACCAATTATAATTTTTTCACTAGGGAGTGGGTCCACAGAGCTCAACAAAACAGTATTTCTGAAGTGCTTCATCATTTTACAGCAATAAATGAGCCAGGAAGTATGGTTTAATTATCAAGATGAATGCTAATTAATCAAGTGTAAGGAAAGGAATATGGCAATTGCATACTACTAAGGTTGCAACTTCACTAATCCACTTTTGTCTAAAGGAATATGAGCTTATTTACCAGAACTATGGTTCCCAGTCAAGTTCTAGACATTTTTTTCAAATCACTTTTAGTGCTGAAGCCTGAATATGCAATTTAAGGTTTAGTCAGCTGAAAGAATTCTCACAGCAAGAGCTAAAGTCTTCATTTTTTATCCCCAAACTATGTCTTATCTAAGTATCTCTAAAAGCAGAGCAAGAGCTAAAGTTTGTACTTCATTTTTTATCCCCAAACTACGTCTTATCTAAGTATCTCTAAAAGCAGATGCTATCACTGGAAACACTGCTTTTACCATACAACTAAAACTCTACTAGGTTACTGCTGTTACTGTTCAGTTGCTGAGTTGTGTCTAGTTCATTGTAATCCCATGGAGTGCAGCCTACCAGGCTTCCCTGTCCTTTACTATCTCCCAGAGCTTGCTTAAATTCATGTCCATTGAGTGATACCATCCAACCATCTCATTCTCTGTTGTCCGCTTCTCTCCTTGCCTTAATCTTTCCCAGCATGAGGGTTTTCTCCAATAAGTTGGTTCTTCACATCAGGAGGCCAAAGTATTAGAGCTTCAGCATCAGTTCTTCCAATGACTATTCAGAGTTGATTTTCCTTTAGGACTGACTGGGTTGATTTCCTTGCTGTCCAAGGGACTCTCAAGAGTCTTCTCCAGTATCACAATTCAAAAGCATCAGTTCTTTGGCTATAATCTATTAGGTTACAGCTGAAAAAAAATGAAAGAATAACTAACTGCTTCATTTCATTTCCCTCTTGTGTGCCTCAATTTCAGGATAGAGAAGACCCTTGCTAGTAGCTTAAGGAGATGAATAAAGAAAAGTGGACAGCATGAAGGTAAGAGTGGCACAGTATTGAAGCAAGATTCTAGAGAAGGAAACTCAGGATAAAAATCCTGGAACACATGTATACCTGTGGCGGATTCATTTTGATATTTGGAAAAACTAATACAATTATGTAAAGTTTAAAAATAAAATAAAATTAGAAAAAAAAAATTCCTGGCATCAGTTAACATTAACCTTTGAACTCAAACAAGGTTTTCAAATGCGAATAAGCCAATCGTGAATGCTCTTGAACTAATAAATCAGTAAATTTAATAATCTATAAAAAGTGAGATGACAAACTAAAATTTGGAGGTTAAATATAAATGTTTCAAAAGTTGGTGGTGAAAATGTGATAGAGAGTGCATTTGAGATAAATAAAAGGCTTCAAGGACAGCAGTGAAGATATGGCTAAGCTTAAAATAATATGAATTTGCTTGACATTCATTTGCATGCTTTTGTCACATCATACGGCATTACAGAGCAACCCAGAAATGGAGACAAAGAAGTGTTAGAGATTTTCCTGAGCGACTGGCTAGAATTCCAAACAAAAGCAATCCGGGATTGACCAGCTGTGGATACTAAAGCAAGAAAAACAAAAGGGAGCTGAAGCTGATGCAGAGAGCATAGAGGCACCACAGAATACAGATAATGGGCAGAGGCGTTATCTGTATGCTCAGAACTGATAAAAAGCATATTGACTGAAAGTGAGAGCACAAATATTTGGACCAATGATAAGAGAATTCGAAACAAGAAAAGATTCAAAGGCAATTTTTTTTTTTCCTGGAGATGCCTAGAAGATGAGAAAAGCTGATGATAACCGGAATTGGTAGTTTTGCACTTTTCAGATTCAGTGGCCTAATTCTAAAGAATTCATCCTCCTTGCAGACCACCTGGGACTTAGCTGGTGCCCTGGCTAGTTCTCAGAGGAGGCTTGAGTCAGATTTTCGTATTTGGGGCTTAAGTTGTCCTAATTTCCCACATGCTGAGCTCATCTGTGTCAAGTCATTTCTGGGTTTCAGTACAGTGTCACACTGCCTGCTTTCTGCACAGCCAGACAGTGCAACATGAAAGTGAGGAATGTTAACTTTCTATGGGGAAACTCTGACTAAGGGGAAGTGGCAGTCATAAGGTGCTAGGTAGATACTTATCCCTTTCTTTGTCCCTTTGGTTGATATGTTCAATTATGGTTTTTCCCTTGCAATCACAGCAAAACAGTTCTGCATGCCAGAAGAACACACCTACTGAGTACTCTATTTTTCTACAGCTGGCTAAAAAGGGTGGTTAGTGAAATAACCCATTATATTTCATTGCTTTCTATCTCTCCTTGTTTTACTATCATTTTTCCACCACATCATTGACCTTAAACTTGTACTTCCTCAATAAAGATTTATGATCCTTGCCTTTGGCTCTGATTTTCAAAGAACTTAAGTTGTCATGAAGTTCTAGTGGGAGAACTATCATGATAAACAGGGAAAGAATTATAATGCAGGAAAGTGAAAGTGAAAGTCGCTCAGTTGTGTCCAACTCTTTGTGACCCCACGGATTTAGCCCACCAAGTTCCTCTGTCCATGGAATTCTCCAGCAAGAATACTGGAGTGGGTTGCCATTCCCTTCTCCAAGGGATCTTCCCGACTCAGAGATCGAACCCAGTTCTCCCACATGGCAGGCAAATTCTTTACCAACTGAGCCACCACGGAGTGCTAATGCAGGAGGATCCTATTAATCAGATAGAAATTCTATTAATCAAATTCTGAAGGCAGAAGAAATGGACTTGGAGATATAAAATGACTTCGAGACAGAACTAGAGCAATGGCAACTCTCAAAGTGGTAGGGAAATATGGTACTGTTTAGAAGAAAAGCTGAAAAAATAATTTCAGAGACACTGAGTTGAATTGGTTTTAAACAAAGTGCAATCACAGTTCGAAGGCACAATAATTGTAGTATTATGAAACACAGAAAATTACTTAAAAGAATATAACATGCATATGCATACATATACAAATGACTTCAGACGCATCAGATAAAAATGTTATTTTTGTGCTCTTTAATAAATATTTTAAAATCAATTTTCTTTAGTTCATGATTCATCAAACATTTACTTGGGTTCTTTATGGGCCATTTCCTCTTTTAATATGCTGAAAGCAGACAAAAGTAACTAAATTCTGTACATTAAAGACAGTAAGTGCTATGGGGAAAATAGAACAAGATAAGGAAAATCAGGACCCTTGGGAGATGGTGATGAAGGGATGGAAATTTCTAATTGTAAGTAAAAAAAATTTTCAAAATGTGAAGTATTGAGGCAGTGGATATCAAAAGGAGAAAAACCATAGGTGGAAAACACAGCTCCTGTGAAGGCCTGAAGTAGGAATAACATTTTTAAGAAATAGCATGGAGGCGAGGTTGGCTGGAGAGCAAGTAGCAGGGACAGAGGTGGGAACAGATCAGTCAATAATGAAAGAGCCAGATCCCAGACAGCTTTGTGGGTCACTGTGAGCATGATGGCTGCTAACTTTAAGGAAAACTGGGAACCGCTGTAGAGTTTAGAGAAAGGCCATAGGGTAATTTCTGTGTGTGTGCTTAGTCGCTCAGTCATGTCCAACTCTTTGAGACCCCACGAATTGCAGCCCACCAGGCTCCCCTGTCCATGGGATTCTCCAGGCAAGAATACTGGAGTGGGTTGCCATGCCCTTCTCTAGGGGATCCTCTCGACTCAAGGATTGAATCCAGGTTTCCCGAATTGTAGGCAGATTCTTTATCATCTGAGCTACCAGGGAAGCCCATCTACACCGGCATTACTCTAGATGAGTGTTGAAAAGACACAAAGGGATTGTAAAGGCCACAGTCAAAAGAAGGCAGGTCAGGCAGCAAGAGCAATAGCTTTGTTGAAACATAATGTTGATTCTGGTCACAGGGTTAGCAGTGATGGACCTGGGGAAGAGACTGGATGCTGAATATATGCTGCAAATAGGGCCTGTGGGATTATCTGACTCATTCAAAGTGGGTGAGAAAGAAACCAGGAAGTAAAGAAATGACTCCAAAGCTTTAAGTTTGAACAACTGGAAAGATGAAGTTGCCATCCACTACAATGGGTAAGATGCTGGTAGAAGCAGGTTACAGAGGAAAGATGAGAGTTGGTTTTGAACATTTTCAGTTTGACATGTTTTTTCGACATTAAGTGAGGATATAAGGAGGGAGTTAGGTATACAAGACTAGAATATGTGTGTGCGTGCTAAGTCACTTCAGTCATGTCTGACTCTTTGTGACCGCACGGACTATAGCCCGAGAGGCTCCTCTGTCCATGGATTTCTGCAGGCAAGAATACTGGAGGGGATTGCCATGCCCTCTCCAGAGAATCTTCCTGACCCAGGGATCGAACCCACATCTCTTATGTCTCCTGCTTTGGCAGGTGGATTCTTTACCACTGGTACCACCTGGGAAGCCCATAAGACTAGAGGAGGGGTCAGCAAACCAGAGAGTAAGTGTTTTATCAGACTCTGTGGGCCAAGTGTTACATCTCAACCACTCTGCCATTGCGCAGTCAACAACAATATGCAGAAGAACAGGCATGGCTGTGTTCCAATAAAAACGTACACAAACAGGCTACAGTTAAATTTGACCTAAGGGCCATAGTTTGCTAACTCATGGTCTAGAGTCTGGAAAAGTGGTCTGAATTACAGAAACACAGTTGACAGTTAACAGCATACAAATATTTCCTGCTGCTGCTGCTGCTAAGTCGCTTCAGTCGTGTCCGACTCTGTGCAACCCCATAGACGGCAGCCCACCAGGCTCCCCTGTCCCTGGGATTCTCCAGGCAAGAACCCTGGAGTGGGTTGCCATTTCCTTCTCCAATGTGTGAAAGTGAAAAGTGAAAGTGAAGTCGCTCAGTCGTGTCCGACTCTTAGCCACCCCATGGACTGCAGCCTACGAGGCTCCTCCGTCCATGGGATTTTCCAGGCAAGAGTACTGGAGTGGGGTGCCATTGCCTTCTCCGACAAATATTTCCTAAGCTATGCTAATTTGATGTAAAACTTCTGCATTTGATATTTGTGTTTTCCCCTTATTCTGAATAGTAACTGTACTTTTAAAACTATATACATTTTTTTTTCTTTGAAAAGCAATCTGCAAGGAACTGTGAACATGCCCATTTGGTTCAATAAAAAGAATAATTTGAATGAAAACCTTAAGAACACAACTGATCACTAAATTTCTATTTAGTACAGAACATGTTAAATATTGGGCTTCCCTGATAGCTCAGTTGGTAAAGAATCTGCTTGCAATGCAGGAGAGCTGGGTTTGATCCCTGGGTTGGGAAGATCCCCTGGAGAAGGGAAAGGCTACCCATTCCAGTATTTTGGCCTGGAGAATTTCATGGACTGTATAGTTCATGGGGTCATAAAGAGTCAGACATGATTGAGAAACTTTCACTTCAATTCAATTTAATTCAATGTTAAATATTTAGTCTGCTTGCAATAGGCTCTTGAAATTGAGTATTTGAGGAAGCCTGTGCTATTCAACTTAGTAGAGCTACATATAAATAACAAGAACAAAATACATTGTCATGTATCATACTCAAAGTAAGTGGAAAATACCATAGGAACTATGAAAAAGTTGGGACTCTAACAAAAAAGAAATTGTCATCTGTGAAGCCATTCATCAAGGCAATTCTGATTTCACAGCCAGAAGTGTTTTAGAAATAAAGAGAAAAACTTTAGGACAAAAGACTGATATCATATTATTGATAAAGAATCCCACTGAATCAACAGGATGTTTAACAGACAAATGTAAGATACATTCTTTCCTAGTTACTTAGCAAACAGAAAAGTACTACTAAAAAATATTCATGTAGGTACAAAGCATCAAATACCAGCTGCTGCTGCTGCTAAGTTGTTTCAGTCGTGTCCGACTCTGTGCGACCCAATGGATGGCAGCCCACCAGGCTCCCCTGTCCCTGGGATTCTCCAGGCAAGAACACTGGAGTGGGTTGCCATTTTCTTCTCCAATGTGTGAAAGTGAAAAGTGAAAGTGAAGTCGCTCAGTCGTGTCCGACCCTCAGCGACCCCATGGACTGCAGCCCTCCAGGCTCCTCCATCCATGGGACTTTCCAGGCAAGAGTACTGGAGTGGGGTGCCACTGCAACTGATTTTAAAACAACATATAAACACAGTATTAGAAAAACTAAGAATGCTAAAATCTTTCTGGTTTAGGTTTGGAGTTGTAACAATGCTAGAGCATATGGGAGCTGGGAAAGGGGCTGTTTTTATAGAAATCAATCATTTTAGAAGAGAATAGCAATGCTTCTCAACCTTTTGCTTTTACTGTCTACCCTGTGGAGTTTTTAGTCTTTTCCCTAATTGCAACCCCCTATGATATTTTGAAAACTAAGATGTATTGTATACATGTCTATGTATAGATATATGGCATGCAAATTGTTTGAAGAGCTACAAGCCATTTTAATATCTCAGATTTTGCCTCCCAAAGAACTAATGCTCCCCCCAACCATTAGGGGTGATACTACTCTCTTGAGAATAACTGTCTTAAACTATGGACTATCCGCCGGTCAAAGTTACATGGTTCACAACTGTCTCTGTAATGCCTAATGCCTTGGTTGGTGGGGATGGGAGATGAAGAGGTGGTAGAAGGCTGGATTAGAGGAGTATGGCTAACAGAAAAATTATTTTCCTTTGCTTTTGCTGTATTTATTCCCTGCCTTCATCATTGTTCTGCTGAAACCTAGTTTGACCGTGAAGCATAGAAAGAGATAAAGAAATAAAGAAAAAGAAAACACTTTAACTAAGCAACTCATAGGGAAATATGATGGGGGTGAAAATGGATTACCAGTTATCAAGTGACAATTTCAGAAGAAATATACTCATAACAATTGATACAATTAAGATCCCATCTCAAGAGCAAGTTAAAGTTTACTTCCACATTATATTCATCTACTGAGATCCTTTGGTAGCCAAGATCAGTGTGAGTTACAGAATTATTTTCAGTCTGGTTTCATGAGATAATCTGATGGTCTTGGTATCTCAGTTTCCAGGTCTCAAGACAATCTTGAATTGGGATTTTGAGACAGAAAAACCACCGCAGGAACCTGTTAGGAAAACGGTCTTTGATATCTCATTCTAAATTATGATTATCTTGAAGTCACAAACCATTTTGTCTTTGCAGAAAAGATAGTGGGTTTGAAAGCAATAATTTTAAGTCAATTTTTCAGCCCCTGTTGGTCTTTTCATGTTGTGTTTGCAGGAGACAGAGACACAGATGTGGTGGGGCCCACTTCCCAAGGCCAGATGGTAACATGACTCATAGGATCAAGACAAAGCCTGCGAGTGAATTCTGAGAAAGAGAAGTGAGCAACAATCGGATTTTGTTTTTATAAAAATAAGTTGCTGTCACCTCTATGGTAAATTCTAACTACAAAATTCTACGTCCCATTTACATCCTGTGGCCAGCTGCAATTTCTACATGTGCTCTATCACATTTAGTGTTATGTGATCAAACTTGTTTATATGGAAAAATAGGTTTTAACGAAAATAAAAAAGTGTGTTTGGGCCCCAGATTTTTATTCCAATGACTCCGTGAACACCCAAAGACTTTTCCTCAAAAAGTCAACATACCAAAATAAAGCTGCATATCTTATTTGTCCAGAAGTAGAGCAATTGCAAAATGATTACAACATAGTAATACAACATAAGGTAGTTGGGAGAAATCCCAGAGGATGGTAATGCAGAGGGAAATTTTCCCCTGGAAATGGGGACTTCTTTGGAACTCTTAGACAACACTATCACACATCCAAATGATGTTCACTGCTATTAAAAAAAAAAGAAAAGTAACATAACAATTGTGAATTGTAGCTCTGAACTAAGTCCCATTAGTTCGTAGGTCAAGGTCAATGCTTAGATAACTTTAAATTTCCCAGGACTGGCAGATAGTTAAGTTACATTTCCATAATAAATTTTCAGTCTTTTCATTCATTCACCCAAGCACCCATCCAAGCCTTATCTATCCTTTCCTTCTAAAAGACATTGTCTCTTTCCCTACAAGAAAAAATCCAAGCCACTCCTTGTCTTGAAAGAAGAGCTACTTTGTCACTCAAAACCACTTAACCTCAAAAGGGTATCTCCAGTGGAGTCTAACTACGCCCAGTGCCTGCTTGTCTGCCTGCTTGTCTACACAAGCAGCGCACCCTGGTTGGACAGTCTGCTGGGAATCGATTCAACTGTTTCCGCCAGGTGCCCCAGAGGGATTTCCTCCCATAGGAAGGGTATGTCAGGTACAGAAATTGGCCCAATAACTGTATCGATTGTGAGCGCATCCTAGTATCTTTTAGCCTTGTTCACAGTCTGGAACCACTTCGGAACATTAGGAGAGATGAGGCTGAAAGTAAAAATGGAAGGAATGTTATATGTTAATATTTGAACCACTGAACTACAGGAGGAACTGTACTGATTTCCATTAGGCCAAAGAACAAAGATTCACTTATGAATGATGAAATGAATGCATAAATTTCAGAAAACATACTCATAAATCTGTATGAATGTGTGCTCAAATGCTAGTAGGTTTTAAAAATAATTTCCCTCCCACAAATTTATATTTTTATATTTCATAAGCAAGTATCTACATAAGCTAAAAATCTCCATACATGTTTTAAACCACCAGTGGCTTTTGTAAGACACTAATATTTTGATTAGGTCCAAATACAGTATTTTGGTACAGACTCTTAAAATTAAAATGAACATTCCACTTAGAAGTTTAAAGAATGATCTTTCTCTTTGAATTTTCAATTTGTCCTGTTTTAGATGGAAAGGGTCATAAATTTAACCTTTCTCATAGTCCTTCAAGGCATTTACTTTAACTAGTGCCTATTCAGTGTAAGAAAGTCAAACATACTGCCAAACCAGAAAGTGACCAAAAAAATCTCAACTAAAGTTAGAAAATTCCTAGCAAAATAAATATTTAAATGTCAAATATAAGTTTATACTCACTAAATTCAATATCTGAAGATGGTTTTAGATTTCTTGTATAAATGTTATCTGTTCTTTGCACAGAATTTTTTTTTTCCCCTGATGGTAGGAGGGAAGGGTCATTCTAGATTTAGGTACAGAACTGGAGTATAGAATTACATGCTGTATGTATTCAATCAATTTTATCCTTATATTCATTTTGTCTATCTTCCAAAATGCCCAGTGAATCCTCAGTATACTTCTACATACTCAAATAAATATACTTTATTCTATTTCTATTGTTAGATGTCTATTGCATACACCCAATGGTTTAGCATATGCTTGGATAATAAACATATGGCAAATATGGTCACCTCACAAAAAATCTGTGCTATTTATTTTCTAGAGAGATTTCTATACTATATCTTTAATTATAACTTGTAAGAGTCTAAGAATATAATATCAGTATTTTAAAATATCTGGAAGGAAAATTTAGCTCACTAGGAAATATTTTTGCATCTAAAATTACTCTTTACTGGAAGTAATGGTTTTTCATCACATGCCATTATAATCAATTATTTTAGAAGCCACCTAATTTCCTAAGGAAGGCCACATAATATGTGATTTCTGGTCTGCCATCTAATTACTAGAGAAGGTAAATTTTACAATGCCTGTCAATGCGGAATTTAAATTTTACTTATGATGAGTTATGTATTTCTATATACTGGATTTAGATACTAGCATTTCTAAAATAGTTATGGTTATAATTGAAATTAATAACTCTCTTTATGACATGAGCATGATTCGGGAGCCCTCACACAATAGTACTTTGTCTGTAGCAGTGGCCTCACTGTTTTTGCTACATAGCTGTTTACAGTTTGTGAGAAATGGTATACCATAACTCACTGTGGTTAGAATGCTTTTGTTCTCTGTTCAGTTCAGTTCAGTTCAGTCGCTCGGTCGTGTTCGACTCTTTGCAACCCCATGAATCGCAGCACGCCAGGCCTCCCTGTCCATCACCAACTCCCAGAGTTCACGGAGTCTCACGTCCATCGAGTCAGTGATGCCATCCAGCCATCTCATCCTCTGTTGTCTCCTCCTCCTGCCCCCAATCCCTTCCAGCACCAGAGTCTTTTCCAATGAGTCAGCTCTTCGCATGAGGTGGCCAAAGTACTGGAGTTTCAGCTTCAGCATCATTCCCTCCAAAGAAATCCCAGGGCAGATCTCCTTCAGAATGGACTGGTTGGATCTCCTTGCAAGGGACTCTCAAGAGTCTTCTCCAACACCACAGTTCAAAAGCATCTCTATTCTCTAGTAGAACACTGTCATTTTTATAGTCCTAGTAAAAAGTCAAATAAAATAAATGGGATCTACTTCAAGTCATCTAAGACTAATGTTAATATTCTATAATGACAAAAGAGGGAATTATATGACTTTGCAAAAAATCAAACACCTGCTTGACTTTCATCTGAATTTTTCAATTTAAAACACTACACTGTACATAATATTTTGGAAGTTGAAACACCAGCTAGTCAAACTCATGAGATTTATTTATCTTTCCAGTGATAGAGCTCAAGAGTCAACCACATTATAAATAACACTATGTATTAACAATATTCAGAGAACAGACTTGTAGACACAGTGTGGGAAGGAGAGGGTGGGAGGAACTGAGAGAGTAGCACTGAAACATATACATTCAGTTCAGTGGCTCAGTCATGTCTGACTCTTTGTGACCCCATGAATTGCAGCAGGCCAGGCCTCCCTGTCCATCACCAACTCCCGGAGTCCACATATACACTACCATATGTAAAACAGACAGCTAGTGGGAAGCTTCTGTACAACACAGGAAGCTCAACCTGGTTCTCTGTGACAATCTAGAGGGGTGGGATGAGGGGCGCAGGGAGGTTCAAGAGGGAGGGGCTTATACACTTATGGCGGATTCATGTTGTTATAGGGCAGATACCCATACAACGTTGTAAAGCAATTATTCTCCAATTAATAAATTAAAAAATAATACTGCTACTGCTAAGTCACTTCAGTCGTGTCCAACTCTGTGCGACCCCATAGACGGCAGCCCACCAGGCTCCCCCGTCCCTGGGATTCTCCAGGCAAGAAGACTGGAGTGGGTTGCCATTTCCTTCCCCAATACATGAAAGCCATTGCTGCTGAGCCATCTGGAAGATGGCTCATCCCAAAATACTCCATGATTATTATAATTAATAATTATACTTTCAATAATTATGTTAATCATTTCAAATCATAATTATACTTTGGCAAACAATGTAGACTTTGCTAGTGTCTCAGATGGTAAAGAATTGCCTCTATAGGGGGACCTGGATTCTATCCCTGGGTCGGGAAGATCCCCTGGAGAAGGAAATGGCAACTCACTCTAGTATTCTTGCCTGGAGAATGGACAGAAGAGCCTGGCAGGCTACAGTCCACCGGGTTACAAAGAGCTGGACATGACTGAGCAACTAACACTTTCACTTTCAAGTGACCTAGAAAATAGTCATTCCCCACTTTTCATCCAGATATAACCTTATCAGCACTCAAGACTTCTATCTAGTAGAAGAGTATTTATAAATACTCTTCCTGTAGAGTTGAGTCACAACTATATAATTTAGGAGCAAATAATGTTGCTCTGTAGCACTAATCTTTTCCTTGAAGTTCTATGTTGAACTTCATGTTAAAGTGTGCCTTATTTTCCAAGGATGAGGAGGAGGAGAATCTAGTACCAGAAATGTATGTTGCCTGGAAGAAATGCTCAAATAGATTTTCCATCAGAATCATCCTCCTATTAAGTATCTAGACTGCTATAGGCTTCCCCAGTGGCTCAGTGGTAAAGAAGTTGCCTGCAGTGCAGGAAACCCAGGAGATGTGGGTTTGATCCCTGGGTTGGGAAGATCTGCTGGAGAAGGGAATGGCAACCCACTCCAGTATTTTTGCCTGGAGAATTCCATGGACAGAGCAGCCTGGCAGGCTACATTCCATGGGGTAGCAGAGTCAGACACGACTGAAGTAACTGAACACCCATGCATAACCATTACTAGAGACAGGTTTCTGGGAATAGGAAGTAAAAGGCCTGAAAGACAAAGAGGTTTTTGTTTTTGGCTTACTTTGTTCCCAGTTGTGGCATAAAGTCAAAAAGACTTCCTGAAACTGTTTGTAATCTTTAAAGATCTGTTACTAAGACATTGTTGATATTTTTCCTCATGCTATTTGAACTACTGTCCTGTAAACTTTCTTCAAATGTCAACCATTTTTCTTCAATCATTCACTCATTTATTTTACCTCTGACCTGGAGAACTCAATCTCATCTCCCTGTTTTCCCAGCAATCTCTCTCAGCAGTCCCACCAAGCTTTTACAAAGTTAGGAGATAAGAAGCAGATGACACTCTAAGTCTCTCAATGTAGTCCCAACTTGTCAGATCCAACCACAAACCATGTGTGTTAAGGCAGCGTTCAGTTTTAGTCACCTTCAGGAAGCAATTCTGAGAATTAGCACTGTACAGCTTAACAAATGCTCATTGTTTTTGATGCTTCAGTTAAGCGAGCCTCAGAACTGAAACTGAGTCATCTATAAAAATTCAAGTTTTTGCAGCTAGGGTACCACATCAGTCTCACCTATACCCTATTAGGCCTGCCACACTCAAGGTCATGTTCTCACCTGTCTGTGGCTTAGACACTCAGACTTTAATATGTACAGAATTACCTGGGGCAGTTGTTAAGAGTAAAGATTCCTGAGCCCCACAGCTTAGGAATGAAATCATAGTCTCAGGGGTTGTGCTCAATCACTGGTTTATAGTTCCACAGCTATTTTCACGCGTGCTAAGGTTTGAAATTCAGACCTAGAGAGTCAAGTACAGTGACTTCTTAATTTCCAATTGTGTTTTTAATATTCCATCTAATTGGCTTTAAATATCTCTGCTGAAATAATCTTCCCAAAAATCTACAATGGTTTCTTATTGCCTAGTGAATTAAAAGAGTTGATCTGATATTTAGAGGTTTCTGAAAAAAGAAACCTAGCTAAAATTTTAATTTACTGTTCACTTATAATCTATCCCAAATCTATGCAGCATTACTTCAGGTTTCTTAAATATTCATTACCCTTGTACACCTCTGCTGCTGCTGCTGCTGCTGCTGCTAAGTTGCTTCAGTCGTGTCCGACTCTGTGCGACCCCAGAGATGGCAGCCCACCAGGCTCCCCCATCCCTGGGATTCTCCAGGCAAGAACACTGGAGTGGGTTGCCATTTCCTTCTCCAATGCATGAAAGTGAAAAGTGAAAGTGAAGTCTCTCAGTTGTGTCCGACTCCTAGCGACCCCATGGACTGCAGCCCACCAGGCTCCTCCATCCATGGGATTTTCCAGGTAAGAACACTGGAGTGGGGTGCCATTGCCTTCTCCGTGTACACCTCTAGCTTTTGCTAATTCTATTCCCTCTTGTTAAATTCTTTGCAGTCTTTCAAGTCCATCCCAAGTGCCCCCTTCTCTTTAAAACTCAATGTGGTGCTCATAATCAGGTATTATCTTTCTCCTTCTTTTGAATTCCTCAAGCCCTTTATACTTGTGTATTGATCATATTTTGACTTATATTAACATTTACATTCAAATAATACAGGCTGTTAAGTTTGTACCTGTCATTCTTCTTCTAGAGTATTAAGGTGAAATACTGTATCTTTCACAGTTGATATTCAATATGTGTTCACCTAGAAGGTGGAACAATTTGTGATCTTTTAGTCCTTGATCTTAGAAATCACCTATCTGTTCTGCTGAAATCAAGGACTAAAGGCTTATCAACTCTTTTACATCTCAGATAAGTACATATGGAGTATAAACTGTACTTAGTAATTTACTCTTTTTTCATTCCACCAATTGTCTCATATCTGCATTCCTACTTTTCTGATAAAACT
Organism: Bubalus kerabau; assembly: GCF_029407905.1. Classification (NCBI taxonomy): domain Eukaryota; kingdom Metazoa; phylum Chordata; class Mammalia; order Artiodactyla; family Bovidae; genus Bubalus; species Bubalus kerabau. Next base: position 28,549,914 of record NC_073631.1, on the reverse strand, counting down.
TAAATATTTGTAGGTACACTCTATTACAGATTTCTCATTGTTTTATATGATGCTTTGAAATCTTGCTATAAAAGATTTGTGAAACAAGGGAATGATAAAGGAGAGTGTTGGAAAGAAAAAAAAAATCACACCAAAAAAACCCTTATATACTTTGTTAATAGCATCCCTCTTGAGGTAGGTTGAAAATCTGTATTCCTTAAAAAAGGCATATAATTAGCTTTTCTTCTAATGAATTGGAGTGAAAAAATACCTCTTTTGTGTAAATGTGGAGTAAACATATTTAGGAATGGGTTTTTAACGTGGCAAAAATAAAGGCAGTGACAATGAACTGGTGCCCAATGTGAAAAGAACAATAAATTACAATCATAAAATAGGAAATGCTCCTCTAAACTGAGGAACAAGACAAGGGTGCCTACTCTCACCACTATTATTCAACATAGTTTTGAGAGTCCTAGGCATAGCAATCAGAGAAGAAAAAGAAATAAAGGAATCCAGACTGAGAAAGAAAAAATAAAACTCACTGTTTGCAGATAACATGCTTCTCTACATAGAAAACCCTAAAGATGCCACTAGAAAATTACCAGAGCTAATTAATTAACATAGTAAAGTTGCAGGACATAAAATTAACAGACACAAATTCCTTGCATTCCTATACAATAACAATGAAAAATCATAAAGAAAAATTAAGGAAACAATCCCATTCACCACTGCAACAAAAAGAATAAAATACTTAGGAATAAATTTACCTAAAGAGACAAAAGGCCTGTATGCAGAAAACTATAAGATGCTGATGAAAGAAATCAAAGATGACAAAAACAGATGGAGAGATATACCATGTTCTTGGATTGGAAGGATTAATATAGTGAAAATGACTATACTGCCCCAAGTAATTTTTAGATTCAATGCAATCTCTACTGAACTACCAACAGTAATTTTCACAGAACTAGAACTAATAATTTCACAATTTGCATGGAAACATAAAAGACCTCAAATAGCCAAAGCAATCTTGAGAAAGGACAGAACTGGAGGAATCAACCTTCTAAAACATAAATTTAGACTAATGAAACAAGATAGAAAACTCAGAGATAAATCCACACACCTGTGGACAACTTATCTCTGATGAAGGAGGCAAAAATATACAATGGAGAAAAGACAGTCTCTTCAATAAGAGGTGCTGAGAAAACTAGTCAACTACATGTAAAAGAATGAAATTAAAACACTTCCGAAAGCCAGACACAAAAATAAACTCAAAATGGATTAAAGACCTAAACCTAAGATCAGAAAGTATAAAACTCTTAAGAGGAAAACCTAGGCAGAACACTCTGACATAAATCACAGAAAGATGCTGTCTATGACCCACCTCCTACAATAATGGAAATAAAAGCAAAAATAAACAAATGGGACCTAATTGAACTTAAAGCCTTTTGCATAAGGAAGGAAACTATAAGTGAGGTGAAAAGACAACCCTCATAATGGTGGAAAATAATAGCAAATGAAACAACTGAAAAAGGAAGGATTAATCTCCAAAATACACAAGCAGCTCATGCAACTCAATACCAGAAAAACAAAGAACCCAATCAAAAAGTGGGCAGACGACCTGAACTGACATTTCTCCAAAGAAGACATACAGATGGCTAATAAACACATGAAAAGATGCTCAACATCACTCATTAGAGAAATGCAAATCAAAACTACAATGAGGTATCATCTCTCACCAATCCGAATAGCTATCATCCAAGTCTATCAACAATAAATGCTGGAGAGGGTGTGGAGAAAATGGAACTCTCTTACACTGTTGGTGGGAATGCAAACTGATACAACCACTATGGAAAACAGTATGGAGATTCCTTTAAAAAAACTAGAAATAAAACTGCCATGTAACCCAGCAATCCCACTACTGGGCTGAGTAAACCCTACTTGAAAAAGACACACCTACTCCAATGTTCATTGCAGCACTATTTACAATAGTTAGGACATGGAAGCAACCTAGATGTCCATCAGTATATGAATGGATAAGGAAATTGTGGTACATATATACGATGGAATATTACTCAGCTATAAAAAGGAATGTATTTGAGTCAGTTCTAATAAGATGGATGAACCTAGAGCCTATTACACAGAATGAAGCACATCAGGAAGAAAAAGACAAATATCATATTTTAACACATATATATAGAATCTGGAAAGATGGGACTGATGATCCTATATGCAAGGCAGCAAAGGAGACACAGACATAAAGAACAGACCTTTGGACTCAGTGGAAGAGGAGAGGGTGGGATGATTTGAGAGAATACCATTGAAACATATACATTACCACATGTAAAACAGCCAATGGGAGTTTGATGTATGATGCAGGGAACCCAGAGCTGGTGTTCTGTGACAACCTGGAGGAAGCGGGTGGAGAGGGCTGTAGGCCGGGTGTTCAGGAGGGAGGGGACAGATGTATACCTATGGCCAATTCATGTTGATGTATGGCAGAGGCTATCACAATATTGTAAAGTAATTATCCTCCAATTCAAATAAATAAGTTTAAAAAAGAGGAAATGCATTAGAAATGAAAAGCAATTAGAATAAATTGCTAAAAGGAACAGACTGATGTAAATCAATATTTATAGATGATTTTTTTTCTGCATTGTTATCTGAAATTAGTCCTAAGTCTATTTCTCAAAATACCTGTTTTCTATTCTTAAGTTTTCTGCATTTCCCCCTACAATCTTAATAAACCTAAGTGTTAACCATGAGATATAATTTGAAGACTGAAAGCTTCAAGGGAAGTTTTATGAGTATGTGGTGAGACACTTAAAAATAAGAAATTGAGAAGGAAAACAAAATATTTAACTTACTATATAAATATACTTGAAGACAAGATTGAGCTTCAAAATAGATTTCTAAAATACTGATTTATTAACATTTCCTTACATCAAGAGTTAAGAGCTGGAAAGTTTGGGAAATATTGTCCCAATTTGGCACTGGTAAAAGGTGGAGGTTTGTTTTGTGTGCTTTTTTTTAGTGGAGTGAGAGAAAAGGAATTCAATACTTTTTCTCCTATTCATATATAGGTTTCAAGTGTGTATTTGTGTGTACATAAGTTTTCAGTAAGTTAGGTAAATGACTGTTCAATTCCTTTGCCTATTTTTATTACTTCCTTCCCCCACCCTTTTTTTTTTTTTTTTTTTTTGCTATTGAGCTATATGAGTTTCTACATATTTTGGATATTAATTCTTTACCAGATATACAGCTTGGAAATAGTTTTTATCCCATTCTACAGGTTCCATTTTCATTTTGTTGATGGAGTAACACCAATCTTTACCAAATTCTTCCCCAAAATTTAAGAGCAGGAAAAGTTCATAAAACTTATTTTATGAAGCCAGCATTACCCAGAAAAAAGCCAGAGAAAGCAATCACAAGGGAAGAAAATTCAATGCCAATATTCCTGAGGAAAATAAATGCAAAATGCCTCAACAGTAACATCACATTAAGGGAATTACACATCATGACAAAATGGGATTTATCCCTAGGATGCAAGGACAATTCAGTATATACAAATCACTGCAATACATCACATTCACAGAGTGAAGGAATAAAGTATCTTATCAATAGATATAGAAAAAAAACATTTGACTCCTTCATGATAAAATACTCAACCAACTAGTAATAAAAAGTATGACCTCAACATAAAAAAGACCATATATGACAAGCCCACAGACAACATCACACTCAATTGTGAAGAGCTGAAAACTTTCCTTTAAGATCAGAACAAAATAAGGTGCCCATTCTTACCACTCAGAACTATAATTTCTAGCCGGAACAGTTAGGCAAGAAGTCAAAGCATCCCAATCAGAAAGGGCTAAGTAAAATCATCTCCATTTGCAGATGACATAATCCTCTTATGTAGAACACCATAAGATTCCGCCAAAAAACTGTTACAATAAACAAGTTCAGTAAAGTTATAAGATGCAAAATTAATATACAGAATTCGGTTGCCTTTTGGTTGCTCATTATATACTGATAATGAGCTATTAGAAGTAAATTAAGGAAACAATCTCATTTACAATGAAATCAAAAAGGATCAAGTACATAGAAATAAATTTAACCAAGGAGGTATGAGACATGTACTATGAAACCTATAAGACACTGAACAAAGAAACTGAAATCAACACAAATAAATGGAAAGAAAGAATGAAACTAGAACACTTTCTAACACCATACACAAAAATAAACTCAAAATGGATTAAAGATCTCAACGTAAGACCAGAAACTATAAAACTCCTAGAGGAGAACATAGGCAAAACACTCTCTGACATACATCACAGCAGGATCCTCTATGACCCACCTCCCAGAATATTGGAAATAAAAGCAAAAATAAACAAATGGGACCTAATTAACCTTAAAAGCTTCTGCACATCAAAGGAAACTATTAGCAAGGTGAAAAGACAGCCTTCAGAATGGGAGAAGATAATAGCAAATGAAGCAACTGACAAACAACTAATCTCGAGAATATACAAGCAACTCCTACAGCTCAACTCCAGAAAAATCAATGACCCAATCAAAAAATGGGCCAAAGAACTAAATAGACATTTCTCCAAAGAAGACATACAGATGGCTAACAAACACATGAAAAGATGCTCAACATCACTCATTATCAGAGAAATGCAAATCAAAACCACTATGAGGTACCATTTCACACCAGTCAGAATGGCTGCGATCCAAAAGTCTACAAGTAATAAATGCTGGAGAGGGTGTGGAGAAAAGGGAACCCTCTTGCACTGTTGGTGGGAATGCAAACTTGTACAGCCACTATGGAGAACAGTGTGGAGATTCCTTAAAAAACTGGAAATAGACATGCCTTATGATCCAGCAATCCCACTGCTGGGCATACACACTGAGAAAACCAGAAGGGAAAGAGACACGAGTACCCCAATGTTCATCGCAGCACTGTTTATAATAGCCAGGACATGGAAGCAACCTAGATGTCCATCAGCAGATGAATGGATAAGAAAGCTGTGGTACATATACACAATGGAGTATTATTCAGCCATTAAAAAGAATACATTTGAATCAGTTCTAATGAGATGGATGAAACTGGAGCCTATTATACAGAGTGAAGTAAGCCAGAAAGAAAAACACCAATACAGTATACTAACGCATATATATGGAATTTAGAAAGATGGTAACAATAACCCTGTGTACGAGACAGCAAAAGAGACACTGATGTATAGAACAGTCTTATGGACTCTGTGGGAGAGGGAGAGGGTGGGAAGATTTGGGAGAATGGCATTGAAACATGTAAAATATCATGTATGAAATGAGTTGCCAGTCCAGGTTCGATGCACGATACTGGATGCTTGGGGCTGGTGCACTGGGACGACCCAGAGGGATGGAATGGGGAGGGAGGAGGGAGGAGGGTTCAGGATGGGGAACACATGTATACCTGTGGCGGATTCATTTTGATATTTGGCAAAACTAATACAGTTATGTAAAGTTTAAAAAAAAAAAAAAAAAAGATTAACATGGATCAGAAGAATAAATGTTGTTAAAATGTCCATACTACACAGAGCAATCTACAGATTCAATGCAATCCTTACCAAAATACCAGTAACATTTTTCACAAAACTAGAACAATAATATTAAAATTTGCATGGAACCACACAAAAAAAATCCCAAATAGCCAAAACAATCTTGAGAAACAATAACAAATGCTTCTGGACTTCAAAACAGTGTGATACTGGCTTAGAAACCGACAGAGATCAATGGAACAGAACAGAGTCCAGAAATAAACCCATGCACATATGGTCAATTAATCTATGGAGCAAACGGTGTTAAAACAACTGGACAGCAACATGCAAAATAATCAAACTGAACTACTTTCTCACACCATATGTAAAAAATAAACTCAAAGTGAATTAAAGACTTAAAAATAAGACCTGAAACCATGAAACTCCTACAAGTAAACCTAGGCAGTAAACTCTTTGACATGTCTTAGCAAAATAGTTTTGGATTTATCCCCTCAGTCAAGGGAAATAAAATCAAATATAAACAAATGAGAACACACTCCAAACTAAAAAGCTTTTGCACAGCAGAGGAAATCATCAACCAAACAAAAAGGCAGTCTACTGAATGGGAGAAGATATTTGCAAGTGATATGTCTGAAGGGGGTTAATATCAAAAGTATTTAAAGAACTCACAGAACTCTATTAAAAAAAAAGATCCAATTAAAAAAAAAATGGGCAGAGGACCTGAATACATATTTCTCCAAAGATGACATGCAGACAGCCAACAGGCACATGAAAAGATGTTCTGCATCACTAATCATCAGGGAAACACAAATAAAAGCCACAAAGAGGCATCTCTTCACCTGTCAGAATGGCTGTCCTCAAAAGGACGACAGATAACAAGCACTGGCAAAGCTGTGAAAAGGGACCCTCAGTGCACTTTCCATAGGAATGCAAATGGGTAAAGCCACTATGAAACACAGTATGACGTTTACCTGCAAAACTAAAACTATGACCGAACAGTTCCACTCCGGGGTATATACCTGAACAAAGTCGGAAAAGATATACACACTCTGTTCTATAACAGAGCCAAGATATGGAAGCCTCTTAAGTGTCCAAGACTAAGAAGATGTGGTAAATGTATTCACAACACAGTATATTACTCAGTCATAAAATAGGATAAATCTTGCCATTTGTGACAACACAAAGACAATTACTGCATGATATCATTTATATGCAGAATTTAAAAGCCAAAACAAACTAATAAACAAAACTAGATAAACAAAGCCAGACACAGAGAACAAACATGGTTATCAGAGCGGGGAGGGGTGTAAGGGGATGGGAAAAATATGTGAAGGGAATTAAGAAGTACAAACTACCAACTGTAAAATCAAAGGGATATAATGTACAATATGGGGAAAATAGTCAATAATATTAACCGTTTTGTATGATGCATAATCTATAAAAGTATCAATTCACTGTGTTGTACACCTGAAATAAATATACTTGAGTTAAAAAAAAATAAAAATCATTCAAGGAGTCACAGAATCTCAAGGTCAAATAGAGAATGTTGACCAAAAAAATCCAACAGTATTACAAATGGATGAAGCCACTTCACTGAACAGAGTTGGGGAAATAGGTGCTAACCTGAGTAACTTGGGAAATAAATAAGATCCCTAAAGTCAAAAGGATCTGTACATAAGCACTGTACTCTAGTTCATAAAGTTGTTTCTCACAGGGGTAATATGTTAACAACTCTGAAACCACTCTACATGTGTATGGAACTGAACAACTACTTACATCTTAATGGAGACGGAAGCCGGTTCTCTCACTGTTGGGGTAAGAGGTAACACACAGCAAGGGGAGGAGAACAAGATCTGTGTTGTAATGGATTAGAGTTGGAGACAGTCATGTGAAGTTATTTTCAGATTATTATCAAAAATATGATTACATATAAAAAGTGTATAGGCAGGCACCCTGGGTCAGGAAGACTCCCTGGAGAAGAATATGGCAACTCATTCCCATGTTCTTGCCTGGGAAATCCCATGGACAGAAGAGCCTGGAGGGCTACAGTCCATGGGGTCGCAAAAGAGTCGGACACGACTCTGCAACTGAACAAACATATATACTCAAATTAGTCATTGCTTTACTTTGCCAGTGGAAGCAATTAACTCATGTAACACTCATATCCTAGTTTATAATACCATTCACCAATAAGACTAATCAGAACTTCTTGGGGAAAACACACACACACACACACACACACACACACACACGTACACACACACACAGATATTAGGATTGGGGCTGGATATGCAAGATTAATCTAGAACATCTTGTAGGGCCAGAAAGTAAGGAAAACTCAAAAGAAAAAACAGATAAAAATAAAGCACACAGTAGTGTGGGGACATGAAGGGGATATGGGCATGAACTGAAAGATCTCCCAAGGGCTAAAGTTAGAACAATTTTACCAACAAAATAAAGTAGTATTGGATTATAAACGAAAGTATAAATATTTATGAGTCTATGCAGCTATAAATAAGTTATTCAATAAATAAATGGCAAATAGACAAATGTATATACAAGAACAAATAATTTTACGAAGACATTAATGGTGACTGTCAGAGCTGATTGTACTGTTTCTACATGTAGGCCCCCTCTCTGCCTATAAAAACTCTTGTCCCCAGACTGGGGTGGGGGAGTCAGCCTTTGCACAGGAGTCTGCCCTCTCGGCTTGGTTGCTGGCATCTAAAATAAAGCAAACTATCCTTTCCACTAACCTGGGCTCTTTATTGACATTTGAGTAGCAAGCAACTGGAACCCATTTTTGGTTACAGGACTTCTGGACTAAAGATGGCATTTTGCTAGCTGGTGGAGCTGTTGATGGGAATAAGGTACCCATACTGTCTGCCCCAATGGAATTTACAGTCTAGCATGGAAAACATATTAAACAAACGTGTAACAAGTGTTGTGAAAGGGGACGTTCCTGAGCTTTCTGGTCATGTACTCTGGTTCGGTTTTCAAAAATTGAGGTTAATTTTCGAGAGAGAAACCATCAGGCAGGCTAACTTGGATGGAGTCGGGAGTAAGTACCATTTTGAATGTGTGTTACTTTTCCCTGATTCTAGAATGCAAATATTGGGTGGGGTGGGAGGGGGAGACTTAAACTACATGTTAAATATGGCAACTCACTTCTAATAAAATCAAGTTAGAGTGACCTTTACATTGCCATCTAAATGTAGTTGAATTTCAGACTTTAGGGCCCTGGACCAGCTATAAATAATCAGAATGCATGAGACCGAGCCTGGAGATACTCATTTTAAGCAAGTAACCCAAGAATTTGCTGTACATTTTAATATTAGGGAAGTAACTGATTCACTTTCAACTCACCAATATGCCATTTGTTTCTAGCTTCTGTAGCCTGTTCACATTCTCTAGTTCCAGGCTTCTTTCTATTTTTAAAGTCAGGGAAACAGAGATGGAATTCCCAACTTATGACTGAGACTCTCCTCCTATCTCACTGACCACAGCTGGGGAAGTTTCTCTGCTTTTAAGGATCCAAGTGATTGGATTGGTCCCACCTGGAAAACCAAGGTCAATTTCCATTCAAGATCCTTGAATGTATTTGTCTCTGCAAAGTCCCTTCAGTTATTTTGGTAACATATTCCAAGGTTACAAGGATAAGGAGGTGGACATCTTGGAGGGGAAGGGTATATTATTCTTTCTACAATAATATATATTGTGTGCTGAGTGTCATTTCTTAGCTACTACACATTAACCATGGTATTGGTTATTAGCATATTCCTCTTACACAGGTGAAAACAAGAGTAGAAAGAAAAGCTTTAGGAGACTTACTGAAAAGATTTTTCATCACTCTACTTTTGATCCAAATGTAATCTTAAATGCAAAGGAAGAACTTGTATAAGAACTTGTATAAGTCTTTTCCCCATTTAACTTTTATATCCTATTAAATGCATATTAGTATTAGAAGTCAAATGGAGACCTATGTAGAATATTGGAACAGGAGCCGGCACTCTAATGTGGATCACCATCTTTGTACTTACATTATGCTATCACCAATACAAAACCAAACGTGAGGAATTTTACTCATAGTTCACAATCTTCAACATAATCTCCTAAAACAGACTGCCATCAGCCTTTAAAAGTTTGAGACTTACTTGCTTGTATTCAGTTTGGGATTTATGCTTTTGTTGTTCTGTGGCAAGTTTAGAACTCACTAAGGAGTTATATCGGAGAAGGCAATGGCACCCCACTCCAGTACTCTTGCCTGGAAAATCCCATGGATGGAGGAGTCTGGTAGGCTGCAGTCCATGGGTCGCTAAGCGTCGGACACGACTGAGCAACTTCACTTTCACTTTTCACTTTCATGCATTGGAGAAGGAAATGGCAACCCACTCCAGTGTTCTTGCCTGGAGAATCCCAGGGACAAGGGAGCCTGGTGGGCTGCCGTCTTTGGGGTCGCACAGAGTCGGATACAACTGAAGCGACTTAGCAGCAGCAGCAAGGAGTTATATATTGAGGCACAGGTAAAGTGTACTTGAGGTGTTTGAAATTTTTCTTGAGAGAACGGTTAGTAGTATAAGGCAAGGATCAAACAAATAAAAAGCATGTGGATTAAGACCTGCTTTGTTTTTAAACCAACCACGGTTCTTTTTAGGCAAGAAGTAACTCTCGGCACCCTCGAAAGGAAGATGCCACAATCAAAGTCACACAGATGACAATGCAACAAGGCGGGAGCTCGCAAGAGCACAGTGCACTCTGTTCTGTGCAAAGAGCTACAACCCTTCACTCGGGAAGCCCCACAGTGACACGCTGTTGTCATCACATGTGCCTACTCAGAGATAAACAAACCCAGGGGAGATGTGCATTTGAGGAAGGATGTTCATTCTTTTCATTTAAATGTCTCTGCCCAATGTTTAGAAGATTAATGAAATCTGTGTTGACTGGTTTCCATTGGAAGTTTTGTGTGGCAAGCACAAAGGAGTGTTAACTACACTTACTGTAAACCTTGAGCACCAAAGCAAGTTAAATTTGTATCAAGCAGTATTAAACCAAAGAATCCTTCTAAATGATGAGATGCTCTTGTACACAGGATCATGTTTTAAATATGATTGTGCTGAGCCCATAATCTGATATTTTATTACATAAAGATTCTACTGAGAGACATAAAAGAGTGAGTTAAGGAATTCTACTGTCATACCAATCCCATTTTGTTATAAATCTCTCTAAACCTACTCAGTGTCATCTAAAGCACATTTAAAGAGAGAAACATGTTTCTCTTGTCCATTCAACAACATACCAGAAATTTCCCCCCTCATACAGTACTTGGTTAAAGGTCAGATGTTCTTTGGACAACTGACTGTATCATCAGAGAATGCTTTTAGTGGCTTTTCACATAGCTCATAAAAGAACTCTGGATTTTGAGCTAGCTGTGATAAAATCAGACTAGGGTGTCAACGTCAGACACTATTTAACAAGGAGAGAGAGTTCATGTTACCACAAGGCTTCTCTTGGCACAACTACTCATCAGGGGGCTTGTCCTTCTCAAGCACCTCAGCAGGGGTGCTTTCACTCCCTATTGTTTCTGATCCTTAGAAGAGTAGCAGCAACAAACAGAAATCTCCTCTTTCCTCTCTCCCTGTCCTCAACCCCTCATGGGCCATACAGCCACAAAAGTGTAATCCAGCACAGTAGAAAGAAAATAATAAAATCTCAAAAGATGAAACTGGTTGGGAAGGAAACAATTTCCTCTTCCCCTCTTGGTCCTTTGGGCTGGTCAAGTAACTAAAATGATGTTTGAGACAGAGTAACAAGAAAAACTAGGGCTGGCCAGGTGGTAGTTAGTAGTAACGAACCTGCCTGCCAATGCAGGAGACATAAGAGACATGAGTTTGACCCCTGAGTCAGGAAGATACCCTGGGGAGGGCATGGCAACCCTACTTATCCAGTATTTTTGCCTGGAGAATCCCGTGAACAGAGGAGCCTGGCAGGCAATAGTTCACTGGGTCGCAAAGAGTCGGACACGACTGAAGTGACTTATCACAACAGGAGAAAAAAAATTAATTATGTATGGAGAACTCCACGGACTACAAGCTCAAACAGTCAGGCAGTTGGAGTGTATTTGCTATTCTGAGCTAAAAAGTAAGGAGTGGGGTCTGGGACTTCAAAGGGAAAGAAAGCAATTCACAGGAAGATGAAATGAGCAAATGTTTGGTAAAGAACGTCTGCTGGCCATACAGAAACAACTGGACACAGAGAAGAATTGTAACAAATTGACTCTGCTAGGTTCCTCCTAGTGGATCACCCCTAGTTCATATTATACCTTATTATCTGTGGTGATAGCTCTCTTCCTAGAATAGGTTCTCTACCTAAATTATTTTAGGCAGTTATGCGGAAGATCAGAGATTCCTCCTGAGTCTTTTCGGCATTAAAAATAATCAGCCTAAAACAATTCTCATGACAAAGAGACATATTTTGAGGTGGCAAATTTTGCTCTCTTACAATGCCTTAGACAGAATGCAGATGCCTATTAAATTGGCATATTCACTCCTAATTCTTAACTGTGTTCCCAATTGATACTTTAAACTGCTGTCAGATATCTGCAGTGAGATATTCTGTAACAACCATTTATCCAGAAACTGAGATAATTTTTTTTCTCTCATTAAATTCTGTTCTGTGTATCTGATTTCTGTCACTTTTACTATCATTCTTTTCAAGCTAGATACTTTGGAACCATCTTTTCATTTAAGGCAAAATGTTTACTGGACTCTCAATTTCTTCCCGCTATTGTTCAATTTTTCATAGTTTAGGGCCCATTCAAGAAGCTTAATGACTTCTTGTTTGAACTTAATATAGTAAACCTATGGGGAAAGAATCATAATTTTGAAAGCAAATATTAAAAAGTTTAAAACAAAATCTGGAATATCTAGAATTGGCTGGGGAGTGACAACAAAAATCATCAGTATCAATTTTATTGAAGGTATTTTGTGATGTCAATATCCTTCAAACATGCAACTTGTATTTAAATTAAGCCTTTTTATTTAAATTAAAACTTTTTTAAAAAGTTATTTTCCAACAGTTTTTAAAAATGATTTACATTCCTCTGAAGATTTAGCAAAAGCCCTTAATGTAATTGCTATACTGAAACTGCTTTAAAGTTTCTATATTCTTTACTCACACAAATCCCTATTTTTTAATAGGGATCTGCATACCTCTTAAGGGATGCCAACAAGGACAAGTGTTAGTCACTCAGTTATGTCTGACTCTGCAACCCCATGGACCGTAGCCCGCCAGGCTCCTCTATGCATGGAATTCTCCAGGCAAGAATACTGGAGTGGGTTGCCATATCCTTCTTCAAGGGATCTTCCCAACCCAGGGTCTCCTGCTTTGCAGGCTGATTCTTTACCATCTAAGCCACTAGGGAAGCCCAACGGATGCCTTGCTGGCTAAGAAAACAACAGGAAAGGAACAACTCTCTCATCCCTTCCTAGCCACCATCCTCATTCATATCTCTGATACTTTCCTTCTTCTCTGAGATTTACACCATGAAGATGACTTGGTTTTATTCAAAGAAGGGTCAACATGTTGCTGCATTGGCTTGAGAACAAAGCAAGTGAAACTAGTCTAAACTCTGACAGAACCCTGTTGAAAATTCTGTGGTTTAAGTACACCTGAAGGCACAGAGATTCAAATTAAATAATATGTGAGGTTGCTATCAATGGAGCAAGTGAATCACAAAACACTGAATGACTACCATTTGTTTAGGACCATGTTAGACCTCGTGATGCTCCCTCAAGATTGATGCCTGTCCTTAACGATCTTGGAATCAAGTGGGTGAGTCCAGACTAAGAAACAAATCAGAGCAAAGCTGATTTATAGATAGTATAAATCATAAGTCATATAAATCATAGAGAGTATAGTCATAAGCTGAATTGTGCAGGCCAGAATTGTCATGCTAGAGGAAGACTGTCCATGGGCCTAAAACTATCAGAAAAGGCACAACACAGTGATTAGCCTAAGCAAGATAATGAGGAAAGTAGACAGGTAAGAAGTGAGAGAATCAACATTTCAAGCAACACGAATATTATGAGTAAAAGCAAAGGAGTGAGAACGATGGTGGTGAGTTCTCAAAGCACTAAGCAGATGTGTGTCTACCTCACAATGCGGCCAGAGCAGAGGGGATCTGCAAAACAGTTCTGAGTGAAGCTGAGTATACACGGAGAGGCCTGACTCTTGGTAAAGTTTTGGTTTGGAGAAGATTATTGTAGGTTAACAAACAGATGTATTAGAGGAACAGAAGCCTGTGTGATAGATAAACCCCATAATTTCAGTGGCTTAACATAATAGACATTCATTGCTTACTTAGGTAAAGTCCAAATCAGGTTGTTTCCTATTGGAGACACAAGTGTGCATTTGAGCTGATGAAATAAATATTAGGTTGGTGCAAAAGTAATTGTAGTTTTGCATTTCTCAGCTAAGAGCTGAGAAACCTTCATTACCACTAACTACCACCTGGCAAGCCCTAGTTTTTCTTGTTAAAAGTCAAAAGGTTCATAGACTAAAGACTTATACAGATCAAAACTATGATTCCAAACCAATAAAAGTAGTAGAGATAAAATATAATTCCAATTCCATAATTTATATAATAATACATGTGTGTTCTCTATACTAGGCTGTTCTCTATGTATAAGTTACAAAAGTAACTGTGGTTTTGTGTTGTTGAAATTTGCCATTTGATAGTGGAATACATCCTTAAATAAATGTGGTTATGTTATACATCGTTTTAATATGCATTTCTTGCTTTATGTTTTTTGCTAATGTCTTACTACTTGCTATTTATTTTATATGTATTTTAGACTATAGAAATGATGTTAGACAAAAGCAAATTCAAGCATTTTTTTATTCCAGTTCAAAATGAGTCACAAAGCAGCAGTGACAACACACGACATCAACATGCATTTGATGGCCCAAGCACGGCAACCAAACATACAGTGCAGTGGTGATTCAAGAAGTTTTGTAAAGGAAATGAGATCCCTGAAGATGAGGAGCATCATAGCTGACCGTCAGACATTGACAATGACCAACTGAGAGCATCATCGAGCCTTATCCTCCTAGAACTACACAAGAAGTTGCCCAGGAGCTCAATGCCGACTATTCCATGGTTATTTGGCATTTGAAACAAATTGGAAAGGTGGAAAAGCTGTGTAAGTGGGTGCCTCGTGAGTTGACAGCAAATCAAAAAGAAGTTGTCATTTTGAAGTGTCATATTCTCTTATTCAATGTAACAACAATGAAACATTTTCCAATCAAAATTGTTACATACAATGAAAAGTGGATTGTATATTACAACCAGTGATGACCAGCTCAGAGGCAGGACTGAGAAGAAGCTCCAAAGCACTTCCCAAAGCCAAACTGGCACCAAAAAAATCATGGTCACTGTCTGGTGGTCTGGCAGTCTGATCCACTACAGCTTTCTGAATCCCAGGAAAATCATTACATCTGAGAAGTATGCTCAGCAAATCAATGAGATGTACCAAAAATGGCAATGCCTGCAGCCAGCATTGGTCAAAAGCAAGGGCCCAGTTCTCCACAACAATGCCTGACCACACCTCCCACAACCAATGCTTCAAAAGTTGAATGCACTGGGCTACAAAGTTTTGCTTCAACCACCATATTCACCTGACCTCTCGCCAAGTGACTACCACTTCTTCAAGCATCTCAACAACATTTTGCAGGGAAAATGCTTCTACAACCAGCAGGAGGCAGAAAATGCTTTCTAAGAGCTTGTCGAATCCTGAAGCATGGATTTTTATGATACGCGAATAAACAAACCTTTCTTATTGGCAAAAATGTGTTGATTGTAATGATTCATATTTTGATGAATAAAGATGTGTTTGAGTCTGGTTATGATGGTTTAAAATTCACGGCCCCAAACTGCAATTACTTTTGTACCAACCTAATAACACCATAGCTCATATACAGCCTTCTGCCAACATGCATTCATTATAATCTCACTTAGCAAACATTTCTTAAACACCTACTATATGTTAGGTACCATGTTTGACTGACACTGGAAATATTGAGTGAGGAAAAGATATGGTCCTTGCCCTTGGAGGAGCTGTCAGCTGATGAAGCCAGACAACAAGAAAAGTGAGTATTACATTGTCTCCTGGAGAGCAAAATAGGAAGGAAGCATTTCCTAGAGTAGAAATCACAGAGCTTGAACAAAAGCCTTTAATGAGGAATATTTGACTGCCCAATGGGAGCAATTGCTCTAGTAAGTGCTTGAAAAAAGCATTATAAATTCTGAGTTCAGTTCAAAAACACCTGGCTTTTCAAAGTAAAAGATCATCATATAGTCCACTTGTTTCTAAACATGGCTGCTCAACAGAATCACATCTGAAGCTTTGGAGAAGAAACAAATGCCTGGGCATTTGTATTTTTCAATAAATTCCAAGGTAATTCTAAAGTATCCCCCAAATGTCAATAGTGCCCAGGTTAAATGCCTTAAACAATGATTGATTGGCCAGGAGGTACAAATACTCCAGCTCTCTTGGACCTGATTTGGATACTTCTGAAATATGACCTATGCTATCTCCAGAGCTCTCTGTGAGATTGAACAAACTACTTCCTTATAAAAAACAAACTTATGGCTACCAAAGAGCAAAGATGGCAGGGAGGAACAAATCAGGAGCTTGGGATGAATACACGCACACTATTAAACATATGATAGACAACCAATAAGGACCTATTGTATAGCACAAGGAACTCTACCCAATATTCTGTGCTAACCTATGCTTTTGAACTGTGGTGTTGGAGAAGACTCTTGAGAGTCCCTTGGACTGCAAGGAGATCCAAGCAATCCATTCTAAACGAGATCAGTCCTGGGTGTTCTTTGGAAGGAATGATGCTAAAGTTGAAACTTCAATACTTTGGCCACTTCATGAGAAGAGTTGACTCATTGGAAAAGACCCTGATGCTGGGAGGGATTGGAGGCAGGAGGAGAAGGGGACGACAGAGGATGAGATGGCTGGATGGACGTGAGTTTGAGTGAACTCTGGGAGTTGGTGATGGACAGGGAGGCCTGGTGTACTGCAATTCATGGGGTCACAAAGAGTCGAACACAAATGAGCAACTGAACTGAACTGAACCTATATGTGAGAAAAATCTTAAAAAAGAATGGATATATGAGTAACTGAATCACTTTGCTGTACATCTGAAACTAATACAACCTTGTAAATCGACTATACTCCAAAAAAATATTTTCTTAAAAATTACAAAAAAAAAAAATGCATCTGGATTTTAAAACGTGATTACAGGTTTTTTTTGTTTGTTTGTTTGTTTTTTAATTAAATGGCAGTTTTTAGTGATATAGAATTCTATTATTTTCTGTTGACCAATCATGATCCAATGATTAAAATGAATAATAGCTACATAATCACAAAGGTCAAAGATGTTCATCAGTCTTCACAATCAACAGCCAGGCAAAAAAATAAAAGATAATTACAACTGCAAGCCACAATGGAAACATGATCAATCTAACAAAATAAAGTAGTTATATACAATTTGGGAGGTTAAGTAGAAAAATGTTGTAAGCAGAAGTGCACACATGCATGTATTTTCATCCCACTTTCAATGGCTAAGTTAAAGATATCTCTTGATAAATGCCACATAGCATTTGAAAATATGTGGGTTATTTTCAAATATCATTTGATAATGATTTCTAACATAATTTCACAGTGATATGAGAACAGACTCTGTATGATTCCAATACCTTTACACCATGAAATATTTTTTTACCTTGTTTTATGTCCCAGGATATGTTCCAGTATCTTCTCGTTTATAGTCTATGGGAACTTGAATAGAATTTGTATCCTGCTCTTATGTGAAAATTGTATAAATCTTAATTGTGTTGAATTGGTTCATGGTGCTTTTCAGGTCTATTATATCCTTCTACTTTTCTGTCTATTCATTCTATTAATTTTTAAGAGTTTGATATTGAAACTACAACCAAAAATCTTTATTTATCTACTTAAAAAATAACTGTAATATAGAGTGGAACTATATCCTATATAGTAACTGTGTTCAGTATTTTTCAACTCTTCTGTAAATGTGTTATCTACTTTCATAATTTAAAAAATAAAAAGAAGAAAAAAAGCAACTGTACTTCTATATACTTTCAATAAACAATCAAAAACAAAAACAAACCTGGCTTTTTATCTATTGGTTCTTATCAACTGCAAAGATCCAGCCATGCCAACTGCTCTCCAAATGTGGGTGTTTATTTTTCTGCCAATTTCCTGAGGTATTACAAGTATATCCTATTTTGGATGGCCACTTCCAAATAAAACTTCTTCAGTTTCACACAGTTATTTCACAACTGGGAAAAAGAGAAAGAGGTTCTTCTACTGACCTTGCCAGTGACCAGGTGTGCTTGTCTCAGAGACTCATCAGGACTTGAGTTTTCTGCTTGTATAAAACTGTAAAGTCCCTTTCAGCTCCAGATTTAAATTACATACTTCTAAGATTCTGATTGAAATCATATTTCTCCTTAGGACATTCCTCTTCAACGCAGGATTTCTGACACTGTCACACTATATTTACAAAGTTATTTACAGAGAAACTTACAGTGGCTTCCCAGGTGGCACCAGTGGTCAAGAATTTGCCTGCCAGTGCAGGAGACACAGGAGAGATGGGTCAATCCTTAGGTTGGGAAGGACCCAAGGTCAGTCCTACGGTCCACAGGGTCACAGAGTCAGACACGACTGAGCACATGGGCACACACATACATACATAGAAACAGTAGAGTGTACTGGTTATGAGTATGAGATTTGAAGTGTCTGACTAGGTTCAATCCTGCATAATACTCCATGGCTGGTTGAGCAAGACAGTAAAACTCTTTGTGCTTTAGTGTCTGTAAAATGGAGGTAAGATTAGAACTCACCTTCTTTGGTTGATACAAAGATTAAAGGAGCTGTTTTAGAGGGAGGGCCCCAAACCTTCTTTGTTCATAGAGCTCTAAGTGCTAAGTCTTTTCACTGTGTCCCCAGGCCACACAAAATACTTCATAATAGCATTTCTTAAATGACTTCATCCAAACAACTTAATAAGCATTTATGTTCTAGCAACTTACAGTAGCAGCCACTAGAAAATATAGTGCACATAATTTAAAAGAAGAACAATATTGCAAAGATATAATCACAAGGAATATTATGTGATCTAAGAGTGAAACTATGGAATAGCTTGAGCCAGATGTTTGAGCAATGTCCAAAAATGTCAAGTACCATATTTTCCTAAACATTTGAAATACTCCCCCAAACAATGGTGAGTATACTGCAATGATATCCTAGTACACAATTTGGGAATCACAGAGCTAACTCATGTAAAGCATTCACAGGCTGCCATGTACCAGCATTCAATAAGTGTTAGCTATTTGTCTATTTTATTTTTGATTCAAACACCAGATTATTTACAGTTTGGTTTGCACAACCATCTTCAGATTAGGAAACTGGGCTTCCAGGAGCCTGAGTACTTTACTTACTTATACTAGGAAGTGGAGAAAATAGAATTTTCATTCAGGTCTACCTGAATGAAATGTAAAGTCAAAAGACTTTACAAACACTTCCCAATATATCACATTGCTTCCTTTTAATTTAAGACCTGGCTGTTCTAATAAATTTTAAACTTAAAATTTTTATTCATACACACCACTTATCAGTAAGATAGATATCATGCCTCTAGGTGAACAGAAGCCCCTGTATTTTAATCTATCCATAGACTTATGTTTGTATTGCAAATTTTGAAATCCTCAGACTGAAAAGCACAGGGTTCAGTTCAGTTCAGTGTCTCAGTCGTGTCCGACTCTTTGCGACCCCATGGACTGCAGCACACCAGGCCTCCCTGTCCATCACCAATTCCTGGACTTTACTCAAACCCATGTCCATTGAGTTCGTGATACCATCCAACCATCTCATCCTCTGTCGTCCCCTTCTCCTCCAGCCTTCAATCTTTCCCAGCATTAGGGTCTTTTCAAATGAATCAATTCTTTGTATCAGGTGACCAAAGTACTGGAGATTCAACTTCAGCATCAGTCCTTCCAAAGAATATTCAGGACTGATCTCCTTCAGAACAGACTGGTTGGATCTCCTTGCAGTCCAAGGGACTCTCAAGAGTCTTCTCCCAAAACCACAGTTCAAAAGCACAGAAGGTACTACAAAACTGCTACCAAACTTTCACAGATGTTAACATGTTACCATATTTGCTTCACATTTTTTAAAGAAATAAGACATAAATCAAGTTACACTCTTATTCATACCCTCTCCCTACTCCTTCTGCAGTCCTCCTTCCTCGGAAGGAACTGCCATTTGAAGGTGGTGTCGCTGCTGCCCACATTTCTGTTCTCTTACTATGCACACATATGCATGCTGTCTACAGACCACGCAGACTCTGGGACCTCAAGATCTATGTGTTTACCTTCGTTTTTCTTATCCCCTCTGGTGTGCTGCGATTCATGGGGTTGCAAAGAGTCGGACACAACTGAGCGACTGAACTGAACTGAACTCTGTGTCTAGAACAGAACCTGACAACCTGCCAGACACCCCATAGATTTCATGAATGATTACACAGCAGAGATGTTGCTCAGATTTTTAAATGCATAGAAATGTCATCATACTATTGCATCATTCTATTGCAATTTGCTTTTTTCCCCTAACACTGTATTTCTGGGATTAATCATATTGATATGTATTAATCTAGTTCATTCATCTTAATCCCTCTTTCCATGGGATTCTCCAGGCAGGAATACTGCAGTGGATTGCCATGCCCTCCTCCAGGGATCTTCCTGATGCAGGGATCGAACCCGCGTCTTTTACATCGCCTGCATTGGCAGGCATGTTCTTTACCACTAGCACCACCTGGGAAGCCCAATAGCTACACAGTATTCCCTTGTGAGAATAATGAACAGATTATCTATCTGTTCCCGTAAGGATACTTAGATTTTACTGTGTTAAAATACGTTGTCCTAAACATTGTTGTACAAATTATATCAATATTGAGATTTTTTTTCCTCATATTTGTCAGAGAGATCAAATTTACTATTTAAATGTTGATGGTAACTCTTAGACATAGCTGATGGGAGCTTGGCAACAATTAATTAAATTTAAGATATTGAGAGTCCATGATCTAGCAATACCAATTCTAGACGTAGATCAACAAGGGCCTGAGTACGAGAATGTTCAATCTCAATATTTAAACAATAAAAGTTATTTTCCATCTTTTCTTATTTTTGTCATTTATTGATGCATAACCAATCTGTTCCAAAACTTAGTGGATAAAAATAAGCATTTTATTACAGTCATGGATTTTGTGGATCAGTGATTTAGAAAGGGAGCAGTTGGAACAGCAATCTCTGCTCTATGTAGCCTGAGACTTCAGCTGAAAGAACCTGAAAGCTGGGAGTCAAAATCATTTGGAAGCATCTTTTATTCACATGTCTAATAGCTGATGCTTCCCAGGTAGCACTAATGATAAAGAACATGCCTGCCAATGCAGAAGACACAACAGACGTGGGTTCGATCCCTGGGTATGAAGATCCTCTGCAGGAGGAAATGGCACCCCACTCCAGTATTCTTGCCTGGAAAATCTCATGTATAGAGGAGCCTTGTGGGCCACAGTCCATGGGGTCACAAAAAGTGGGACATGATTAAAGTGACCAAGCACACATACCGATTGATACCAGTGGTTGTCAGGAACCTTGGCTGGAGGCATTAGGTGATCCTCATGTAGCATCTTCATGATGCTTGCTCACAATGTGGCAGCCCCAGACATTTTCTGTGGACCTCAGAGTCCCACAGCAGAGTGTCCCAAGAGAGGTAGGTAGGGACTGTATCATTTCGTAGGGCCTAGTCTCAGAAGTCTCATGGCATTTCTTTCATCAGAGTCACTGGGCCCACCTCAACCAAGGTAGAACACAGACTCCATTTATCAATGGGACAAGCATTGAAGAACATATAGGAAGAGAAACACTGTTGAAGCCATTTTGGAAAAAGTCACATCTGCTGCTGCTGTTGCTGCTAAGTCACGTCAGTCATGTCCGACTCTGTGTGACTCCATAGTCTCTTCTCCCTGACTTTTCTCTCTCTTTTTCTTCTTTCTGTGTCCACTGCATTCCGTAAATTAGTAGACATTAGGTGGAGCTAGTAGTAAAGAACTCATCTGCCAATGCAGGAGAAGCAGCAGATGGGGGTTTGGTTCAATGCCTGGGCCAAGAAGGTCCCCTGGAGGAGCAAATGGCAACCCACTCCAGTATTCTGGATTCTAAAGAATCCCATGGACAGAGAAGCCTGGTGGGCTATAGTCCATGGGATTGCAAAGAGCTGGACATGAGTGAAGTGACTTAGCATGCATGCAGGGCTTCTGTATAAATTCTATGTGTCATATATATATATATACACATACATATACATATACATATACATATATACACACACAGAACCTTACATGGAACAACTGACTGGTTCAAAATTGGGAAAGGAGTACGACAAGGTTGTATATTGTTACCCAGCTTTTTTAACTTGTATCCAGAGTATATCATGTGAAATGTTGGTCTGGATGAATCACAAGCTGGAATCAAAATTATCAGGAAAAATTTCAACAACCTCAGTTATGCAGATATTACCCTAATGGCAGAAAGCTAAAAGGAAGTAAAGAGCCTCTTGATGAAAGTGAAAAAGGAGAGTGAAAAAGCTGGCTTAAAACTCAACATTTAAAAAACCAAGACCATGGCATCTGGTCCTATCACTTCATGACAAGTAGACAGGGAAAAAGTAGAAGCAGTCACAGAGTTTATGTTCTTGGGCTCCAAAATCACTGTGTATGGTGACTGCAGCCATGAAATTAAAAGATGCTTGCTCCCTGGAAGGAAAGCTGTGACAAACCTAGAGAACATATTAAAAAGCGAAGATATCGCTTTGCCCACAAAGGCCCATCTAGTCAAAGCTATGGTTTTTCCATTAGTCATGTACAAATATGAGAGTTGTACCATTAAAAAGGCTGAGTGCCAAAGAATGGATGGTTTCAAATTGTGGTGCTGTAAAAGACTGTATTAGAGTGTCTTGGACTGAGAGGAGTTCAAACCAGTCAATCCTAAAGGATATCAGTCCTGAATATTCACTGGAAGGATGTTGAAGCTGAAGCTGCAATTCTTTGGTCACCTGATGCAAAGAGTCAACTCATTGGCAAAGACTATGATTCTGGGAAAGATTGGGGCTGGGAGGAGAAGGGAGTAACAGAGATGAAATGGTTGGATGACATCATTGACTTAATGGACATGAGTTTGAGCAAACTCCAGGAGATAGTGAAAGACAGGGAAGCCTGGTGTGCTGCAGTCCATGGGGTTGCAAATAGTCAGACACAACTCAGTAACTGAACAACAAAACATACACACATGCATTCACAACTTTCTAATTCATACTTTTATTATTATTTGCATGCATAAAATGGTAATTTTATCAGCCTTTGCCATCACATGTTATAATGTCAAACATATTTCCCTAAATTGGCTTTGTTCCTACATGATAAACAACTCTAAGCATTTACATGCATTGTCCTGTAGGACTTCCCCTCTTGTGTTATACATGGGTATCTTTCATTCTTCAGCTGCTTTATTTCTACAGTAGGTTCTTCTATGTTAGAAACAGACAAAATTTGTGCTGGTTCCATCGTTATTTTGCTATTCTTTGAGTGAAAACATATCTCATGACTTATGTTTTCCACTTTTCTCATCAGGAAGAAACATATGCACAACCTCCTGAATAGTCTGAACAATGTTCTGGACCATCTTAGAATTTTCTTTTGCCTTCTCTTTTAGTTAGTCTCTCTATAACAGCACACTGCCTTCTGAAATAAATGCCTAGGCTTTCAACCTAAAAACTTACATTACCATCTTTAAACATAAATTCAGAAAGCCCTGGTTCTACTGAAATAAATTTACTTTTCTTTAGGGGTTTCCCATGGGTTGTGGTCTATTCAAATGTCCGAGGTAACCATAGGGGTTTTCCAACCTTGTGAGGGAGTTTAATATTCAAATTAAAATTTTTAATTAGGTGTGTAACTCTATCTTTTTTTCTTTTTTTTTTTTCCCCCAGATCATCTAGGATGCGTGGAACTATATTTTATATTTAACTTTAGAAACCAGTTTTGGCCTACATAATGGAAGGATATCTCTATTTCTGCTCATCCTGTCAAGTCCTGGAGTCTATTACACAGCATTTACTTATACATTTTCATCTCAATCACTCTATTTTATGTTGTTTAAAATATAAGCACTATACAGATTTTGGGAAAACAGTAAGCAGATAGTCCATAAAGAAGAAAGGTCATGAAAAAAAGGAAGGAAGGAAATGGTAAAAGTTTATATTAAAGAGTAATTGCGTTATCTTAGCTCTTCTTCTCCCTACACATTCCATTCCAGCTGCACAAACTCACCAGCATTCCCCATGCACAATGCCCTTTCATCTCTCGCTCTCTCTGGAAGTGAAGGTTACAGGGTCCAGAATGACACTCCCCTTTCTTGTGATAAAATTTAACTCCTGGCTCACATGTCAGTTTCCCTGGGTCAAATCATGGCTCCTGATTAGAGTAGAGAGTTCTTTTCATATCATACTGAACAGCTATCTTTAGGACTATCTCTCCCACAAAGTTTCTCAGAGACTGGGCCTATGTCTTACTCATTTCTGAAACCCTAGTGCCAGGCAAATATTTGTTCAATTTGTGCATTATGAGTGACTACATTTATGACCTTGAATAAGTTACCTAGCCCAACTATGCTTTCTGCTTTGTAAGACAGAAATAATAATAGTATGTAACTTCAAGGATTGTCTTGAGGATGTAATGAAATAATCCATGTAGACTACAATGCCCAACATCATGTTCAGTAAATATAATATACAGCTACTGTTGTTATGGAAATGTTTAAAAAATACTGCATTTTAAAATCCTATAAATAATGGTCATGAAAATGTTTCCTTTTCTAACTTTTTAAAAAAGACTAACAGTGGTCTAAATAACAGTGCTAAACAAATAGGCTTGCAGTTGAATATCATTATGGGGGAAGACTGGAGGAAGTGTCTTCACCCTTTATAACACAAAGGTAGACTTTCAGTATGACATCACACAGTGCCTGCAGGGAAGAAATATTCAGAACAGACCAACACCCCCAGGCCATCAATGTAACTCCACTGGATTCTGGGATCTCATGCCTATTTCTTGGTGGTGCTTTTATTAGCTCTCTTTCATCATGTAATATCATCAGACATATTTTACCTTTAAAAATTTTTCACGTTAAAAAATTCAGAATAGACTCATTTACTTATAGTAGTTTATTTACTACAGATAACTTCTATGAATAAATAAAGCTTATGTGACACAGGCCATGACCTGTTGTTGATTCTAAAAGCAGAGAGTTCCCTAATGGGAACACTTTTAAAAAATAACACAGGAACTAGGGATTCTGAAAAGCAGGCCTCCAGCTTTATTTTCTAAAATGTTAAATTAAAAAGTAGAGTGGCAGAGAGCATCAGCCACACACCTAAAATATATGCTGATTTTAGCTACTAGATTTGCAAGAAGTAAATTTTACTATTGGCCGATTATTTTATAAATAATAGATGTATTAAGATAAATATTAATTATCACATTATACATATCATACATTCAGAATGATTTATACTAAAATATTGGCTGCAATAACATTTCAGAAGCAGAGTTTACATTGTGATGTGACTGTGTCAGATTTTACCTTTTTTTTAAATTCAGTTCAACAGGTACAGAGTGTAAATAGACATTTTTGAGACTTATTTGAGGGATTCCAGTGAAGAAACATTTTATTTATCTATATAAGTCTTAGTATTACTTATCAGACTTGCCAAAATCAACACGTTGATTAAAGACATACTTGTGACCAAATTCACACACACACACACAAAGATGCGGAGTTTGAAAGGTTTGGCTTTCTAGAGCTATACAATTGACCTGATTACTGACTTCCTAAGTTATACCAATCACTCATTTTGCAATTCAGATATTTTGCTTATTTTAATAATGGTGGCAGATTAACCATCTGGAATGTACTTTATGTTTAGTATTTTTTTATAAAACCATTCTACTCAAACACACAGATTCTTTAAGCAGCTTACCAGGTGACAGAAGAGGGGAGGCAAAGGAGAAATTGAGTTGAAAGGAAAATTTATGAGTATGAAGTTTTATAACTTGCAGTCTTCACCAAAAGCTCCTTCATTATAGAGACCATTTTTTGGTTGTTGTTGTTAAACGGGGAATGAGAAGGAAATAAAAGCAGTTGTTTTTATTAGTGAGGATATGCTAAGTTTACGCTGTACTAACAAGCAATACTCAAATCTCAATGGCTTAACTCAAGAAAAACCATTTCTCTTATTTCTCATTTACACAACGTCCTCTGAGTATGATGGCAGAGATTGCTTCAACCACTGGCCCGCTAGCTGCACCCCAGAGCCTCCTCCATCCTTGCTACAGCAGGGCACAAAAGCACAAGAGGGTCTCACATGCATCATTAAATGCTTCAGCCTAGAAGTGACACTGGTAAATGAATGCCTTATCGCAGAAGCCATTCCATTCACCGCTCATTGGTTTTCTATTTGCCTAGAAGAATAGGACATCCAGATATTACTGAAAGTACTAGACATTCTGATCATGGAATTCTGAACAGAAACTAGTACAGTGCTTCTCCCCAGAATAGTCACTGCATTAATTAACTCCTTTCAACTAGTCACATAATCTGAATTTTGCATATGTAGCTAAAGACATGATTCTGGCACTACTAGAAACTGTATATGTGGTAGGATCTTTGATGGCACAGGCCTACCAAGTGTCCATTTGCAAGAGCGATTGAGAGGCCAGTGGGAAGAGGACACATCCTAAAGGAGCAGAAAATTGGGAAGATCATAGTGTTTCGATAACAGAATGGTAGTCATTAGCGAAGACTTTGGGTAATGTTTGGGTGAGTGAGTGCTAGAGAAAGCAGAAGAGTTGCTCTACCATTTACTCCTAAAAACATTGCAGTACAATCTTTTCTGCTTTGGGTACCAATTAACAAGTACAATGTAACAGAATACAAGGGGATCTCTTCCCAAGCTTTGACCTTGAATAGAACTTGACACCCAGAAAGCTACAGAATCAAGAGCAATGCAATCAACGGTAATATCCAGAAGAAGTGGCTAGGGTGCCAAGGACCTTAAAACACAGCAGTGCCCAAAGGACCAGGATCTATTTTAAAGTGATAGTGTCAGCAAAAGCAGTATGAGTGGCCCAGCAGATGGGGGCTGTGATACAACTGCATGATACAAAGTGGGGCCACAGCAGAAGAGTGGGAAAGTAGATACTTGCAAGAGGGTATCTGAGTAGATTTTAAAGTAGTCCCTTGCTTAGATCCACCTTAGCAGCCAAGAACACTCATCTCCCAGCTGCTGGGTGTGTTAGCAGCTCATAGTCACAGCTGACCCCTCTCTAAGAGAACTGTCTCCAGACAAATGGAAGTTCTCTTGCTCCAGGGATGTGACCCCTCTCAAAAACAGCCTGTTATCAATAATGGACTAACCTGAGTATATAAAAGGATCCCCTGCTTGCCCTGAGCAGAGATTAATTCTGAGTGCTGCTCACACTCCAGAGCTCTCTATGGGCTCAGGCTGAGACTACATTCTGAGACCACAAATCCTTGCTTAGCTCCATCTCCTATGTATCTCCTTTTCTCTTTTTTTCTCCATGGAGCTGAAACGTTAACAGAGTCTCTACCTTTACCTTAAATAGTAAGGAAACATGAGCAATTTCTATAGAACCCAGAAAATAAAGACACTAGCTCCCTAAAGAGGCAGAACATGCATTGAAATCTGCAGACTGAAGAACGGCTTCCCCTTGTCCAAACTTCTGCTCTCCTTACTGGTTCAGCTTGGGAAGCTTACCTCTCTCCTCAACGACTGCAGGGTTTACCCACACTCTGAGACCGAGAGTAAGGCCAAGAGCTTTCATGGCATCTTTTCAGATCACTCTAACACAGTGACAATCTCTGAAGTTTCATCCTGCTCAGTGCTTATGTCACTCATTTAGCTACAACTGCTTCAACTTGTGACATTCCAACATCTCTTCTAATAAGTTATTCTTCTAATATCAAGCACCTGCTATGCCAAGCACTGGGCAGCAAAAACAAGTAAGATGTGGTTGCACCTTCCACAAGCTGCCTTTAATGGAGAACACAGATATATAAGCCCATAACAACACCCTGAAGTATGTAACACAGTGTGAAAACTGAAGGTATTTTTACAAGGGCAATATTTTAACTGTTTTGAAAGATGATCAAAAGTTAAGGAGGAATTATGCACTTCAAGTGAAAGCATTAAAAAGGAGTACACTCAAGGAATTGAGAACAATTCATTAGATACTCAGAACATATGCTATAAGGAGGAAAGAGTAAGTGTGGAAAATAAAGTAAGATTCTGGGACTTTCCCAGTGGTCCAGTGGCTTAGACTCCACTCTCCCAATGCAGGAGGGCTGGGTTCAGTCCTTGGTCAGGGATCTAGATCCTACATGCCACAACTAAGATTCATACGCCACAACTAAAGACCCCATGTGCAGCAACTAAGACCCAGCATAGCGAAGAGAGAGAGGAAGTGAGGAAGAGAAAAAAGGAAGGAAGACAGAAAGAGAGATCCTAAGTGTAAAAGGCCTTCAATGCCATACTAGGATATTTAACTTCTATCCAGTAGGCAACTAGAAGCCAGCAAGTGTCAGTAATCCGAGGACTATGGCTGCATGTATTATGATAAAAATCCTTATTTCACAAGTCTTACCACCTATGATTTCAGGATAAGGCCTTCCCTTCAAAAACTATAAAATATCTTAGACATTAAAAAACTGTATATAAATATTATAATTGCTCTTCATTTTTTCCAATACTTGGTGTTACTACACTTGGCATTTTTAGTATCTCACTGTAGAACTAGTATTTCATTGTAACCAGTATTTCCTTGTGGTAGAAATAGATCATACTTTCCTGACTAGCCAGGATATATTTTATATGATGCCCATTTTTCTAATGGGTTATTTTTTTTCTCATTTATAGGAATTTGTGTTATATTTCCAGGCTACAATTTTTTACTTCACTCTGACAGGTTTTTTGTACTTTGTTTATTGTGTGTTTTTTTGAGACCCAGGTATTTTTATTTTATTATGGTGAAATATGAGGCTAGTTTTTACATTTTAACTTGCTTCCTTACAAAATCCTTCCATATTCTCAAGTTCATAAATATGATCTATATTTTCATCTGCATATATAAGCATTCTTTTTTAAATTTCAGTCTTAACATTTTAATTGTTTTATATCACGTGACAAATGGACCATATTTTCTTTCTGTGTAGTATTTGTAGTAGGTCTCTGTTCTTTTGGAACCAATTGAGACATAGAATCAACAGTCAGAAAAATGGAACTCATTTACTACTAGGAAAGCTAATTGGGGATTATGACTTTATATCTAAAGCCAAATAGGCTTGCTAAAAATTTATTCCTAAATTGAACATGATTATGGTCACTCAGATGGTAAAGAATTCACCTGCAACACAAGAGACCTGGGTTTGATGCCTGGGTTGGGAAGATCCACTGGATGAGGGCATGGCAACCCACTCCATGTTTCTTGCCTGGAGAAAATCCCTATGGACAGAGGAGCCTGGCAGGCTACAGTTCATATGGTCCCAAAGGGTCGGATACAACTGAACGACTAAGCACAGCACATCTCTCCAAAATTCCTATCGTAATCCCCTAACATGATGTATTAGGAGATAAGGCTTTTTGGAAGTTGATTAGGTATAAGTTGGAGCCTTCATTCATGGGATTAGTCCCTATATAGAAGAGATCCCAGAGAGCTTTCTGGCCCCCTTGTGTCATGAGAGCACACAGCAGTCTATGAACCAGGAAGTGGGTTCTAACCAGACACCAAACTTGCAGGCATCTTGATCTTCTGGACTCCAGAACTGTGAGAAATAAATTTCTGTTGTTTATAAGCCATTTGGTTTGTGGTATTTTGTTACGGCAGCACAGGTGGACTTAAACAGTTATTTACCCATGCACTAACCGGCGCAGGTAGAATACTACTGATATCCTGTTTATGTAGCAGATCCCTGTGAGTGAGAGCAGATAATGCCCCCTGGCCACAGGCAGGGAGATCTAGAGAGAGTGGTGAAGTGGCTGCTGAGCACAGCCAGCTCAACAGCTCCTCTCAAACAAACCAAGCCAAATAATTCCCCCTCGTTGCAAGATGTGGAGTCAAGAAAGTATAAAAGAAGAAGATAGAGGTCTTTTAAATGAAGATCCTCATGTGGAAGCATAAGAAGGGAACAATAAGAGGCTTTCCTCCTTAATAACTGAAATATCTGAAATAACAAAAGCATACGAATTCCAAAACCACACAAATACGAGATGTAGTGGTAGCCATGCTATACCATATAAAAAACTAAGGTGAAATCATACAGAGATGGAATTGAACAGAGACAAGAATTTTCAAGTCAGAAAGAGTAAACTAACTTTGGGGTTTCTAGTTCCAGTCCTACTGTGGCCTGCTGGCACTTTATTTCTCCTTAATGGACAACTGCATTTGCCTATTTTGTCTTGACCATAGGTTTTCTTTTCTCTCCACTGCTGCTGCTAAGTCGCTTCAGTTGTGTCTGACTCTGTGTGACCCCAGAGACAGCAGCCCACTAGGCTCCTCTGTCCCTGGGATTCTCCAGGCAACAACACTGGAGTGGGTTGCCATTTCCTTCTCCAATGCATGAAAGTGAAAAGTGAAAGTGAAGTTGCTCAGTTGTGTCCCACTCTTCGCGACCGCATGGACTGCAGCCTACCAGGCTCCTCCACCCATGGGATTTTCCAGGCAAGAGTACTGGAGTGGGGTGCCATTGCCTTCTCCGTTTCTCTCCACTACTGGGAGTGAATTTATGTTTCTTGCAATCATACAATCCAAAACTATATTAGAACCAAAAAAAGAGAAAAACAACAACAAACAGAGTAGAAAGACATTTACATCCATTAAATATAATTACCAGACTTTTATAGAAGTTTTTAGCCTTTGATTAGTTTCTATCCATCATTTTGTTGCAATACCATTATACATAGCAACTTTCATATTAAATTACTCATGTACTTTTCCCCAGTTATACTTAAGTTTCTGTCAACTGTGTCCCATTTTTAAATGCAAATATTTTAATTTAAAAATGCTTAAAATAATATAAAGAAAACTCATAAGTAAAAAATATATATGTAAATGATAGAAATCACAATTAAATGGAAAAGACAAGTTAATAATAGAATTCACTGGACTTCAGTTTTTAACATTTTCTGTAGAAGTTTGGATTCCCCTTTGAATACAAATAACACATCTAATTAAGGAAAAACACAAAATGGAACTTTTGCTTATGCAAAGGTAAAGAACAGACTTTATTCTGGAACACTTTAAGAATATGATCAGAAACTAGTTCAGGCAAAAATTTCCAACTAAAATGTATTCTTAGAGTAAAATCTCACCAAGGACTGCATTTTGTAGACAGTGAAATAGTGATTCTATTACTGCTTGCATATTAAGAAAAAGATGTGATGTCTGGAGAAATTGGGGAAACCCAGTTTACTCAAAGTGTAACAACACAGGAGTCTTTTTATTTACACAGTACTAGTACACTGGTACTTGGAACAATCATTCTAAGATATTACCTATGTGAATATATCTGCTATAAAAATTAGCACAAAAATGAATATTTAAAAATTTTGTTTTTTAAAGAGTTAAAATGTCAAAAACAACAAAAGAGTTAGGATGTAAATAAAGTTCAACTTAATTTAAAAGAGGGGTAGAAACATTTGACCTAGTGCCTCTCATGAGTAAATTGCCATGTAAAAGAATATTTTATAAAAAAGATAATATGTCATTAACAACTGGACTTACTTGAGGCATGCAGGGGCATTTTAACATTAAAAAATAAATTAGTGCTGATACAAATTAGCAAAAGAAAAGAAAAAGTGCATAGTCCTCTTAATACATGCAAACATTTCAGGTAATTCAACATTAATTTACAATAAAAACTCTTAAAACTGCATATAGAATGGAACTTTCAAAATAGTGTAGAATGCTCAATAATTTCCTGAGACCAGTAATAAGACTCTTCTTATTACTCACCTGGTATTGCCACTTTTACTTTTTACGATACTAAAAGGAGTTGCCAATGCAAGGCACTAAAAATAAAAGCAAAATAATTCATTATTTTCAGGTGACTTGATATGTGTACAGAGAAAATGGCAAAAACAAAGCAAAAGAAAAATAATCTACATTCAAGCTATTTGTCAATAAGTGAACTGAGCAAAATCTCTAGATACATGATGATTATACAAAGTCAACTACATTTTATCTTCCAAAATAAAAATATAAAATAAAAACATTTTAACACAAAGCCAATTATAGTAAGACCTAAATAATAACTTTGATGGAATAAATCCAACAAAAAATATGTAAGTACAAAGCATTAGTGAGAAAAGTCAGGGTGGATGTAAACAGAAGTAGGAATATACCATAATCAAGAACTGTCAAACTCAATATTGTAAAAATGTAAATTCAGTCCATACTGATTCATATATACAATACAAACTTCAGTACTTTCTTGGTGTCAGTTGAAAATTTGATTCTAAAATTCATGTGAAAATGAAAAAAAGGTTGAGAAGAGCCAAGATAAAAATAGAAGAAAAACAAAGCTGGGGAAATTACACCAACAAATTGCTAGACATTTAAAATCTATAGTAATTAAGGCAATGTGATTTTGGAATGAGGATAATCAAAAAACGGACCAGTGAAGTAGAATTGAAAATCAATAAATATATACATTAATATTTTTACATGCATACACAGTCATTTTTAATTTTTTTTTTTACAAAGTGACACTGCAGTACAGTGGGTAAAAAATAGTCTTTTCCAGAAAGGATGGTCTTTTCAATATGGGTACTGATCAATGGGCTATTCATATAAAAAAAAAAAATCAATAAAATGTGATCCCTGTCTCACATCAGACACAACAACCAATCTCAGATGGATTGTAGATTTGAATGTGAAATGCAAAACACAAAAGCTTTCGTTAAGAAAACAGGAGAATATTTTCATGACCTGAGATAGGCAAGTGTTTCTTAAATAAGATTCTAAAAAGGTTAAAGAAGATAGGAAAACATAAATTGGAGTAAGCTTAAATAATTTCTGTTCCCCAAAAGAAGACATCATTACAAACCAACCAAACTCTATAGTAGGTACAAAAACACATTTTTATAAATGTACTGTCAAAGAATGTGTGTAAAGAAAATATAAATAACGCCTACAAATCACTAAGAAAAATACAAACAACAAAATAGGAAACTAGGTAAAAGACTTGAAAAAGCAATTTACAAAGAAACTATTAGAATGGCTCCCAAATACACAAAAAGAAGCTTTAAGAGTCATCAAGTAAATACAAGTTAAAGCTGAGAATAGATATACTGTACACTCCATTTTTATTCAAAAGCAGAGACATTACTTTGCCAACAAAGGTCCGTCTAGTCAAGGCTATGGTTTTTCCAGTGGTCGTGTATGGATGTGAAAGTTGGACTGTGAAGAAGGCTGAGCGCCGAAGAATTGATGCTTTTGAAGTGTGGTGTTGGAGAAGACTCTTGAGAGTCCCTTGGACTGCAAGGAGATCCAACCAGTCCATTCTGAAGGAGATCAGCCCTGGGATTTCTTTGGAAGGAATGATGCTAAAGCTGAAACTCCAGTACTTTGGCCACCTCATGCGAAGAGTTGACTCATTGGAAAAGACTCTGATGCTGGGAGGGATTGGGGGCAGGAGGAGAAGGGGACAACAGAGGATGAGATGGCTGGATGGCATCACTGACTCAATGGACGTGAGTCTGAGTGAACTCTGGGAGATGGTGATGGACAGGGAGGCCTGGCGTGCTGCGATTCATGGGGTCGCAAAGAGTCGGACACGACTAAGCAACTGAACTGAACTGAACTGAACACTCCATTTTTAAAAGACAGGCAATATCAAATGTTGGAGTGGATATGAATCAAATGGTACTCTTATTGCTTAGAAGAAATTACTCAAACTACTAAAAACACAGATCCAATAATCCCTCAATTCTGTTATTAGACTTGTACAAAAGAGAAAGGCACTCACATATTTACTACAAAGACAATGACAATGTTTATGCTGCACTATTTGCAATAGCTTTCAAATGGGGATATCAAGAGTCTGTAACAGCAGAATTATGAATAAATTATGATACACTGATAAAATAGATAACTACATAGTGATAAGAAAAAGAACATTAACTATAGCAACCGTGTGGATGCATCTCACATGCATATGTGAAGTGAGAGAATCAGGGGGAAAACAATCTTTGCTGTATGATTCCACTTACATGAAGTTAGAAAAATCAGGATAGTGGTTATCTTTGGGGATTAATGGTTGAAAGGAAAAAAAAAAGGAGTCTTCTCAGTGCAAATAATGGTCTCTTTCCTCATCTGGGTGTAGGTTTCACACAGAAGTCATCATTTTGTGAGGAAAAAAATCATCAAGTAGTACATTTGATTTGTGTATTTTCCTACCTATGTTTTACACTCCCAAAATAAGTTAACCTCAAAGTATTTTCCAAAGATCCATATTCAAATGATTCTAAATACTAGTATTCACAATGATTCCCAGTTAATTTTTTTATATCCCAACTTTCAATGAGAAACAGAAACAATTCCTGCTATAAGAGTTCTTCTGGGCCAAGTATAACAATGAAAATAAAATGTCAACCCACATGTGAATTGGCTATAACTTGAGTGAAAATGGAGGCACTGGTAAAGTTTAAGAGTACTGTTTCTTATCTAAGAATCTCAAAGTTGACTTTTGCTTTACCATTTCCTAAATGGATATTTCTAAGTACTCATTCATGCCTGCATATGCAGGACTGCTACAATGATCAGATTCCCTCACAGAGAGATCATCATTTACCATCACAGCTCTTCTAAGAGTCTCATGTTCCTGCCTGTGATCCCTCCTTGGATGATTTTTCAATGCTTACTAATAAACTACCTTCCAAATAAACAATGGATTCAACTCTACCATGCTTCTCTCTTTAATGTTACTGGCACATTTATCATCTGGAGATATAGGTGAGAGATTTAAAGGTACAATTAGTTTTTCTTTCATCTAATTTAAATGAAAATAGTATAATGAGGTTTAGGCACAAAATCCTCTTAATTAAGGGGAGTTATTCCTAGTATTTCCTAGTATTCCTAGTTATTCCTAGTATTCCCTGGTGGCTCTGACAGTAAAGTGTCTGTCTACAATGTGGGAGACCCAGGTTTGATCCCTGGGTTGGGAAGATCCCCTGGAGAAGGAAATGGCAATCCACTC
This sequence comes from Bubalus kerabau, assembly GCF_029407905.1. NCBI lineage: Eukaryota > Metazoa > Chordata > Mammalia > Artiodactyla > Bovidae > Bubalus > Bubalus kerabau. The sequence goes on along the minus strand of NC_073631.1, from coordinate 28,514,916 downwards.
CAGTACTATTGCCTGGAAAATCCCATGGACAGAGGAGCCTGGTAGGCTGCAGTTCATGGGGTCGCAAAGAGTCGGACACGACTGAGCGACTTCACTTCACTTCATTCCTCATATTGCATTAACATATTTAAATTGACTAAAATCCTTTTATTTTTTAATTGACGAAAACCTTTTGATGGAGAGAAAAATATGACATCAAGCAGATAAGTTATGGTTGGGATGTCCCACGAGTCTAGGTAGAGGTGCAAGCTGACTTGATTTCAGGCATACTATGATTAAGCACAGCTATTCAAGCCTATCAAGAAAGTATCAAGTTCTCCAGAGAGATGCATTTTTATCTTTGCAGCATAGTTCCAAGTTTAATTCAGACTGGTGTTTTCAGCATTTTATAACATTTTTACAAAATAGATAAACTTCAAAATAGCATATTAATATAAAAATGTTTCAGCATTTTATAAAAAAAAAACTTTTCAACACTGAAACAGCTCTTTTACATATTTTGGATGTAACTGTTTAGTAGAAGGCTCTGGAAGTCAGAGCTGTTTTTCATGATGACAGTGAGCTAACTGTAAAACTTACATAAATAAATCTGAAACTGTGATAAAATATTTCCTTGGCCTTTTGGGTTTTAAGACCTGTTCTTAAAGATATACATACCTCTTAAAATGATTTCTGAAGCACTGCAATGCAAAGTAGAAAAAAAAATCTTTTTCATCTAATTTAACAAATCAGCAGGGCAAGTATTTTCTTCTCTTAATGCTGAAGCACTAGTGTATAAAATACTCTTAGCTCATTAACTCCAAAGGAACTACATATTACAAAGGGAACTAAAGTAGCCCTTTTAAGGCAAAACATTTGTATAATTCCATACAGAAGCTTAACATAGGAGAGAACCACTCAGTCTAGGAAGTGGGTATATAACTAAGAATAATCATTTATTAATTCATTTATTCAATGTCTGACAGTGTCCTTCTAACAGACATAAAAAGGAGTGAACCAAAATCTATGTCCTCAGTGGGACACATATGTGCAAATGATCAAGTCCAGTACGTTTATGTAAGGCAGCGGAGGTGCAAATATCAAGGTTTTGGGAGGATGTGAAGAACATCAACCTCTGGGGCATCAGTAAAGCTTTGCACAGAGGGTTGGAGAGTAATGCCAAGTTAGTGATAACTCAGGGAGTCTTACCTGGAGCTTGGGTTCCCCTTAGAATCCTCTTTGGTAACCTTCAGAGTATAGCGAAGTACTCTCACACCTCCAGACGGGCCCTAGAACAATTTGATCATTAAGCCCTCCAGCCTCTACCTCCATTAGCAGCAGACAAACCAGGAAGCGTCAAAACAAGTCAACTTACAGGTACTGTGTGCTTGAGTAATCACTTCAAGTCTCTCTTATGGGGAATTACACTGTGACTTAAGTAGAGTTATAGAGCCAGAAATAGATGAGGTCTTTTCTTATATTAAAATTTAGAGCAATCAAGTGTATAAAACTATACGTTTCCTTCAACAACTTTTGCCTACGGTAACATTCAAGGGACTCTGATCTGATTCAAAAGTAAATGACCCATTTAAAGACCATGTTCCCCCTACTGGCAGTGTTCAAGGTTTCTACCTCTGAGTGACCGCAGAAGAATTAAGGAACTAACCAAGCCTAGGACATTATATCAACGCATGCACAATGTATTTCCCTACTAGAATTAATATAACCCAATTAAAAATGGGCAGAAGACCTAAATAGACATTTCTCCAAAAATGACATACATATGGCCAAGAGGCACATGAAAAGATGCTCAACATCACTAATGATTAAAGAAATGCAGGTCAAAACTACAAAGCAGTACCACCTCACACTAGTCAGAATGTCCATCATCAAAAAATCTACAAACAGCTTTCCCCTGGCTGGCAGCGCAGAGGCTGCAGGATGCCTGGAGTTACTGTAAAAGGCGTGAACCAGCAGGAGTTCGTCAGAGCTCTGGCAGCCTTCCTCAAAAAGTCCGGGAAGCTGCAAGTCCCTGTAACACCGTCAAGCTGACCAAGCATAAAGAACTTGCTCCCTACAATGAGAACTGGTTCCACACACGAGCTGCTTACACGGCACGGCACCTGTATCTCCCGGGTGGCTCTGGGGTTGGCTCCATGACCAAGATCTATGGGGGGCGTCAGGAATAGTGTCATGCCCAGCCACTTCAGCAGAGGCTCCAAGAGCGTGGCCCGGCGGGTCCTCCAAGCCCTGGAGGGGCTGAAAATGGTGGAAAAGGACAAGATGGGGGCCACAAACTGACGCCTCAGGGGCAGAATCACTGGACAGAGGCAGCTGCCAACAAAAAGCATTAGGACAGATGATGCTGGGTTAATAAATTGCCTCATTCGTTAAAAAAAAAAAAAATCTACAAACAATAAATGCTGAAGAGGGTGTGGAGAAAATGTAACCCTCTTACACTGTAGGTGGGAATGTAAATTGTTACAGTCACTATAGAGAACAGTATAGAAGTTCCTTAAGAAACAAACAAACAAACAAAAAGCCCTATAATTGGAGCTACCATATGACTCAGCAATCCCTCTCCTGGGCATATATCCAGAGAAAAACATGGTTCAAAAGGATACATGCCCCACAGTGTTCATTGCAACACTGTTCACAATAGCCAGGACATGAAGCAACTTAAATGTCCATTGACAGAGGAATGGATACAGAGGATGTGTTACATATACATAATGGTAGAATATTACTCAAGTTATTTAAAAGAATGAAATAATGTCATTTGCAGCAACATGGATGGACCTGAAGATTATCATACTAAGTGAAGTCACTCGGGCAGTATGACAAGGCTTATATGCAGAATCTAAAGAAAATGATACAAATGAACTCATTCACAAAACAGAAACAGACCCAGAGAGGTGGAGTATGAATTTATGGTTACCAGGGGTAAAGTGTGGCAGCAAGGAGTTTGGGATTGACATGTACACACTGCTATATCTAAAATAGATAACCAAAAAGGACCTACTGTAAAACAAATTTTTAAGTGCTCTAGATAAAATCATACTTATATAGTAAGAGTTATCCAGCTTTACAGTTGGAAACTGAAATTCAAAGAGGTTATATATGTTCCAGTACTCACACACAAAGACAGTAAATGGAAGATCTTGAACTTGAATTGAGTTGCATTTGCCTATAAAACCCACATGCTCTTTCCTAAGCAGTGCAGAGGCTAAGACTGAGTTTCCTTACTGACATCAATAGATTGGTAAGCATCAGAATCACCTGGAATGATTAAAATGCAGATTATGCATTTAATTTAATGCAGATTAACATGCAGTATGTTAAAATGCAGATTCCCGATTTCTACCTCAGACCAACTGCAATTTTAATAAATTGTTCAACTGATTCTTACCCAAAGTTGAGACTGCTGGACTAAACAAAATAAATTTCTTTCAGATTTATTCAAACCATTAAATTTATCTCAGGTATGTGATTAGATGATGGGCACCTTGGCCTTTTTTTTTTTTTTCCCATGCAGAGAAAATAATTATTTTAAGCCCTCTAAATGGCAAACCATTAGACAATCATTTACATTGCAATTCTTGGATACACAAGCAAAGTTCCAGTAGAAGTTTTCCTTCAAAATATTCAAAAAGTTGTTATTTGCTAAAACTAGAATGTGTAATCCAGAGAACACTGTCTTCTTGGGCCTTTGTCAGTTATGTTAATATTCTGATCATTGCTGACGTTGGCATTAGGTTAATCCTAGATATATCTCCCATATGACTATTGGGAACTTCATATACTATTTAAAACATAACCTTGCATGTGAATATCCCTTTCTAGGCAATCCTGAAGTCCTAGAACAGGACCTAATATCCCAGAAATGTGGGATTGGGAGGCCCCTGACTTTAGAGGTATTTTGAAATAAGTCATGGTAGGTCTAGCCAAGGATCATTGCTCTTATCAAACAGAATTTCAATTGAAAGAAAACTTTAGACATAGAAAATTAGACCTACAAATTTTTTAAATGTAGCAAATCACTGAAACCCACTCATTCATAAAATCCTTATTGAGCAATTACTATATGCCTGGTACTGTACTAAGTCTAAGTCTAAAATTACTAACTTAATAAAGTCCCAAGTAGACCAGACACTGCACTGGGGACCCCAGGGAAATACGTAATGCTGGTCATTTTCTCACAAAATTTATGAGAAGATTAATAAGACAACATTTATGCATGTGAAATAATTACAAAACACTATGTTCAGCTTAGATACTGAAAAAAAAAGAGTTCAAAAGGAGAAATTAGTATGTTTCAAATGTTGGGTACTTTAGTGATTGTTTTACATACATCCTCTTCTATTACTTAGCACAAGAAATGTGTGATATGAATATGACAACTGATATTTTAAAAGAAATAAAATCATACTGGGTAGTAGTAAATAGTGATTTTATAGATAATCATTATAATCAACGCTCAACAGTTGCAGTAAAAGTACTTTTCCAAATAACCAGCCAAAAAGATGTGAAGCTCGATTTCAAATTCAATTTGTTCATTTCCATTTGGCTACCACCAATGCTAACTCCTCTTCTAAGAAGGCAGAGGAACTCATGTGAGTCCAAGTATTCAGAAAACTCTGTAGATGCAGGAGGAATTCAAACAATATAAAGTTGTACTTTGGACTCTTGAGCTCTGATATATATCCTTTCCCTCCAAGATAAACATAAAAAAAAAAAAAAACAAGTAAATAATGCCATCCAGTGCCAGTTCTCATAGAATTAAGTAAGACACCACAGCACATTTTCACGGAGCTACTGGGTGGGGACAAAGGGTTATTTTAGGATTCCTGAAATCTGGGCACGGTGAGATGAAACAGCATAACCCCAGGTGTGGGGGGCACTTCAAAGCAGTGCTTGCAGCCATGTAGGGCAGCTGTAATTTCTGGAAAACAATAGCAGGAGATGAAGCAGTTTGACATGCCGATTGAGCAATGGGGTAAGGACTCTGCCAAGGGCACTAACAAATTCCGCAGTAAGTGAATACAGCTGAAAATCCAAGAAAATGATTCACACGGGCACAGGTAGAAAGGCGTGTTCAGGTTTCCTAGCCTGGTCTGCTGAGTCACTCACTAGAACTTCCCACAAAACAGTTATTATCCTGAGACCCTTTATGTTAGTAAGAGGCACAAAAATGTGTGATGAAATCACACAATTTGGGAAATGATAACCTGTTACAATTTACAAGAAACTTGAAGGATCCCAGGACACAAACTGATTGCTTAGCAGGTGAGAAAACTGAGACCCAGAGACATTAAATGTGCTGTCTAGGGTCACAAGGAGACTCAAGAGAACTAGCACTAACTCGGGCCTCAGTTCGGTTGGATTCTTTGCCTGGTTCCTGATGTTATTATTCTGATCAGAGAATGGAATGTTCTTGCTTATTAAAGTCATTAAGTGGTTAAAGCTAGGTGCCTAAAAAGACCATAGCCCTCATTTTTAAAAAGGTGAAGGAAAGTCACACTGAATATTAAAATCACCTTGAATAAAATGGGAATCATCAGGATGTTGCAGGCCATCTTTTAAGATGATCACAGGTCCACAGTGGACTGTACACATGCCCCTCATGGAATAACTAATGGGATAAATTATTCTAACACTGCCATTTTAAAATACTTATAAGACATTTCAGTTTAACTTTTTGAAAAACAAGTGAAATCTAAGTAATATTTTTCTGTGTATTTTGTCACTTGCTTCAGGTCTTTCAAATTTCACATTTTCAGTGAGGTCTTCTTTGTTTTGGTTTTCATTTTAAGTATAGTTGGCGGGCTACTGTCCATGGGGTGGCAAGAGCTGGACATGACTTAGTGACTAAATAACACCACATAGTTGACTTACAATATTATATTAGGTTGAAGTATACAATAGACTCAGAATTTTTGTAGATTATACTCTATTTAAAATCATTATAAAATGTTGGCTATCCTCCCTGAGCTTTGCAACATATCCTGACAGCTTATTTATTTTATACAGTAAGCTCTGCTTTGAACACCCACTTTAAAGCTACAAACCACATGCCATACTATCCACTCGTGAGGTACTCACGATTCTCTCTATGCTTTATTTTTTCCTCCAAGACATTTAATACAACCTAACAAATGATAATTTATTCTTTCTTATCATCCTTTAAGTAGAATGAAGACTTAGAGAGCAAGAATTGCTTATGTCCCCAACAGCAAAGTCCCTAGTACACTAAAAGTGGTTACCAAATATTAAATGATGAATGGATATACATATATAAAAATAAAATTTTGAAATGACTACTACACACGGCCTGGAATTAAAAATAAATCTATTTGATATATTTTTTAAAAACCAGATATTGTTTTCTAGCCTCATACCGATTAAACATTTGGAATCTAAATAAATTTTAGATAAATGTTGATCTAAATTTGATTTTTTTTTTTTTTGCTATTCTTTAGTGTATTTATTACGATGTAAAGTACAGGCTTTGATAGCAAACAAACAAAAAAACCAAACTAATATCTAATGATTAATTTAAAAGAGCAATTTGATCCACTTTTTTAGGCAGTTAGCTTTTTAATATTAAGTGATATTAAATGCATTGTGTTTAAAATTTGAACTTTATTTCATTTTTCTCTTTATGGATATATAAGACTTTCTATTCCTCCTAAATGACATTATTAAACATTTTAGAAATCATCAGATATTCTATTAATTTAGCTCTTTCCTTGACAAAATCTGTTTTTCTTTCCCTTTAGTACACAAGAGGGCATATGGGAAAATCTCAAGTGCAGGCCCAAATCATTGATTTTGATTATTAAAAAAATAAAGCCTCCCAAATGATCTAGATTTACAATTATATCATCATTAAAAATATTTTACCTCCAAAGTATACAAACAACTCATGCAACTCAATATATATAAAAAAAAAACCTAATCAAAAAATGGGTGGGAGACCTAAATAGACATTTATCCAAAGAAGACATATAGACAGCCAAAAGGTACATGAAAAGATGCTCAACATCACTGATTATTAAAGAAATGCAAATCAAACTAAATGAAGTACCTCACCCTGGTCACAATGGCCAGCAAGTCTACACATGATAAACGCTGGAAAGAGAGTGGAGAAAAACAAGCCCTCCTATATCATTGGTGGGAATGTAAATTAGCACAACCATTACTGAGAACAGTACGGATGTTCCCTAAAAAAACTACCAGATGATCCAGCAAGCCTACTCCTAAGCATATATCTGGAGAAAACCATAATTTGAAAAGACACATGTACCCATGCTCACTGCGGCACTATTTTCAATAGCCAAGACATGGAAGCAACCAGAATTTCCACTGACAGAGGAATGGATATAGAAGTTGTGGTACATATACATGATGGACTACTACTCAGTCACAAAAAAGAATGAAATGATGCCATTTGCAGAAACATGGATGGACATGATACTAAGTGAAGTAAGAGACAAACTGGATGGACATAGAGCTTATCATACTAAGTGAAGAGACAAATATCATATGATACTGCTTATATGCAGAAACTTTAAAACATGATAAAAAAAATGAACTTATTTGCAAAACAGACATACTCAGACTTTGAAAACAAATTTATAGCTATCAAAGGATAAAGGTGAGGGAGGTATAAATTAGGAGTTTGAAATTAACATATACATACTACTATAGATAAAAGAGATAATCAATAAGGACCTACTGTATAGCACAGGGAACTCTATCCAATATTCTGCAAAATCTATATGGGAAAAGAATCTGAAAAAGAATGGATATACGTCTTTATATAACTGAATCACTTTGCTACACACCTGAAACTAACACAACATTGTGAATCCACTATATTTCAACATAAAATAAAAAAAATGTTTAAGTCTCCTGAATGATTTAGCTGTAAAATGATATCATCATAAAAGAAAGAACTTTATATCTTTTTTTTAACCAATATTTATGCTAGGTTTTTCATTTTCTTCTCCTAATGTATTAGGTATTACTCTATGACACTCAACAAGAGAGACAGTAATGATCCCTAATTTTAGTATATTATCACATAAACATAGTAATCATTAGCATTTATAAATTTTTATTTTAAGGTTTTATATGCAGCAAATACAACATTAGGTTTATACATAATCAATGGACATAAGAAGATGTCCATTGAACATTCTCCCTGAATTTTGCAGGCTCTATTAAGTTTACTGATTATAGCTCTCTCAAGCTTAAATTTCATGAAAGCCTTTCTTTTTGTTTATTTACTAGATGTGTCCATTTAAGAAGAACTATTAAAGTTATTTAATAAGATGCCAGGATATAAAATAAATATATAAAATGAATAATTTAAAATATAACATAATAATACTTGTTTTAAAATGTTTACCAAAATATGTACAAAAAGATGAGAATAAATTGGAAGGCACAACATGTTTTTGAATGGGAAATTTAATATTATTAAAGATACCATTTTCTCCAAATAAATGTAATGTTATTTCAAGTATATTGGCAAGCTTTCTTTTTTAAATTAACAAGTTCTATTTGACTGAAGTAATTCAGTCACTGATCTTTGGTGTATTATTTCTCAGTTGCAAATTGCAGATAACACTGTTTATATGTATTTAAAGCTTGTCTTATAAACAATATACCAGGAGGCCTTTGATGGAGATCACAGACATACATGCTCAGGACAAAAAGAGAGTGGAAAGGACAACAAAAGTAGCATTACATACTACATAATACAGTGTATCTATGTACAGTGTAGTATGTACATACTACATACTACAGATACTATATACTACATAGATACACTGTATCTATGTAGTATATAACATAGATGGAACTGTACTCCAAATTTCCCTTTGCTCTAATGTTAGGACACTGAATTGAATCAAACATGTACACCTCCAATCCCTTATATGATGAATTTTTCTCCAGGTAACTTCTGATCTCTTAGATAAAGATATTTTGATTAGGCTTATCCCATAGTCACTGTCCATTTCTGAATCCTTCTGAGTACAGCTGAGCCTTACAGAGTATCACTTGGTACAGTGACTCTTGAGAAATCATTTATGAGCCTTTTTCGTGGTGAGCTAAAGCTGGTCTTAGATAAGCTGATCAACAGCAGTCGAGACTGGTTAGCAAAGGGCTTCTACTCCATCCCATCCAAATCTAACAAAAGGCCATCACCTTACTCAAGAAAATATAATACTGCCCAAAGTCTATGCAAATCACATTTTAGGAATGACAGGAAAAAAAATAGAACACTTTGGATAATTGAAAGCATAACAAGAAAGATACAAAAACAAATACTTTGTAAACAACATGATAAAATATTTCAGGAGTCTGGAAAAGGAGAAACACTAAGTCTAAAATAATTTTGGGTATGAAGTTTAGATATCTGTTTAAAAAAAAAAAAAAAGTAGTTACAAAAGTGTTCTCTCAATGAGAGTTCCGGTTCCCTTGCAAAATAGACACATTATTGGGGTAAAATAAAAATCATCAGAAACAAAACTTGAGCTTAAAGCTCAATGGAGAACAACATAGTATTAATTTATCCAATGTGCATTTCTAAAAATTTGCACATAATTTGCTTTTGAGAGCTAAATAAGAAGTGTAGTAAGAGAAGACTGACTGTCAACCTGGAAATCAGTCAGCAAGTGATACTCAGAGTTTCAGCAGAAGCCAGTGTTGGCTGTCTTCACTGTGTGGATGCAGACACTGATTTTAACAATTGTTCCTGCCAAGAGGAGTGGATAGGGTTTTCATGACCTCACCCCCGAGTATCCGCTTCTATCTTGTTTGGTGTATGAAAAAAATCAAAGACAGAAAAGAAAGGAAAGTGGATTTCCTTAGGCTCCTGAGTTCTTCAGTTTAGAGCAAAGGTAGAGGAAACGTGCTTTGTTACTCATCTGTTACCTCTGCTCAACAGCCCATGAGAGCACAGGAAGCTTTGCTTGTATTCCTGACATCGAGAAGCTCCATGCAAATTGCACGCTTGGTCCCACAGTGAGTTATCAGCGCAGACCAAGAAGAGATGCTCAGGTCAAACTTCTTCAAATTAAAGAAATCCTAGGGAGGATGTTTGGAAAGATCATTGTTCCTATTTTCCATTTGGATACATTTGCTTCAGAAATTACTGCAAATACTGTCTCTTATTTTATATCTAGTCTGAGGCAACTGGGAATTTCAGATATTAGCATTTTTCTAGTGTAGTACTTTCTAGAATCCGTTATCTCATCACTGGTGCTGGATGGAAAATCAGTGCTGCCAAGACCATCATGTTGGGACAACTCTTGGCAAGGATAGGCTCACGGTGTGGGCTGCAAAGTGCAGTCACCTCTCCTACCCAGCTCCAACAAAGTGCTTTCAATGTGAGTGAATTTCACCTTAAAATTCTTATTTCTGATAGATAAAGAAGTTGTGGTACATATATACAATGGAGTATTACTCAACCATAAAAAGGAATGCATTTGAGTCAGTTCTAATGAGGTGGATGAACCCAGAGCCTATTATACAGACTGAAGTAAATCCAATAGTGAAGGTCAGGGAAGCCTGGTGGGATGCAGTGCATGGGGTCACAAAGAGTCAGACACAACTTAGCAACTGAACAACAACAAATCAGAATGAGAAAAACAAATATCGTATATGATTCTTCTGAATTGTGGTGTTGGAGATGACTCTTGAGAGTCCCTTGGACTGCAAGGAGATCCAACCAGTCCATCCTAAAGGAGATCAGTCTTGAGTGTTCATTGGACGGACTGATGTTGAAGCTGAAACTCCAATACTTTGGCTACCTGATGTGAAGAACTGACTCGTTGGAAAAGACCCTGATGCTGGGAAAGACGGAAGGCGGGAGGAGAAGGGGGTGACAGAGGATGAGATGGTTGGATAGCATCACTGACTCAATGGACATGAGTCTGAGTGAACTCTAGGAGTTGGTGATGGACAGGGAGGCCTGGCGTGCTGCAGTCCATGGGGTCGCAAAGAGTTGGACACGACTGAGGCGACTGAACTGAACTGAACTGACTGAACACATACAGATGGAATCTAGAAAGATGGTACTGATAAACCTATTTGTAGGGCAGCAATGGAAATGCAGACATAGAGAAGAGGCTTGTGGACACAGCGAGGGAAGCAGAGGGAAGGACAAACTGAAAGAGTACCACTGAAACAGGTGCATTACCATAGGTAAAACAGACAGACAGGGGGAATTTGCTGTATGATGCAGGGGGCTCAAACTGGGTGCTCTGCGACAACCTAGAGGGGTGGGATGGGGTGGGAGAGAGGCTTAAAGTGGGACAGGACATGTGTATACTTATGGCTGATTCACGTTGATGTTTGCAGAAACCAATACAATATCGCAAAGCAATTATCCTCCAGTTAAAAATAAAATTTAAAAAATTGTTATTTCTGGCTCCTCTTGAAAAAACATTCGGAGACTCGCCAACACTAAGCCTGCATTCGTCTCAGAGCTTCTCAGTGGCCCCTCTCTAGTGAGGCCCATTCCACTGGCCTCACCACGCAGCACGGCCTCACCTTCAGTTGGCTTCAGCCCATCTGGCCCTACAAGCATTTGAATTGGCAGAATGAAGCTCTGACATAGCTAATGTGCTATATGTCACACTAGATCATGTTACAAGTTCTACCTCTATGGACTCCATCTCTGAGTGAATGTTAAGTCATTTCTTCATCAACAAGTATATGCTGAATGAATACACCACCTTGCCTTTCATTTACTGATGGATTCCATTCAATGGTGCTTCCTCTATGATCCACAAGATGAAGCAATTACACTATAAACTCATAAAGAAAAACAGAAAACCCAAAACCTTGTCTGAGCTCTCACAGCAATTACAGTACAAACCACATTAGTTATTCAGCTCTTTATCATCAACTATCTCATGTGTTTTTCCCCCCCTTTCATGTATATTTATCTTGTCTCCCCAATAAAACTGCAGCTCATCAAAGGTCAGGATGTTTGTCTTTTATGTCTTTATAATCCCCCACGGTGATTCAAACACTGTCATAATGCAACGAATGCATACTTGTTTATTTAAAACATTGTATAAAGCAGAAGCAACCAGTACCCTGCAACAGTCATTATGTTGTAATACGTGAGACCACTGCCTCTGCCCTCTCTCCCTTTATAGGAATTATCCCAGGCTGAAACACACACAGCAATGCCAGCTAATTTTTCTAGATTGCTTTCCACTGGCTGCTTTCCTTCAAATCACAAAGAAGGTTCCTTTGAAGCAGGTCCTGCTAGAGACTTGATAGTGATCAGGCTGTGATCACAACGAGTATGCTGCCCTGGAACCCAGCACTGCTTACTGGCACTTACATGTTCACACCAGGCCGTGCCAAACCACATACACTCCAGGTCCAAGAGCTTCCTCTCCAAGACAGGGCTGGCTGGCAGGCTGCTCACACAAGGATATGAATCAAGAGCCCTAAGGGCAAATTACAAACTCCTTTCTTCTCGGCATAGCTATAGACCAGCATGAGTCCAAATTGATTTCACAAACATAGATAATTATCTAAAGCGAATGCATCCAGACTCTTCTCATTGTAAAAGGAGCCATTAATAGATCAAGGTAGACTGGGTGGAAATGGAAATTTGACTGTAGGTTCAGTGGGTTTAGTCAATATTCATCCCTGGTACCATAAATATAACATGGTGAGGTGGGCAAGTGTGTACCAGAAATCTGGCTTCTTTTGCCTGATAGTTTAGTTATTTCTGTCACATCTTGTGGCATAAAGCAAGGGAGAATTATGTGATATACTGTTTACATCATCAAAAACAGTTCATAAGACTTAAATAGAACCCAAATCCTCCTACAAGAAAACAGAATGGTCAGCTTTACAAAAGATAAATACTTACTGTAAAACAACTGCAACTGCATTCATATGTGATGTCAAACGAGATGATTTTAAAATCAAAATGTCATCATTTTAGCGTAAGTGAAACAAGGAAAAAGATTATACTTGATATTTGCCCTTACTGCCTAGATTTATTGTACTAACTAAGTTTCAAATGGGATGTTAGCAATGCTGCTTTAATGAGGTTTGATCATATGAGATTATCATATGAAGCAATTATCAGTTTAATAGGTCAGGAATTAATAGACTAAAGGAGGAAATGTCTAGGTGGACCTGGGTCACATCACTCCTTTCCCCTACACAACCCATCAGTGGAAATTCTTTCCTGGCTCTATAAGGTGACTTATATGGGGCTTCCTCGGTGGCTCAGCAGTAAAGAACCCTGCAAATACAGGAGATATGGGTTTGATCCCTGGGTCAAGGAAGATCCCCTGGAGAAAGAAATGGCAATCCACTCCAGTATTCTTGCCTGGGAAATCCAATGGACAGAGGAGCCTGTCAGGCTATAGCCCATGGGGTTACAAAAGAGTCGGACAAGATTTAGCAACTAAATTACAACAGCAAAGTGGCTTATGGATAGAAAAGAAACAGGAAGAAAGGACCAGATCTCACATGCAATCTCATCCACTAAGTTATAAGGACTGCCAGGCGCCTCTGTCCATGGGATTTGCCAGGCAATAATACTGGAGTGGGTGGCCATTCCCTTCTCCAGGGGAACTTCCTCAACCCAGGGATCAAACCCAGGTCTCCTGCATTGCAAGTGGATTCTTTACTGAGCCACCAGGGAAGCCCTATAGCAGTAATACTATTCTTTAATTTCCTACAAAACTTCTTGATCCAGCCCCAATTCTCCGTTCTTTCAAGACCCTCCTTTCTCTTGTCATCTCTTCTAAGTTTTACTCCTCTACTCACCTTATTCTTGCTCCTTGTTTAATCTATTTTATTATTCCATGGCACTTACATTCTGAAGTAACTGATGTATTTTTTACTTGTCAGCCCACCCTGATTCCATTTCTGAACGCATCTCCTTTTTTTGGCTACCCCATCCAAAAGTAGGGATGGTATGGGAGATGCAGACAGGGAGGGATAAGGGAACGGTACCAATATGTCTTTCACAACAGTTTTTTTCTATTTGGTAACGAAAAAGCAGAAGATAGATACTTTGTTTTTGTATTCCACAGAAAACTACTCATGACCTCAGCTAAAAGACGAAATTCTTCAAACTCCCTTCAAATAGCTGCCAAGCAGAAGTCATTGCTTGTTTCTTCCAGGAATGCCTCTGCAGTACGTTGACTCAGCTGGGACGGGAGCGCTTTTATTCTTCCCACTTTCCTCCTTTGTTCCACAGAAAAGACAGAAATAATGGCCACCGAGGAAGCCCCATATAAGTCACCTTATAGAGCTCATGTACTAAGTGTTAAGGATAGAAACCACAAACACAGGATACCTGGCCCACTGATGATGTCACAGGACCACCATGCTGTATAGCCCTAGACTGCTACCTCTGAAATGTTTTTGAGAGGGAGAGATAGTATTTTTCTTTCACCATTATTTCATTTTTTTCTATCCTATTCAGCCAAATTTATCTTATCAATCAGCTCAGTTCAGTTCAGTCGCTCAGTCATGTCCGACTCTTTGCAACCCCATGAATCGCAGCACGCCAGGCCTCTCTGTCCATCACCAACTCCCGGAGTTCACTCAGACTCACGTCCATTGAGTCGGTGATGCCATCCAGCCATCTCATCCTCTGTTGTCCCCTTCTCCTCCTGCCCCCAATCCCTCCCAGCCTCAGAGTCTTTTCCAATGAGTCAACTCTTCGCATGAGGTGGCCAAAGTACTGGAGTTTCAGCTTTAGCATCATTCCTTCCAAAGAAATCCCAGGGCTGATCTCCTTCAGAATGGACTGGTTGGATCTCCTTGCTGTCCAAGGGACTCTCGAGAGTCTTCTCCAACATCACAGTTCAAAAGCATCAATTCCTTGGCACTCAGCTTTCTTCACAGTCCAACTCTCACATCCATATATGACCACTGGAAAAACCATAGCCTTGACTAGACGGACCTTTGTTGGCAAAGTAAGGTCTCTGCTTTTCAATATGCTATCTAGGTTGGTCACAACTTTCCTTCCAAGGAGTAAACGTCTTTTAATTTCATGGCTGCAGTCACCATCTGCAGTGATTTTGGAGCCCCCAAAAATAAAGTCTGACACTGTTTCCCCATCTATTTCCCATGAAGTGATGGGACCAGATGCCATGATCTTCGTTTTCTGAATGTTGAGCTTTAAGCCAACTTTTTCACTCTCCTCTTTCACTTTCATCAAGAGGCTTTTTAGTTCCTCTTCACTTTCTGCCATAAGGGTGGTGTCATCTGCATATCTTCTAAAAAGGTTAAAACTAAATAATTATCATAGAGTCTAAACTGCCATGTTAAAATGGCCCTCCATACACATGGGTTCTGTATCCATGGATTCAAGCAACTGCAAATCAGACCTATTTAGAAAAAACATTCCATAAAGTTCTATGAGGCAAAACTTGAATTTGTCAGGCACTAGCACCTGCTCACGCAGACAGTAAAGAATCTGCCTGCAATGCGGAAGACTCAGGTCCAATTTCTGGGTTGAGAAGACCCCTTGGAGAAGGGAGTAGCTACCCACTCCACTATTCTTACCTGGAAAATCCCATGGACAGAGGAGCCTGGAGGTCTACCATCCATGGGGTCACAAAGAGTCAGAACTAACACTTTCCCTTAAACGCTTAGGCTTCCCTGGTGGCTCAGTAGTAAAGAATCTGCCTGCAATGTAGGAGCCGCAAGAGCTGCAGGTTTGATCCCTGGGTTGGGAAGATCCCCTGGAGGAGGGCATGGCAACCCACTCCAATATTCTTGCCTGGAGAATCCCACTGACAGAAGAGCCTGGCGGGCTATAGTCCATAGGGTCACAAAGAGTTGGACACAACTGAAGCAACTTAACATACACACAACAACTATTTACCTATCATTTACATTTCATTAGGCATTGTAACTAATCTAGAGGGGATTTAAAATATACATGAGGATGTGAAAATATAATTTTATGTAAGGTACTTGAGCATTCTCAGATTTTGGTAAGCAAACCAGGGTGGGGAGGGTGGTGGTTGTTCCAGAAACCAATCCCTCACAAATGTCAAGGAACAACTACATTCATGTAATGTATACTTTTCCCACAAAGTTTTCAACATGCATACTTCATCTGTCCTTTTGATCTTTAAAATATACCTCTTAAATTAGCTAAGCCTACCTATTTAACAGGGGCTTCCCTGGTAGCACAACAGTAAAGAATCTGTCTGCAATGCACGAGATATGGGTTTGATCTCTGGGTTGGAAAGAGCCCCTGGAGAAGGAAAAAGCAACCCATTCCAGTATTCTTGCCTAGAAAATCCCATGGACAGAGGAGCCTGATGGGCTATAGTCCACGGAGTCACAAAGAGTCAGACATGTCTTAGTGACTAAACAACAAACAACTCGTTTAACAGATGAAAAAAATGAGACTAAGGAGGTTAAGCCACTTATCCAAGGCTCCCAGCTGGAGAATTAGAGCCTAAATCATCTGAATTTTAGCCCAGAGATGCTTCCAGTACAGTATGCTGCCAACTGCCCAAATAATGTGTCAAAGTTTCAAGAATTACTACACATGCTGCTTAATGAGAATAGATAAAGCTTTAAATACATAAAAGGAAGATGACACCAAAGTTGCTAAGGGCATAAAATGATTTTTTTAAATATTTTTATAAATTCTGAAATCTCTTCCACAAGAAAAATACATACAAAATAAGTATTACAGCCACAGAGTAAGTTCTTTATATTTTAGTTATTGAGCAAGAGATAAACTTATACAACACAACAATATAGGCTAATTAACTCAGGTGGCATATGTGAAAATAGTCAGGGTTCTAGGTGGATTCTGCTAGTACTTGGTACTACAGCTGCATAGGGCAACATTATTACCAGCTATGGAGGTATGTGAAGACTTACTGAAAAACTAGGCTGTCATCCAATTGATTAAACATATTTAGGAAAACTATATTGTATAATATTTGATGCATCAATTTGAAGCACTGAACACCAAACTTACCTGCATTAATACTACAAAATTCATTTGCTGCAGAAGGGTTTCTTCATATAAAAGAAAGAAATTTGCCATAAATAAGCTATTGCTTTATGTAAAATAAATATCACCTTATGTTATATTAACATATTCAATATTGCATGAATCAGTAAACATAAAACACTGAGTTAAGGTGATCTTTTTTAAACCTGTGTAGAGATAGTTTTTGAAGATGAACTTATATCCCCATTCTTTGGTGACCTCAATGAAAAGAAATTCTACTTTGCTAACTCCTGAGAGATTTTTGAACATCTAGGCCACCCACTTACTTTATCTCCTGCCTGTGAATTTTCAGACAGGGTCATAATTTTGGCAGGAGGTAAGATAAATGGCAGGCAGAGATGAACAAGTCCATTATCACATCAACGTCAATTATTTGCATCAAAGACAACTTTTTTCCTTCAGAAATAAGTACCAATCCCTCTCCACAGCCTTTGAAGTGTCTTTAAGACTCTACCCCTCTTGGAAAGACTAACCTAGTGAAGAAAAGGAACATTTATTTGTAGGGCCTATCTAGTCTGATCAGTACTGAAACTAAATATCAGATGATTTCTTGGACACAGTTCTAATAGTGTATTTTCAGGGGAAGGCACACAAGCCTAAGTTTAGATGAACTGGATGTGCTCTGGGAAGATGAATTCCTGACTGTTCTAAGACTTGGCTACTCCTACCTACAGTCCCTGAGCCTGACATCTGCACTTCCTATAATAATAACACAATGGACGTTTCTGGACTGTCTGGATTTTGTCCTATATTGATGTCCTAATGATGCCTTTTTCACATGGCTTTGGTATTTTGTTTCATTTGGGCTTTCAAGGACCCATACAATAGTACACAACCAAAAAAACTAACTTCTTCTTTCCTATAATATATGAGTAACCTAGACATTTCAGTAATATATACCCATTGCATTTCAAGGTACAAGATTTGCTCTTATGTTTTCAAAGAACTGCCAAAGACTCTCAGCTAAGCATCACTGATCTTCATCTCATTCCCACCTACTGCTCACTCACTCTTTAGATGTAATATTTTCCATCACCTTCTCAAAGGTGGTTGATGTTTAAAATAGCAATCATGGATTTCATATATAGTTAAATTTGCTTCCTTACAGAAAAGAAAACTAACTAAATTTTTGGTAGAGAAACATTTATCAGTAGCATCTTCATCCTTAAGTTACATTTTTTTTACACAACTAGTCTTGCAGAAACTACTTCTGTCAGTTAAGCCATTCAGGCAGCAAGTAAGAGAAAATCCAATTTGAAATTGCACCTGTGATAAGACTGTTATCTCAGGAGACCAGAACTAAGTGGGCTCACCATTTAGTCTATTCAGCAAATAAATCCTATCATCAAGGAAACAAATGCTTTACATCAGTTTACTCTTCCACCTTCAACTGTTGGCCTTCGTTCTCAGCACAACAACTACATTAAAAAAAAAAAAACAAAAAAAAACAAAACAGTCCAAAGTCTGAAAGGAAAATGTCTTCTCCTTGGATGCTGGGGGGGGGAGGTGCGGGGAGGGGCAAGAAAAATCTTCTCCCGATATCTAAGCAAACTACTCCTCATCACCTCATATGTACATTTCTAAACATACACAGAATTACCATATTTTACCAGGAGGAAACAAGACTCATGCTCTATTGCTTCCCAGGAGCCCAGCCTTGCTTGAAGCTCAGGGCCATCTAATACCTGAAGTGATCAGGAGGTGTAAGTGGGAAAGAACCCGCCAACACAGGAGAAGTAAGAAATGCAGGTTTCATCCCTGAGATGGGAAGATCCCCTGGAGGAGAGCATGGCAACCCACTCCAGTATTCTTGCCTGGAGAATCCCCATGGACCTAGGAGCCTGGCAGGCTACAGTTCATAGGGTCACAAAGAGTTGGACACAACTGAGCAACTTAGCATGCTGCTGCTGCTGCTGCTAAGTCGCTTCAGTCGTGTCAGACAGTCAGTTATTTTAAAAAAGTCATCAATGATTATATGGCTGGGGAATTGTCTCCAGACACTGCAGTTTCACATGTAAAATGATTTACCCTAGCGATTTGCCACTCAACAGCCCCACTTTTTTATCTTTAATTCATCCTTTATCTTTTTCCCGTAAACATGTTGGGACTTAGCCAGAAATGCCTATGTGCAAAATGACTGTGTCTATGAAAACATTTAAATATAAGACTCAAGAAACTCATTAGATTTATTTTTTGGTAATGTGTAGAATTTATGATCAAAGGTAAACTAAGCATATTAAATTTTTTTTAACAATTTGAGCAAAAGTTGATTCCACCTGGGCAGCTCCAAACCAGAAGTGGTTAGAAGTACTCCACTGATGAGAGCTTGGGGAGAGACTTTTAAAGAAAAGAGTTGGAAGCAAAGCAAGGAAATTGTTTGATTGGCTATAACTTAAGCAGTTGCCTTATTTGTAAAAGCCTAATTGGCTGTTTGTGAGTGGCTGTCATTAGACTTTAACCCTTAGGCATTTACAGGCTTAGGTTTTGGTTTGCTTACATATACTACCAAACCATCAAAGCCACCTCAATTGAATGTTGCTGCTTCCCTGGTGGCTCAGACAGTAAAGAATTTGCCTACAATGCAGGAGACTCGGTTCAATCTCTGGTTCAGGAAGATCTCCTGGAGAAGAGAATAGCAACAATACCAGAGTATTCTTGCCCAGGAAATCTCATGGACAGAGGAGCCTGGTGGGCTACAGTCCATGGGGTCACAAAGAGTCAGACATGACTGAGAGACTTTCACTTGTTTAATTTAGCACTGAATGTTAGGTTATTTGGTAAAGAACACAATTAAGATTCAATTAAGAATTTAGGTATGATTCCTTAATTCAGATGGGTGACATATTTCTCTTTCCAAAGGCTTTGAGCCTTAAAATGGCCACTACACTGTTCTGAAATTCAAAGGTGTTCTATGAACTAACATGTTCTGAAATAGTGCTGCCATTATCCTCAGATACCTGTGATTCAATCAGAAGAAAAACTGACACACTATCACACAATCCAGGGAGAGCCCATGGAATGTGTTCTCAGCGCTGTTAGCAACTCCTTCCTAAAGACATAATGACATATCATATGCAGAAACTTCATGCACAGAAATGGTCTGATTTCCACCCTTCACAGGGCTTTGAAAACTGCCCAGTTTTCACTGGGAAAAGAAAGGATAATACTTACTTAACAAATTTGTTATGAGGTCAAATAGAATTGTTCTACTCTTGAGAGAACAAGAGTGGTGTATATGGGTGTATATAACAGAAATAAAGGTGTATACATTTAAATGCACACACATGCACATACTGTATATGTGTATATTCATATGTACATGCATGCATATACTGTGTATGTATATCCATTTATAAGTACACACATGCACATATTGTATATATACACTGCTGCTGCTGCTAAGTTGTTTCAGTCATGTCCGATTCTGTGCAACCCCATAGACGGCAGCCCACCAGGCTCCCCCTCCCTGGGATTCTCCAGGCAAGAACACTGGAGTGGGTTGCCATTTCCTTTTCCAATGCAGGAAAGTGAAAAGTGCAAGTGAAGTCGTTCAGTCATGTCCAACTCTTCGCAACCCCATGGACTGCAGCCCACCAGGCTCCTCCGTCCATGGGATTTTCCAGGCAAGAGTACTGGAGTGGGGTGCCATCGCCTTCTCCGGTATATATACACACATATGTATAAATATATACATATAGAAAGATACATACATGTATAAAGATATACTTACACACACACACCCATACTCTATTCACAAATACACACACTCTCTGAAACCTATAAAATGAAAATTATGGTGTCTATTTAGTTATTTTGTACACTTATAAAAATTATACCTTTATATTTGATTATGATGGTACAGATGGTGATTATCTTTGTGAGGATGCTGAAAAAACAAAGCATGAGTAATATTCATTATGTTAACCACATTTTTAAAATATCCCTTGATTTGACTCTTTGAGCAGAATGCTTAGTGTTCTTTGCTATATCTGATTTGGCCTTTGGGGGAGTTACTTCACTGCTATCTTCTTTTAAATTTATTATTTGAATCCTATGATCCAGGGAGGAAAACATTAAGTTGGCTGAAGCATGCTGATTTGCCCTAGAGTCAAACTAGAGACAAAAAGGTCTTGGAGGCCTTAAAAAGGGACAGAAGTTCTGTTTGTTTGGTTTAGAATTTTAAAGCACTTATTTTTACTTTGTTTGCTGTGTGTAATTTCTTCTAGCATCACTAATTGAACATGGTATTCAGTAACTCTTAATTTTTAGGAATTACTAGAGAAAAGAATAAATGGGACTGGGTTAAAAAAGCCATCCCATGCAACCTAGAGGGATAGAAGGGGATGGGATGTGAGAGGAGGTTCAAGAGGGAGGGGACATACGTATATCTATGGCTGATTCATATTGACATATGCCAGAAACCAACACAACAATGTAAAGAAATTATCCTACAATTAAAAATAAACCAAATTTTAAAAAAGAAAAAAGAGAGTTAAAAAAGCCATCTCAAAACAAATCCGCCACGTGAAATTTTAAAGTATGCTTCCGAAGTTTTGGTTTAAGTTTAAATTCTGTCCTAAATTTTAGAGGAGGGAGGAAGTAAGGTTACAGGCTAGTGAAAAATATTTGAATTTTAGGGGCATCAAGGGAAAAAATAAACAAACCAGTTGCTGCTTATGTAATGAATCCCTTAAAAAATAGATGTGTTTAAACTTAAGAGAACAAACCTATGGTTGCCGGGGGAGGTGGGGGAAGGAACAGTTAGGGAATTTAGGAAGGTGTACACACTGCTACATTTAAGTTGGATAACCAACAAGGACCTACTGTGTATAGCACCTGGAACTCTGCTCAGTGGTATGTGCCAGTGTGGACGGGAGAGGAGTTTGGGGAAGAATGGATACATATATATATATATTACGGCTGAGTCCCTTCACTGTTCACCGGAAACTATCACAACATTGTTAGTCCATTCTATCCCATTACAAAATAAAAAGTTTAAAGCTTGAAAATTTAAAAATAGGTGTGTTTGTAAGGTTTGTAAGTTTTTCAGAAACTAGATTTTATTTTTCCCTAAAAATTTCCTGTAAAGTACTATACATTTCCAGTTCAGCCTAAAGCACTATAGAAACAGTACCACTGTAAAAGCTGATCACTGATTTGTTCCGTTCTTGGTATAGGAAAATTCCCCCTGAGCTTTAATACTTGACGGCAATTCTTTCGGCAAGGTGGACTGATAATCTGTTTTTTTCCTAGCAGCAGATGAATGAACAGGATTGCTCCAGTTTTCAGAGATGGATACTCCTTGGATGGTGACAGACAGTACCATACCTGTTCCTAACACGAATGGGAAGTATAGTAACTGCAGCTACAAGAAACAAGACAAGAGAGCTATACAGTGTGATTGCCGAGTTGCAGTGGGGTCACTCCTTTGTTAGGGGTTCGTTACAGCATAATGAGCCATTGATTAAGTCATTCAAAATTTCCTGAATATCAACTACAAAGGAAACACAGTACTAGGCTCTGGAGACTCAATTGCAACCAAAAGCAGACATGGTCTTTTCTGTGTAGACACTCAAACACAATAATTTCTGATGTAGGGCTGGGCAAACAATCTAATAATCACACATAAAAATAAAACTTCAGCTGGGATACATGTTGGGAGAGATCATACATGGTCCTTTGATAATACACGATCCTTTGAATAACAGAATAGGAGACTTTTTAGTAAGCTACAGATTTCCCTGATGAATGATTTATCTTAAAGCGTGTATTAGAGGTAATCACTGCAAGAGTGGAAAGGACTAAGCCAGTAGAAAAGCTTAGTGTGTATAGCACTACTTGGTACTCTGTAACAACCTATATGAAAAAAGAATCTATGAAAAGAGCGGATACATGTATATGTGTAACTGATTCACTTTGCTGTACACTTGAAACGAACATGACATTGTAAATCACTATACTCCAGTAAACATTAATTTTTTTTTAATTTTATTTTATTTTTAAACTTTACAAAATTGTATTAGTTATGCCAAATATCATAATGAATCCACCACAGGTATACATGTGTTCCCCATCCTGAACCCTTCTCCCTCCTCCCTCCCCATACCATCCCTCTGGGTCGTCCCAGTGCACCAGCCCCAAGCATCCAGTATCGTGCATCGAACCTGGACTGGCAACTCGTTTCATATATGATATTTTACATGTTTCAATGCCATTCTCCCACATCTTCCCACCCTCTCCCTCTCCCACAGAGTCCATAAGACTGTTCTATACATCAGTGTCTCTTTTGCTGTCTCGTAACACAGGGTTATTCTACCAAAAATTTAGAGAAGAGCTAACACCTATCCTGCTCAAACTCTTCCAGAAAATTGCAGAGGAAGGTAAACTTCCAAACTCATTCTATGAGGCCACCATCACCCTAATACCAAAACATTAATTTTTAAAAAAGATTTATTTTGGTCTTTAGCCTGAGAGCATTTGTGTATGTGTGTGTGTGTCTGTGTAAAAGTCAATCTGAGTGTACAGCAGCGAAAGGAACGGAAGGGGACAAAAGTTTGAAAGCTACTATGTAACCAAGATGTGCAATGTTGTGCTGTTGAGGGAAGTAGTTCTCAAATTTTAATATGCATCAGTATCACCTGAAGGGTTTAATAAAACACAGATTGCTGGGCCCTATACCCAGAGATCGGAGAAGGCAATGGCACCCCACTCCAGTACTCTTGCCTGGAAAATCCCATGGACGGAGGAGCCTGGTAGGCTGCAGTCCATGGGGTCGCTAAGAGTCGGACATGACTGAGCGACTTCACTTTCATGCATCGGAGAAGGAAATGGACCCACTCCAGTGTTCTTGCCTGGAAAATCCCAGGGACAGGGGAGCCTGGTGGGCTGCCGTCTATAGGGTCGCACAGAGTCAGACACGACTGAAGCGACTTAGCAGCAGCAGCAGCATACCCAGAGATGTCAACTCAGTGGGTGGAATGGAGCACAAAAATGTGCATTTCTAACTAGTTGCCAGTTGATGCTAAAACCCACAGGCTGAGGGTCAAACTTTGAAAACTGCTATAAATCTTGATGTCCACAACTGGTCTAGGGTGAGAAAGGTGGACAGAGTATTTCCATACTCTCAGTGCATAAACATGTCTCATGAGTGAAATGAAAAATTTCCTTAGCTAATTAATTTGTATTTGATATTCTGAGGAACAGTGAAGTCTAATACAACCTAACATCTTACAATTTCTGACTTGACAGTGATCCTATAAAAAGTTCTTTTACAGTAAGATTAAAGTCATTAACTTTGCCTTCTCATTATAGTCAATATTTCAACATAGGAAAATACTTTATATGAATTGATTTAGAAATTTACCAAATGAGCCATAAAACATATTTTTTTTAAATTTGAATATGACCCATGTAATCTATGCTTTACTATATCGCTAAGACTATTTTTGGTGAGATACATATGTTATTTTTTTATTTCTAATCTGCTAGAGACCAATATGGAGAAGGCAATGGCAAACCACTCCATTACTCTTGCCTGGAAAATCCCATGGACAGAGGAGCAATATGTGGTTCAGAAGCTGTACCACCTGGGCCCACCACACAAGTCTGGCAACATCTAAACTGGCTCAGATTCTGTTCAAGGGAACAAATCCACTGATCATATACTTGGATGCTATTGTGATATCAACTTTCTACAAAAGTTTCTAAATGCACATTTTTAATTTCTGTAATTACGGTATTATACAGGTAACTTATCATTCATGATCTGACATTGATTCACAGGCCACACTTCAAGTAGCTCAACATTCAGAAAACTAAGATCATGGCATCCGGTCCCATCACTTCATAGCAAATAGATGGGGAAACAGTGGAAACAGTGGTTGGCTTTATTTTGGGGGGGTTCCAAAATCACTGCAGATGGTGATTGCAGCCATGAAATTAAAAGACTCCTTGGAAGGAAAGTTATGACCAACCTAGATAGCATATTCAAAAGCAGAGTCATTATTTTGTCAACAAAGGTCCGTCTAGTCAAGGCTATGGTTTTTCCTGTGGTCATGTATGGATGTGAGAGTTGGACTATAAAGAAAGTTGAGCGCAGAAGAATTGATGCTTTTGAACTGTGGTGTTGGAGAAGACACTTGAGAGTCCCTTGGACTGCAAGGAGATCCAACCAGTCCATTCTAAAGGAGATCAGTCCTGGGTGTTCATTGGAAGGACTGATGTTGAAGCTGAAACTCCAATACTTTGGCCACCTGATGTGAAGAGTTGACTCATTTCAAAAGATCCTGATGTTGGAAAAGATGGGGGGCAGGAGGAGAAGGGGATGACAGAGAATGAGTTGGTTAGATGGCATCACCAACTCAATGGACATGTGTTTGGGTAAACTCTGGAGTTGGTGATGGACAGCCTGGTGTGTTGCAGTTCATGGGCTCACAAAGAGTCAGACACAACTGAGCGACTGAACTGAACTGAACCTTACAGGAGATATAAAAGTACAAGTTTTCCTTGAAAATTACTAGTCCAAGGAGATCTTCAAAACGGGCAAAGCTCTGCTGAGCTTAAGTCAGCTTCATGATTGTTTCATTTATCAAAACCAAAATGGTAGCACAAAATCAGAAATATGATAGATATACTGTTTTACTTCATTTTATTTGGCAGAACTTTCAATGAATAAAAGTCATATGATTTCAGTAATTAATTTATGTAACAGTAGCTTTGTTCTACCTTAGAAATCTTATAACTTTTAAGATTTTGAATAAAATTTGGTCTATACTTCAGCATTTAGTTCTAGGCCAAACTCCAATGGATTTCTTGACTATTCTATTATTTTGTTCTATGTGTTCATTATTTGTATTGCTTTAAAAAGTTTGAAAACAGCTGTCAAGTTAATGGTGAACTCTGTTTTTTGGTGTTGATTAAGAAACAATATAAACACTCCTGGTGTCTGTTGAAGCAGGATGGAAAATTCAGAGGGACGCACTTTTCAGTGCTTTACTCTCTAACTGATTAGCTGTCTGAAATGCCTCATCACTGTATCAAGAGTAAGGCCCCAGAAGTTTCTTAAACAAACTAAAATATTTTCATTTTTCTACATTTTGGAACCATAGCATTCATTTTTAGGCAGAATTCTTAGATATTTTGGCATAATATAAAAGGAAAATATTTCTACTTTTCATAACCCACAATAATATAGGTCCCAGTACTGCATCTGCTTTACTATAATTTGCTAAGTACAGAAAATCATTTAAGCCTGGAATGAATCACTCACTTAGTTCTAAAGATTCAGAAGATGTGCATTGCATTTCAGATTAATCAGCAATTAACTCTCCAGTGGGATATAAAGATATCCTAGTGGTTAAATACACAAGCTCTAGGTTTTACTCTCAAGAAGACAAAGTAAACATACATTTTCTTTTTCTCCCATTAGTTACAATGGAAACCTTTGGACTTTATACATAAAATAAGCATCAAAAGACTCCAGAAGGAGAAAAGAAGGCAGCTTGGCTGGCACCCTCAGGAGTGGCATGCTGGTGAGCTCTCTGAATTTTCTGCTGGCCTCATGTGGCCCAGGTTTTCAGGTAAAGAAGCTAGCAATCTGGTAACACTAGCAGGCACAGACAAAACAAACAAAAGCCCCCAAATACCCTTCAGATAAGAACTACTCTATTCCAGGCAAACACCACAGAAATAACTATGACCCAAACCACACCCAGGCTTCTGAGGTTGCTGGGTGATAAAGAATCCACCTGCAAATGCAGGAGACATGGGTTCAATCCCTGTGTCAGGAAGATCTCCCGGAGAAGGGAATGGCGACTCACTCCAGTATTCTTGCCAGGGAAATCCAATGGACAGAGGAGCCTAGTGGGCTACAGTCCATGAGGTTGCCACTAAGCAATCCTGGATGTGACTGAGCATGCATGCAAACCTCAACCACACCAACAAAGGCTGAGTGAGTTGCCTAGACCTCCACCCATGCCACGCTGAAATAATGAAAAAGTAACTGAACAACATCAAATCAAATAATCAAAGCTGAAAATTTCCCAAATTTGGCAAAAGGCATAAACTTACAGATTGAAGCTGAGTGAGCTGAAAATAGATAAAAATACATCCATGCCAAGATGTTTCTCATCAGAAACAATTTCTTATCAAAATTCCTCATCTCCTAGAGGCCAGGAGGAATTACACTATAGTTTTCAAGTGCTGAAAGAAAAGAACTATTCAATCTAGAATGAAAATCTATTTCAAAATGAAGAGGAAATCAAGATATTCTGAAATGAAGGAAGGCTAAGAGAATATGCTCCCAGCATCTCTAATCTAAAAGAATGGCTGAAAGAAGTCTGTTGAAGAAAAAAATAAATACAGTAAGAAAAATTCCTAGAATATCAGGAAGCAAAATTGAACATAATATACCAATATACAGACAAAATACTAAATTACTTTTGATGATTGAAATGCAAAATATAGTACTGTTTCATGCAGCTCCATATGTACATAGAGGAAATATTGAAGATAATTTATATTGTAAATAGAGGAGGGTAAAGGAATATAAAGAAAAGTAAGATTTCAAACTTCCCTGTGGTAAAATGACACCATTAGACTGTGATAAATTTTACATGTCAATGTAATCATTCCATGTTAGAGTAACCATTTAAAAAGAAAAACAAAAAACTGTAGAAAATCCTTAAAGAGATGGGAATACCAGATCACCTTACCTGCCTCCTGAGCTATCTGAATGTAGGTCAAGAAACAACAGTTAGAACCAGACATGGAACAACGGACTGGCTCCAAATTGGGAAAGGAGTACGTCAAAGCTACATATTGTCACCCTGCTTATTTTAAAAATATCTACAAAGTAGCACTGACATATATACACTATAATGTGTAAAACAGATAGTGGGGAGTTGGTAAATAACACAGAGCCCAGCTTGGCCTTCTGTGATAATTTGCGAGGGGGAGGGAAGCTTAAGAGGGAGGGAATATATATATCATTATGACTGATTAATGTCATAAAGCCAATACAACATAATATAATATTATAAAGCAATTTCCCTCAAATTAAAAAATAAATTTAAAAAATAAGTTTGTCTAAAATAGTCATTATTTTTCAAAAAAATCTAGTAGTTATTCTCTAATTGAAAGCAACTCTCAAAAATATCAAGACATATATGAATATTAAATTTATCCACATCCTCTATCCTTTCACAAATTAGTGTTCAGCATATCCTGTATTTGAAAACTTGGTTTGCCGAGAACTCTAAAGAATGGGGTTTGAGCCAAGATTAAATACAACTCTAAAAGCCACATATTATAAAACACACACACACAAATTCCAAATTGTTTGCCAAATTTTACTGTTAGCTTCCCACAATATTCTAAAAAATATCAGACAAACAGGCGTCAGTATGATGAATGTTGATGATTCCTTTATTTTTTTCCTATACACAGTGACCCTCTAGAAGCTCTGAGGTCAGCTGAATATGCATAGTCACTTCAATTAACTGAAGTGTTTGTAAATAAATGATATCGTTTCTCCATTAACATGTCTCCATCTTGACCTACAGGAGTGGATTGTATGGATAATCTCAGATGACTAATCTGTCTCTTCTTTAACCCAGTGCAAGGGAGCAAAAAAGTACAGGGAAACACAGACATACTTTTAAAAATACACATATTCAGGCAACATTGCCAAAAGTGAATTTCTGCTGAACTTAAGCCAAGCTTTTCTATGAATTTATACTTTTTGTGATGGAATATAAGGTCCAATAAATAATGACAACAAATATGATTTTGTTTTACAAATTAAAGGATACTTTCACATGCATTATTTCCTTTTACTTTCATAAAAAGCTTATAGCTTAGATATTATTGTCCTCATATTACAAATGGGGAAACTGAGGCTTGGACAGGTTAACTGTCCCAGTCTCACAGATAGGAAATGGCCCACTGGATCTCCAACTCTGGCTCCTGACCCTTGGCCATCAAGACTGAGAATGTGCATGTAAATGCACATGGCAAGAATTCACACATAAACAGAAACATGCTCAGATCACTTTTTATTTATTTATTTTTTTAATTTTATTTTATTTTTAAACTTTACATAACTGTATTAGTCAGATCACTTTTTAAATGCGACAAGGTTTCTCCAAATTTCAGTTTGCTTTAAATCACTTCTCCAGCTGCTAACACCATGCTGGCCAAAGGTTGGGTTTGTACATTTCAGAACAAAGTAAAATAGTACCTATTTAATTAGAGTCTCATCTATAAAATATGCAAACAAAAGTGTTCTTGCTGCTGCTGCTGCTAAGTCACCTCAGTCATGTCTGACTCTGTGCGACCCCATAGATGGCAGCCCACCAGGCTCCGCCGTCCCTGGGATTCTCCAGGCAAGAACACTGGAGTGGGTTGCCATTTTCTTCTCCAGTGCATGAAAGTGAAAAGTAAAAGTGAAGTCGCTCAGTCATGTACTTCACTCTGTATGACTCTCTCGTCTCTAGGTCCATCCATGTCTCTACAAATAACCCAATTTCCTTCCTTTTATAGCTGAGTAATATTCCATTGTATATATGTACCACAGCTTCTTTTTCCATTCCTCTCTTGATGAACATTAAGGTTGTTTCCAAAGCCCAGAGATAAACCCATGCACCTATGGTCACCTAATCTATGACAAAGTGGGCAAGAATACACAAAGGAGAAAAGACAGCCTCTTCAATAAGTGGTGCTGGGGAAACTTGAAAGCTACATGTAAAAGAATGAAATTATAATACTCCCTAATACCAGACACAAAAACAAACTCAAAGTGGACTAAAGATCTGAATTTAAGGCCAGATACTATAAAACTCTTAAAGGAAATCACAGGCAGAACACTTTTTGACATAAATAGGAGCAAGATCTTTTTTGACCCACCTCCTAGAGCACTTCCTTGGTGGCTCAGACAGTAAAGAATCCTCCTGCATAGTAGGAGACCTGGGTTCGATCCCTGGGTTGGGAAGATCCCCTGGAGCTACCCACTGCAGTATTGTGGGCTGGAGAATTCCATGGACAGAGAAGCCTGGCAGGCTACGGTCCATGGGGTCACAAAGAATCAGACACTACTGAGAGGCCTTCACTAGAGTACTTAAAATAAAAACAAATGAGACCTAATTAAACTTAAAAACTTTTGAGTAGCAAAGGAAGCCATAAAAAAGATATAATGACAATCCTCAGAATGAGAGAAACTATTTGCAAATGAAGCAGATGACAGAGGATTAATCTCCAAACTATACAAGCAGCTCATGTAGCTCAATACAAAAAATTACAACCCAATCAAAAAATGGACAGATCTAAATAGACATGTTTCCAAAGACATACAGATGGCCAACAAACATATGAAAAGATCCTCAATACCACTAATCATTAGAGAACTGCAAATCAAAACTACAATGAGATATCACCTCACACCGGTCAGGATCGTCATTAAAAAATCTACGAACAATAAATGCTGGGGCGGATGTGGAGAAAAGGGAACCCTTTTGTACTGCTGGTGGGAGTGTAAATAGATACAGCCACTACGGAAAACAGTATGGAGGTTCCTTAAAAAACTAAAAATAGAACTATCATACGACCCGGCAATCCCACTGCTGGACATATACTCAGAGAAAACCAGAATTTAAAAATGTACATACACTCCAACATTCACAGCAGCACTATTTACAATAGCTAAGATATATTTCTTTAAAAGTGAGATAATACCTGTGTAACTAGAGAGTATATATATAAATTCTATCAGCTAGTAAAAAAGTTGATTATAATAATCTCTGAAAACCATTTGTATTCAGTTTATGCAGTATCTGTAATTTTTAAAATAAGAAAATAAGCTAGTCTTATTAAGAGTGATTAACTTTTCATAACTTAAAAAATTTATTTAGGGTGTGGTTTTTATCTTTCACATGATATTAACTCATTGAAATACATGTTCAATTTTGCATTGGTTAGACAGCACTAGCTGCTAGAGTAGACTTCAAAATTTCAATGGCTATGGTCATATAAAGTTTATTTCTCAGTTGGACAATAATCTAACCTGGGTATTCCTGGCATGTTGCTTTCCTCCACATGATGATTTTAAGACTCTGGTGACTTCCATCTTATGAGCTCTTCCGTCTCTTGGGGCCTCATTCTTCAGAGCCTAAGTTAACAGAAAGAGAAGAAAGCTTAGAGTAAACATACCCTTGACTATGTTCTGCTCATGTTACAATGAAGAGATCTACTTCCACATCTAATGTAAATGTAAAGGGATATTCAATGCCCAGTTCAGCAACGACTTCCAACCACAACTCTAAATGAAGGCAGGGCAGTCATAAATTTTGGTGGTTGGCTGGCAACTCTATGTAACCATGAAAAGACATATAACCTGTCCACCTATGTCCAATCACACAAAATTAAAATTTTTATCTCATTTTATGTTGTATGTCTGTAGCCAAGAAGTCCAGGAAAATATATTATATTTGGTAGGCGAATGCAATCAGAATTTCATTGTTTATCCAGGGTGCAAAGAAAAAGAAAAGCATTTCTTTTCACTCAGAATTTATTTCCTTTCTGAAAAATGGAACTACGGAGTTGAACATTTATCAAACCACTCCTGACCTGTGCTGAAAGAATTTAATAAAAAAGAATGACAAACTACTTCATAATAACAATCCTAGGTTTGTTTATTTCACAGTATTTTATACCATATAAATATAACTTTCCTCATGGCTTTGCATTATTGTTTACCTAGTGGAGAAGAGCATAATACCCAATCATTTTTTTCATCTGGAGACAATAATAAATGGTTCTCCTTCATTCAGTTCAGTTCAGTTGCTCAGTCGTGTCCGACTCTTTGCAATCCCATGAATCACAGCACGCCAGGCCCTGTTCATCACCAACTCCCGGAGTTTACTCAAACTCATGTCCATCGAG
Source organism: Bubalus kerabau (assembly GCF_029407905.1). NCBI lineage: Eukaryota > Metazoa > Chordata > Mammalia > Artiodactyla > Bovidae > Bubalus > Bubalus kerabau. The sequence continues at coordinate 28,482,953 of NC_073631.1, read as the reverse complement.
TCAGTGATGCCATCCAGCCATCTCATCCTCTGTCGTCCCCTTCTCCTCCTGCCCCCAATCCCTCCCAGCATCAGGGTCTTTTCTAATGAGTCAACTCTTCGCATCAGGTGGCCAAAGTATTGGAGTTGTTTTTTTTTTTTAATTTTATTTTATTTTTAAACTTTACAAAATTGTATTAGTTTTGCCAAATATCAAAATGAATCTGCCACAGGTATACATGTGTTTCCCATCCTGAGGGAGTTTCAGCTTCAGCATCAGTCCTTCCAATGGACACCCAGGACTGATCTCCTTTAGGATGGACTGGTTGGATCTCCTTGCAGTCCAAGGGACTCTCAAGAGTCTTCTCCAACACCACAGTTCAAAAGCATCAATTCTTCAGCACTCAGCTTTCTTTATAGTCCGACTCTCACATCCATTTATGACTACTGGAAAAACCATAGCCTTGACTAGATGGACCTTTGTTGGCAAAGTAATGTCTCTGCTTTTGAATATGCTATCTAGGTTGGTCATAACTTTCCTTCCAAGGAGTATGCGTCTTTTAATTTCATGGCTGCAATCACCATCTGCAGTGATTTTGGAGCCCAGAAAAATAAAGTCTAACACTGTTTCCCCATCTATTTCCATGAAGTGATGGGACCAGCTGCCATGATCTTCGTTTTCTGAAGCTGAGCTTTAAGCCAACTTTTTCACTCTCCTCTTTCATCAAGAGGCTTTTTAGTTCCTCCTCACTTTCTGCCATAAGGGTGGTATCATCTGCATATCTGAGGTTATTGATATTTCTCCCGGCAATCTTGATTCCAGCTTGTGCTTCTTCCAGTCCAGCGTTTCTCATGATGTACTCTGCATATAAGTTAAATAAACAGGGTGACAATATACAGCCTTGACATACTCCTTTTCCTATTTGGAACCAGTCTGTTGTTCCATGTCTGTTGCTTTCTGACCTGCATACAGGTTTCTCAAGAGGCAGATGGTCTGGTATTCCCATCTCTTGAAGAATTTTCCAGTCGATTGTGATCCACACAGTCAAAGGCTTTGGCATAGTCAACAAAGCAGAAATAGATGTTTGTCTGGAACTCTCTTGCTTTTTCCATGATCCAGTGGATGTTGGCAATTTGATCTTTCGTTCCTCTGCCTTTTCTAAAACCAGCTTGAACATCTGGAAGTTCACAGTTCACGTATTGCTGAAGCCTGTCTTGGAGAATTTTGAGCATTACTTTACTAGCATGTGAGATGAGTGCAATTGTGAAGTGGTCTGAGCATTCTTTGGCATTGCCTTTCTTTGGGATTGGAACTGACCTTTTCCAATTGAAAGTTGGGACTGAAAATTGGAAATTGGAATTGAAGTTGGGATTGAAAACTGACCTTTTCCACTCCTGTGACCACTGCTGAGTTTTCCAAATTTGCTGGCATACTGAGTGCAGCACTTCCACAGCATCATCTTTCAGGATTTGAAAGAGCTCAACTGGAATTCCATCATCTCCACTAGATTTGTTTGTAGTGATGCTTCCTAAAGCCCACTTGACTTCACATTCCAGGATGTCTGGCTCCAGGTGAGTGATCACACCATCGTGATTATCTTGGTCGTGAAGCTCTTTTTTGTACAGTTCTTCTGTGTATTCTTGCCACCTCTTCTTAATATCTTCTGCTTCTGTTAGGTCCATACCATTTCTGTGGATAATAAAACATACAGCAAGAAGTTCATTAACAACACAATATACTAAATGTCATAGATTAATATATATTAATTCCACTAATATGAAAATGCATGTGAACATTTAAAAACTTTAAAGTTGCCTATAAATATTGTTTTCATTTTCGTCATTATACCTATTGTGGGAGAAGATCTCAGAGTTCATACATCATTTCAGGATGTGTAATATACACTAGAACATAATACACACCACCATCTCTAAGGTGGTGTACACAAATGCTAACACTAGGAAAGTGAGTAAATGATATTTTTATGAACTTCATACAAAAATCTCTTCGCTTCCAACAGAAGACTTCTAGTAGGATGATTTTAGTACAGCCATGCTCTATGAAGTGGAATTGTCATGTGTAAAGTTTCTGGAAACTGAGGCGAGCAGGGAAGATGAAAATGTTTCACAGAGAAGCCCCAGTAATCCTGTCCATGCAGCAAAGTAGCACAGACGGTAGGGGCAGTAAGGGCAAGACAAGGTGGATTTGCAGTTTTGCTACTAAATCCAGATCACACACTTATTATATGTGTGTTGAACTCCATTTACATAGATTATTGCACTTCTTTAACCCAGAACATGTTATTTCTCACTTGTGAGAACAAGTTTATGATCCTGATCTCATTCCAGCAGGAGTTTTTACTACAATCTCACCAATACTCGAACCATTTCAGGTACTCAAATAGCTTTTTGTGGAGGGGGGCGGATGAGCACTAGGAAAAGAAAACTTCTCAAGACAGCTCTCAGCTTATCACCTGGCACAGATTCAGAAAATCAGCCGACAGGCTTATTTGAATAAGTGGTTCACGTTCTGCAGTCTTCAGCCGCCCACAAAGAACAGCTATCTGACTTACTCCATGTCAGGTGCGTGCCTATGTGAGCATAGCAGTATCCTCAGTATCATATACAATGTGTCACTGGAGGCAGGCACTCTATGTTCCTTGCTTTGTCTTTTAAAAGCAATGTGCTATGAATCATTAATTCATTGAGATATAAATGCTTCTGTAATTCAATAACCCTATTGTACAAATCTATTTTTAATTGCTTCTAAGTCGATTCAGTCATGTCCGACTCTGTGCAACCCCATAGATGGCAGCCCACCAGGCTCTCCCATCCCTGGGATTCTCCAGGCAAGAACACTGGAGTGGGTTGCCATTTCCTTCTCCAATGCATGAAAGTGAAAAGTCAAAGTGAAGTCGCTCAGTCGTGTCTGACTCTTAGTGACCCCATGGACTGCAGCCTACCAGGCTTCTCCGTCCATGGGATTTTCCAGGCAAGAGTACTGGAGTGGGGTGCCATCTTTTTAACTGGTCCCTAAAAAGAAAAGGGAAACATCTTCAAATTCTTTCTTTTTTAAAAGATGGATGTTCCATCTTGGTCACTCTCCATGTCCTTGGACAAGTTACTTCATCACATTAAGCCTTAACTGACTCACAGAAATAATATTCTTTCCTCATGGAGTTGTTGTAAAGATGGAACATGACAATGATTGTGATATCTCACTTCTACTAAGCATCACATAGTGTGATGGGCATTCTGACTTGAGTCTGAGAGTTCATTAGACTGCTTTGGGCATAATCAGAAAAGTGGGAAGGCGGTCCCTCCAGAAGCCTTTTTGCAGCGGGGCTAGGCAACTCCCAGGAGAGTAGTCATCCTGACGGAAAAGGTAGCCCAGAATGATGAGTTTAACAAGAAGCTTCGGCCACCAGTGATGAGAGGTGAATATGACCACACATGATGCCTCTTCCCTGGATTTGTCTGTTGCTGTATCCGCTGCACTCTCACTGTAGGTGTGCGGAAAGAAAACAATCAATAGCATCCTGACTCACTTCTTAGTGAAGACCCTGGAAGGGAGCAGCACTACCTTAACGGTTGTCAGAGAAGCTCTTCCAGCTTAAAGCGGAAGCCTAAGCAGCTACAGAATTTCAAGGGCTCCAGCATCTTAGCTGTCATGGGGGTTGGCAGGTTCTGGTGGACAGACACACGTGCAAGGTGCCGGGTGGGGGTTGGGAGCAGACTTGCTCTTCAGCGTGTGTCTGGCAAACCAGGGGTGGGGGAGTTCCCAGAAAAACCAGAGGGACCCTGTCCAGATGGCTGAGCTATCATATCACCAAGTAGGGGCAAGGATAAATAGCTCACACCACTCCTGTGATGGCTTCTGTGACTAGGTGCTGGTCATGCATGGGGAGCAAGTCAAAACATAAAAGCAAATTGTCTGTCACATGATTAGTCAATTTAAAGTTTTCTTTGAACTTATGTTTTGTACTCTCAAAGACAATAACTTTCTGTGAAATAGGATGTGAAATTTTTCAAATGATATTGCCACACAGTTTTTCTTTTTTCTTAAAAAATAAAAAAGGATGTGAGAATCCCTCCCAAAACACATGCTGGACACATCATGAGAACTTCTTTTTATGAGCAGAAGTACTTATGCATTCCATTCACTAAATTTGATTCTAGGTTTAAATTGCTCAGTGACTATAATTTCAATTCAAAATAATAGAATGAACCACCCCTAAAAAAATCATCCAAGGATTTGGAAGGACACTTGAAAATTGAGTTTTCTCATGTTTGTTTTCTGGTTTTGTTTTTCCCTTTTGAGGTGGTGTTGGTATAGAGGAAAATTCATGAGCCCTTGGAATCTGACAATTCCTTGGCCTTCCACTTAACTGGTGGGGACCCTTAGCAAACAGTTTAACCTCATAAAATAAAATGTTATAGGGCAATATTAGATAAACATTAGATATTAGATAAATATTAGACAATATTAGATAAACTGAGTACAATACAGTACTCTTAATGCTTGGCACACTCAGCAGGCAATGCTAATTATTTTCCACACTTCCCAATTTCCTGTCTACCTTTCTTCCAAACATACATTCCCATTTCAAGAATCCACAGGCAAGACAGCAAAATGGACCGGAAGTCATTGATTGGGCATCTATTCTACTTCTGAAAATTATGTAAATTCTCAGGGCCTCAGTTTCCTTATCTGTAAAATGGATATGATAGCATCTTCCACATAGATTTTTGTGGGAATTAAGTGGATTAAGTCATGTGAAGTCCTTAGAAGCATGGGCTCTAGAATGGAAGCTCCAGGAGAAATTTATGGTTGATTTTATATCCCCAGGACACAAAGCAGGACCTAGAACATAGTGGGTGCAGAATAAATATTTGAAATAAATGAAAAATGATGGTAATATGCTTGCTTCCCTGGGCCCAACACAAACTCTCCTTTTACAAACTATGGGACCTGTATGGATGAATGCAGGGCAGGGATTTAGAGATTGCATCCTAAGTGGAATTCAGGAATGTCCCCTGAGTTCCCCTGACTCGAACTGTATTTCCCGTGACCCATGACCTCCTCTCTCCATGAACACACCTGCTCATCTTGTCCAGGGGGCAAGTTTGTGTTAGACGCTTGCGCTTCTGTATTTGCCAGCATTTCTCCACTCTGCCTTCTGTCTGGGCACAGAGATGGAAGGCTGCTGAGGAGCAGTTGTGCCCCTCCCGTAGCAGGCAGGAGGCACTCAGTAAAGGACTCATGGAGTGAATAAGTCACTGTCCACAGTGCGTTGCAAATGAATGTTTTTATTATAATGAGTTCTTTCTTACAGACAAATTCTCAATACTCTCTATCCCGTTCACAGTAACGATACAATTTCCAGAGTAAGATTAGGTGCTACTACAGCATGGTCACTCCTGATGACTCTCTTTGGTGACTTCTAGCAGATAGAGTTCACTATATGCAACAGTGGGTTATGGATTTGGCAATGCAGTTTCAGTGTAATTGTTGTTCAGTCGCTAAGCCGTATCCAACTCTTTGAGACACCATAGCTTCCCTGTCCTTCACCATCTTTCTGAGTTCACTCAAACTCATGTCCACTGAGTCAGTGATGCCATCCAACCATCTCATCCTCTGTCGTCCCCTTCTCCTCTTGCCCTCAATCTTTCCCAGCATCAGCGTCTTTTCTAATGAGTCAGTTCTTCGCATCAGGTGGCCAAAGCTTCAGCTTCAGCATAAGTCCTTCCAGTGAATATTCAGGGTTAATATCCTTTAGGATGGACTAGTTTGATCTCCTTTCAGTCCAAGGGACCCTCAAGAGTCTTCTCCAACACCATAGTTCAAAAGCATCCATTCCTTGGCGATCAGCCTTCTTTATGGTCCAACTCTCACGTCCATACACGACTACTGAAAAAACCATAGGTTTGACTATATGGACCTTGTCGGCAAAGTAATGCCTCTGCATTATATACTTATATAATTATACTCTGGTCAGTATAATTAAACTGCTTTGAAAGCAAAACATAAGTTCAATGTGTTTGTATGATTTGACTCCTAACTGTCCCATGAAAATCTGTGAGTCTCTACATGGCCTGAGTTATATTACTACTTCCATATACTTTTAAGTGTGTTCCCTGAATACTTAACTTCAAGCTAACTAAACCATATATTAAAATAGTCCTAAGAAATCCTTCTGGGCATGTATCTGGAGAAAACCATAATTTGTAGAGATACATGCACCCAGATATTCATTGCAGCACTATTCACAATAACCAAGACATTACAATAGCAACCTAAATGTCTATTGAGAGGAATGGATAAAAAAGATGTGGTACATATATACAAACGAATACTACTCAGCCATAAAAAGAACCAAATCATGTCATTTGCAGCAACATGGACGGACTTACAGATTATCATACTAAGTGAAATAAGTCAGAGAAAGACAAATATTATGATATCACTCATCCGTGTAATCTAATTAAAAAAAATAATATAAATGAACTTATTTCACGAACAGAAACTGACTCACAGATTTTGAAAATAACCTTATGGTTACCAAAGGGGAAACATCAGGGAGAGAGAGAAATTAGACACACCACTGCACATAAAACAGATAAACATGTGTGTGACATACACACACCACTACATATAAAATAGATAAACAAGAAGGACCTACTGTATAGCACAGGGAACTCTATTCAATATTCTGTAATGATCTATATGGGAAAGAATCTGAAAAAGAATACATGTATATGCATAAATGAATCACTTTGTTGTACATCTGAAAGTAACACCACATTGTAAATCAACTCCAATAAAGTTTTTTAAAAAAGAAACCCTCCACACGCTTTGCTGGGAGAAGTCTGATACGGTAAGGGTGAAATTTGAAGGGCATGTGATGTTTTGACTAAGCCAAACCAAAGGAAACCCACTCCTTTCAGCTCCAGAGTGCCCTACTCCGTTTGCTGCTTCACCCTTTGTGATGAGCCATCAAAAAGTTTATTGTGAGAGTCACTGGAAGTGTCCAGCGGTGTACTGAATGAAAAAAGCCAGATGAACAGCCAGGAGAATGAGCAAGCCCAGTACACGACAGACACTTGGAGGTTTGCATGTAACTCCTCTCCCCAGGCAACCGTGGGGAGACAATTACCTGAGGACGCAACTCCCTGTTTGAGAATATTTATCATTAGAAACTGAATTAGCAGCTTCCACTGCCTTGATCCCTTTCACATGACAAAATGCCTACAATTTTGAAGGCTAATCATTTTCTCCTTGAAGCAGACCAAACAAAGGAGATTTCATAGTTCCTCATTTTAGCCATCTATTATGATTCAAGCATGAATCATCCTCTCTATTCCCATAATAAATCTGTCCCATAGTTAGAATGCTTAAGAACAGATGCACCCAAAGATCTTATTTGTGGTAGTATGTGTGCGCATGTGTATCCGAAAATGCCAGAACCTAAATATTTTTGGTAGTTTTCAGGACTGGAAGCAAAGCCACACCTAATTGGAGAGCCAGTGATAGTGTGGGACTGATGATAGTCTTAAAAATTCTCTGAAACTTTTTTTTTTTAATTTTTTTTAAATTTTATTTTATTTTTAAACTTTACATAATTGTATTAGTTTTGCCAAATAACAAAATGAATCCGCCACAGGTTTACATGTGTTCCCCATCCTGAACCCTCCTCCCTCCTCCCTCCCCATTCCATCCCTCTGGGTCATCCCAGTGCACCAGCCCCAAGCATCCAGTATCGTGCATCAAACCTGGACTGGCAACTCGTTTCATACATGATATTATACATGTTTCAATGCCATTCTCCCAAATCTTCCCACCCTCTCTGAAACTTTTTGACATATCCTGCCCCCCAAAACAATCTTAGAACTATGAACTCAAACTGTCAACTGATTTGTTAAGAAAAAACAAACTCCAGTTTGTAAATGCTTAAGCTTACATGAATAGGAGCGTCCTTCCTAAAACTGAGAGGAAGTCCTCAAAGGGCTTATCTTCTAACTCTAGTTTGTCATTCATCACCAAAAGGTCTACTGAGAGCATCACTACTGCCTATGCATGCATACACACACACACACACCACCACCACAACCACACACGGGTGTAGAAATAACCCAGGAATAATGGATAAAGGGCAGATGTGGCTAAGCCCTTCTATGATAAATCTTGTGCTTCCCAGGTGGCTGAGTGGTACAGAATCTGCCTGCTAATGCAGAAGATACAGAAGACATGGGTTGGGAAGATCTCCTGGAGAAGAAAATGGCAATCCACTGCAATATTTTTGCCTGGAGAATTCCATGGACAGAGGAGCCTGGTGGACTGCAGTCCATGGGATCGTGAAGAGTCAGACGTGACCAAGCACACACACACTCATGATAAACTGTCACATCACTTTAAATTAAAAGATCACATGATGGTTGAAGTAACATTAAAGATGAATCCTCCAAGCTTTTTGCAAGTCATCCACCGAGGTGCAGCAGGCATGCTAAGCACATACTGAGGACACCACAGCTTGCCCAGCCTTGTGGGCTGGAGCACCAAAGCACTGATTCTTCACTTCTCTTGGGTTGCCCTGAGGGATCTTAAGAAAGGGGCACCGTTGTGACTAATAGTCTCCAATGCACCGATAAGGGAGCTGACTAATTTTGTGTTCCTGTGGTGACACCTATGAATATAATCAGCAGGCTTGATAAAAATATTTGCATAAAATCCATATATGCACACATATAGTAACATGTACTGGTAACTACCTACCTTATAGCATATGTTATACCATCAATTATGAGTTTCTTTATCAATTTTCCATAGTTCAGAATCTCATACTTTCCTTCCAAATAATGGAAATACATTACTTTTAAAAATCAAGTTTACTTCCTAATGGCTAACCATTTCATCTGAAAAATCATTGGTCCACTGATTTACCACAATAATAAAACTTATTTCCATAATAGCACAGAGCTTTGGAACTGAAGCCAAATACTTTTCATTTAAAAAAAATTCTAAGTAATAATACTATATCATTTACACAGCATACATTTTTGTAAAGCATGTGGCCAAATAATTTTTATTGTAAAAGAGAACTGCAATATATGAAAAACATGAAATCTGGAGAAAGGAAAATACTGACACGAATCTACTGCCACACATGCTCAGTTGTGCATTACCTGGCAGGGGACTAGCATTAGCACAACACTGAAGACGTGTTCAGAGCTCCACTGATGTGCCAGGGAGGCTCAAGGTTCACATCGCATGAATTAACTGGCAAAGTGCTGCTTTAGGGCAGACAGACTCAAGGTAATGACGATGATATGACATTTAATTTGAGCACACCGGGCATTTTTAAATCTGGAATGTTCTCAACTTCATTTCCACATATGAGTTTTAGTCATTAGGTTCCCAGGTATTTGACCAACATCTGGAAACATCACATGATTCCTGAGATGCTGGCTACTTGACAAGACCTCCTGGTCCACTGCAGGGCTCTCTGATGGGGCTGACACGTGAAAATACTCCAGTCTCAATGCTAGGACCATGCATGGGAACAGCTTAGCTCAAGCCCTTCGCTTTCCATAACAACTATGGTTCCCAGAGAACTCTCTGGGGCACTCATTAAAGTGTTCAGACATATCAATCCATCTTCGGTATCTTTTAAAATGTCTATCATGGAATCTTAGTCCTGTAAGATTCCCTGCTGAAGAAGGCAGGAGAGGGGCAATTTAACCTTGGACAGATTATTTTAATAAGCACAGCATAAAATGTTTCCTCATATGTGAATATTACCATGCAAATTAAAAATCTGTTACTTCAGGCCTTCAAAAATTATATTATTACCTAAATCTTTATTTGGTTATTAACCAAAAACCTATCAACATCCTGGAGAATAATATTTTGCAGCACTGTGAAAAATTCTTCCCCATATGCTAGAGTTCATTAACACATTTCCTGGCTACCATTCTCAGATCCAACCCCATCAGAATAAACACTCAATTCTTATTTTCTTCTATTTGAAGCTTCTTCTCCAGAAACCATTCTCTCCTTCTCTTCTCTGGAGTCAATATCAGATAATACCTAACCACTAACTTTCTTTTGGAAACTTCCGCTACAGGTGACTTACTTTAGAGCAATGGGTTTAGAAATGGGCTGGTAATTAAAGGTACCATGATAATGAAATGGACCCTGTTTCACTGTTGTGGTGGCAAGGATTCCTCTTAATAATAGGTTACAACAAAATCCATACAGCATTTTAATGTCATTTAGCTGCCAACTAAATCAACATTGTTCATTCTCCTTAACTTTCATTTTGATCTAAATTTGGAAGCATAGAAATAAACAAGCAATTTTATCATTATATGCTTTTCCCAAACTTGTGACTATATGTTTTTGTACTGTTCTGACACAAGTAGTCTTTTTAAAAGGCTTGCATATTCATTGTAGTAAAGGACAATTGGTTCTCATGATTTTCATTGGCTGTTGGATCTGTCAGAGAACAGGATCCTTCATTCTTTCAAGGACTGTATAATAGTTATCAGTATTTACCTGAAAAAATAACAGTTTTTATCTTGCATTTAATTGCTTGGGCTCCAGAGTCCAATCCCATGTTGTAAGTCAAAGTTATACCATTTATCCTGTGACTTTTGCAAAGTTAACCTTTTTGTCCTTCATTTTCTATTGTGAAAATTGGTAATACAGAAACCAAGAAGGCTATTGACCAGATTCAAGTAGATAATTAATGCAAAGGACTTGAAATGTATCCATAGTATAACAAGTGCTTAATTAATATTAGCCATTCTTATTGCTATTATGGCAGAAGTGATATAGATGCTTTAAAATCACAAACTTCAATGTCCACTTGTAAATTCTTTCTTTCTCCACCTTACTAGAAACTGAATAGCCAGAAGTAGCAAACAGACTGAGAGAGAGCAGAGGGATTGTCTCAGCGTATAATTAGTCTGAGATAACACATTCACAGAAATCATTTGAATTAGCCATGATACTAGATTTCAAAAAATGCAAATGTATTGACAGACTGGGAGCTACTAGTTCCTATAAAGACATGAATAACTTATCATGAGCTCACTATCTCTAAACATGCTTCTGCAAATAACAGGGGGAAAAAAATCACTCACTAGGGAATTTTATTCTCTGGATACTTTGCTATCTTTGATGAAATGTCACCTTCTCACTTAGGTCTTCCCAAAAGTACCATACCCCTCCCACCTCCTAGCATAACTTATCACCTTGTGGTTTTAATGTTTTAATTCGGTGCATCACCTTTGCAATAGACTGAATGTTTATATCTTCCCAAATGTGCATCTTGAAATCCTACCCACTGATATTATGGTATTAGGATGGGGACCTTTGAGAGGTAATTAGGATTAGATGGGGGTCCTGAGGATAGACCTTCATGAATGAGATTAGCACCCTTAAAAGAGTCAAAGAGAACTTGCTTCTCTCTGCTCTCAGACATGTAAGAATAAGATGAGTCAGCAGTCTGCCACCTAAAAGACATTCTCACCAGATCCAACCAAGCTGGCACGCTGTACTTGAATTTCCAGAACCCTGAGCAATACATTTCTGTTGCTTATAAGCATCTCAGTCCATGGCACTTTTGTTATAGAAGCCTAAGCTGACGGAGACAACTTTCATACACACAATACAATTTGCTAGTTCACTCTTTAATGTTTGGCCTCCCCTACTTGAATGCTAGCTTAGTTGCATAAGGACTTTTCATAATTTTTTTTTCAAAACTGTATCCCTAACATTTAGAACAATTCTTAGTGCATATCATGAATATTTGAGGAATAAATGAACAAGTCCAGAAGTGGGACAGATAGAGCTTTGATCAAGTTAGTAGCTAAAGAATATCAAGACTCAGACTCCTTCTGCCTTTCCGCCCTGCCATCCTCAGTGTTGGCTTCATCCTAAGGTTAAAAAACCTGCTGTCCTTGGTTTTCTAACATGAAAAATGGTAGGTTTGGACACAACTGAAATGACTTAGCAATAATATTAATACAGACTATCTGAGGGCTAATGACTAAATTGAAGGAGGTGATAAATGCCCCCACAAAAGCAAGAAAGTATTCACTGAAGTCCTTCAACAGATCTTCCTCCATACCTCATTGAACAGAAATTTGATCACTTAAACTAATTAAGTGTTAAAAGAAAAGGAAATTTCTTTAAATGTTGGAGAAATCAGAATTTCCCCCTAAAATGGGGGAAAGGATCATGCTCCTCTGGGGTAAATATTAATGCTTGATGCCACAGTGTCACAGTCCATTGGCAAAAAGAAGCTTAGATGGGTAGACAGAGCAAATTGCTGTCAATCACATTATTAGATCACTGTTTCTATGCTTTACTGAGGTTGGCTAAGCTAAGACTAAGAGCTTTTAAAACAATTACAAATAACACTGTCCTTAAAAGTAGACTCACATTCAGTTCAAGTGAAATGGACTATTTCACACATGCTGGATTTAGGAAACATCATTCAACAACTAAAAGCAACCAAGGTCAGTTTTTCTTTGCATTCTGCAGTCCAGATGCTTAATTTGCTTTCAGAAAGACTGAGGCCTAAAAAACCTATGTGTGAATTAATACTGCTGCTGCTGCTAAGTTGCTTCAGTCGTGTCCGACTCTGTGCGACCCCATAGACGGCAGCCCACCAGGCTCCCCCGTCCCTGGGATTCTCCAGGCAAGAACACTGGAATGGGTTGCCATTTCCTTCTCCAATGCAGAAAAGTGAAAAGTGAAAGTGAAGTTGCTCAGTCGTGTCCGACTCCTAGCGACCCCATGGACTGCAGCCTACCAGGCTCCTCCATCCATGGGATTTTCCAGGCATGAGTACTGGAGTGGGGTGCCATTGCCTTCTCTGGTCACTAGGATTTCAGTATGTGTTTGATATGTTCATGTTACAAAGTTTAGTTGCCTTTTTGTTTAATATATATGCTCCCATTTCTGCTGGCTCTTCAAGTGGCCAAGATAAAAACTAAGAGTATATTTATGGATGTGAGAAGTGATGTGTTGAAATATTTTATTGGTTTAGATTCGGTTTGGTAATCATCTGTCTTTTTTTTAGTTCGATAGCAGATGTGAAAAGAATGAGTGTGTAAAAATGCCTTCTAGGAAATAAAACAGCACAACTGAATATCTATTCAAATATACAAGAAAGAAATTCAATTTGGGTTTTTTAATAACTAACCTTTATATGGAAAGAAATGATTCCATTAAATTAATACAGCCTAACTGTGAAATTTTCAGTATCTAGTAATGATTATATGCTTTTTTAACATTCATTTGCTATTTGACGTTTATGTATTTAACCTTGACATCTACCAAAGAAGAAAAGTAGTTGCCAGAAAAATGATAAAAGTGAAATTAGGCCACTTAGATCAAATTTAATATTTCTGATTCAATGTCCATATGAGCTAGAATAAAACTGATGAATGACTATGAATTGGACACTTAAACTTCCATAGAGAATTGAGAGTTATGTCAAAATTATCTCTTAAGTAAATACTTAGTATTCTCCCAGAGAACTGTGGCATGTATACGTACCTGACCAGAGTCTGTGAAAAATAGATGTTGCATAGGAACACATACCCTAACAGTTTATTTGGACTACCTTAACATTATAAATAATTACTTCTGATGCATTTACTTGCCAAACTGCAATCAGGCCTTCCCTGATGACGCTGTTTCCAGGTACTTTAACTCTCTTCCATATTGTCCCTTAATGACACTTCCCTTGTCTATTTGCCTTTTTCCATGGTCTTACACTTATATAATTTTGCAATTTATTCTATTCATTCACTAGAAGTCAAAGCTAAAATTAAACAGTTGATTTATCTTTGCTAGAAAGCCATAAAGACAACACAAACTTAGCAAATAAAATAGTTAATCACCAGAGATAAAAAAAAAAATGTTTCCAACACACTAAATTGACCAAATTTTGTAACACAACATCAGTAGCATTTATGTTTTAAGTTATCTGTATTGTGATCTAGGTGTTAGGCTCTGCAGACAAATCTGGTAGTAACGTGTTTCTACACTGCACACTGTGCATCCTGAGGATTTCCTGCGTGAAACATACTGTGTCTATTCAATAATCTATACAATGAGGAAATAGAGAGGACAGAGGCGAAAAGATCAAGGTATGCAGAAGGTCAAGATGTGAAAAGCTATTGGAGCAATGAAAATGTGATAGTCATAGTTTCATAGATGTGCTTTTGGACATGATCCTGCTAAAACAGAGGTCTCCAGCTCACAGTCAAATAAAAAGTAATCTCGTTGAAACATGTATTATTACCATATGTAAAACTGATGACCAGTGAGAGTTCAATGCATGAAGCAGGGCATCCAAAGTCAGTGCTCTGGGACAACCCAGAGGGTTAGGGTGGGTAGGGAGGTGGGAGGGGTGTTCATGATGGTAGGGACACATGTTATACCTAAGGCCGATTCACACTGATGTTTGACAAAACCATTACAATATTGTAAAGTAACTATCCTCCAATTAAAATTAATTAATTAAAAATAAATGCATGTAATTTATGTATATATTACATATAAGTATGCACATAGACATATAGTATATAGATATATAATATGTAAGTATATGTATGATATACCTTTATGTGTAAACATACACACTCTAATACCTTGTTATGATTTTGAACAAACTGTTACCTATTAGGCCAATTAAGAATTTTAAAAAATAAAAGTTTTCATTTTACCCTTAGAAAAAAAAAGTGATCTCGCTGGGAAGCTGTCAAACAGCCTCTTCAAAAAGAGCAGTCCTCTTTTGTGGACAGAATAACAAGCATTAATTCCACTTACATGTATGTTCAATATAACATTAATAAATGAACGATAAAAGAAAAGAGCATGCTATAGAATACACAGCTATATTAAACAAAGTGAAGTCACAGCCCAAAGACAAAAAAATACAAAGTCAAAAATACAAATATTCTTAACCACTGGTGGTCTAGGGGGGATTCCCAGGTAGCTCAGCTGGTAAAGAATCCACCTGCAATTCAGGAGACCCAGGCTGGATTCCTGGATTGGGAAGATCCACTGGAGAAGGGATAGGCTACCCACTCCAGTATTTGGGGGCTTCCCTGGTGGCTCAGACAGTAAAGAATCCTCCTACAACGCGGGAGACCTGGGTTTGATCCCTGGGTTGGGAAGATACCCTGGAGGAGGGCATGGCAACCCACTCCAGTATTCCTGCCTGGAGAATCCCATGGACAGAGGAGCCTAGTGGGCTACAGTCCATGGGGTTGCAGAGTCTGAGACAGCTGAGCAACTAAGCACAGCACAGGTGGTCCAGTGGTTAAGAATCTGCCTTCTAATGCAGGGGACATGGGTTCCATCCCTGGTCAGAGAGCCAAGATTCCACATGCCACAGGGCATCTAAATCCATGCACCATAACTAAGCCTGAATGCCACAACTAGAGAGAAGCTCACACACCACAATGTCACAAATAAGATCCCGCATGCCACAACTAAGACCTGATACAACCAAATAAAAATTTAAAAACACAAATACGTAAAATCATATTTCTCACCAAGGAAAGGCATTGAAGCAAGGAATGCACAAACTGTAAGAAGCTTAACCAAGAAGCCACTTATCTTTTGGCTGTGAGCTCCAAGAAAAGCTGAAGATGCAACACCATTGTACGCGTGCATGCTGAGTTGCTCAGTTGTGTCCGAATCTTTGCAACTACATGGACTGTAGCATTCCAGGCTCCTCTGTCCGCGGGGATTTTCCAGGCAATAATACAGGAGTGGGTTGCCCTTTTCTTGCCCAGCTAAGGGAAACACACTGAGTGCAGTGACTGCAGGGATACCTTCCTGCCTTAAGACACAGACCCCACTGGTACAGCCACAACTAGGGTGTCAGATGCAGTAGAATTTGAAAGCACATAAAGCATTCACACTTACTTTTCTGCTACACATTTCTACAAACCTAGTAAAATTGTCTAGTTCTGTCTTGCTTTTAGTCATTCTAGATAAGAAACCATGTAACGTGTATGCATTTGAAGTACTTATCTATAAACAGAATGGCAGTTGATTTTATGTGAGCAAATATTGCTCTTTTTCCTGTGGCAAAACACCTGAGGTTGTAACATGTTTTCTGGGATAGCAAATTCCAACTTTATAGAGGCACTCTCTAACGAAGAAAAAACAGAAAGAGGAACTAATTTAAAGCAGCTCTGTGTTCTGTGTGGTATTAGATAGCAGTTTACTTTTGATCTATAATGCCTTACATTTTTTTGTCTCTAGGAAACTTCATTTCGGCCTTGAATATAAAAGGGTCCTCATGTGTGAGAGGCAACTGTCAAATAAGTTTACGTGACCTGGTCAAACTGTATTCAATCATTTAAGGTGAAATAGGATTGTCCAATGACAATCAGATGGAGAGGCCCAGTTTCTTTCAGCCCTTATATAGACAGAGCTTTGCCACATAAAATCTACTACTTGAAACATAAGCTACTATTTGAAATATAAGCTTGTAATCTCACCCTCAGAAAGTATTATTTCTTAGAAGTGTCGTAACAGTAAATCAAATGGAGGAGAATCAGATGTATATATATATTATGATGTAAAAGAAACAAAAATTCTATCATTCATGAGGTATTGTAAAAAAATCTTTCAATATAAGCAGCCCCATATATGGAAATACAGTGGCAGTCTTTGAAACTAATATTGCAACAGCAGACGGTTCTAAGATATCAATCTTAATACATATTAGTAGCTCCTAGAGAGAGTCAGGAATATGCTTAGATGACTACTCAGCAGATATTTTATAAACTGATTCAGGCATATTTAATGGTTGGGTATCAGGAATAATAAGGAAAAGGAAATGGCAAACCCACTGCAGTCTTCTTGCCTGGGAAATCCTATGGAGAGAGGAGCCTGGCGGGCTACAGTCCATGGGGTTGCAAAAGAGTTGGACATGACTTAGCAACTAAACAAACATAGGAATAAACAATCTTCAAAGTTTCTATCTGTTGAGAGATTATGATTTCATAACTGCTCAAATTACTTACCAATCATCTATAATAATTACCACCTAAATTTAAATACATTATTTTTGTCCAAACAGATTTTCAAAATAAAATGGCAAAAACTGAGACAACTGAATAAAAACATCCTTGTCTATGCAAAACATACATGTATTTCTTTATTTCTTTGATGGTTGTTTCAGTTCTCTCGATTCAGCTTCTGTTTCTGAATTTCCTCTATGATTTTTGGTCACAAAGTCAGTTGGTGACTCATCTCCTCATTCTTTAAAAAAAAAAAAAAGTGGTTTGCTGTTGGATATCACAATTGTTTCCTCTATTTTTATAGTTTTATAGTCTTTTTATTTTAAACTTACTGAGCTTTCCTTCAGTTAAAAAAAAAATGTTTAAACTGTTCAAGGAATAAGAGGTCTATTTTTTCCCCCAAATTCTCCCTTTCAACCTCTGGACTGTCTGATATTATTTGTTTAAGAGACTCTGCACACTGGTCCCAGGCTCCTTTCATACAATGGTAGTTAAAGACTCAGACTATGAGAACCAGAAAATAGAATTTACCCCAAATACCACATGAAGAACTCAATACTTAGAAAACTTAAATGGCTTAGTTAAGACAAAACTAGCAAAGGAAGAAATAGAACTCAAACTTCTTCATCACCATTATAATATTCTTTCCAGTACACAATATTGCCATCTATAATAAAAGACCATTTGAACTTTTCAGAAATAATATTTGAATAATGTATTCTCTAGATTTGTAATTATCTATAATTATGTATGAAATACCATGGATAGATCTCTTGGGATTCCCAGGTGGTGCTAGAGGTGAAGAACCCATCTGCTAATGCAGGACACATAAGAGACACAGGTTCAATCCCTAGGTCAGGAAGATCCCTTGGAGGAGGGCATGGCAACCCACTCCAGTATTCTTGCCTGGAGAATCCTCATAGGCAGAGGAGCCTAGCAGGGTACAGTCCAGAGGGTTGCAAAGAGTCGGTCACAGCTAAAGCAACTGAGCGCAGCACACAAAGATCTCTTACTATTGTGAGCAAAAAAACTCGATACTGTGTCTGTGTAAAACATTGCAATGTGGTTTATGGGCTGCATGGAGAGATGATCTATAATAAAACACTGTGTGAACCACTGAAAAACAGGTACCTACTTCTTCAAGATAACCATTGACACGAGGTCATAAGTCAGTGCCTAATTGATTCTAACAGATAATGGCTCTTAATGCTCAGAAGAGAAAGAAAACTTATAGAATAGGGTGATCGGAATGGATTTATGGAGAAGAAGGTACTGAAGAATGCATAAAATTTAAAATTTTACTGTCAAATAATAACACTAACATAAAAGGGCATAAAATAAAAAATTAAAGCAAATATCATGTAACTACCTTCCTTCCTGCCTCATAGTTAACTTTTATGTTCATTTCTTTAGCCCTACCTTAGAGATAACTTCTCTATTAAATATGATGGCAGTCACATTTTTGCTTTGCTTTATATATATACATTAATGAGGGCTTCCCCAATGGCTCAGCAGGTGGCTGGCAATGCAGGAGACACAAGAGAGACAACCCACTCAAGTATTTTTGCCTCAAAAATCCCATGGACAGTGGAGTCTGGTGTGCTACAGTCCAAAGGGTTGCAAAGAGTTGGACACAACTGAGCAACTAAGCATATATACATACATACATATATATATATAGTTATGCTCTAAACAATATATTTTCATTTTGCCTGGCTTGGGATTTTTTTAAAATTGGAAACTGGAAGTATGCATTCTCTTTGTGACCTCTTCTGCTCAGTGCTGTGGTTTTACTATTCACCCATGAAATCTATGAAACTTCATTTACTTTCAGTACTGTATTCCATTAAATAAATATATCATTTATTAATTCACTCTTTCTTTGATGTGTTTTTGAGTTGTTTCCAGATTTTTGGCTATTAGGAACAATACTACTTTGAACACTTTTGTGTTTGAATCCTGGCCCACATAATCACCTTTAAGTATTCAATTGCTGGGTTATCAAAGTTATATTTAACCTTATAAGATAATGCTAATTTTATACCAAGAGGCTGTAATAATGTTCTTTTTTACCTGCTGGGCAAGTTCTTCCATGGTTACACCTCCTCATTGCTATTTAGTGGTGTCAGATTTTAAAATTATAAACAATCTGGTGAGCATGTAGTGGTTTCTCACTGCGGTTTTCATTTGTGTTTCCCTGATCACTAGTAAAGTTGAGCATTTTTCTTGATATATTTATAGGTCATTTGGAGTCTTTTCTTTCTGAGATGGCTATTTAGGTATTTTGCCTAAATTGTTTTGAATTGTACTTTTTCTTATTTTTTTGTAGGGATTCTTTACAGAGAGTAAAAATACACCCTTTTATAGATGGGTTTTCAGGGTCTAAGAGTTGGCTCTTCATTCTCTTAATGGGGTCTTTTGGTGAAGAGACAGTTTTAATTTTAATATAATCTCATTTATCAATCTTTTCCATCCTGGTTAGTGTATTTTGGAAACACAGGCTGAAATTGGTGCATTTCAGCCTAGTCAACAGCATAGACAAAATCATGAAACTTAGAGTTCGCAATATGTTTACATAAAAGAGTACAAGGAGAATCTGGGGTTGGTCTTCAAGTTCTCAACTGTCAAGTTAAAATCTAAATGTATTCCTTAAGCCTTTCCCTAAAGGACTGTCAGGAGTAAGTTCTGAACTGGGAAGACCCATGATCAGAGGAATGCTTTCAAGAGATAAGCCCTGTGGTATTTGAGTCTAAACTAGAAGGAAGAGACAGGGAAACCAGCTCCTAGGGCTGGCAAAACAGGCAGAAGACACAGGCTGCTCAGATGGAACTCTCTAGGCTTAGGAAACAGAGCAACTAGAACCCTCATGCATTTAGCATTTACACTGAAGGGCATACATTGGTCCGTAAGTGTGACGTCTAGAAAGCATGGCTATGAGACATGGGTGATATGTATTCTAGGTGGATATGAGGGAGGAAAGAGAAAAACATGTGCAAACATACAAAAGTATAAACCAATGAGGTAACTTGCAAATAGAGACAAATTTCACAAAGTCCAAGAGGAATTAACAAATAAGATTAGATAGCTACAGTGAGGCCAGAAAATAGAAAGATTCCAGGGTTTTACTATGCTAGATAAAGCTATACTGTGGTAACAATGAATCCTGAACCATGTTAACCAGTGTTAACACTGAACATGCTAACCAGTGGCTTAACATGACAAGTTTATATCCTGCTCACATCAAATGCACAGTAGGTGCAAGAGACACTCCAGGGCAACTCTCCTCTGACTCAGCCATCTGGTCTGCTTTGATCTTGTGGCTCCACCATCCCAATAAGAGGGCTCTTTAGCCACTCACATGCCAGACGAAGGGACTATTGGGGGGGGGGGGGGTTCTTATCCAAAATGCCATGTCTCAAAAGTGAGACAGCCTTGCTAATCACAAGAGGACAAAAAATGTAATCTGCCGTTGTGCACAAGGAGGAGAATTGCCAGTGAAAATTAGAGGAGAATTTATTAGACAAAGGGAGTCATCTGGAACCTGGGGAGAAAAGGATGAAATTACGTGCAGCTACCATTCCATGATGGTCCATCAGATGCAAGGGATGCTCTTACACATTCTCTTCTTTAATTCTCATAATAATCCTATGAATGGAGCATTATGTCTTAACACACAAAGAAGCTAAGAATCAGACACGTTAAGAAATGTGCCAAGCTCACATACCCAGTAAATAGATTAGGATTTCATCTGCCTTTCCAGATCTGTGTTCCTTCCATGACACTACTCTGTTATAACCACGGGCATAAAGATTCGTTGGGCAGAGTAGTTAAAGGCTATTTCAGGAAAGGCTGTGGAAGTTCTCTGCATGTAATGTGGCAAAATCTATAGTAAAGTGCTAGAATGGGGACAGACAATACTTAAATATTTGACTATTTAGGGAAAATAATTTTTAAAAGATTACTATATGAATGAATAGGGTAGGAAACAGTGATGATAAAAAGCTTATTTTTATTTTATCATCAGTCTTCTTGGGATAGGAAGGAGACACCATATAAAGAGAAACAGAGGCTGAAAAGGAGTACATGTTTGTAGGAAAAATTATAAACTTAGTTTCAGATATTTGAGGGAAATAAAACATTTAAGTATAACATCTAAGAATATGGATCTAAGTTTCTGGAGACAGCTATTGAGTTTCATTTATAAATAAAAGATATATTTAACAGTAGTTATATATTTAAATATTTAAATTATCTTTTTAACAAAGATAGATAAAAATCACTATAATTATATACATATTAAGAAGCTCATTTCCCAAAATATTCTTCATGTGTAAATATATCATCTTAAGATTCTATAATGAGCCCTATCAATCCCCAACTGAAAAGTATATATGACTTCCATTGCCCACTTAATTAAATCCAAATCCTTTAAGAAATAGGACATCTAACCTTCCAAGACATAGCCATCCCACCTTGTCTTTGTTGACACAACTGCCTTCTAACCATCTTCCAAACTGGTCAAACTGCCTTCCTCTCAGGTTGAATGTGCCAGGGAGTATTTGAATGAGTAATCCCAGATTCTTCATTGTTCTCATAATGATAAAACACAAGTTTAGGTACAGTACTAGTCATTTATATATTTTGATTTTTACCTTGATGGTTATAAACTATTAGCAGTTAAGTTGTAAATAGCATATGAAAATTTACTACCAGACAAGCCCCAATTCACTCTATGGGAATATACATGTCCCATTCAGACTGAAGACCTGTACTGTACATGTAAATTGGCATTGCTTTCCCTTCCCCTAGCAAAATGGCAGAGAGTCAATTATTTTATTATCAATAGCCCCAAACATGTGTATCAGAAATCTGTAGTTAGGTCTTCTGTGATCTGGGAAATCTATGTACTGTCTAACTCCAGACCATTTCTTCCATCTGTGCATATCCTAAAAAGCAATTTTTATGTTTCTTGTAGGCACATGTATGAGCCCTTTGGAACTGATGTGCACAGTATCAGGAGGTTTGTACATGCGCTGTGCTATCAAGTGATGGGAAGATTTCCCTCTGTGCCTGAGAGCACAGTTGGTCCTACAGTTGACAGTAAATCAGAAAAGTGAAGAATTCTCTTTGATAATTTTTACAGAATAACACTCAGTACTTGATTTTAGAGAATCATCACCACTCACAATGAGTGAGCTGCTGCACGGGTTTCCTCCCTTCGGGTAATGATTTGCTACTTAGGGTTGTATTTATTTGTCTTCTAAGACAAATAAGCTTCCATTCTTTCATCTTGAATGTTGGCAAAGCCATACTCTCGGATGTCTGACAGACTTTTTAAACCTCACCTAACTGATATTTTGAATTTCTGATGTTTCCCCTGTAAACTGCTTCAACTTTCCTTTAAAATGACAACTCCATCCCCCAGTGACTCGGGCCAAAAACCTGAGCTGTCCTGGCTCTTGCTTTCTATCAGAGCTTCACATCTAGTCTGGCAGAAAATCCTGTTGCCTCTAGCTTTAAACTAGACCCACAGTTTGACCAGATCTGAGCTACTTTTCTGCCACTTAACTGATCTCCTTGCTTTTACCCAGGCCTCCCTTTCAGACTGAAAGCCAGCAGCCAGAGTGACCGTGGCCGCTCTACACAATAGAAATGTCTCTATGTCATTCCTGCAATGGCGCCCCCATTTCACCCAAAGCAAAGACAAGGACTTAACCATGACCTACATCGTCTGGCCTCTGGGTTCCTCTCTCACCATTGCCTCCTTTTTCTCTTCTCTTCAATCACTCTTCTCTGGCCACATGGGCCTTCTGGATGTCACTGAACATCCCAGGCATGGTTTCCCTTAGGACCTTGGCAACTGACTGCACCCTTGCCTGAAATGCTCTTCTTTCAAATAAACTTATGATTTACAAGGGTTCTATAACAACATGCAAGTACTACATTTTTTATTAAGTACATGGTACTATATAAATATAAGGTTCTTTACTATTATTATTTTAATAACAAATATCTGTTGGGATTATGCCTTATTTCTTTAGAATGAATTTTATTTAGCTATCCATTGGAATCTACCTAAAATACCTCTTTTACTAAACAGCTTTAGTTAAAGCACTGGTAAAGTGCACTGGTTAAAAATTTAAAAAAAAAGTCACTGACACACTAATCTTCTAGGTGTGTGCCATGACTCTCAGTAAGATAATAATTACATTTTCTTAGTGCTCACTGTGAGTCTGGCCCTAGATTTAAAATCTTTATCTGTTTTAATCTCCATCTCAACTCTTTGAGATAGGAAATATTTTTTCCCAATTTAACAGATGAGGAAATTGAGTCCCCAAAGATTAAATAACATACTTAAACCTATAATCAGTAAATGTGCCAGTGGTCAAATCTAGGGCTGTCTCACTCCAACATCTTATACAGTTCTCCTTATTATACCTCACATCAGAACTGGAAAAATAGCACCATGAATTGATACAGACCGATCTGACATATAATTCTCTTAAAAGTACTTAAACTGTGTTGGATTCCAAAGTAGCTTAATGATGAGAAAATGATGAGAAATTGTTAACACAATTGCCGCCCTGTTTCCATAGAGCAGTCAAGCAAATATGGAAAATTCCTGATATATGGTACAACACATGAAAACAAAGTGCCAAAGTAAATTAGAAATGCAACAGGGTAAAAGAAACGTGAAACATGTCTGAAAAGACAAGAAAGAGTTCATTTAAGGGGAAGGAATTCCAGAATACTATTAAAAAAAAAAAAAAAAATCACAGAAGGACCGGGTGCTGCCTTTTTTCTGTAAGAAATGAGCTCCGATGAATCTGGATTACGAGATAGCAAGTCCAAGTATTTGGACCATCTAAGAGCAGATTCATGCTGATATGTTTCTAGTTACCAAGCAAACAAATGGCCACTTTATAGTTCAGCATATGTAGAGCTTTCTCCATCCTTTGCATTTGCCTGACATGTGAAAAGACAGCAAGTAGCTTTAGAGTTAATGGGAGATACAAACACATAGCAATGTCATCTGTGTTTTTCTATTTCTGGTCAAGAGAATGTACATGCTGATTGAGAAGATACCAACAGATACAGCTGTAAATAGTTTCCCTAAATTAGTGTGTGTTAAGACCAAAGAGGAGATGTTGTCATCTGGCTCAAGTGTCGAGCCCCTCACAGCTGAGGGAATAACTTAGAAGTCAATTACTTCTTGCTGGGAGACACTGTTGACCAACTACCCAATACAGACATATCTATTCCATTTGTTCAAAGGCTTTTTAGAAACCATTAACTCAAAGCATCCTTGTAACTGATACATATCTGCAGACCACAAAGTAGCTGGAACATAACGGTTAAAAAAAAGAATGATCAAGTTTCAAAATGGAAGAGTACACCTTAAGAGTCTAGCCATTATAAATAAAATACCATATTTTATCCTTTGGATGTCTAGGGAAAATACACTTGTCTATTCACTTAATACACTTCAGGCTTTGCTGAAGTGTTTTTCATTTAAAAAAATCTCTAATGATAGAACATTCAAAAATAATTAGAATCATGCTTGTTTTCCATACACACAGAAGGAAACTATTCACAGTGCTAAAGGGGAAAAAAGACCAAATGATTAAAGTGGTTAAAGGTTCTTACATCTTGGTGAGAAAATATTTAACCTCTCTCTGGACATCAGAACTCTAAGTTAGCATGTTCTTTCAGTATGCCAAAGGCTAACTTGGAATCTGGGAACAATTGTTTTGTAAAAGGAAGACACTGTCTTAGTCAAGATTCCATGGGCACATGCTGAAATCTTCCATCCATTTCTTTAATTTTATTCAACAAATATTTATTAAAGACCTACTATGCATTAGACATTACAATGAACAAGATTAGAGAAAGATCCTTCTCAGGGATTTTAGATTTTTTGTGAAGAAGGAGAACTCATAAGGGAATAAATGAGATGATCTTATAAAATTATAAAACAAGAAAATACTGAGATTGCCTAAAGCCAGGAGGAATGTGTGTATTATTCAGGACAGACAAGGTTTGCTGCACTCACAAATAACCCCAAAGTCTGAGCTGTGTTAAGAAAAAAGAAAAAAGGATTTCTTTTCCCCTCACAATACACATCATCACGGCTCAGGGTGGGGCTCGGCTGCCTGTCCTCTCTCAGGGACGCAGCAAGAGGGAGGCTCCAACGTAAAATGTCACTGACTGCAGTGACATGGGGAAGGATTTGCAGCAAATTACACACTAGCTTCTAAAGGTTTCCACCAGGAGAGTCAGGTCATATGCTGTCACATTTCATTGACCAAAGCAGGTCACACGGCTGCAACTAACTTTGCGGAGGCAGGGAAAGGCAATCCTACTGCATGCCTGGCAGGATGAGAACCAGAAGTCCTGGTGGAGGGCAATCATGATTATCACAGTCCACTTTGAGCAGCCATATCACAGAAGCCTTCTCTGAGGTAAGAGTATTTAAACAGAGACCTGAATGAGGAGCCAGTCATAAACAGATCAGCAAAGTAAGTGCCAAGTGTCAGGGACAAATCAGCTTCATGTGTGTGTGTGGGGGTCGGGGGCGCGTAGAACAATGAGGGTGAGGCCGGATGATAACATATGCTCTTTCCAGACACACGACTACTTGGAAATTTTCCTAAGAAAATATTCATAAACATAGGCAGACATTAAGTAATATGTCACTATGTTGTTTCACAAGATGAAATGTACTCAAGTCTTTTAATTAACCTATGTAATTAGAATGTTTAATCACATGAGAATATTTTACAATATGTGATAAGCCAAAATAATTAACCAACATTATTTTTTCTCTCATTTAAAGTTAGAGCAATATTCAGTTTCAGGAGAATGCACACTCATCTCTGGGCTTATAATTTCAAATTGGTATACAATCCTGGAAAGCAACTCATTATCCAAAATCATAAAAATATATATAACTTTTACATTAGTTAACTATATCTCTAGGAATATGTCCTAAGGAAATAATTAAGGATATGCCTGAAGATTAAACTATAAGTTGTTCATTGAAGTATTCCTTATAAAAACAAAAGGCAATAAAAAATTAAGTGCCCAAGATTATATATTTCTGAAAATCAATTGTTGTGCCTTAAAAGTAGGTTACAGATCATATGGAATACATAATATTTTAAATATGCATAATCTACTTTTAAAAAATATATATTTCTACATATATATATGTATATAAAGAAAAGATTTTTAAAGATCATTCAGCAAGATATCAACAATGCTTATTTCTGGGTTGCTGAGATTTTGCATGTCTTACACTTCTTTTATTGTATTTCCTACTTTAATAAGTATTTCTCTGATAACAAGAATCTTCATTTTTAAGAAAACAATTATACAGCACATTAACAAACACTACTATATATAAAAGCACATTTTTGTAACAGTTTTTTAACAACAACTATGTTTTTATGGGTGTATTTGTTGTGAAGTCGTGGTTCTAACCACATGCTGTCCCATACATGACAGCATACAAATATATACATACACACACATATATAAACAAATGTAAAAACATATATACTTGCACTGAATAACAGTAGGAAAATTTTTTCTTTTGTGTTGTTTTTCTGTACCTGAAAAGTTTACTATAATAGTCATGTTACTTTTATGGCATGAATTTTTTAAACAATATTAATAAGTCTTACTTGCCTGCAGAGTTTCTATCATGATTTTTCTTGCAAATCCTTGATACAATGCAGGATTTAATGCTCCCCAAAGCCACAACCCTCTCATTTTGACTCTCTACCTTACAGGGGTTCATATCAAAAGAGATTATCTATTTAGCTTAAAAGGATTTTCTATTTTTCTCTCACCATTATGTTATCACCTTATGGCAACTTTACATAAGTCTGATAACTCGATAAAATTCTCACAATTCATTGGTTCACTAAACAGACCATGAAAAGCAATAAATTCTGAAAACAAGTCTGCCAAACTTTAAATTATGGGTTAAAATGTATTTATTGAGAATCTATTATATGATGAGATCTGGGAGATATACTTGGGCTCTTCCTTTGAAGAATTTATAGACCAATGTGAAAATGTAGAGTGCAAGTTGCTCAGTCGTGTCTGACTCTTTGTGACCCCATGGACTGTACAGTCCATGGAATTCTCCACACCAGAATACTGGAGTGGGTAGCCTTTCCCTTCTCCAGGGGATCTTTCCAACCCAGGGATCGAACCCAGGTCTCCTGCATTGCAAGCAGACTCTTTACCAGCTGAGCCACAAGGGAAGCCCACGTGAAAAATAATCAGAATAATAAAAGGCATCACTGTGTATCAGAACACTGTTTAACTTCCAACATCTGAACTCCATTCTATTTGTGGATATGCTCCTTTTTGGTGGGAGGTAAAGGGATGAGATATTTTCTCTCCTGAGCCCGTGATAAATAGCTATGGCTGGGAATGTGGCAGAGATTCACTAAATACTTCTACCTAGAACTCTGGCACTGAATATCTGATGAAGGAGAGACAGAGTCTGAGAGAGACTGAATTTACCAACGGCAGTACTTTACAATGTTCAGGTACAACAATGCTCAGCCATGATTTTCTCACCTGACTGTTCTGCACACCTTTGCTTGAGCTTCCTGCTATCTAGCCTTTCTTATTTCAATCTCCATCTTTAAGCCTTTCTGTCAATACATTCTGTTGATTACGTGAACTACCCAATATAGTTCTGCATCAATTAACTAGAATCTGTTTCTGTTGCTTGTAATCAATAATTTGACTGGTATAATGGGATGCAATTACAGGCTCTGTAATGGTAATATTGGTTAACTATATTGGTATTGGTAACAATAAACTGGAGACTTAAGATAATGTTTTTCTCTTTTACATTCCCTATCAGATTGAATCTTTCCAAGAAATCTATGAAGTATGTATTATTATTTTTACTTTGTCAAAGAAAAATCTGAAGATTGATTAGTTAACCTGCCAAACATAGCCAGCAACTGGTAGAAATGAGACATGAATCTAGGAAGTTTGCTTCAGAGCCCAGGCCCTTGACCACTACATAGTATCCACCCGTCTTAATTACATAGTTGGGGTCATCCACGTAGGATCAATCTGTGAAGAAGGTCAAGAAGTTCTTAGATTTATATAATAGAGGGTCAAAGAAGAATTCCACGCATCAGAAAGCAAAATTTCTGAGACAGACATGAAGGCATCATGATGCATTTTGTCGGTCATAGAGGGAGTAGGTTTCTACTAAAATTAAGACTGTTTGGTGGTTTAAAACCAGACCATAGAAAGTTGTGAACAGCACAGTTTGAAAGTGGTTGTCTTAACAGAATGATAGTATCTAAGCTGTGAAAATGGTATGAAAAACACCGCTGAATTTAATGACTAAAAGACAGCTGAGCTTAAAATGTGTACAACAGACCATACCACAATTTCAGCAGCTATAAAAGAAAACCAAAATATATAACACTATAGATTGGGATTATTATCGGTAATACACATGAAATTCACAACTTGACTTGTTCATTAGGTGAAGGCAGATGAACCATTTGTCATACTCTTGGAGCACAAAGATCTAACAAGTCCTTGAACCTCACCTACCCTGTAACCTCTTCCCACAAGAGTCATTTTAAAGGGCTGGCTGGATGCCTTTAATAAGCCTTTGAGTTTTGTTCTAACTATATTAGAGTTAATTGGCTATTCCAGAGAATGCTTAGCTCGTGGTCATCATTATCAATATTTATTGAAGCTTTCCCTCTGGACTTTACAGAGTATAGTAATGTACTCTCTCAGAACACAGAGAGGAAAAGACTTATTTTTTTCCCTCACATCTTATATAGTTATATCTAGAATCCCTCCATTACTACCACTGTTATATCCCTTTTAGAAAAGATATAAGGAAAGCTATAATCAGTGAAAAAAATATGTGGAGCTAGTGGTAAAGAACCCACCTGCTGATGGAGGAGACATAAGAGACAGCGGTTCGATCCCTGGGTCGGGAAGATCCCCTGGAAGAGGGTCTGGCTATCCACTCCAGTATTCTTTCCTGGAGAATCCCATGGACAGAGGAGCCTGATGGGCTACAGTCCACAGGGTCTCAAAGAGTCGGACATGACTGAAGCGACTGACCATGCACACACGCAAGAGAGAAGGACTGCTTTGGCAAAACACCACCACTGCACGAGTTACTTTGCTGGACCACATTGCAACCGGGCTCAAAGCCCATTGGGCAGACTTAACTACATCAAAAACCTCCCAGACTTTGAAACAACCCAACTCGATGTACCAGACGGTGGAGAGAACCTGGCTCATCTCTGAGTTGCTCTAAAGAAGTTGACAGGTATTCTTAAGAGACACTGTGGTAAATAAAGCATCTCTAGAGCTCACCCAATCATACTTAGAAATAAGGAACACACATCAAACAATACAGCCAGATGACAATCTGTTCTGTGTAATCATCTTAAATCACTGTCAAAGAAAAGTATCCACACAAAGGTAATGAACTTCTCAAATCCCTGACAGGAAAAGGTCAGAAAAGAAAATGAGTGGAAGCGGCTGAGGAGGCAAACTGGAGATGGCAAGGCAGAGGCAGCCACACACAGCTCCAGCTAAGCGTTGTCACGTGGAAACACCACCCTAGTGTTACTGGATCTTCCAACTTTTCTACAAAAGTCAGGAATCCAGGTTTTTATGTAAAATATTTTGACTTTTAAAGGTTAGCAACTAATTAGTGTTTTTTAAATATTGTGAGCCAAGCTAAGTTTCTATGGAGTCTGAAGTCAGCCTGGGGCTGCCAAATTAAGACCACTCATCCACAGACATACATAAAATCAGATAAGACATTTTCTCTTAAATCTTCTTCAAACAGAAGTCACATGATCTTTTCATCTGTCTGTGGACATTTAGGTCATTTCTATGTCCTGACTGTTATAAACAGTGTTGCAAGGAACACTGGGATGCAATGAACATTTCTGATTATGGTTTTCTCAAGGTCCATGCCCAGTAGTGGGATTTCTGGGTCACAAGGTAGTTCTATTTTTATTTTTTTAAGGAACCTCCATAATGACTATACAGATGAATGGATGAAGAAGATGTGGTACATATATACAATGAAATATTACTCTGTCATTAAAAAGGAGAGAAATTTGTAACATAGTTTGATGAGGATGGACCTAGAGTCTGTCATACAGAGGGAAATAAGTCAGGAAGAAAAAAACAAGTATCATATATTAATACATATATGTTGGATCTAGAAAAAAGGTACAGATGAACCTATTTGCAGGGCAGGAATAGACACAGGGCGGGGAAGCAGGGCAGGATGAACTGGGAGATTAGGATTGACACATATACACTAGCATGTGTTAAATATATAGCTAGTGGGAACCTGCAGGGTAGCACAGAGAGCTCAGCTCAGTGCTCTCTGGTGACCTAGATGGGTGGTATGAGGGGCCGGTGGGAGGCACATCCAAGAAGGAGGGGATATATGTACACATATAGCTGATTCATTTTGCCGTACAGCAGAAACTAGCACAACATTGTAAAGCAACTCTACCCCAATAAATAAATAAGAAGTCACACAACCTTTTCTCTTTAGATTGATTGGAGATCAGTTTTCACCTCCGTATCCTAAGGGAAACTTCACCTACTTCAGGGTCTTCTCTCAGAGCATACTGGCAGAGCAGATTTCAGCCAATCTATGTATCATAGAAACATGGAACTGAGGAAGGATCTTAAATCAGAATGTCAGGGAGGTGATGTAAGATATAGAACACATTTAAGTTTGGATTCAGAGATATCTATGCTTAAATTCTAGACTTGCTTGACATTTAGTTTCTATATTTTCTCTCTGAGTTGGAGGATTCTCATCCATACTTTGAGCCGTGTACCACTAATGATGATTAAGTAGGAGAAAACCTATGTAAAATATCCACAGCACGTATAATTTTTAGAAGATTCTGAAAAGCTGCTAGTTCCTTGCCTGCTATGAATGCAGAAGGACAGATGAAAATGTAAGAGCTGGAAATAGACAGTTTTTCTCTCGCCTTCCTATAAAGTTGCAGTATTAGTTAAGGTTATAAGTACTACTACTAATTCTTAAAAAGTAATGTTAGATAAGGGCAGAACTTTATTTCCCTCACATAAAGATCTAAAGGCAGACACTCTAGGATGATTAATGGCAGCTCTGATTCATCATCTCTTTGGGGACCTGGGTTCCTTGCAGTCACCATTCTGCTATAGCTGGGCTATGACTCTTGTCCACATAGTTCAGGATGGGTGTCTGCCTTCCAGGCAGATGGAGAAGAGGAAGGGATGGGGAGACAAAAGGGGTTCATTAGCTGTCTCTTAACAGAGCTTTCCCCTAACTGCCATAAGATAGTCAGCCTATATTATATTGGCAAGAATTTAGACATATGACAATCTTTTGTTACAAAGGACTCTGGGATACATAGTCTGTATTCTGAGTGGCCATATGCTGCGCTAAAATTTGTCACTATGGAGAAAGGGAAGATGAGTTTTTTGGGGGGAATAGTCATTCGTGCTTCAGAGACATTTCTACCTAAGGAGGTAAAGGAGTAACTTCACATATGCCTATTCTCATCCTACTGATTGTCCTCATTACAAACAGATAAACTTCTCTCCACCTTTCTATTTCTTTTCATTCTTTTGGAAGATATGAAAGGGGGGTTCAGATTGGATGAAGCACAAGCTGGAATCAAGATTGCTGGGGGAAAAAAAAAGATTGCTGGGAGAAATATCAATAACCTCAGATATGCAGATGACACCACCCTTATAGTAGAAAGTGAAGAAGAACTAAAGAGCCTCTTGATGAAAGTGAAAGTGGAGAGTGAAAAAGTTAGTTGGCCTAAAGCTCAACATTCAGAAAACGAAGATCATGGCATCCGGTCCCATCACTTCATGGAAAATAGATAGGGAAACAATGGAAATAGTGACAGACTTTATTTTCTTAGACTCCAAAATCACTGCCGATGGTGACTGTAGCATTGGAATTAAAAGACAGTAGCTCCTCAGAAGAAAAGCTATGACCAACCTGCTGCTGCTGCTAAGTCACTTCAGTCGTGTCCAACTCTGTGCGACCCCATAGATGGCAGCCCACCAGACTCCCCCGTCCCTGGGATTCTCCAGGCAAGAACACTGGAGTGGGTTGCCATTTCCTGCTCCAATGCATGAAAGTGAAAATGAAGCCGCTCAGTCGTGTCTAACTCTTCACGACCCCTTGGACTGCAGCCTTCCAGGGTCCTCTGTCCGTGGGATTTTCCAGGCAAGAGTACTGGAGTGGGTTGCCACTGCCTTCTCCAATGAACAACCTAGACACCATATTAAAAAGCAGAGACATTACTTTGCCAACAAAGGCCCATGTAGTCAAAACTATGGTTTTTCCAGTAGTCATGTACGGATGTGAGAGTTGGACTATAAAGAAAGCTGAGGTCGAAGAATTGATGCTTTAACTGTGGTGTTGGAGAAGACTCTTGAGAGTCTCTTGGACTGCAAAAAGATCCAGCCAGTCAATCCTAAATGAAATTAACCCTGAATATTCATTGGAAGGACTGATGCTGAAGCTGAAACCCCCATACTTTGGCCACCTGATGCAAAGAACTGACTCACTGGAAAAGACCCTGAGAAAGATTGAAGGCAGGAGGAGAAGGGGACGAGAGAGGATGAGAAAGTTGGATGGCATCACCAACTCGATGGACATG
The DNA here is from genome assembly GCF_029407905.1 of Bubalus kerabau. Lineage (NCBI taxonomy): Eukaryota > Metazoa > Chordata > Mammalia > Artiodactyla > Bovidae > Bubalus > Bubalus kerabau. Next base: position 28,450,198 of record NC_073631.1, on the reverse strand, counting down.
AGTTTGAGTAAGCTCCAGGGAGTTGGTGATGGACAGGGAAGCCTGGTGTGCTGCAGTCCATGAGGATGCAAAGAACCGGACATGACTGAGAGACTGAACTGAAAGGGGATGCTATGAGTGGAGGGCATGGGTTTCTATGTTACAGAGCAAGTGCTTTTCTCAAGCTCTTTTGTCCATCTTTGGTTGCTTTTGTGTGTGCCTCATTACTTTCAGCAACAAATTAAGATGTACAATTAATGGGGGAAAAGGTTTTGTTTTCTTTTAAAAGTTAATTTTTGGAGCAGCACTGCTAGTGCTTTCAGCTTTAATGTACATCTTAAATTCTCGTGATGAGTGTGGAAGAACTAGAGGCAAGTCCTTCTCAGCAGAAGCTTGACCATTTCTTTCCTCACACAATTGGCTGTTATCTCTCAATTACAGACCTTTCGATTAAGAAACAAAGTACATGACACATCACAGAAGTGTACTACATGTGTGGTGAGTGGGAAGGGAAGGGAGAAAAGGAAAAAAAGAAAAAGGAAAGAGAGGCAGAGAAAACAGAAGGGAGGAAAGGAAAAACTGCCTCTAAAAATACCATAATCTCTTCTACGACTCCCCAGAAATCCAGCCATGAGACCAGAAATTATTTCGCCATCATGAAGCAGGAATTGAGTGGCTACTTATTGCCAAGGCCTCCTTCAGATGGAGCTAAAATTCACATGAATATAATCTCCACTTATACTTGTTCTACCTGGCCCTCTCCAGAACCAGAAACGATTTCCAAGGGATGCATTTTAGGCAAGTACTTTCTGTCTAGAACAAGGATCACATCATTTTTTATAATGTATTTATGTATCTGGTTTTTCAATGGCAACAAGGCTTGCGTATCTTATACATAGAGAGTACTGTATACCCAGAGTGGCTACACTATGTTCAAGAGATGAAAATGAATCATAACAAAGCTCTTCCCTTCTTTAGAATTCACATAGTGGTTGAAGAGTCAGGTTATGAGAAAAACAAACACACACACACAAAAAATACGTGAGTGTATGCGAAGATACACAAAAGAAAGTACATAAAAATAATTTTGGTGAAGGGGCTCATCATGTTGAAATTCTTCACTGAAACAACAGGCCAATGTGAGGATCTTAAATCACTGCTCTCCAAACCTCTTATGACAGCAAAATCAGGTCAGATATTTCCATCAGGTATCAAGCAATTTGAAACAAATTGTTTCAGTGCAGGATAAAGGGAAGTGGGGTTGGAGAAATTATCCCAGGAATAGGCATGAATATAATTTACACTCAGGCGTTTGTTCTAAAAAAAGAAAAAAGTAGACACTGTGAAACTATGCTTTATTTATGTGCACTACAGCTAACACTAAATTACACTAAAAGTGAACACCGCACAGGGGTAGCCAGAGCTATTTGCTGCTTTGTCAGGATGAGATATTAAAACAGAGTTGCTGGTAAGTTTCAACAGAGTAGCTAAGGCCACAGTTAATGTGAAAAAAATCATATACTTTCAATTTAGATCATCAGAATGGACGCCCCCAAATAATAAAGTAGGCTATGAAGTCTCTCACCTGCAATATTTAGGATTTATAAAATTACTATTATTCTGCCTAGACTTGCTAAATAGGTATTCCTTTTTGGAAGTGTTCCCCACACACATGCAATGTTCATTTTTAATAAACTGTTTAGAATAACACATTTTCTGGACATGTAAGTACATTGTGGGAAAATAAAATAAAATATCTATCACCCCACGGTAGGGAAAAAAAATTCATGACCAATGATAGACAAACTTCACGCCATCCAAAAACACCATTAATATCTACCAGTAAATCCAGGGTTCGCAAGGAATGAAAAATTTGACTTCTCTTACTTTTTTTAATGTCTTCGGAAAACGGAGGTCACTCTCAGTTGCAGAAGAGATATCCAATTGTGATTCACTCATTTTTTTACCAAAGAAATACAACATCAGCATATTATAAGAAATAATCAAAGTATAATTCAGTTACTCTGGAAACCATCATATCTTTGAATTTACAGATAATTATTAGAAAGGGTTTTCTCTCCTGATATCGACCTACATTTTTTCTATCAATCTGTCCTTCTGACAACCACATGTCTATATGCAATAGATAGACACACAGACAACGATGTATAATAGCTGTATACATAATTCAGTTGTACAATTAAAATATTCCCTCACATATGTATATACACACAAAAAATACGCAAAAACACCAGACATAATCCTTCCTTTCTTCTTCATGGTTATAACTAGCCCTTCCTCCTGAATTCTGTTTTAAAATTGTCAAACATGAATGCATAAACCCAGAATATGATTCTAGTCTCAAAGCATAGGTCTCATAGAATGGCACAATGTTGCTAATCAGTCTTTCTAGAAAGATACACTTTTAAAGTAAAATTCATGGTAAAAATGGGTAGACCCTTCTGTTAAATCTCATTGTACAAGTTATTTTTCCAGGCCAATTGTCCACTTTTGCCAAATGAATCTGCACTGAGAAGCCCTTGAGAAATTCAGATTGACTCAGTCTCATAAAATTGTAGGGTTACTATATCATTGGTTATTTTGTTTTGCCTTTGCTGGACTAACATGCAACAAAGACCTGATTTCAACTTTCTTCTCAATAAAATTAGAAAATCAGCCAGGCATCACTTAGCTTTGATTTGTATGATGTTGCGACCTGTTTCTAATTGTTACTGATAAATTCCCTATTTAGTACGGTAGGCATGTGTTGGTGACTTCTGTCCATCCAGTGAGTCACCCTAGAAGGTAATTTTTTGTTGACAAGACATTTTACTTTATAAAGCTTACTCTACTTTCTGTGTTAAAAAAAAAAAAAAAAATTTTTTTTTTTTTTCTATTTGAAACAGAGCCAATGTCTCATTCCAGGAAGAGGGAAGGATATCAAGAGTTTCCATGGCAATCAGTTGATGAAACTAAATTAGGCAGGAAACCTCTTCAGAATGCAAAGTAGTGTTGCAAAACAGAGGGATTTGGAATAGCCAGGAAGTGTGTCAGAGCAAAACGAAAGAAACAGAGATATGAATACCTCCATAATGTAAACTTTCCAACTTTAAAATAAACAACGAAAAACTCGCCTTTGTCCTGTAAAAATAAACTTCCAAACAACTGTCATCTCTCATCAAGTCCTTTGTTTGAGTTGGTTTTAGTTTTTTAAGTCTTATCTCTTGCAATCAACAGCATGTAAGAATATAAATCTAGTTGTTTATGTAGCTAAGAAAAAAAAAGTCTTTTACATTATTGCTGTTAAATTTAGTTTGTAACCCATTGTGATAAAACTGTGCAAACTTTACAGTTCAACAGTGAGGTCAGAAGGAACACGTGAAATTTATTTTAATGCAGAAAGAAAGAATAAGAAGATTCGTTTAAAATTTAAAAAATAGGGCTCTTTGTGGCAGCTTATATTGATAGCTTAAAAATACCATTTTGCTTTCTGGAGCAGAATGAAAATAGAAGACCTGGAATAAACCAGGGGTGCTTCATCTCCTACTAACTGCCAAAACTTCACAATAGTTTGCTTGGAAATATGATATTGACCTGGAAGAGTAACTATTTTCAGAAGCTCTTCAGGCCACCTAAATCATCTGAAGCCTTCTTTTTCTCTTTAAGAAAAAGGTTCTGTTTTCTGAATTGTATTTTCTGTCTCCTGAGGAAGGAGGCTGTTGTCGGAGCAAGCATTTCTAAAACAGATTTAACCCCAAAATTTTCCAATTATTTCTAAAAAATCCATGAATCACTGGATAGTCTAATTTTAGGTTAATTCAGTACTTATTTAAATTATGGGGTTTCTTTTCATAACACATAAAATAAACAAGAATAAATATACACTGCAGAAGAGGAAGGTTTTATACATTTTTACCTCCAATATCCTGGCCTTAATTTCAATGTGAATTTTAAAGCATGATCACAATGCTTACCATGTATAATATGAACATCGGGGGGGCAGATGTTTTCATACCAACTGATTGATGAAATTTCTCTAGCATCACTGGGCTAAGTTTTCCCCATTTTGTTTCACTTTTTGAACTAGAAACAGCTTTATACAAGCACAGCTTTGTATAAAGGTGGTACGTCTTCATATCACACGCAGACACACACTCACACTACTATACATACAGAGAGAACATGGTTTTAAGTACAGTGCCAGTATGCAGCATGTGCCAAGGAGATGCCCACCTAAGAATGTTATCAGAAATTTGATTCTTCTGGTCACTGGCCATTGGATCCCATCACTACCATCTTCCCGTATCTTTTCCCATTATATTTCCCAAATTGCTAATCTCACTCGTGGCAAAACATAACAAGATGCTTTTAAATACAACCTCTTAAAAATCTACTCTAACTTGGGAAGTGTTTTTCTGTAAGCTAGAAAGAAAAACCAGCAGGAGGTTGTCTTAGTTTGGGCTTAGCAGACAGAGACAAGCATCTGAGTGCAAGCGGTTTATGTGGGAAGTGATCTCTGGAGGAAGAGTAAAGGAATGGGAAAGTAAAATGAAAAGGAAGACCCTGCTGGGGATGTGACTGAGCAGACAAACCTGGTGGGAATCTGGGCTCATCCCACTGAGATATTTTAAGAATTTGTGCAGAACATTCCTTAGAACCAACTCAGCAACAGAAAGAAAGCTGGGGTGTTTATCCACCAGCTCCCAGCCCTTATTAGTTGAGGGTGATTCCTGAGGTGTTAATTTCCTCACATCCCTGGCCTGTGCCTCTTGGACCTACCATATCCCATGGTCAGAGAATGCTCTCAGGCAGAGAGTCAGGGGACACTTCATTTATCCTGAATAGCTGAGTGACTCAGAGGGTCTTAGGCACTCGGTCATGTTCAATTCTTTGCAACCCCATGTACTGTAGCCAGCCAGCTCCTCCAATTGATGTCTCCAGCATTGCAGGCAGATTCTTTACCACTGAGCCATCTCAGAAGCCCCTTATAAGTTCTAGAAATCTGCTATACAACAATGTGCCTGTCATTAACAGTACCCCAGGCAGTGCTAGCGTTAGTCACTCAGTCGTGTTTGACTCTGTGAGACCAGGGACTGTAGCCTGCCAAGCTCCTCTGTCCATGGGATTCTCTAGGCAAGACTACTGGAGTGGTTAGCCCTCCCTTCTCCAGGGGATCTTCCTGATCCAGGGATCAAACCTGGGTCTCCGGCACTGCAGGTGGACTCTTTACCATCTAACCCAGAGGGTCTTAAATGTTAACAATTCAGGTGTTTTCTAGTGTTGATTAGCCACAGTGTGATGTCTAGAAATGTCTCACAAAGCAGACCACGTGTTCCTTCAGTAGGACTGCATAATAAACAGTGCCTCTTTTCACATAGTCCCTGGGGACAACCACATTTTGCCCATAATAATGAACAGAGGTCCTCCTGACCAAAATGTCTGAATATATCTGAAGAGAGCTCTTTAACTTTGAGTTATATTTAAATGTAACAAAATGGAAGGAGACACAATGCGGAATGAAAGCTGTGTAATGTGTCCTGTATTGCTAACTTGTACATAAATACATATCCAAAAATTTAAACGAGTGCAGGGTGCAGTCATGCTGTTAACTTCTAAATTCTTTCATTAAAACAATCAGTGAAACTGGTTTCACTATCTATCTGGTCCTTTCTGCTATCTTTTTTTTTCCCTTAACTCTGTCCTCACACATTTCAAGGTGCTTGTCTTCTTCAGTGGGAAGATGTCAGAATGACTGCTTCTTTGATGCAGAACTCTTAATAACAACTTCAGAGAAAGCTGTTTCCATTTATTTTTACTGAAAACACACAAACTCTTTTCAACACTATCCCTAAAGAGACTGCTTTTCTTTGAGTGCATTTTTTCTCAAAATGCTTGCTGTTTTCTGTGCCTTAAGAATGACAATTCTTTATCCACAGAGCATTGCAATTTCCAACTCCATCTTTCTGATATACCCAAGATCATCAATGAGAAGAATTTTTTCCTACTTTGGCTTTCACTGGAGAAGGCAATTTCCCAACATTTTACCTCCACATGCAGAAGTTTTTAAATTCTGGAGCATTTTCTATGAGTCAGTAATCTACAATCTGTCTAATAATGCCCTTGGAGTTAGCTGCCTGAGGTTTTACTATAACAACTTCATACTCACTGATTGGTAGGAGAGGCTAGCATTAAAGAAAAGACACTGAAGAAATGATTGTATTTCTTTGGGCTCACCTAAAACCAGGACTTGAAAGTTACCAAAATATAATATCTGAGATTAGCACACAAAAAAGCAACATACAGTGAAAGATGAGACGGTAGGGCTTGAAGCCCAGGTTTGTGACTCCCCAGCGACTGACCCAAGGCATGTGATTAAGTTCTAACTGCCTCGCCTCATCTAACAAGTGCAGAACTGTCACCTATGTCACATGGTGTGCGGTGGCGCTAAATTGGACAGCCAAGACAAAGTGTGCCCCATGGCATCCTTTTACAGCTCTCAGCAAACATTAGCCCCCTTCCTCCAAAGCTTCATTTGTGTAAAATATGAGCTCAAGGAGTAGAAGACAAACGTTCAGTTCGATAGGAATGGAATTTAGTGCTTTTTCACACTGTGATGCATCACTGAAAATTTATCTTCATGCCACATTCTATTTGGAGAGCAATGTACATTTCCTTTTCTAAATGCCATTAATCAGCATATCTTTGCTTATTTCTAAATAAATGAATCTTAAAGTTCCCTTTAAATAGTAATAAGACAGGTGACTGGCATAAATCATAAATCTGAATGAAGGCTTAAAGGATATATTAATCAGGCTTGCCATTACTGGAAGGGAGAATAAAGAAAACTGTAAATAAATCGCTCTGAAATCAAATGACCCACCTGGAATTGCAACTGGGGGAATCTAGGAAAAAGATAAATTTCGTTTTGTTTAAGCACGAGTGATCACACTGCTTTCTTTTCATGCTTCCTCTACCAGATCTGCCACATACAATGAGAGACACAAAATATTATATGCATGGACATGTAAATACTATCAGGCATGCCTTCCTTTTCTCCTTGAGTGTTCTTTTAAAGGGCTTGACTGAATGGATACATTTGAGAATGAACAACTCTATTAACTCACCTCTTTATGACTTCGTCTGGAAGAATTAGATAGAAGATATTAATATCTTTAGTTTTTAGCAGAAAAAATAATATACAGAATTGATGGAGGAGTTTTGCAATATAGTTGTAGGAGAAGGGGATTCAAGGGAGAGCAACAATTTCCCCCACGTTACAGGCACATCCACCACGCATGGAGGGACTAAGTAATCTGACTGAAGTCACAAAACTAGCAAGAGACAAAACAAGAATTTTAACAAGGTCTGTTGGACTTCAAGAAAAAGTAGTTTAAATGTATTGAGAGCCTACCATATACCAGTCACTCTGCTTAGGAAGTTACCTGCATTATCTAAAACCCTCCACAACAGTTCGTTTTCAAAGGTTTTCAAAATAACATTTCCTAAAAAGTTAATATGTGCATAATAGGAAACCAAAAAAAAAAGTCATCCATAATAATAAGTAGTGTATCATTTGATGTCCTTCTAGGTCTCACTCAGGTATTTATACAACTAACCATCCATTTAACTTATGTGCAGAGTACATCATGAGAAAGGCTGGGCTAGAAGAAGCACAAGCTGGAATCAAGATTGCTGGAAGAAATATCAATAACCTCAGATATACAGATGACACCACCCTTATGGCAGAAAGTGAAGAGGAACTAAAAAGCCTCTTGATGAAAGTGAAAGAGGAGAGTGAAAAAGTTGGCTTAAGGCTCAACATTCAGGAAAAGAAGATCATGGCATCTGGTCCCATCACTTCATGGCAAATAGATGGGGAAACAGTGGAAATGGTGTCAGACTTTATTTTTTGGGCTCCAAAATCACTGCAGATGGTGATTGCAGCCATGAAATTAAAAGACACTTACTCCTTGGAAGGAAAGTTATGACCAACCTAGATAGCATATTCAAAAGCAGAGACATTACTTTGCCCACAAAGGTCCCTCTAGTCAAGGCTATGGTTTTTCCTGTGGTCATGTATGGATGTGAGAGTTGGACTGTGAAGAAGGCTGAGCACCGAAGAATTGATGCTTTTGAACTGTGGTGTTGGAGAAGACTCTTGAGAGTCCCTTGGACTGCAAGGAGGTCCAACCAGTCCATCCTAAAGGAGATCAGTCCTGGGTGTTCATTGGAAGGGCTGATGCTGAAGCTGAAACTCCAATACTTTGGCCACCTCATGCAAAGAGCTGACTCATTGGAAAAGACCCTGATACTGGGAGGGATTGGGGGCAGGAGGAGAAGGGGACGACAGAGGATGAGATGGCTGGATGGCATCACCGACTTGATGGACGTTGAGTTTGGGTAAACTCTGGGAGTTGGTAATGGACAGGGAGGTCTGGCCTGCTGCGATTCATGGGGTCACAAAGAGTAGGACACGACTGAGTGACTGAACTGAACTGAACTGAAGATCATACAGTTATGAATCACATTCTTTCACAATTCATCAATAATTACCAATTCAAAGTCCCAAAGCTATGAGTATTTTGATAACAAAGAATACATTACACCGACTCAATCAGTTCTGTATGGTAGGTATTCTTATTCCTCTTCCATAATTAAAAAAACTGTGGCCTACCCATTGCCCCAAACTAGCTACAGTGAAGGCCTAAACTAAAATTCAAATATGTTGGCTATGAAATTCTGTTTTCACCCACTCCTGCCTAGGAATTACACATATTATAGTCTAGAGATATTAGTATCTCAATAAATATCGATTATCTCATCTCTCAGTCGTTTCAATATCTCAATTGTGCTGATGTTTCCATCTTGAATTTATTCTGAGTCCCTCAACATAGATGGGTAACTAATGATTAATTTGTGACCAAATAATCACAGAAGTCATTAATAATAGAAAGAATTCTATTAATAACAGAAATCACTAAGAATAGAAAATAATGAAGAAAAAAAATATAGCAAGTTAGTCCCAGTCCTGACTTTTACTAACAGATAACTCTGACAGCATCCATGCAAATACAATAACCAATCAGCAGCATACTGTGTATACAAGTAACTTATAGAAAAGGAGTAGCCTATCTTGAGATCATAGACCAAAAAAAAAAAAGACAAATTCAATACAGAATGATAGTATGTGAACGTAGTTCAAATTTTAAGCTTTAATTTCCATTATTCAGTTCTATGGCTTACTACAGCCAAGTAGCTTATTTATAAAAAGTATGACTTACTAGGGGCTTCCCTGAGAGCTCAGCAGGTAAAAAAATACACCTGCAATTCATGAGACACTGGAGACATGGGTTTAATCCTTGGGTCAGGAAGATCCCTGAAAGAGGAAATAGCAACTTACTCCAGTATTCTTGCCTGAAAAATAAGACAAAGGCATCAAAAGAACGTGTAACATAGACAAGATTCTTCATAACTTAATGATGTGCAATACAATGTGGTGACACGATTAGTTTCAAAGTGATTATTCCACAAAGTGATTATTCCAATTATTTGCTTAATTTTAAACCCTGAACCTGGAGGATGAATATCTGAAATTCCTATGAAAATCAATAATCTTCCAGAAATGGTTTAACTATGTCCTATTACTAACATTAAACATAGAAAATAATGTCATTGGCCATGATACATTTATTTACTACTATGTAGCAGGACTGGGATGAGGCTGATATTAGTCAAAGTAGGACTATTTAATTAGCACATCTACATGCAGAAATAACTCCTTCTTGAAAGCACTTTTTAAATACATTTGTGTTACTACATTTTAAAAAAGGAAGTAAGCAATTTTCCTTCATTGTGTATTTACCATTCTCTTGTCTCCAAAACTTTGGTCATTCAACACATTATGAAATCATTCTGTTTATATTACCACCATTCTAATGTATCTTTGAATAGGATATTTTAAATAAATTTTAGATTAATTGTTTTGGGTTTAATTTATGAAGTGGGCTTAATTTCTGCTAAGGGGTTAACTTGATCAAATGAAAAAGAATTTTGAGTTTACTTTTTGTAACCCCTCACTTTATATTGTCACTGTTGTTCAAGCTCTCAATCGTGTCCAACTCTTTGTGATCCCATGGACTGCAGCACTCCAGGCTTCCCTGTTTTTCACCATCTCCTGGAGCTTGCTCAAACTCATGTTCAGTGATATCATCCAACCATCTCATCTTCTGTCATCCCCTTCTTCTCCTGCCTTCATTCAATCTTTTCCAGCGTCAGGGTCTTTTCCAATGAGTCAGCTTTTCGCATCAGGTGGCCAAAGTATTGGAGCTTCAGTTTCAGCATCAGTCCTTCCAACGAATATTCTGTTTCAGCATCAGTCCTTCCAACGAATGTTCTAGGTTGATTTCCTTTAGGATTGAGTGATTTGATCTCCCTGCTGTCTAAGGGGCTCTCAAATGTCTTCTCCAACACCACAGTTCAAAAGCATCAATTCTGTGGTGTTCAACTTTCTTTATGGTCCAACTCTCACATTCGTACATGACTACTAGAAAAACCACAGCTTTAATTATATGGACCTTTGTTGGCAAAGTAATGTCTCTGCTTTTTCATATGCTGTCTAGGTTGGTCATAGCTTTTCTTCCAAGGAGCAAGCATCTTTTAATTAAATGGCTATAGTCACCATCTGCAGTGATTTTGGAGCCTAAGAAAATAAAGTCTGTCACTGTTTCCATTGTTTCTCCATCTATTTTCCATGAAGTCATTGGACCAGATGCCATAATGTTCATTTTTCGAATGTTGAGTTTTAAGCCAGCTTCTTAACACTCTCCTCTTTCACTTTCATCAAGAGGGTTTTTAGTTCCTCTTCCCTTTCTGCCATAAGGGTGGTATCATCTGCATATCGGAGGTTATTGATATTTCAAAAAGCATGGTATTGGCACAAAAACAAACTCATAGATCACTGGAACATAATAGACAGTCCAGAAATAGAAACTAACACATTTGTGGTCAATTAATCCATGCCAAAGAGGCAAGAATACAATGCAGAAAAGACAGTCTCTTCAACAAGTGGTGCTGGCAAAACTGGACAGCTACATGTAAAACAATGAGATTAGAACATTCTCTCACACCACATGCAAAAAACATGTAAAAATAAATTTTAAATGGCTTAAGGACTTACATCTCCTACATTTAAGGACATCTTAAAACTCGCAGAAGAGAACATAGCCAGAATACTTTTGACAAATTGTTTTTAAGGATCAGTCTCCTAAGGCAAAAGAAATAAAACCAAAATTAAACAAATGGGACATAATCAAACTTAAAAGCTTCCGTACAGCAAAGGAAGCCATCAACAAAACTAAAAGACAACCCTACAGAATGGGAGAAAACATTTGCAAATGATGCAACCAGTGAGGGGTTAATATCCAAAATATACAAACAACTCAAAAATCAAAACAAATAAACAAGCAACCAATCAAAAATTGGGCTACAGGCCAATATCACTGATGAACATAGATGCAAAAATCCTTAACAAAATTCTAGCAATCAGAATCCAACAACACATTAAAAAGATCATACACCATGACCAAGTGGGCTTTATCCCAGGGATGCAAGGATTCTTCAATATCTGCAAATCAATCAATGTAATACACCACATTAACAAATTGAAAAATAAAAACCATATGATTATCTCAATAGATGCAGAGAAAGCCTTTGACAAAATTCAACATCCATTTATGATCAAAACTCTCCAGAAAGCAGGAATAGAAGGAACCTACCTCAACATAATCAAAGCTATATATGACAAACCCACAGCAAACATTATCCTCAATGGTGAAAAATTGAAAGCATTTCCTCTAAAGTCAGGAACAAGACAAGGGTGCCCACTTTCACCATTACTATTCAACATAGTTTTGGAAGTTTTGGCCACAGCAATCAGAACAGAAAAAGAAATAAAAGGAATCCAAATTGGAAAAGAAGAAGTAAAGCTCTCACTGTTTGCAGATGACATGATCCTCTACATAGAAAACCCTAAAGACTCCACCAGAAAATTACTAGAACTAATCAATGACTATAGTAAAGTTGCAGGATATAAAATCAACACACAGAAATCCCTTGCATTCCTATACACTAATAATGAGAAAACAGAAAGAGAAATTAAGGAAACAATTCCATTCACCATTGCAACAGAAAGAATAAAATACTTAGGAATATATCTACCTAAAGAATCTAAAGACCTATATATAGAAAACTATAAAACACTGGTGAAAGAAATCAAAGAGGACACTAACAGATGGAGAAATATACCATGTTCATGGATTGGAAGAATCAATATAGTGAAAATGAGTATACTACCCAAAGCAATCTATAGATTCAATGCAATCCCTATCAAGCTACCAACAGCATTCTTCACAGAGCTAGAACAAATAATTTCACAATTTGTATGGAAAAACAAAAAACCTCGAATAGCCAAAGCGACCTTGAGAAAGAAGAATGGAACTGGAGGAATCAACCGACCTGACTTCAGGCTCTACTACAAAGCCACAGTTATCAAGACAGTATGGTACTGGCACAAAGACAGAAATATAGATCAATGGAACAAAATAGAAAGCCCAGAGATAAATCCACACACATATGGACACCTTATCTTTGACAAAGGAGGCAAGAATATACAATGGATTAAAGACAATCTCTTTAACAAGTGGTGCTGGGAACTCTGGTCAACCACTTGTAAAAGAATGAAACTAGAACACTTTCTAACACCATACACAAAAATAAACTCAAAATGGATTAAAGATCTCAACGTAAGACCAGAAACTATAAAACTCCTAGAGGAGAACATAGGCAAAACACTCTCTGACATACATCACAGCAGGATCCTCTATGACCCACCTCCCAGAATATTGGAAATAAAAGCAAAAATAAACAAATGGGACCTAATTAACCTTAAAAGCTTCTGCACATCAAAGGAAACTATTAGCAAGGTGAAAAGACAGCCTTCAGAATGGGAGAAGATAATAGCAAATGAAGCAACTGACAAACAACTAATCTCGAGAATATACAAGCAACTCCTACAGCTCAACTCCAGAAAAATAAATGACCCAATCAAAAAATGGGCCAAAGAACTAAATAGACATTTCTCCAAAGAAGACATCCAGATGGCTAACAAACACATGAAAAGATGCTCAACATCGCTCATTATCAGAGAAATGCAAATCAAAACCACTATGAGGTACCATTTCACACCAGTCAGAATGGCTGCGATCCAAAAGTCTACAAGTAATAAATGCTGGAGAGGGTGTGGAGAAAAGGGAACCCTCTTACACTGTTGGTGGGAATGCAAACTAGTACAGCCACTATGGAGAACAGTGTGGAGATTCCTTAAAAAACTGGAAATAGACATGCCTTATGATCCAGCAATCCCACTGCTGGGCATACACACTGAGGAAACCAGAAGGGAAAGAGACACGAGTACCCCAATGTTCATCGCAGCACTGTTTATAATAGCCAGGACATGGAAGCAACCTAGATGTCCATCAGCAGATGAATGGATAAGAAAGCAGTGGTACATATACACAATGGAGTATTATTCAGCCATTAAAAAGAATACATTTGAATCAGTTCTAATGAGGTGGATGAAACTGGAGCCTATTAAATTACAGAGTGAAGTAAGCCAGAAAGAAAAACACCAATACAGTATACTAACGCATATATATGGAATTTAGAAAGATGGTAACAATAACCCTGTGTACGAGACAGCAAAAGGACACTGATGTATAGAACAGTCTTATGGACTCTGTGGGAGAGGGAGAGGGTGGGAAGATTTGGGAGAATGGCATTGAAACATGTAAAATATCATGTATGAAACGAGTTGCCAGTCCAGGTTCGATGCACAATACTGGATGCTTGGGGCTGGTGCACTGGGACGACCCAGAGGGATGGAATGGGGAGGGAGGAGGGAGGAGGGTTCAGGATGGGGAACACATGTATACCTGTGGCGGATTCATTTTGATATTTGGCAAAACTAATACAGTTATGTAAAGTTTACAAATAAAATAAAATTAAAAAAAAAAAAATTGGGCAGAAGACCTGGGCAGACATTTTTCCAAAGAAGATATACAGATGGCTAACACTCACATGAAAAGATGTTCAACATTGCTAGTTACTGGAGAAATGCAAATCAAAATAATGAGATACCACATAATGCTTGTTAGAATGGCTACAGTCATCAAAAAACCTACAAATAACAAATGTTAGAGAGGATGTGGAGAACAGGGAACCCTTGTACACTGTTCGTGGGAATGTAAACCGGTGCAGCCAGTATGGAAAGCTGTATGGAGATTCCTCAAAATTGTGAATCACTATGTTCTATACCTGAAACTTACATAATATTGTACATCAACTATACCTCAGTTTTTAAAAATAAATAACAGCTTAAAAATAGAACATGGAAGAGGAAGGAGGCAAGCATAACGCAGAGCAGAGTTATCAGATGGTGGTGGAAAAGAATGGGGAGAAAATGAGTGCCGTTAAGCCAACGCATCCTAAACAGAAAATCTTCCCTTGGTTTTCCAATAACCATGCTTACAATGAATTAACTTGCAGATCTTTAAGTCGACTTGACTGAGACTGGGCAGTTGCCACACTGCAAGCTCCTTCAGTTTCTGGTCATTTCCATTGAAATAGAGAGGAAAGGAAAGTGGCTGACAGAGCCACTCTTCCCAGCCGTAGTCACGTCAGCTAAGGCTAGAGAAGGGAATGTGGGAAGTTTTCTGATTTTTCCGTAGAAAAAGACTTAGTGTCAGCAGCTTTCTCTCTAATCTCGTTCTCCTTTGCAAACACCCCTCTCTTCCCATCCCCTTTCAGATGCAGGGAAACATTTGCCCTACAATTTAAATAACTTACAACAATGTAAATAACAGATACTCGTTTTCACGAGAGTGATTTTAAGCTGTACCTCAGGCCAGCTTCTCAAATTATAATTCACTTGGCTGATGTTACAGAAGACACCTTGGAGGTGAAGGAGAACAAGAAATGAGAGTCAGACAGAACACGGAGGGTGGAGCAAATACCCTAGGATTTCCAGAGGTTCAGAGAGCACACTGTCGTCAGAACGTCTACTGGTAGGTGGTCAGGGTCCATTCTCAAAGGGGAAAGTTGCAGGAAGTCTCATCCCCTGGGAACTTCAAAATCCTGTCAGCTGGTGGGCAGGGCAGGGACAGGAGCTGAGTCCTCATCCCTCCCCTTGGCCAGGAAGGCCAGGCAGCCACACAGTCTGTTACATGGATGTGTTTTGCAGGAGGCAAGTCACAGCTGAGGACAAGAATGCTGAAGTCAGGATTGTTCCTATAACTTTCCACACAGCATCCTCATGAGGGTGATTCCAGGAATCCCTGGGGACAGCAATCCAGGGATGCTCAAGTCCATGATATAAAATGAATACAGTTGCCCCTCCTTACCTGTGGATGTGGAAATTCATTAACTGAAGGGTGGGGAAGGGGCACAGGGGACAGTGCTGAGGGGCAAAGGAATATTCCACAAAAATCCTAAAATGCAGTGGTGGTGTTTTCCCCAACACTACCCCAGAGCAAGATTTTGAAGTACATGAAAGAGAAAAGGACTACAGTTTGGTTGATTAAGACTTTGCCTCAGTCATATTTCAGTCATACTTCCTTTTGGAGACATGGAAGTCTTTAGGGTAATACTCTATTTACAATATAAATCTGATTTTCCTTATTAGCTATTCAGCTTTTTCTTGACAAATTAACATTTGATACTTGATAATTCTATTTAGAGACTTTGTTAAGGGGAAAACAGCCCTCTACAAATGACTAAATTCCCTAAGCTTACCTCAGACATAATTATTTGACAGAAGGTACAGATTGCTTTGGTATTTTGGTAAATGGGATTAAGGTTTGTAGGATTCTCTCTCTCATGAACAAGAAAATAGCTGAGGGCAAATGGGTTGAATGGAAAGCTCTTTTAAAATACTGAGTGCCCAGGAAATAGCTCTCCTGCCGTACTGAAAAGTTCCTTTTGGGCTTTTCTTTGCAGACTTCGGTTCTACAGAGCTGTATTCTGATACAGAAAAATAGCACTCTATTTATTATCTCAGACTACATCTCTAAGCAGGGCTGAACAGAAAGAATTCTAATGCCACTTCCTGTCTCCCTGCGTTAGCTCTAATACTTCGGTGATGACCGCAAAATAGATGGTGTAGATTATAAAGCACCAGCTAGTGTAGGCCAGTGGATCCTGTTTCAGTTTGAAACAGCAAAATGCCACTAATCCAATTAAGAAAGTTCAGCTTCCCAGGGCACTGAAAGAAAATGTCTCTCAGGAGAGATTTGAACGTGATAGAATTAAGGCTTGATCCTCTCCAGTACATTTTGTGGACCTGTTAGTCAGGAAAATAATTAGAGATCATCAAAAAACCATATATATGTGCAAATGTGTTTACAAGAAATTTGATAAAGCATTGTTTTCCCCACCATCTTGTGAACTAAGAGCATTGCCACATACATATCTTCACGTGTGGTTTTCTACTCCCTCAGCTTTTCTTGTTAAAACCATATGCTAACACTTAACCCAGAACTTACCTCTTTTGTGAAAATTTTCCCAGTCTAGGATTTTAACATTTATTCTACTTCCTACTTCCTATAATAACCACTGCATGCTACTGTTTACCTTATCATTTGCAAGTTCCTATTCACTCATTCATTCACTTATCTAGTTAACACATATGTATTCAAAGCTCACACTGTGCTGGTCATTACACGAGTTCCTAGATATACATTGGTGATGAAAACAGAGGCAGTGCTGAAAGAGCTTAAACTGTGCAAAGTTCTAGCCAAACAAACACAACACCAGGGGGCTGGAGGGGAAGACACGGGAGAGGTAATTAAACTGGGTGAGCAGGCAAGGTGGGTGATGATGAACATCTGTCCCTAGGGGCTGCCCAATATCCTGTGAATACCCTCCCTACATGGTTTTCTGCGCTAGGAAAATAGCCCTCTTAAGCTGGAAATGAAAACCCTACCACATAGGACAATAAAACTGTTGTGCATCTTCAGATTCCTTCAACTGCCTGCTTCCTTCAGAAGGTGGTCCCCAGTTTTGGGCTGTGTCATCCCTGAGATGCAGCTCTGGCCTATACAGTCCACATCAAACCCTCTCCTCATTCCTACATTAAAGACAAAAGTTATACCTCCTGCTGGGGCAGTCATCTTACAATCCTGAGATAACATAAGAATACTCACAAAGACAAAATGCACACAAGGACTCATAGATACACTGTTTTTAGAGTCACCAAGGTCTAAAACAGAACCTATACCATAACAAGTGTATAAAGAAGTATTTAACAAATGAGATTACCCACTTGCACAAAGAGAGGATATGGCAATAATTTCTAGAAAATGCTTTATGCTGTATTTGAGATAAGATTCGGGAAAATTGTCAGCCCAGTTGAACACTTTCTAAAATCTCCACAAATTTAGCAGTTACTGAAACTTTCCATAGATTTCAAGTTAAAGATCTCTACTCTCTAGGTAGCATAGTAAACCTCAAGATTTAACTTTAGACCCCACTAACACTAACCTAGGGAGAAGGCAATGGCACCCCACTCCAGTACTCTTGCCTGGAAAATTCCATGGACAGAGAAGCCTGGTGGGCTGCAGTCCATGCGGTCGCTAAGAGTCGGACACGGCTGAGAGACTTCACTTTCACTTTCACTTTTCGCTTCCATGCATTGGAGAAGGAAATGGCAACCCACTCCAGTGTTCTTGCCTGGAGAATCCCAGGGATGGGGAAGCCTGGTGGGCTGCCGTCTATGGGGTTGCACAGAGTTGGACATGACTGAAGCGACTTAGCAGCAGCAGCAGCAACACCAACCCACAGGCATCAGATTTACTCTCTTAGCCAAGGTAGCAAGTAGAGAGAGATCGTTCCTTCTCTTACGCCAGTGGAGGAAGCATGGCTGCCTCCTGTGAGCAGGTTCACGGAGCAGTAAACCAGAGTTAAGTCACTGGCTGACATTATTTATCTTAGCAGTTTCTTGAGGAAATGAATGCTTGAAGTCCAAGTTTCCCAAATGCAGCTCTGCCATAAGTATTTATCAGTATCAGTTCAGTTCAGTTCAGTCACTCAGTCATGTCCGACTCTGTGACCCCATGAATTGCAGCACGCCAGACCTCCCTGTCCATCATCAACTCCCGGAGTTCACTCAAATGAGATAGCCATCCAGCCATCTCATCCTCTGTTGTCCCCTTCTCCTCCTGCCCCCAATGCCTTCCAGCATCAGAGTCTTTTCCAATGAGTCAACTCTTCGCACGAGGTGGCCAAAGTACTGGAGTTTCAGCTTTAGCATCGTTCCTTCCAAAGAACACCCAGGACTGGTCTCCTTTAGGATGGACTGGTTGGATCTCCTTGCAGTCCAAGGGACTCTCAAGAGTCTTCTCCAACACCACAGTTCAAAAGCAACAATTCTTCAGCCCTCAGCCTTCTTCACAGTCCAACTCTCACATCCAGACATGACCACTGGAAAAACCATAGCCTTGACTAGATGGACCTTTGTTGGCAAAGTAATGTCTCTGCTTTTGAATATGCTATCTAGTATACTTCCATATAAAAATGTTGCCCATTGGTATGCTCTGTCTATATAACTAGAATACATTTCAATTACTGATTATTTGTTATTTCAGCCAAACTTCTTTTAAATTAATATTGCTTTGGAGATCAGTCTCCCATTTTATATTTTGTCCCTTTTCACTGTACTTGAATAATGCATGAGTGGAATAGTGAAAGTTTTTTTTTTTTTTTTTAACTCAATTTCCCACTATCTACATGTAGGAGAATGAATAAACCGAGGGAAAATATTTTTCTTTTTTAATTGACACCTTTGAGATTTTCCTCTCTAGCATTCTCTGAAATTAAGTTAGTTCATTCCAACAGACACCAGAGAGAGAAAAACATTCTTGTCATTAAGACAAGAAAATATGCACATAAAATTAATCGTGAAAATGTACTCATGGTTATATGGGTTAGCACAGTCCAAGAACCAATATTCCATTTGGTCTTGCCCATAAAGTCAATGTCTGGGGAAAAGAACTAATAATTGAAATTCTAATTCATGTTTTCTGGTACAGTAGAGCATTTTTTTTAAAACAGCTTATGCTAATTACATTCAGATGCATTAACATTATGATATTATTAAAAGTGAGAGGAAGAAGACAAGTCAAATTCCATTATCACAAATGAGGTTTTATGTTTCCATGCTAGAACAGTTAGCTTCTTCATTACACAAAACTGTCATATAAATGATGAGCTAAATTCCAGGACAGAGGTGGAGCTTATCACCAAAATGACTGAGACAATGATGTCCCATTGAACTGTGTACTGAATAGGCTTATGAAAATTATGTATTGGGACTCACAACTAAAATATAGTATGCCATACTAATAACTAATGAGTTATATAAAATGTAGACTAGTAGAAGTCTAGTAGTAAAATGATATTCTATTTATACACTGTAGTAAAAAAATAATAATAATAGAATAATGTCACTAGGACCTGTATCCCACACCGGAGAAAAAATATCAAAGGAGATGAGCTCACACAGAGATATATATACTTAAGCAAAGCCCTTTTTGAGAAGTGCTAAAACTAAAGCATTCAATTTTTCAATAAAAATTCTACCACTTTGCCTTGTCCCCTTAAGGCTCACTCATTTCTGAACAAATCTATGTCATCTAGATAACCATTATGTTGTTGTCATTTAGTCGCTAAGTTGTGTCCAGCTGTTTTGTGACCCTATAGATGCTAGCCTACCAGGATCCTCTGTCCATGGGATTTCTCAAGCAAGAATACTGGAGTGTGTTGCCATTTCCTTCTCCAGGACCCAAGGACTGAACTTGTATCTTCTGCATTGGCAGGTGGGTTCTTTACCACTGAGCCACCAGAATAGTATCATACGCTATGCAAAAATGAAAGATGACTAGGTTTCCACGTAGAGCCTGTGAGTCTTGGCCTTATGTTCTGTTTTTAACTATGTAAGGCAGCTGTTAGAAAGTCTTGTGTTATTAAACTGCATTGTATTAGGACAACTTTCCAACTGCCGTATGTCTATGTACGTGATACAAACAATACAAGCATGAAACTGTATAGTCAGGTATATTGTATGACAGACACTATATATGGAAAGAGGAAAAAGAGGATTTAGGGCGATGGTAGGACCTGAGCTGGATCTTGAAGGGTAGTTAGGATGTAAAAAGGTTTAGCAAAGACAAACAGCCAATTTGTCTAACTTAATTAATATATACAACAGAATGTTACTCAGCCATAAAAAAAGAATGAAATAATTTCATACGCAGGAACATGGAGGACCTAGAGATTCTCACACTAAGTGAAATAAGCAAGAAAAAGACAAGTATCATATGATATCACATAGATGTGGAATCTAAAAGAAAAATACAGATGAACTCATTTATAGAACAGAAATAGACAAACAGAAATCAAACTATGGTTACCAAAGAGGTAAGTGGGGGATGGATAAATTAGGAGTCTGGGATTAATGTATACACACTATGTATATAAAAATGGCAGAAAGTGAAGGGGAACTAAAGAGCCTGTTGATAATAGTGAAAGAAGAGAGTGAAAAAGCTGGCTTAAAACTCAGCATTCAAAAAACGAGGATCATGGCATCCAGTTCCATCACTTCATGGCAAACAGATGGTTAAACAATGGAAATAGTGACAGACTGTTTTCTTGGGCTAAAAAATCACTGTGGACAGTAACTGAAACCATGAAATTAAAAGACACTTGCTCCTTGGAAGAAAAACTATGGCAAACCCATACAGCATATTAAAAAGCAGAGACATTTCTTTGCTGACAAAGGTGCATATAGTCAAAACTATGGTTTTTCCAATAGTCGTGTACAAATGTGGGAGTTGGACCATAAAGAAGGCTGAGTGCCGAAGAACTGTTATTTCAAACCACAGTCCCAAGAAAACTCTTAAGAGACCCGTAAGGATTGCAAGGAGATCCAACCAGTCCATCCTAAAGGAAATCAGTCCTGAATATTCATTGGAAGGACTGAAGCAGAAGCTGAAGCTCCAATATTTCGGCCACTTGATGTGAAAAGCCAACTCATAGGAAAAGACCCTGATGCTGGGAAAGACTGAAGCCAGGAGAAGGGGGAGACAGAGGATGAGATGGTTGGATGGCATCACTGATTCAATGGACATGAGTTTGAGCAAACTTGAGGAGATAGTGAAGGACAGGGAAGCCTGGCTTGCTGCAGTCCATGTGTCAGACACGACGGAGAGACTGAACAACAACAGCAGCAATATATAAAAAGGATAACCAATGAGAATCGGCTGTAAGAACTGTACTCAGTATTCTGTAGTAACCAATAAGGGAAAAGAATCAGAAAAAATAGGTATCTATATGTATATGTAGCTGAGTACTATGCTGTATACCTGAAACTAACACAACATTGTAAATCAGCTATACTTCAAGTAAGAGAAAAAAAATTAGAAAGTTGAAAAAAACTAATATAGATAATAAATAAACATAATGATAAATTTAAATTCTCTTGTGGTTTAATTTATTAGTGTAAACTTTATTTTGTGACACTATGAATAAACTGTGGAAAATTCTGAAAGAGATGGGAATACCAGACCACCTGACCTGACTCTTGAGAAACCTATATGCAGGTCAGGAAGCAACAGTTAGAACTGGACATGGAACAACAGACTGGTTCCAAATAGGAAAAGGAGTACGTCAAGGCTGTATATTGTCACCCTGCTTATTTAACTTATATGCAGAGTACATATTTAACTTATATGCAGTGTTTCATGAGAAACGCTGGGCTGGAAGAAGCACAAGCAGGAATCAAGATTACCGGGAGAAATATCAATAACCTCACATATGCAGATGACACCACCCTTATGGCAGAAAGTGAAGAGGAACTAAAAAGCCTCTTGATGAAAGTGAAAGCGGAGAGTGAAAAAGTTGGCCTAAAGCTCAACATTCAGAAAACGAAGATCATAGCACTGGTCCCATCACTTCATGGGAAATAGATGGGGAAACAGTGGAAACAGTGTCAGACTTTATTTTGGGGGGCTTCAAAATCACTGCAGATGGTGATTGCAGCCATGAAATTAAAAGATGCTTACTCCTTGGAAAAAAAGTTATGACCAACCTAGATAGCATACTGAAAAGCAGAGACATTACTTTGCCAACAAGGTCCATCTAGTCAAGGCTATGGTTTTTCCAGTGGTCATGTATGGATGTGAGAGTTGGACTGTGAAGAAAGCTGAGCACCGAAGAATTGATGCTTTTGAACTGTGGTGTTGGAGAAGACTCTTGAGAGTCCCTTGGACTGCAAGGAGATCCAACCAGTCCATTCTAAAGGAGATCAGTCTTGGGTGTTCTTTGGAAGGAATGATGCTGAAGCTGAAACTCCAATACTTTGGCCACCTCATGTGAAGAGTTTACTCATTGGAAAAGACTCTGATGCTAGGAGGGATTGGGAGCAGGAGGAAAAGGGGACGACAGAGAATGAGATGGCTGGATGGCATCACCGACTCAATGGACGTGAGTTTGGGTGAACTCCGGGAGTTGGTGATGGACAGGGAGGCCTGGCGTGCTACGATTCATGGCGTTGCAAAGAGTCAGACACGACTGAGTGACTGAACTGAACCGAACTGAACTGATGACATCTTTATATATTTTGTCTTCAGTTATCTTTATTTTTCAGAGCCCCTCTGTTTTCTACATAATTTTTCTACAAAAACACTCTCTTCACACTTTCAGTAATTTCTATCTTTTTTGTGAAGAAATTTTGAATTTCAAGCATTTTGGTAAATCAGAGCCTCACACACAGACTAGATTTATGATCCTGTACAGAACTTCTTTCACTGAATTGAATTCCACCACCACATTATAATGATAGCCATACGACTATTACTACATTTGTACCTATTAGGGAAAAGCTGTATCTTATATACTTTATACATATGCTCTAGATATCTTCTATAGTACATCATATCTTTTTTATAATAAAGATATAAAGGAAATGTTTCTCTCAGGGTTCAGCATGACAGAAAGCTCTGCTTCTCCTGAACAAAAGATTTTCTTTCATTTTATAATCACAACGAACCTAAATACAAATCAATGTCCCTCTCTTCTTTTAGAAAAAGAATGGAAGAAAAGCTAAATTGATTATAGACCATTATCTCTCAGTAAATGGCAGATGGTCAAAATATTTCACCCAACCTTATCATATTAGAGCCAGTTCAATTCCGCCCAGCTAAACTCTACAAAGAGGATTCACTTCCAATCCCAGTCTCTAACTAGAATGATCCTCACTGAATATGTGAAAACCTCATTTTCTCCCCCTGGCTCTTCAAGAGATCTAGAATCTGCTTTTTTAGTAATGACATAGAAAAACTGTCAAATTAATTAAGCTGACATGCATCTCCTTAGAGAACATCTATCGCAGGATATTAGAAAACCATTAGCAATTTTTTTCCATCAAACACTATCAGAGGATATGTTGGAAAAATAATTTTGAGACTTCTAGTGCCAGCAGATATTTCACTTTAGCCTTTTAAAAGATAATATGCATTAATTTTTGAAGTATCTTCTCTATTTAGATGTTCTATCTCTCAGTTTCAGTTCATGACTCATTTTAAGATAGCTAGCTATGACTAACAAGAGAACAGTTTTGCCTGAATTTCCAATAAAGACCTACAGGAAAATGAAGTTTGGAGGAGACAGAACTTTGCAGCTGGCCCTGACCACCTCCGTCCTCAAGCAAGATGTGCAGAGTAACAACCCTAGACAAGGCAAACTGGAAGTGGTCAAACAAGAGATGGCAAGAGTGAATGTCGACATTCTAGGAAACAGCAAACTGAAATGGACTGGAATAGGTGAATTTAACTCAGATGACCATTATATCTACTACTGCGGGAAGGAGTCCCTCAGAAGAAATGGAGTAGCCATCGTGGTCAACAAAAGAGTCCAAAATGCAGTACTTGGATGCAATCTCAAAAATGACAGAATTATCTCTGTTCATTTCCAAGGCAAACCATTCAATATCACAGTAATCCAAGCCTATGTCCCAACCAGTAATGCTGAAGAAGCTGAAGTTGATCGGTTCTATGAAGACCTACAAGACCTTTTAGAACTAACACCCAAAAAAGATGTCCTTTTCATCATAGGGGACTGGAATGCAAAAGTAGGAAGTCAAGAAACACCTGGAGTAACAGGCAGATTTGGCCTTGGAATATGGAATGAAGCAGGGCAAAGACTAATAGAGTTTTGCCAAGAAAATGCACTGGTCATAACACCCTCTTCCAACAACACAAGAGAAGACTCTATACATGGACATCACCAGATGGTCAACACCGAAATCAGATTGATTATATTCTTTTCAGCCAAAGATGGAGAAGCTCTATACAGTCAGCAAAAACAAGACCAGGAGCTGACTGTAGCTCAGATCATGAACTCCTTATTGCCAAATTCAGACTTAAATTGAAGAAAGTGGGGAAAACCACTAGACCATTCAGGTATGACCTAAATCAAATCCCTTATGATTATACAGTGGAAGTGAGAAATAAATTTAAGGGCCTAGATCTGATAGATAGAGTGCCTGATGAATTATGGACTGAGGTTCGTGACACTGTACAGGAAACAGAGATCAAGACCATCCTCATGGAAAAGAAATGCAAAAAAACAAAATGGCTGTCTGGGGAGGCCTTGGAAATAGCTGTGAAAAGAAGAGAAGCGAAAAACAAAGGAGAAAAGGAAAGATATAAGCATCTGAATGCAGAGTTCCAAAGAATAGCAAGAAGAGATAAGAAAGCCTTCTTCAGCGATCAATGCAAAGAAATAGAGGGAAAGAACAGAATGGGAAAGACTAGAGATCTCTTCAAGAAAATTAGAGATAACAAGGGAACATTTCATGCAAAGATGGGCTCAATAAAGGACAGAAATGGTAGGGACCTAACAGAAGCAGAAGATATTAAGAAGAGATGGCAAGAACACACAGAAGAACTGAACAAAAAAGATCTTCATGACCCAGATAATCATGATGGTGTGATCACTGACCTAGAGCCAGACATCCTGGAATGTGAAGTCAAGTGGGCCTTAGAAAGCATCACTACGAACAAAGCTAGTGGAGGTGATGGAATTCCAGTTGAGCTCTTTCAAATCCTGAAAGATGATGCTGTGAAAGTGCTGCACTCAATATGCCAGCAAATTTGGACAACTCAGCAGTGGCCACAGGACTGGAAAAGGTCAGTTTTCACTCCAATCCCAAAGAAAGGCAATGCCAAAGAATGCTCAAACTACCACACAATTGTACTCATCTCACATGCTAGTAAAGTAATAATGCTCAAAATTCTCCAAGCCAGGCTTCAGCAATATGTGAACTGTGAACTTCCTGATGTTCAAGCTGGTTTTAGAAAAGGCAGAGGAACCAGAGATCAAATTGCCAACATCCGCTGGATCATGGAAAAAGCAAGAGAGTTCCAGAAAAACATCTATTTCTGCTTTATTGACTATGCCAAAATCTTTGACTGTGTATCACAATAAACTGTGGAAAATTCTGAAAGAGATGGGAATACCAGACCACCTGACCTGCCTCTTGAGAAATCTGTATGCAGGTCAGGAAGCAACAGTTAGAACTGGACATGGAACAACAGACTGGTTCCAAATAGGAAAAGGAGTACGTCAAGGCTGTATATTATCACCCTGCTTATTTAACTTATATGCAGAGTACATCATGAGAAACGCTGGACTGGAAGAAACAAGCTGGAATCAAGATTGCCGGGAGAAATATCAATAACCTTAGATATGCAGATGACACCACCCTTATGGCAGAAAGTGAGGAGGAACTCAAAAGCCTCTTGATGAAAGTGAAAGTGGAGAGTGAAAAAGTTGGCTTAAAGCTCAACATTCAGAAAATGAAGATCATGGCATCTGGTCCCATCACTTCATGGCAAATAGATGGGGAAACAGTGGAAACAGTGTCAGACTTTATTTTTCTGGGCTCCAAAATCACTGCAGATGGTGACTGCAGCCATGAAATTAAAAGACACTCCTTGGAAGGAAAGTTATGACCAACCTAGATAACATATTGAAAAGCAGAGACATTACTTTGCCAACAAAGGTTCCTCTAGTCAAGGCTATGGTTTTTCCTGTGGTTATGTATGGATGTGAGAGTTGGACTGTGAAGAAGGCTGAGTGCCCAAGAATTGATGCTTTTGAACTGTGGTGTTGGAGAAGACTCTTGAGAGTCCCTTGGACTGCAAGAGATCCAACCAGTCCATTCTAAAGGAGATCAGCCCTGGGATTTCTTTGGAAGGAATGATGCTAAAGCTGAAACTGCAGTAGTTTGGCCACTTCATGCGAAGTGTTGACTCATTGGAGAAGACTCTGATGCTGGGAGGGATTGGGGGCAGGAGGAGAAGGGGATGACAGAGGATAAGAAGGCTGGATGGCATCACTGACTTGATGGACGTGAGGCTGGGTGAACTCCGGGAGTTGGTGATGGACAGGGAGGCCTGGCGTGCTGCGATTCATGGGGTCACAAAGAGTCGGACACGACTGAGCTACTGAACTGAACTGAACTGAATAAAAAGACTTGATTTGGACTTTGGAAGGTGGCTACCTGACTTGTCTTACATCTCAGCCCCTCAAGGACCCATGGAAGTTTCCTTAAGAGAGGGGAGATATATTTAAAATGAACCAAGAAATGCAGTCCATTAGTAGAAGTACAGTAGGAAAGCAAGAAAATGGGGTCACCGTGGTTTTTTGACTCACAAATAAGGTCAATGTACATGACAGAGGGTAGTTGCCACCAATCTCTGCACCCACCACAGTCGGAGCAGAGAATTGCTAGTTGCCAAAGTGGTGATACCAGAAACACGACCCAAACACAGCTGGCAGAAAAAATGATAGAGATAAAAAAAAAAAATGTCGAGAGTGATGTGAGCATATGCTGGGACTGGAACCACAGTCCCCTTAGCCACAGAGACGGTAGAATCTAAGGTCAGAGAAGATGATTGTAACATCTTCTCATGCATCTAACTGTACCTAGTGGCTTATACACTTTTAGGAAATAGAAAACTACAAGTATGTAAATGGGTAACAATTTGCCACACAAGGATTTCATAGTTTCAAACTGTCAAGATTCAAAATAAATCTGAAGAGTTCAAGCCACAGATGAAAGAGGAGTTCAAAATATCGGAGGGGATGGAACCAACACAGAAAATGAAAGAATATGGTGTGTTCCAGACACAGGAGACTTCAGCAGTGATGGAATCACATGATGACTAAGCCGTGAAGATGAAATCAGAAGGGGAAGGTAGAGACTTAGGCTGGCAAGAGCTTTGTAGACTCTGAGGAGTTTAGATTTGTCCCTAGAGAAATGTTAGACTCATTAAAGATACCAGAGCAGGAATGTACCTCTATCATATGTATGTATGTGTGTGTGACTTGCTCAGTTATGTCCGACTCTTTGCAACCCCATGGACTGTAGTCAGCCAGGATCCTCTGTCCATGGAATCCTCCAGGCAAGAATATTGGAGTGGGGTACTTCTATCATATTTGTGTCTAAAAACTAACAGTACTAATAGTTTGGTGGATGGAGTTGAGGCTCAAGGTAAGCCAGGATGCTGAGGACCTCCTCCAAGGATTAGACTGGAAATGATAATGGAGTGGAGTATATTTGAAAGATATGTGATCTGATAGAAGAAAGAGATATGGCTGATTGATTTTGGATGGAATCAGGCGGTGGAAAGAAGTCATGCATTTAATATCCAAGAGGATTTATTGAGAGCATCCCATGGACCAGGGATTGTGCAGGTTGACAAGAATAAAATGGCAAATTAAAATAAATCTGGCCCCTGAGCTCTTGGAAAACAGTGGGGACATTAAAAAAAATACAGTCATTCATTTAATGATCACTCAAGTCTGTGTATTGATTCAGGCTGTCATAAGTTCTAAGAATGAGAAGTCAATTTTGAACATTTTGTAAAAAGCAAACTTGAGAGAGCATCAGTCAAGAGTTAGCATGAAATATGTAGGATACTTAAAAGTTAAGTAAGTGAAGGGACATCTGAGAATGTTCCAGGTAGAGAAAGAACACGGTCAAAGTCCTGGATTGAAGGGAGTCAGGACAGTCTAACTTAACGAAGGTTGTAGTAGGTTCCATGAGAGATAGTGATGCTGTAGGACAGAAAATACAGAAAGAGCAGCAAATCTAATGACAGTGGTAGAAGAAAGTAAAAATTTGAAAATGTGTTGTATTTTGGGTACCTTAAGTGAAGATGTCTGCAAAATATTGGCTTATTTTTCCAGGGCAGGTGGATAGCTCTGTAGATCAAATTTGGGATTCATCAGTGTCCATGTGGTCCTCTGATTCATGACTTAGTGAAGTTGCCAGGGAATGTATGTAGAAACAGAAAGTTGAAGGATGGAATCCCAGTGAGAAACCGATAATTATGAAATAAGTGAACAAGAGAGTAAAGGGGACTGAAAACAAGTGGTCAGAAAGACTAGAAGGACACAAGAATGTTGTCATGGAAGCCAATGCCAGCAATTTCCACAGAGAAAATACTGATTGATCAAATACAATGCCCTATGAAGAATCCATGGTTGGGCAAGCCAGAGGTCAGAGACTACCTCAGCAAACCAAGTTTTGGCTCAAGATTCTCAGGAAAGCTGTTAAGGAGTGAAAAGAAAGAATGGTCCATACACATTAAAAAAACAAAAACCAGTTTTATTTCTATAGCTCTTAGTCACCCTTAAATTGTTTTTTCTTATAAATAAAGCCTCCACCACCTTTGCTAAAAACTGAGGCCACAAAGCAAACTTCCATAAAGGATTAGATGCTCCATGTGGGGCAGTTTTCAATTTTTAAAACCAGACTGATTTTTAAAAAAAACAAATCTGGTATAACTTGAGCAAACAATATTTCTGTTTTTGTGATTTCCTTGTGGATCAGATTTGATTTTCAGAAAGGCAAAGGTCACATATTGAGGGGAGAGGATACCATCTTATACACACAGCAGATTCCAAGAAAGCATTCTGTGGCGTGGGTGGTTAGACAAATATTCTTCCCTCAGTTCTGGTACTTTCCGCTGGACTTTTGCCTCCTAAGTCTGAACTTGTCTACTGATGGAAGCAAAGAATGAGGCAGAAACATGTGTCAGCAAGTGTATGCTTATTTCAAAACAGACTAGAATAAGTAGATCTGATGACTTTGTATGAAAAGTAAACG
The DNA here is from genome assembly GCF_029407905.1 of Bubalus kerabau. Classification (NCBI taxonomy): domain Eukaryota; kingdom Metazoa; phylum Chordata; class Mammalia; order Artiodactyla; family Bovidae; genus Bubalus; species Bubalus kerabau. The sequence continues at coordinate 28,420,935 of NC_073631.1, read as the reverse complement.
ATACTACAAAGTAACTGGTTAACACAAACGTAAATACACTATCTTCTGAAAAAAAGATACTTCCAAGTGGTAATATATTTTTATAAGAATAGATGTTTAGAAGTATTTTCAAGCTACACTGGCTTCTAAATTGCTATCTTAGTCTAAACTAAAGCAAAAGGACTCATTTTCCTCCCCTTTCCCACCAGGTACCACCAGGTACACACACACACAACCCATCTCCCCGACACAACACAAGAGAAAACCACAGAAACCAAAAGAAAACTGAGAGGCCATACAAAGCTCAGGTGATCTTGAAGCTAGTGATGAATGAGTAGGTTACATTATTTATCTTTGTAATATTTATTGGATAAATAACCCCTGAAAAACTTCACTCACGTTCCAAAGACATTGGTTGTTTAACTCAACAGAACACAGATGAGTTTAAGAGTGAATATTATATTATGCCATGTATAATGGCATAATATGATATTCATCAAATTAGAGTACTGAAATGATTTTATTTTAAGCAGTCTCACCTTTGTTCCATATTGACCCTTTAATCTAATTAGGAAATCTTACCATGTGCTTTTTTATATCCGCTTAGCACTCTCCCTGTGCTTCAAAATGGTGACAAAACAGCTACCACTCCTAGTGTCTCCTACATTGCAGAAAACATGTAGTGGGTGCTTTACAGACATCCCACTTTACAGACGAGGAAACTAGGACTCAGAGCTGATGGAACGTGTCCAGGGTCACACAGCTAGTAACTGTAAGAGCAGGGTTTAAAATTCAGGTATTAAGGTCAAGTCTTCCCTTCAGACACTGTAATTCACTGTTACACCAAGACTTGAACAGAAGGCAGATTAGAGAAAGGTGGTATCAATGCACAATGAGATATAAATAAATAAATGAATAAATAAACAAATCTAGATAAATAAATAAAACTACTACATACCAAAAAAAAAAAATCTGTTAAATATGTGAGGTCAAACTTCTTATGTGGTTTGAACATTTGTTGTTGCAGCTGAAAATGATTAAATTAGAAATCCCAATCAAGTGTTCACAAAATGATTTTCATCCTGGGATCAGTCTCCACATCACAACCATTTTTCTAACTTTCTTAAAAAATGTATTTTGGCTTGAATACGCTTAGCTGTTGAAGTTAGGCCAGCATGGTTTTACTCTCATCTTCCCTGCTCAACCTCCCTACCTTTCTCTCCAACTTCTGTAGATGCTCCTTGAATTTTGCACCCTCTCCTGGATTCCAGCCTCTGCCCTCTTCACTAATCTATCTGCCCGGTTAAGCCACTAAGGGTGGAGTAAAATACCAGGGTATTTTACTGGTAAAATAAAGGAGGGGTGGGGAGGGAAGGGGGATAAAGGGGGATTTTTAAAGGGGGAAATAAAGGGGGGGAAATGGTGCTTTGCTAAATTAAGCACTACTCAGAGGCATCCCCAGGGTGCCAAGAGTTTTATGATCTCATCAGGCACTCCATGATGTGACATGAACTACTAGATACTAAAAGCAAAGGAGAAAGAAATGCCTTCAAAGGAGCGTAAGGAATAATTTCAAACTTGCTGTGCTCGTAGGCAGTGAGTAAACTGCAACAACATAGAGGCTATCCTTTTTGAGAAAAGTCTAGGCTAAACTTGAGATGAGAATAACAAGAACTGCAAACATTATTTGCAGGCACATCATAACAAACACCAAGGTGCACGATGTGAAATTACCGCTGGTAATCCGCCCCCGCAGGGAGATAGTCATCACCACCAGGAGTTTTACCTTTTGAAGGGCAGAGATCTGAATGCTCGCTGGGCTAGCCACGAAAAATATCATAGACCCTCCCTGAGACTTACTGATCAAAGGAAACTGAAGTTCCCTAAAGGAATCAGGATATGAACTCATATACATGTTTTTGAAATGAGAATACACTTAGATGGTGTACATATAACCCCTGGCTATTCCCCCTATGGGCATCTCAGTTGAGACTACACTCTTTGAGCTCCAAATGAATTTGGAGAAATAAACCTGGCATGGCCAAGGCTCTTCTTCATGGTTTTAGGACTGGAAACCTTGAAATTCCTCACATTTCTTTCAAATCAAGATATTCATATGGCAAGCCCTTTAATCCAACTAAAAGGAGATATTTGAAATATCTGAGCTCTCCACCCATATTGAAGAGTTATTTTTCAATTAGTCCCATGGATTGAGGAATTTTCTGGCATCTGCCACTAAGTGAGTAAACTCAAAGATGATAAAATAAACTTTACAAGTAAAAAAAAAAAGAAAGAAAACGTTCATTTTAATTAACTTCCGGTGAGACTTAAAAGTCAGCCTAAACCACAAAAAGTCAGTTTCCAAAATGCTGCTCTTTTTTATTTTTGCCAGACAGCATGACTCCACTGCCTCTTATTAGCGCTGATTTTTTAATGCATTGTGTTTTTCTTAAGTAACTGATTCATAAACAAAGAATACAATTCTCAGAAGAGCCAAGGCAATATTAGCATCTTTAAGTTGTTTTCAATTAATTCACCAAAGCTACAAAATGAACATATCTCAATATCAACTGCCAAAAATCTAGGTCAAGTTCATGCTACATCTTTTTCTGTAAATAGTAGAATAAAATTCACTGTTTTCAACTAGAAACAGTCTACAAAACAACAACCTCAGATACCCCTACATCCTTAGATTTGCCCCAATATCCTAAATACTTTTTTTTTTCCTTTTTCTACACCTCCATCTTTGGTGTATTGCCTTTATTTTTTTTTAATTTATTTTAATTGGAAACTAAAAATGTTATCTATTTACTGGCATTTTGAGAGAAGCTGCCATTATATTGTCATCAGATTAGACTGTTTAATTTTAATTTACTAATTTTTAAAATTTTCTTTCATTATGTGTTTGTTATCAGTGAGGCCTTGGCACTTTGTTTAACCTGTCAAATTTTTGGTAAGTGGAACTTTTAAAAAATGATAAAATCATATGTTGGACACACTTTTACTCATATTGAGAAGATGTTGCTCAGACCACAAATCTTATTCATATGAAAAGAATCTATTCTTCACACATAGAAGTGGCCCAATAAGATAGGAGCTATTGATAATATGTTAATTCAGTTCTTGTCTTTAGCAGAGCTGGCAAAATAAAATGTGTAGAATTTTGACCCCAAGAAAACCAATTCATTAATCTGGCAATGAATCACTGCTTCCTGAATGCATCTTGACCTGTGGACCATAGTCAAATGCACAGCTCTACTACTCTTAGCTATCTGAAGAAGTGTTCAGTTCAGTCACTCAGTCATGTACGACTCTTTGCAACCCCATGGACTGTAGCACGCCAGGCTTCCCTGTTCATCAACAACATCACTACAGCTTGCTAAAACTCACATCCATTGAGTCAGTGATGCCATCCAACTATCTCATCCTCTGTTGTCCCCTTCTCCTCTTGCCTTCAACCTTTTACAGCATCAGGGTCTTTTCCAAAGAGTCAGTTCTTCACATCAGATGGCCAAAGTACTGGAGCTTCAGCTTCAGCATCAATCCTTCCAATGAATATTCAGGACTGATTTCCTTTACATTGAACGGTTTGATCTCCTTGCAGTCCAAGGGACTCTCAAGAGGCTTCTGCAACACCACAGCTCAAAAGCATCAATTCTTCGGTGCTCAGCTTTCTTTATGGTTCAACTCTCACATCTATAGATGACTACTGGAAAAACCATAGCCTTGACTAGACAGACCTTTGTTGCCAAAGTAATGTCTCTGCTTTTTAATATGCTGTCTAGGTTGGTCATAGCTTTTCTTCCAAGGAGCAAGCATCTTTTAATTTCTTGGCTGCAGTCACCATCTGCAGGGATTTTGGAGCCCAAGAAAATAAAGTCTGGCTTACTTCACTCTGTATAATAGGCTCCAGTTTCATCCACCTCATTAGAACTGATTCAAATGAAGTAAGCCAGAAAGAAAAACACCAATACAGTATACTAACGCATATATATGGAATTTAGAAAGATGGTAACAATAACCCTGTGTACGAGACAGCAAAAGAGACATTGATGTATAGAACAGTCTTATGGACTCTGTTGGAGAGGGAGAGGGTGGGAAGATTTGGGAGAATGGCATTGAAACATGTGTAATATCATGTATGAAACGAGTTGCCAGGCCAGGTTGGATGCACGATACTGGATGCTTGGGGCTGGTGCACTGGGACGACCCAGAGGGATGGTGTGGGGAGGGAGGAGGGAGGAGGGTTCAGGATGGGGAGCATATGTATACCTGTGGTGGATTCGTTTTGATGTTTGGCAAAACTAATACAGTGTTTCAGGTTTAAAAATAAAATAAAATTAAATTAAAATTTAAAAAAATAAAATAAAATAAAATATTAAAAAAAGAAAATAAAGTCTGTCACTGTTTCCATTGTTTCCCCATTTATTTGACATGAAATGATGAGACCAGATGCCATGATCTTAGTTTTTTGAATGTTGAGTTTTAAGCCAGCTTTTTGACTCTCCTATTTCACTTTCATCAAGAGGCTTTTTAGTTCCTCTTTGCTTTCTGCCTTAAGGGTGGTGTCATCTGCGTATCTGAGGTTATTGATATTTCTCCTGAATCTTGATTCCAGCTTGTGCTTCATCCAGCCTGGCATTTTGCATGCTGTACTCTGCATATAAGTTAAATAAGCAGGGTGACAATATACAGCCTTGAGGTACTCCTTTCTCAATTTGGAACCAGTCTGTTGTTCCATGTCCAGTTCTAACTGTTGCTTCTTGACCTACATACAGATTTCTCAGGAGGTAGGTAAAGTGATCTTGTATTCCCATCTCTTTAAGAATTTTCCACAGTTTGTTGTGATCCACACAGTCAAAGGCTTTAGCATAGTCAATGAAGAAGTGGATGTTTTCCTAGAATTCTCTTGCTTTAACTTTTAACTCTAGTAATTTTATTTACTATACTATGTTATATAGAATTTACTTGATATAGTTATCTCTGTGTCAAAGTATAATAATTTTCCAAAAGAAAATGTTGAAGAAAGCAACATCACATAACCAGTATTACTTTCAAAGAATAGTAGATATATGACATGGGAATCAGATATATGACATGGGAATCCTAATGGTGTAATTTTTTACATCTTAAAGTTGTTCATTATTCTCTCAGTATTCACCTAATACTTCCAGACGCAGCTAGGAGGTCGTCTGACAGGACACTGGAATGCTCCTATCTTTCCCAAAGATACGGAGGCAAGAAAAACAGTCTTTGGAGAAAAGAAAAATAATCTTTTCTAAAGGCATTTGTTCAATTGTCAGACTTAAGTGACATGATCAGAACTTCACATTTTTAAATGTGCTCTTGAAAAACATAAACTCAATTTTGAAGACTCGGTTTGTCTTAAAGGACATTAAGAAAGCACTCGAAATGACTATTATAGTAATTGCCTTTCTTTTACACCCTTTCCATCTTAAATCATTGATCCTGAATGAGTTTAAGGCAACCAGATTACATTAGCCTCTTGGGCCTCAGAATAGATTCCGCTCCTTCATGATTTTTCAGCTCAAGGGTCCTGCACACTTAAACCAGACCCACCAGGACCTAGATGGTTCCTTATAAGGTAACTGAAGAGGCAGGAATCAACTTCCCTTCAACTTGTCTTCAAGGTAGAGAAAACATTTCCCCCGTCTGTCAGGCATAAGGAAACAAAGTATACAATCTCTTGGCCACGATTCCATGGAGAGCTGGTAAAATTTATGAAGGAATGAAACCATTTTCCTTCGGTACATGAGCACAATTCACTCTCTGGGCCTATAGGACACGGATATCATGGATTTTGGCATATTTTTTTATATTTGACTACTTTAACAAATTCTTACTAAGTCTAATAATTCTTGAGTTAAATTTTATAGTAGTATACAATCATATTATCTCCATTTAAGGATAATGTTGCCTCCTCCTTTTGAAATTACTTCAGCTGCAAAGTGGGTTACATTTGGTTTGAAGAATTAAAATAGTACTGTGAAATTATTTGTTTTAGTTCTGTGAAAAACACCATCGGTAGTTTGATAGGGATTGTGTTGAATCCCCGTTTTGGGTAATATACTCACTTTCACTATATTGATTCTTCCAATCCAAGAACATGGTATATTTCTCCATCTATTTGTCTCATCTTTGATTTCTTTCATCAGTGTCTTATAGTTTTTCTAGATATAGGTCTTTTGTTTCTTTAGGTAAATTTATTCCTAAGAATTTTATTCTTTCATTGCAATGGTTGGTGAATGGGATTGTTTCCTTAATTTCTCTTTCCACTTTTACATTGTTAGAGTATAGGAATGCAAGGGATTTCTGTGTATTAATTTTATATCCTGCATTTTTACTATATTCATGAATTAGCTCTAGTAATTTTCTGGTGGCATCTTTAGGGTCTTCTATATAGAGGATCATGTCATCTGCAAACAGTACGAGTTTAACTTCTTCAGAATGGGAGAAAATAATAGCAAACAAAACAACTCAAAAAGAATTAATCTCCAAAATATACAAGCAGCTCACACAACTCAAAACCAGGAAAACAAACAACCCAATCAAAAAGTGGGCAAAAGACCTAAACAGACATTTATCCAAAGAAGACATACAGATGGCTAATAAATACATGAAAAGATGCTCAACATCACTCATTATTAGAGAAATGCAAATCAAAACCACAATGAGGTATCATCTCACACCAGTCAGAATGGTCATCATCAAAAAGTCTACAAATGATAAATGCTGGAGAGGGTGTGAAGAAAAGGGAACCGTCTTACACTGTTGGGAATGCAAACTGGTACAGTCACTATGGAGAACAGTTTGGAGATTAGATTCCTTAAAAAACTGGGAATAGAATTGCCATATGACCCAGCAATCCCACTGCTGGGCATACACACCAAGGAAACCAGAATTGAAAGAGACTTATGTACCCCAATGTTCATTATAGCACTATTTACAACAGCTGGGACATAGAAGCAACCTAGATGTACATCAGCAAATGAATAGATAAGGAAGTTGCGGTAGATATACACAATGGAATATTACTCAGCTATAAAAAGGAACACATTTGAGTCAGTTCTAATGAGGTAGCTGAAGCTGAAGTCTATTATACAGAGTGAAGTAAGTCAAAAAGAGAAAGACAAACAGTATATATATGGAGTTCAGAAAGATGGTAATGATGATTCTACAAGCAGGACAACAAAGAAGACACAGATGTAAAGAACAGACTTTTGGACCCAGTGGGAGAAGGCAAGGGTGGGATGATTTGAGAGAATAGCACTGAAACATGTATATTACATGTTTCATGCATCGAACTTGTATTGGTCATCTATATGTAAAATAGATGACCAATACAAGTTCGATGCATGAAGCAGAGCACTCAAAGCCATGTTCTGGGACAACCCAGAGAGATAGAGGGGAGAGGGAGGTGGGAGGGGGATTTGGGATGGGGGGACACATGTATACCTGTGACTGATTCATGCTAATGTATGCCGAAAACCATCACAATATTGTAAAGCAATTATCATTCAGTTAAAATAAATTAATTAAAAAAATTTTTAAAGAGTATTGAACATTTTGAGCAGTTTTGAGATGCATGGATTTGAAAACAATATGCTGAAAGTAGAAGAGCCAAAGAACCATTGTAGGGGTTTAAGTGCCATGCAGTGATGCATGAACTAGATGACCGCCTCAAAAAATATGGACAGAAAGAGAACTAGCTGAAGAAAATTTTAGATTTTAAAAAATTGCTGGATAGGAAAGATGAGTAGGCAAAACTCCACTGTTTTTAACATGTACTTTGAACAGTAACTAATGAACAGTAAGCATAGTTGCTATATTTTTATAGATTCTAAAATGGATTACAAAATAGAAATCTAAAAAGAGGATTTAAAATGTAAATAAATCTGGCTTTTTAGTTTATAAACAGTGCAAATCAGACCAAGAGAAATCAGCAATTTTTGTACAAAGCTTTCACACTAGATGAAGCATCTAAAAATATCCTACACGTAGAAATGATTCCCTAGAACAATGCTGAGAGATTTTTGACACTAAAATTTCCTAAAAATGATTACAACTTACAAAATCTTTACTACTATTTCAGTTGATAATCACAATCCATCCTTTATTTTCTTTCTTTTTAAAAAAAATATAATTTTATTTCTTAATTTTTGACTGAGATGGGTCTTCATTGCTACACTGGCTTTTCTCTAGTTGTGAGCAGGGGCTGCTCTATAGTTGCGGGGCACAGGCTTCTCATTGTGGAGGCTTCTGTTGCTACGGCGCATGGGCTCTGGGGCAAGTGGACTTCAGTAGCAATGGCACATGGGCTCAGTAGTTGCAGCTCATGCGCTCTAGAGCACAGGCTCGGTAGCTGTGGTGCACAGGCTTAGTTGCTCTGTGGCACGTGGGACCTTCCCAGATCAGGGATCCTACCCTATTTCCTGCATTGGCGAGCAGATTCTTGATCACTGAGCCACCAGGGAAGCCCTCATCCTGTATTTGCTTGCAAATTTCATTCGACCAAGCCTGAGCCACCAGTGGCCTCCACGTGCAAACACACTGTTTCACCCATGCATGTCCACCCATCATTCATCTTTCCATTTGTGTGCATATGGTGAAACCCTACTTAGCCTTCAAAGCAATCTGTGGCCCTTTCCTTGAAGCAGGGGGATGAAGAGGCAGAGGAGATGAAATTGTGGTGGAGGCAGCAAGCCACTAGAAAGGAAAAACTTCAGTTACTTGGACCTTCCTGAGAACGTGGGTAAATGAGGCGATCAGGGAGCATGCCGTGTTGGCAGCTGTCCATCGTGTGGGCCTCCACAGATAGTCATCTCAGTCCTCAAAGTATATTTTCCTTTTCATGCTGGTGCAGCTGCTCTGTCTCCATCGCCAAAAACAAAATAAAAATTGTTCCTCGTGCCCTTCCCATTGCTCCCGCCCACCTACAAATCTTTCCCATCCTTAGCCTAACTCACTTCCCTTATTCAAAGGAGGGAAAACTGGCTTTTTGTTGCTTGCAAAGGCAAATACAATGCAAGTTGCAATCCATTTTTTGCCTCTGGTCTCAACGTTACAGATTATTCTCCTGGCCGAGTAAAAACTTTAAAGAAAATGAATGAAAATTTTATAAGAAAAGTTTAAAATAAAATGAAGTAAATCACAAGTAGTTTTATGACATGATGCCACTAACGTTTTTCAGCATTACCTCTGTTGTGAAAAAATGAAGCTATTGAAAAATTTAGTAACTTGCTCTTGGTAGAATATTTACTTTAGTAAAGTTAAGGTGGTTTTACTAGATTTGACTCAAATTCCCTTCTGTTGCATTGACTAAAATACTGTCATGAGTTTAGTATAAATAAGACTGCTGTTACAAATACAATTTTACAAGCTACTTCCCCCCACTTTCTATTCCATTTTGTTTTTCTAACTATCCTGCTCTTTTCAAATGATCAGGGTGTCATTAAAAGAAGTGGGTCACTAAGGAGAGAAGTGAAAGAGGGTCTAGACAATGTTGACCAACAACAAAAACAAGTTTTATGTCCCCTTTTTAAGCTCACAAAATCATTATCACATGAGAAACTGATGTCTGTTGCTAATGATCTTATCCCAGACTCTGATCTAATTTTGAAAATGCAGGAACAAAGCACACGCTGCTTCTATCCTTCTTTGCTTACCCCATTCACTCTGACATCTGCAAAAAGAATGGATTATGAAATAAGTTTCTTGGGCAGAGTTTCTGAGAAGTATTTTTTTTCCCTTTTTTTAGTTTCAGGACCTCAGTCTTGGGTAACTTCTGTGAGACCAGGCTCCCAGATGTAGCAGTTGATCTGACTGATTTTGGTTGTCTCTGAAGTGGTCCCAAAGCCCATTCTCACTGATTCTATCTGGCAGGTACTTCTTCATACACTCAGTCATTTAAAGGAGGTGACCACAAAATGCCCCAGTCGTTCATAAATCTGTTCAACAAACATTTATTGATGATGTGTGATGTTAGCGACATGAAAGTGACAATTCTATGGTCAACTAAGAGTGAACTTATTACATCTACTGTACTCAAATCCCTTAGCTCCCCCGATGGGGAGGGTTGGGTTCAAGTAGGGAGTGAGGGGAGACAAATTCACAGACAGGCTCAGTTTCACAATGGAGAGTCAAAGTCTGACAGAGTCCATTCCTGTTGTCCCACTGTGCCAAAGTCACAAGAGCAACCAAGAATTATCTCACTTGTACAACTACCTCACAGAATGAGTCAAGGAAGAGCACACTTTTGCTACCATGTAGGAGGAGCAATTTACATATATATATATATATATATATATATAATTTACATATATATACTTGTTATATAATATGTACAACATATGTGATAGACATATATTAACCTTATCTCTAAACTATGGAAAATTCTGAAAGAGATGGGAATACCAGACCATCTGCCTCTTGAGAAACCTGTATGCAGGTCAGAAAGCAACAGACATGGAACAACAGACTGGTTCCAAATAGAAAAAGGAGTACATCAAGGCTGTATATTGTCACCCTGCTTATTTAACTTATATGCAGAGTACATCATGAGAAACGCTGGGCTGGAAGAAGCACAAGCTGGAATCAAGATTGCCGGGAGAAATATCAATAACCTCAGATATGCAGATGACACCACCCTTATGGCAGAAAGTGAAGAGGAACTAAAAAGCCTCTTGGTGAAAGTGAAAGAGGAGAGTGAAAAAGTTGGCTTAAAGCTCAACATTCAGAAAACGAAGATCATGGCATCTGGTCCCATCACTTCATGGGGAAACAGTGGAAACAGAGTCAGACTTTATTTTGGGGGGCTCCAAAATCACTGCAGATGGTGACCGCAGCCATGAAATTAAGATGCTTACTCCTTGGAAGGAAAGTTATGACCAACCTAGATAGCATATTCCAAAGCAGAGACATTACTTTGCCAACAAAGGTCCGTCTAGTCAAGGCTATGGTTTTTCCAGTAGTCATGTATGGATGTGAGAGTTGGACTGTGAAGAAAGCTGAGTGCCCAAGAATTGATGCTTTTGAACTGTGGTGTTGGAGAAGACTCTTGAGAGTCCCTTGGACTGCAAGAGGTCCAACCAGTCCATTCTAAAAGAGATCAGTCCTGGGATTTCTTTGGAAGGAATGATGCTAAAGCTGAAACTCCAGTACTTTGGCCACCTCATGCGAAGAGTTGACTCATTGGAAAAGACTCTGATGCTGGGAGGGATTGGGGGCAAGAGGAGAAGGGGACGACAGAGGATGAGATGGCTGGATGGCATCACCGACTCAATGGACGTGAGTTTGAGTGAACTCTGGGTGTTGGTGATGGACAGGAAGGCCTGGCGTGCTGTGATTCATGGGGTCGCAAAGAGTTGGACACGACTGAGTGACTGAACTGAACTGAATCTTATCTCTGCTACTAATCAGTCTTTATCTGTATATATATATATATATATTTCTGTATATATTAATCATCTCTGCTACCAATCAGTCTTTCTGTTCTCCTGTTCCCTAAACAGCTAAGTATTAGCATTAGCAAAAGCTCTCAGTGATGAAGCAAATACGCAGAATGGGTTGACTTTCTATCAGGTCAGGTATTTCTAATGCATCATTTTACTTATTCATTCATTAACTCACTAAACACCAAACAACTAACATATATGAACTCACCATTTCTCTCCTCTGTGTTCATCCTGAACTAGAGAGGCAAACCTGTACATAGTGTTTAAAATTCAGTGAGGTTGAGAGCTCTAATTAGAGAGTGTATGAGGCACGAAGCACGGTAGTGACATCAAAAATGATGCCATCAGTACTGCGTGGTTGACAAAAGGGATGAGATTTTAAATCTGAGATAGATATCTGCTGATTTCTCCATCAAGTCAGACTGATCTGCTTTGAATAGGTTTTATATTATTTCTTTCTCCACACTCACCCCGATATCATACTTAGTGATGTCGTCTAAGTGGTTGCCACACTACCCATCTTTCTTTCAATCCATCCTGAATATAACTACACGTTTGTACTCTTGCATTATTAATACTTTTTGTTCAAGGTCCCCAGCCCCCTCAAACATAATTTGACTATAGAAATAAGACTAAACGCCTGACATTCAAAGCTACTACTATCAATCTAGTTCTCTCTTTGTTATAGTCTGTATCATAATATAGAAGACTGTGTCATAAATATATATCCATTCAGAATGTTACAAAGCAACAGCAGTATAACCTCAAGATTAAATAATAAGATATTAAAGCACCTCAAGTCTCCCCACATCCTCAGTTGATGTCTCCTCCCTTACAGTTCTTTCCTCCTTTCTAGAGGCAGCTGCTATACTATCTTCTCACTGATTGTGATCTTGCCTTTTGTGGAAGACACTTTTGATGCCTTATGTCACAATTCCTCAGCTGAGTTTGACTGCAACCTCAGTTCTGTTGGCCAGTTAGGTAACCTCAGATTTATGCTGACATGCCTGCACCCAAAGTGCTTGCTTGTGTCTTTCAGCTTTTCTGCCCCAAGACCTTTTCCACTTAATACACAGTCTTAACCAGCATATCTAACTCTGTACCATTTTGAACTTTTAAAAAAAAAAGAACTGCATAGTAAGAGTTCCATTGTGTCTGGTGTCTTTCAGTTGGTATTGTTTCTGAAATTCATCCATATTGTTGAATGTAGTTGTCTAGTTTATTATAGCTGCACAACATGGAATTGCAGATTTTTTTCTCTGAGGAATCTGACCATCCTGAGGAAAAAAAGACTTAATGATTATGATAAGACGTGTTTCCCTAATAAAAGTAAGCAACGCGTACCCTCATACTGAGCAGCCCATATTCAAAACGGCTCATGGAAAGATCTACAGCTTACAAGTGAAAGTAGAAGTTCCAGCTGGCCACAAGGGCGGTTGTCTAAATCTGAATCACCAAACAACTTTCAAAAAGAAGTATGAGGGCAAGGAGGAGTGGTAGGGTGAGGAGAGGGAAGGGGAGAAGGAGCGCAAATCAACCCCCACTTGATCCACATACTCAGCATTAAGAGGACACAGAGAATACTGTGAACCTAGTTCCTTTCATATAAAGATGCAACATTACAGCAGATTGCACACCTCAGTTTCAACACTGCTAGGGGAGAAAGTGGAGAAAAACAACTTTTAAACTCTCCGTGGAGAAGAACAAAGAAATAAGAGAACTTAAATGAAGTACAGGAATAATCATCCCAAGAAAGGAAAAAGTCCAATGCTAAAAGCTAAAATACTATACACAGGTCTGCTGCTGCTTAGTCACTTCAGTTGTGTCTGACTTGTACGACCCTATGGACTGCAACCCACCAAGATCCTCTGTCCATGGGATTCTCTTCACAAGAATACTGGAGTGGGTTGCCATGGCCTTCTCCAAGACATCTTCCCACAGGGATCGACCCCAGACCTCCTGCACTGCAGGCAACGTCTTTACCACTGTGCCACCAGGGAAGCCCAAAACATAGGCCTGGGACTAGATAATCTGCAGTAAAAAGCTACAGGGAAGGGGTTTTAAAATTGAGTGAGTTGGAAACCGGTAACTTTGAAGACACATTGCTTCTAGGGGAAAAGTAGGTAAATAGAGAAGAGGAGATAACCCCTTGGAGAAGTCACAGTGAAGGGAAAGCAGGAAGCAAGAGGGACAAATTAAGGAGCACGCAGAAATAAAAACCACTACAGAACATGCAAACTCCTCCTCTCCTTCATCTACCACCACAAATCCCCACCCATGAAATCATCTATCATAAATTATCTATACCAAGATATGTAACCTTGGTCATTGGAGAAGGAAATGGCAACCCACTCCAGTATCCTTGCCTAGAGAATCCCATGGACAGAGGAGCCTGATGGGCTCCTGTCCATAGGGTCGCACAAAGTCAGACACGACTGAAGCGACTTAGCATGCATGCATGCATTGGAGAAGGAAATGGTAACCCACTTCAGTATTCTTGCCTGGAGAATCCCAGGGATGGAAACCTGGTGGGCTGCCATCCATGGGTCACAGAGAGTCAGAAACAACTGAAGTGACTTAGCAGCAGCAGCAACCTTGGTCATTGAAGAGAACTAAAAAATTCATCCAAAAAATGGATTTAAAAAGAGAGACAAAACAGGACCAACTCAATTCAAAGTTACTGTAAACAACAACAACAAAAAAAATGGAAATCAAAATACTACCCATGATGAAAATTCTCATACACAAACAACAACAAGGCAGAAGAAACTGTCACATAATTCTCATAGCTAAACTATAGATCTTCAAACAAACATTAAGATGAACGTATATAATTTATAAGGAAAAATGCAAAACCTACATACATAAATACACACAAAAGAGGAAGCAACTCATTAGTTGATACAACTCAGGAAAGAAATTACCTAGACAAAACATCTCCAAAATGAAGAATAAGTTATAAGGTATCCAAAGGAAAGTAGATTCAAATGAAGTGCTATTAAAGAACATTAAATAAGTGCAGGAAAGAAGTCAAGGAAATGCAAGTGAGACAAAGAAAGAACTAAAAAGTCAGAGAGAAAGTGACTGAAATCCATGATAGACAAACAGCCAACATATATGTATATAACTGGAGTCCCTGAGAAGAAAATAAAGCAACAGAGCTAATATTTAAGCCTGTAATTCAAGAAAACCTAAATATATATGTTTAAAAGGCCTACTGTGCACTAGAAAAATTTTATTCAGAATGGTCAAATTTAAAACACAGTCTTGCAAGATGTCAGATTTTTTAAAATAAAAAGAAAATCTACAGCACCTCAAGGCAAAAAACCAAATTAGTTACAAGAGTGAAACAGGCTTCCAAGATCTTCAAGAAAAACATACAAAGAAAGACAATAGTGGAACAGCATTTTTAAGAAACCCAAAGAAAGTGAAAATCAAGGATTTTATATTCAGTCTAGCTACATTTCAAATATCAGAACTATAGTAAAATAGTTTCAAATGTACGAGACCTCATAAAATAGTGCACCTAAAAGCCTTCTAAAAGGAATCAAGGAATCTAGAGAATGAACTAAATGCAACCAAATAACAGAAGAAACATCAAGAAAAAAGTACTGAAAATGAACATTTAATATCCTGAGTTGGAAATCTACGACTAGATCAGTTTGGGGGGGCGGGATATAGGAAGAAGAATAGTACATAAACAGTATATGCCATGGCAAAGTAGAAAGAGTGCATCTAAAAAGCATTCAGGAAAAGTAGAAAGAGGAAAGCAGAATATAACTATGGGTTATTATACAAATATAGAGAAAAGAGGAAGCCAAAGAATGCCACTTAAAACTAATAAACCAGTCAGTAAGATATTAAATATAAAGAAATACAAAAGAAAAACACTCATGAACTTGGGTTAGACAATGTGGTTTTAGACACCAAAATCACAATCCAAAAATAAATAATTGATAAATTGTATTTCATCAAAATTTAAACATTAGCCCTCTGGAAGACCCTAGTAACACACTAAAAAGATAAGCAATAGAGAGAACATATTTATAAATCCTATATCTCAAAAATGACTTTTAACTGGAGTATAGAGAGAACTCTCAAAACTCAACAATATGAAAAGAAATAACCCAGTTAAAATATATGGCAAAAGACCAGAATAGATACTTAACCAAAGAGACAATACAGGTGGCAAATAAACATATGAAAAGAAGTCCAATGGCATTAGTTATTAGGGAAATTAAAATTAAAATCAAGTACCAAGCAACTGAAACTTTCAAATATTTCTAGTGGAGAATCCATAATTGTACATCCATGTTGGCAAATGGTTTGGAAGTTTCTGTATTAAACATACACAGGCAGTGGGCCCACAGTCTTGAAGATCTGTCTCTTACTTCAACAATGTTTAGATGGAACAGCCCTGGGGACCCACTTCTTCCAGCCTCAGGCCACCTTCCAACCTCCTTTCCCGTCACAACCTCCAGGACCATGTTCTTAGCCATCCCGTGCCTCCAGGATGAGCTAACACCATTTTATGTAGACAGCTCTCTATTGCAAACCAACCATGAGCTCCTAGACTCGTAAGCGTCATTCCACTGAAGTGGAGGCTGCCTTCTACCTGCATCTGCAGCATTCCTGCACCTACCTCTCTCTGGGCTTCTAGTTTACCCACAAACATTGGGCTCTGGAAGGCATGACCACCTTGATTGTGAGGGCACCAAGCCTCTTTGGAAGATAAAAACTGACACTACAGACTTGCCCTCTGCCAGGACATGCAGAAGCCATCCCAAAACGAACAGGGTAAACTCCAGATACCATGGAAGCTGCCAAGGCCCTGGAGAAGAACCTGAACCAAGCCCTTTGGGATCTGCATGCTCTGGGACCTGCCCACACAGACTTCCGTCTCTGTGACTTCCTGCAGAGCCTCGTCCTAGCTGAGCAAGTAATATTCATCAAAAGATGGACAACCACCTGACTAACTCCATAGGTTGGCCGGCCCCAGGCTGGTTGGGACTGGGTGAGTAACTGTGCCAAAGGGTTACCCTCAAGCATGACTAGGGACCTCCAGAGCCCACCAGCCTTTGAGGGGCCTTTCTGTTATCCCCCTGACTCTCAACCCACAGTGGGTCAGGGCTTCTGTCTCAGCCTTTCCATGAGCTAGTAGGCAGCATTTTAGCAACCTTGGAGTCCTCTCCCAAGCCCTGGATCAAATGGAAACAATATTCAAGGATTAAAAAAAAAAAAATTAAACATACCCTTACCGTATGACCCAACAAACTACATCTAGGTATCTACCCCAGAAAAATGAAAACTTATTTTCACACATAGACACAAAAATCTGTATGTGGCATTTAGAGTGGCATTATTCATAATCATCAGAAAAAGGAAATAACTCAAATGTTCTTCAGTGAGTATGTGGATTAAGAATATTTTGAACCATGTATATCATGGAATATAACTCAATAATAAAAAGGAATGATATATAGCAAATGCATGAATGATACAAAAACATGAAATGAAGCATAAATGCACTATGCTAAGTGGAAGAAGTCAATTTCAAAAGGTTACATGCTGTATGACTCCGTTTATTTAATGACATTCTGGAAAAAAGCAAACGGTAGGACAGCCACCCTGTATTTTCGCCTGGGAAAGTCCAGGGACAGAGGGGCCTGGCAGGCTACAGTCCATGGGGGCGCCAAAGAGTCAGAAATGGCTCAGCAACTAAACAACAGGACAGTGACCCAGGTAACACAGCTGCTAGGCTCAGTGGCTACCAGGGGTTATAGGCTGCGGGAGGGATCAGTTACAAAGGGGCAATTTGAGGAAATGTTTTGAGGTGATGAAACGGCTCCATATCCTAAGTCCAGGAGTGATGACATGAATCAACACATTAAAACTCACAGAACTGTACGCCAAAAAAGTTAACTTGGCCACAGTGAATGAAAAATAATTTTTAATAGGGAAATTGTCCTAGATTGAATAGAAATACATAACAGAAGCAGTGTATGAACCTAGATTTGACAGGTTGCTGTCTTTTTTTTTTAAAAACAAAGTCAGTATAAGAGGCATTCTTACAATAGCCATGGAAGCAACCTAGAGGTCCATCAGCAGACAAATGGATAAGGAAGCTGTGGTACATATACACAATGGAGTATTACTCAGCCATTAAAAAGAATGCATTTGAATCAGTTCTAATGAAGTGGATGAAACTGGAGCCTATTATACAGAGTAAAGTAAGCCAGAAAGAAAAACACCAATATGGTACACTAACGCACAAATACAGAATTTAGAAAGATGGTAATGATAACCCTGTATGCGAGACAGCAAAAGAGACACTGACGTATAGAACAGTCTTTTGGACTCTGTGGGAGAGGGTGAGGGTGGGATGATTTGGGAGAATGGCATTGAAACATGTATAATATCATATGTGAAATGAATTGCCAGTCCAGGTTCAATGCATGATATAGGATGTTCAGGGCTGGTGCACTGGGATGACCCAGAGGGATGGTATGGGGAGGGAGGAGGGAGGGGGGTTCAGGATGGGGAACACGTGTACACCCGTGGCAGATTCATGCTGATGTATGGCAAAACCAATACAATATTGTAAAGTAATAGCCTCCAATTAAAATAAATAAATTTATATTTAAAAATAAATAAATAAAATAAAAAAAAGAGGCATTCTTACGATAATTGGGAAAATGTGAATTTGAAACTGACACTGATTTTCCCAGGTATCTGAAAGGTATTGTGGCTTAGTTGTAAGTGTTCTCTTTCTTAAGACATATGCTGATATGTGAGTGAATGAAAGTCACTCAGTCATGTCCATCTCTTTGTGACCCCATGGACTATATAGTCCATGGAATTCTCTAGGCCAGAATACTGGAGTGAGTAGCCGTGTCCTTCTCCAGGGGATCTTCTCAACTCAGGGATCAAACCCAGGTCTCCCACATTGCAGGCAGATTCTTTACCATCTGAGCCACCAGAGAAGCCCAAATATATGTGCTGATATATTTACATGTAAATTTGACAGTGTGAACCGCTTACATTCAAATGATAATAGAAAAAAATGAATAGCGGTATTATATATATTCATTTTCATATATATATATAAAACCTTGATCATGCACACAGCTATTCATTTTGCTTTCTTTACCAATTTCTTTTTGTATTCGAACAATTTTATAATAAAATGCTGAGAAAAAACTTTATCACTAAAGAGTCAAAGGAGAGCTCATTCTAAATACGTACAAAAGCTTAACTATAAAACAAAAAAACATTTTGTAAATTTCTACTTTTGTTAATCTTCAACACCAGGCTCTCTGTATTTGTGCTTATATGACAAGATTAATTTGTTTTATACACTGACAGTAGTATGTAATAACATATTCAGGGTAAAATGTACTTCCTAACTACCGTTTTCTAGAAATCTATAGGAAGATACATTCCATCAATTGAGGAAATAATCCAGACATGAGGAAGATTTAAGTCCAGGAAGTACTGATCTCCAGAATGGTGGTGAAAGAAGCTATTAGAATTTTACAGGCCATAGAATCCTACAGCTTAGAGTAAGTCAACAGCTCCAGAGAGAGACCTGTACCCACATGAAACCCAGAGAGACTGTCCAGGGCTTTTGAAGATACTGAGAGACAATTTAAACAACTGGAAAATAAAAAATGAAACTGCAGCTGCATTAATGATAATACAGAAGCAAAGAAAAGAGGACAATAATTAACTTCAGAGACACTATAAAGTATGCAGCAATGGAAAAACAACTGTAGTTTACTTTATGAATCAACTATGAAGAGTGTTTACAGTCTTAATAATCTAAATGTGTGTTCCGTCACTCGGTCATATTCAACTCGTTGCAACCCCATGGGCTGTACCAGGCTCCTCTGTCCCTGGGATTCTCCAGGCAAGAACACTGGAGTGGGTTGCCATTTCTTTCTTAGGGGATCTTCCCGACCTAGGGGTTGAACCTGCATCTCTTGCATGGCAGGCAGATTCTTTACCACTAGTGCCATCTGGGAAGCACTAATAATCTAACATTGAGAAATCCAAATACTGAGAAATAGTATAAACCAAGTTGTAAAACAACAATGAAGTTAGGAGCACAGGAAATGTGCATGTGTCTGGTGAATGGTAAGGGAGGTCAGTGAACAGGAGGTAAATTTTTATCTTCCTGAGGAAGAAGTCACTAGGCCATGCCTAAAGTTGAAGACAGGAAGGAGCAGTGCATTTTTAAAACCTATGGGGGCCAATAATCAAAGAACCAGCTAAAAAATCTTATATCATTAGCAGCCTTGTAAGTCATATAGAACCATTTGACCCTTTCATGTATATATATACTTGTACTTAATATCAAAGCTCAATTTTAAAATGTTTTTGAGTTTAGTTTCTCTTAAGAAAAAGACACTTGTCCATATTACAATGATGATTTTAATTCATCACCCTTTTCTGTATCCAGGGCATCTCTCTCAAGAATTAGAATCTAATCTATTTCCCAGCCCTTGAATATAGGTTGACCATATGACTTACTTTGGCCAATGCAATGTTACAAAAGCAGTTTCTTGAAATGCACCGGCATGTCTGGGTTTGCCCTCTCTCTGGCACCTCTGCCACAGCTGAAGAACAAGCTCAGACTGGTGTGCTAGACTGTCAGGGAAGCAAATAGCAGCTCCCAGTCTTCCCAGCTGTCCCAGCAAAAGTCAGCCCAGATCAGCTGACAGCCATTCAATCTCCAGCAATGTATGTGAGCACAGTCAAAACTAGACTCAAATTGATTCCCCACAGACTAGAACGACATCAATGCTTATTACTGTAAGCTGCTGAATTTGTGGACCATCAGTCATGCAGCATAATTGTAGTGAGAGATGACTTGTTCAGCATCTAAAGAATACTGTAGTCAAAATCTTCAACTCAGAAAGATGTGTAATGTAAAAATGATGACTGTCTACTTCACCTGGAGTAAGTTGTGAACAGTGGAAATACCTGACACATTTGCATTGCCAATTTCAGCCACATTCACTTCTACGAATTTCTCTCCCAAGCTGAGTTCACTTTTGCGGTTGAGTAGTAAAATGAAGACCCAAATGAAGCAGCCAACAGGGAGGAAGAAAGCGAAGGTGTATGTTAATCCAGTCATTACACTTCCAGTAAATACCAGTGTTATCATGCGAATTCGGTGATGTGTTTCAACGCATGAACTTTCATTCAACTTTTCATTTTGTGAAATGCTGGTGGCATGGCACCAATCTGTACTGCCAGCTCAAAAATAAAAAAGCTGAAGCATCTTGAAAGGTTTCATAGCAATTTGGGCACGCTGTATCTGTCCAAATAATGTAGTGTCTGGTCCACACTAATTGACTAAATGCCTGTCCTTTTCGATTCTCTCACTTTAAAACATCTCTAATTTTTCCTGACTTTTAAAGGAATAATATCCATGGGACCCACTCAGTGCCATCTTAAGTGGCAAAGCCCATGTTGAGAGTTCACATCCCTAACCAAAACCACAACACTATCACCTCTTGTGTTAACAATGGTTTCAATTCCATCTTAAATTCCTAGGTGCTAAGAAAACGTTCAATGAGAACTTTCTCATAATTTCTCTGAAGAAGCCCACTGCCTCTTCTCTGCCCAATATCCTAAGAACCCCCTCAATTGACCTCCTAGGTCAATGCATTTTCCAGGGTCCCCTGTGATATGGGTCTTGGGCTTCTGGCTTCGTAACCGCAGCCATGTACATGCTGTTCATTTTCACTTTGCCAACAGCTTGGAACAACTTATCAGTTGGGGATGGTAACTAGAAAACTCTATGCTAAGCAGAGACTCACTATAGTATAGTAATTAAGAATACAGACTTAGAGTCGGGCAGTGAAGCCAGGCTCTGCCATTCAATACCTGTGGCAAATACTTAACCCTCTTTTCCTCACCATTCTTATCTGTAAAGTAGGGATAATAAGAACATCTACCTAATAAGGCAGTTGTAAGTATGTAAATAATAATGATGATGATGGTGATGTGCTTACCATCAGCAGGAAAGTGATCACCAAAGCCTATTATGTTCATCATTAAAATTCTTATTTCCCTTCAGTTTCTTGATATAGTTATCTTTCTCTTCAGCTAACTTTAACTGTTTTGGGCTATGTTGCCTTTAATATGATAAACTGCCTCAAATTAACCCTTTTAAAATTAAATAGGATTAAAATAATTTTAAATCGGGTACACTAGTTCCAAGTAATAGAAAAACATGATGGTTTGGGCAATTAAACACGTACATATTTCTCTATACCCGAGTTTTTCTAATTAGGCTCTTTCAGATAGGGGAAAGACATTTATTTTGGAGGCGTGAGAGATTCAGAAGGTGGGAAATGCAAGAACTCAGTCCCATCTTGTCATATAGGAACATGAAACAGATGTTCAACAGCCACAGAGACCCCAGCAACCATTGGTGGTGGTCAAATATCACCACCAATGGCAAGACTCTCAGTTACTGTCTCCATCTCTTCTTTTTGTATGTCTCCTTTCCTTATATTATTTTCAGTAACATCCTCATCTTCTACCCTGTCCTTCATCTACCTAAGCTTCAGCTCCTTGTGGTTTCTGCCAGCGTGTATCTTAGCTTACACAAGACTGTCATAGACTGACTCTGACCATTTCTGCTGACTTTAGCTTCAGCTTCCACTGCTAACTGATATAAATAGTTTGTGTTCCTAATTCAAATTCCTGACAAAGAAATGTTGATTGACCCAGATCCTCTTTTCATACCAGAACATGTCAATCATAGGTCACTAACCTTAGTCTATGTATTGGCTGCATTGATTAGTTTCCCACTTTTGGTCTAATCACTTGTATTGTAATAAGTGAAACCATATAGTACAAATAATTCAGCCTACTTCCCCTTCAGCATGGTCCTTAATGTAGGAATTCCATTATAGGTCCCTGTGAATATGGCAAGTTACCGTGCGTGCCCCAAGGACTTAAGATTTTAGAATTGTACGGATGGCCAAGGCTATGATGGTACAGTTTACAACAGAATAAAAATACCGTCTAACCCCACTGTCAAGATTAATTTTTAAAAATTAATAATTTTACTTTGTTTCAGTTAGGAAAGAAAACTTATGATTTCCTGACTCATAATGGTCACAATATCCTCATATTTGTATACAAATTTTTACAATTATGAAAATTAGATTTACCTACCTATGAAAAACAACCCAAATTGGCAGTGGATTAAGCACAAAAGGTGTTATTCCATCACATGAAAGAAGTGTCTCTTGTTAGTTGCTCAGGTATGTCCTATTCTTTGAGACCCCATGGAGTGTAACCGCCAGGCTACTCTAATCCATGGAATTCTCCAGGCAAGAATACTGGAGTGGGCTGCCATTCCCTCGTCCAGGGGATCTTCCAAACTCAGGGATCAAACCCAAGTCTCCCACATTGCAGGCAGATTCTTTACCATCTAAGCCACCAGAAGACAAGTATGGAGACCAGCAATCCAAGGATGATCACTAGTTCCATGAATTCATTAGTGCCTTACCTTCTATGATTTTTTATTCCAGTATCTGTAGAGTGAGGAGCCTCATCCTCATCAAACAAAATGGCAACTAGAATGCTAGCCATTACATCCGTGTTCTAGGAAGTAGAATGGAAGAAAAAAGGAACACCCTTTTAAAGAAGCATAATACAGTGCTAGCTATTACATCTCATTTGCCAGAACCATGCCACATTACTGCACAAGGCTGCAAGGGACGCTGAGAAATATCAGTCCTTCAGCTGAGTGAATATATCCTCACAATGAACTTGAAGTTAGATAACTAAGAAAGAAAAAACAGAAGTTTGGGAGATAACCAGTTGGTCTTTGTTTCAGTCTACATTTTTGGATATTCAAGGACATCCATGTGAACTCCTTCCCAACAAAAAGAATATACTCTCTTTCCAGTGAAAACAGCCCTAAGTCTTCCCCAGTTACTGTGCTGTGCAGAGTCTAAACACTCTGGAAGAAATGGAACAATAAACACAAAAACTCCCACACTCGCGGGTCTAAACAATTATAAGATCCAGTTGGGCAGAACTGAAAAGTTACCCTGTCTGGCAGTAAAGTAAGTTGCTTATGTGGCTCCTCTGGAAGGCTCTGGTTCTTCTTTCTGGGCAAACACTCCAATCCATCTTCTGAGACTCTTGGCTTTTTTCCCTGAGAGTCACCCACGTCCACTAACATCTCTGGACATACTGAAGTAGGTCTTAGGGAGTATAACTTTCCTACAGCCTGGCCCGCCTTCCCAGCCCGCTTCCAACTGTGATCCAAGGTTCACTTGAGGGTTTAATGGTCACAGGTGCTGTAGACCAAGCTTGGGGTCTGTTTGGCAATAATATTCCCTTAAATCTTAGTAGGCCTCTCGTGGGTTTGTTTCCGGTTAGTTCCACATTGGGCTTCCCAGGTGGCACCAGTGGTAAAGAACCTGCCTGCCAACGCAGGAGATGTAAGAGATGTGGATTTGATCCCTGGGTCAGGAAGATCCCCTGGAGGAGGAAATGACAACCCACTCCAGTATTCTTGCCTGGAGAATCCCATGGACAGAGAAGCTTGGTGGGCTGCAGTCCATGGGATCACAAATAGACAAGAAGCGACTTAGCACATGTCATGAAAATAACCATACTTATTATACTTATTTCTCAACCTGGCAACTCTTTTATTCATTGTCTTCTCTCACCCTCTCTCTCAAATGAGTGGTGGCCACTTAAACACCATTGGTAAAATAAAAGCTTGGATGAGAAAATGAAAACCTTAATCTAGTTCCCATTGTCTGCAGAGAGCTCTTGCTATAAGGTTTGCCAGCACGGCTATCTCTTACTAACAGTGGCCCTTTGCAACCACCATTTACAACAGCTTTAATTTGAGCTACAGAAGAAGGGGCTTTCTCAGAACTTCAATACATTGGATTCTAGGGGCTACCGTGGTGGCTCAGTGGTAAAGAATCCACCTGCCAATGCAAAAGATGCAGGTTTGATCCCTGAGTCGGGAAGTCCCTGGAGAAGGGACTGGCAACCCACTTCAGTATTCTTGCCTGGGAAATCCCAAGGACAGAGGAGCCTGGTGGGCTACTACAGTCCATGGGGTTGCAAGAGTCAGGCATGACTTAGCAACATAGGATTCACTGTCAATTTGTGCTATAAGCTGCTCGT
This sequence comes from Bubalus kerabau, assembly GCF_029407905.1. Classification (NCBI taxonomy): domain Eukaryota; kingdom Metazoa; phylum Chordata; class Mammalia; order Artiodactyla; family Bovidae; genus Bubalus; species Bubalus kerabau. The sequence goes on along the minus strand of NC_073631.1, from coordinate 28,396,303 downwards.
AGAAACTCTCTAAGAGAAGGGGTATTTCCTTCTCAGGATGAAGTCTAGCCTACTCTGAACTCATCTCTCACTTTAAAAGACTGTTGGACTTCCCTCAAGGTCCACTGGTTGAGAGTCCACCTGTCCATACAGGAGACACGAGTCCAGGAAGATTCCACATGTCATGAAGCAGCTAAACCCAGGCACCACAACTACTAAAGTCCATGAACCCTAGAGCCCGTGCTCTGCAACAAGAGAAGCACCTGCTCACTGCACTAGAGAGAGCCCACACACAACAACCAAACCTAGCACAGCCAAAATAAATAAATCAATGGAAATAAATTTTTAAAAAGACTCCACTAAAATGGCAAAAAGTTCCCAATACACACACACCAATATGCTGAATTCTTCCTGCTAGAGCATTAGCTTAGCTCCCATTCATATGTAGTTTTTCTTTCAAAGAACAACAGAAAACAAGGCAATAAACAGTGTCCCACACGTAAGAGTCATCAGTTTCCTCTCTGGAGTATCATAGTCCCCATTATCTAAATGCTTCCTCATTCCCAAGCCAAGTTCTGTTTTCATGTTGTTATCACACCCTACCTCCAGATGCCAAATTTTGTATTAGGTAGAATTTAGCTTAGCTGTGAATGAATAAAAAAAATCTAAAACACAGTGTATCTGTAAAATACATAACATATCAGTACCTACTGTATAGCCCAGGGAACTCTACTTAATACTCTATAATGATCTATATTGGACTGCAAGGAGATCAAACCCAGTCAGTCCTAAAGGAAATCAACCCTGAATATTCATTCAAAGGACTAATGCTGAAGTGGAAGCTCCAATAGTTTGGCCACCTGATGCAAAGAGTGACTCACTGGAAAAGACCCTGACGCTATGAAAGATTGAAGGTGGAAGAAGGGGACGAAGGACAATGAGATGGTTGGATGGCATCATCCACTCTATGGACATGAGTTTGAGAAAACTCCAGGAGATAGTGAAGGACATGATAGCCTGTTGTGCTGCAGTCCATGGGGTCACAGAGTCAGATACAACTTAGCGACTGAACAGCAAATGATCTATATGGGAAAAGAATCTAAAAAAGAGTGGATATATGTATATGTATAAGTGGTTCACTTTGCTGTACAGCAGAAAATAGCATATTGAAAATCAACTATACAACAAAAATTAAAACAATATGCATGGATGCATGCTAAGTCACTCAGTCATGTCTGACTCTTTGCAACCCTATGCACTTAGCCCACTAGGATCCTCTGTCCATAGAATTTTCCAGGCAAGAATACTGGAGTGGGTTGCCATGCCCTCCTCCAGGGGATCTTTCCTACCGAGGAGTTGAACCCATGTCTCTTATGTCTCCTGCATTGGCAAACGGGTTTTTTACCATAGTATTTTTTGTTTTTCTTCTCTCAGAAAAATTCTGAAGGCAAATATGATACAGATTATGCTGGAACAGAGGGCACACACGCTTACTGTCCAGTATGCTGAAAGATGAGAGCTGTGCCCAGAGCAAAGCTCAGGCTCTAAGGCCCATTATAAAATATCTTGGTTCCTTAACTCCAAGGTTCATCCCGGCAATGCAACCCTGCTTACTTAACTTATATGCAGAGTATATCATGAGAAACGAGGGGCTGGAAGAAGCATAAAGTGGAATCAAGATTGCCAGGAGAAATATCAATAACCTCAGATATGCAGATGACACCACCCTTATGGCAGAAAGTGAAGAAGAACTAAAAAGCCTCTTGATGAAAGTGAAAGTGGAGAGTGAAAAAGTTGGCTTAAAGCTCAACATTCAGAAAATGAAGATCATGGCATCTGGTCCCATCACTTCATGGCAAATAGATGGGGAAACAGTGGAAACAGTGGCTGACTTTATTTTGAGGGGCTCCAAAATCACTGCAGATGGTGATTGCAGCCATGAATTTAAAAGACGCTTGCTCCTTGGAAGGAAAGTTATGAACAATCTAGACAGCATATTAAAAAGCAGAGACATTACTTTGTCAACAAAGGTCTGTCTAGTCAAGGCTATGGTTTTTCCAGTAGTCATGTATGGATGTGAGAGTTGGACTATAAAGAAAGCTGAGCACCAAAGAATTCATGCTTTTGAACTGCAGTGTTGGAGAAGACCCTTGAGAGTCCCTTGGACCGCAAGGAGATCCAACCAGTCCATCCTAAAGGAGATCAGTCCTGGGTGTTCATTGGAAGGACTGATGCTGAAGCGGAAACTCCAATACTTTGGCCACCTGATGCAAAGAGCTGACTCACTTGAAAAGACACTGATGCTGGGAAAGATTGAGGGCAGGAGAAGAAGGGGATAACAGAGGATGAGATGGTTAGATGGCATCACCGACTCAATGGACATGGGTTTGGGTGAACTCCAGGAGTTGGTGATAGACAGGGAGGCCTGGAGTGCTGCGGTTCATGGGATCGCAAAGAGTCAGACACGACTGAGCGACTGAACTGAACTGAATGCAACCCATTGTAGGAGTCTGTGTCATCTGGCCCTCCCCATCTTGCCCTATGACGCTGCAGTTCAAGGAACCAATATAAATGCTCGTGATTTGACTACTGCTGTTCCTGTGAGTAACAAAGTTTCCTGTCTCTGACCCAAGAGTCACCTGTCTTCTACCAGTATCCATGGAACCATGGGCAGCCAACATGTTAGCTTGCATTTAGGGCAAACTCTCAGACCTTGCACAGTTCCTGACAGAGAAAAGAGACAATAAATATTAGTTCTGTTTCCATGATGAAAATGACACTCAAGAAGGCAAATCATTCACCTCAAATCACACAATGAGAAGACTCCATTTCTTGTCATTCCTCACCCATTGCTCCTCCCACAGCTGCTCCTGGAGAACCAGAAATGGTGTTGGAGAAAGTGGTGGAAAGTGGCTGTTTGTCTTCAAAGGAGGGTCTGGATTAGGATAGTGCAAGTATGGCCGCAAGGGATGGAAAATTTAAGGTGGTGCTTACTCTGAGGGGCCACGCCTGCCCCTGCATGAGCCTGAGAGTCAGTGCCTCCTTAAGTACCATGTCCTGGTGCTGAGTGAAATAGGCCAGACACAGAAGGACAAATACCCAGGCTTACAGTTATCCAAAGATCTAAAACATTCATAGAAGCAGAGAGAAGAACAGTGGTTGTTAGGGGCCAGGAGGAGGGGGAAATGCAGAATTGCTCTTCTATAACTCAGCTGGGTATAATGGTTCAGTTATACAAGGTGGGTAAATTCTAGAGACCTGGAGTGTAACACCAAGCCCACAGTTAACTACCCCACACTGCATAAAAATGTAAGACGTTTGATATCATGTTAAGTGTTTCATATACATATATATTATTTAAGGGATGGCCAGTGCTAGAACTTGAATCACAAATGATAACTAATAATTTTTCAGCTCTCAAGAAAAAATATCACTTACACAGACATATGCAAAAAGGAAAACAAAATTCTTCTGTTTGGAATGAATGGTTCAGACTTTCCCCTTCCAAAGCCAAGTAGTAACTGAAATAGGATCTTGATTTCTAGGAACCAAAGTCTAAGACTCATTTAATTACATCTCCTTTTAGAACATATTTTCTTTTTGACTTTTCTGTTCAGTATTTTCAATATATGGGAATGTAAACAATTGATCTATTTATTATGTACTGGCCAACAATTCATCTTTCTGCCAAATGCACATTTAGAAAAATCTGAAGTGGTTTTAATGAAAATTTAAACCATTTGTGTTTACGTATACCAATTTATGATTCCAAAACCATTTTTTTTCCAATGTTAACATCCTAAAGTCCTAGAACCTGTACCTGGCATTTCCCCTATAAAGTTGGTGCTGAGATACATCGGTTTTATTTGAAAAATATGTAACATAATTTGAGCCTCACTTGCCTCACCTGAAAGCTGGTCTCGCTTACAAGTCTCCAAATCCAGCACTTTTCTTCTCTGAGTTCAGGTTCATTTTCTTTTCACCAACACGTGACCTTACTCTTTCTGATTACACCAAAACTGTCATACAAAACCTATACTCTGAACCAGATCTGAAATAAATTCACAACTGCATCGTGTAACTGGTACCAGCTTAACACTCTCCAGGACTGAAGACTTACAGTAGAATCTCCAGGGTTCTGACTAGAATTTTACCCTTTATATGAAATATTGGAGGGAGGATTCCTACTTCCTAGAAGCACTGATAAAAAACCTTCATGACGTAAAACTCAGACCCTCCTTCTTGCCAGCTTACCTGCTATGTTTACCCCTCAAGTCTACAGTCCAGCATATTAGGATTTTCAATCACAAAAAGAATCTTTTTGATTAACCCTGTCATTTAATTAACTCTAGAAGCAGAAATGACCTTATTTGTCCCTTTAAAAATGGAGGAAAGTGAAGGGCAAAAGGCACTTCTGTCTGCAGTCATCCTCACTTTGGTGAAGTCACGGGCTGAAAAGACTTCAGCATCAGCCCGCTGGTGGCAAGGAGAAGTCAAGTGAAGACAAACCCCCAATTCTCTGCCTGGAAGCTGCTGGCATCTCCCCCATCTAAGTGCTGAACAAACAAGCCTTTGTGCACCCTCTCGATGGGGCCCTTTGAAGCTCTGGCATCCGGACTGGCAACTTTTCCTATCTGCCCATCTCGGAGCACAGGAGGATGGGAAATGAGAAGGGGAAGGACCGCGAGAAGCAGGCGGCACTGGCCTGGCTCCGAGCCCACTGGGTAAACATGCTCACTCCCTTCTCACACAGATAGCTTTTTCACATATGAAAAGGGAGTGTCCAGCTTCGTTTTGAATAAAGATGAGGAAATGACTCTCAGCTGTCCACACACAACAAAACAACCGACCACCACAGCATTACACTCAAGGTAGACCGAGCAGGCTTTCTCTCCCAGACCAGAAGTCTATGCTCCTTTTCAAGGATGTTTTTACTGCTGTGGTCTCCAGCATGCTGGGGATGGGCACATTCTAATGAGATCCATAGTCTCCACATTTTATAGAGAATACACAATCACAAACTCCTTCAGAACAAGAGCAGCTTTACTTTTCTGAATGCCTTTCTTAATCTAATTACATTGATGAAGGATGGGTGGCCTTTTGTTTTGAGTTTAGGATTATGAGTCTGAAACTCTGAGGTCCAATTGGAGTTCCATACCTAACTTCTTGTGTGGGCCTTCACGAGCAACTATTTCCTGTCTTATTTTTCTGAACAATTAAGGGAGCTATGATGATGGCTGTGGGGAGGAGAGAAGATAGGCACATAGCTTGAAATACTTCCAGTTGATCCCAAGACAACAAGACTATCAAGCGTCTACGCTCGACTTAGCAGTGGGCTAAGAGGAAAAATATAAAAGAAGAAAAATACAGGACCCCTGCTTTCAAGAAACTCCTAAAGCAAATGACATGATAAAACATAAGTACTTAAGATAGACATAATAATTAGCAAGGCAGTATCCAGTCAAATACATTAACTGATTAACATTATAAATACTGTAAGAATTTGAAAAAGAATATATCATTACTAGTGAGATTATTCCCGATAGGTTTTATAAAACAGAAAAGATGTCAGGTTAAACACCTGACCTAAAATAAGTACCAAATATCTTTATCATGGTGAACATCAAGGTTTGCCAAATATGATCTGATTCTCCTTAGTGATTCAGGGACTTATTAAATTAAAAACACTTACTGAGACATAATTTGCTGACTTACTAGGGAGATTTTGGCAGCATTACCACATGACAAATGACTTTCAGGACACTGAGTCATTGAATCTGGTCCCCAGACTCCTAACATCACCCAGAAGCGTGTTTTACCTATTGTGTCTTCATATCTCTGTCTTATGTTTACCAGATGGCAGCCCATGTTAAGGGGAATAAAAACTAAACTTGACCATTTGTACATTCATATTTCATCCAATAACAAAGGTCACCGAAAGTAGCTTTACATGAAAAATGTAGCAACAACATTTCTCCTATTTTCTTATAACCTTCTTAGAAACCAACACACAGCTTCACTTTGTGCAGTTTTGCGGCTTGTGAGAAGTCCTTTTCTTCCACAACTATGAGGAGTTTGTCATATGTGCAGTGTTGCCATTCATGTTATCTGACCCACGTTTTCATTTTCATCATAATAAACACACGCACAAGAAAACACACAAATCCTGGTTCATATACCATGGGTCTAGACAAAATTAGAAAAATATCAATAAAAATAGAAATTGAGGCAATGCATTCAGCAACCAAGTTGAATGTCCTTTATGCTTTTAAATTAAATTTGACTTCCACTGGAAGCTTTTGTAATATATATTCAAGCTACTTGTGTCCAAGCTTTGGCCTAGAAACTCTCTCCAGGTAGGAAGCTGGTTAGCTGCAAGAACCTTCTTTGACTCCTGACTCTAAGGCCACTGTCCTATGCTGCCTGATGTCCAATGTCTGAAAATCATTGTTTCATATACTTTTTTTTAAAACTCATAAGGCAAAACACAAGACTAAAATGAAGTGCCTGCATTTCCATTCACAGATCTGCTAATGATTATATATCCCAAAGGCCACCCCCTTACATACACACCGAGATGCAGCGTTAAAACAAAGAGAAAAAAGATCTCATAAACAGAGTATATAATTCCCTTCTGCAAATTAGATTTCATTCATGAGAAGTCAAATTCAAGACCAGAGTTATTCATCACAGTGATCAACCTTGCTAAGTTAATTCTACAGAGACACCTGTATGCCATGAAGGAGACTTGTCATGTGACACAGCTATATTGACAATGACCTCACCTGATGCTGAAGACTTGAAGCAGCTCCTCAGTATGAAAGATAGGTGTTTGGAGTCAGGGGAAATTTTTATGGAGAGGGCAATAAGAAAGGTTTTCTAATTTAAAGATCTATGTGGCTGTTTCCGGAAGACGATGAAGGACAGGGAAGCCAGGCATGCTACAGTCCGTGGGGTCGAAGCGAGTCCGACAAGACTGAGCAACTAAACGACAACATCTTGAATGTTTCTAGTCAAGATAAAATAACAAGGACTGGATGCACCCTCTGCCATCACTTCATGGCAAACAGATGGGGAAACAGTGACTGACTTTATTTTTCTGGGCTCCAAAATCACTGCAGATGGTGATTGTGGCCATGAAATTAAAAGACACTCCTTGGAAGGAAAGTTATGGCCAACCTACACAGCATATTCAAAAGCAGAGACATTACTTTGCCAACAAAGGTCCGGCTAGTCAAGGCTACGGTTTTTCCAGTGGTCATGTATGGATGTGAGAGTTGGACTATAAAGAAAGCTGAGCACCGAAGAATTGATGCTTTTGAACTGTGGTGTTGGACAAGACTCTTGAGAGTCCCTTGGACTGCAAGGAGATCCAACCAGTCCATCCTAAAGGAGATCAGTCCTGAGTGTTCATTGGAGGGACTGATGCTGAGGCTGAAACTCCAATATTTTGGCCACCTGATGCAAAGAACTGACTCATTTTAAAAGACCCTGATGCTGGGAAAGATTGAGTGCGGGAGGAGAAGGGGACGACAGAGGATGAGATGGTTGGATGGCATCGCCGACTAGATGGACATGGGTTTGGGAGGACTCCGGGAGTTGGTGATGGACAGGGAGGCCTGGCATGCTGCAATTCATGGGGTTGCAGAGTCAGACACAACTGAGCGACTGAACTGAACTGAATAAAGCAACTAAAAATGGACAAAATATATGAAACAATGATTTTTCAGACATTGGGCATCAGGCAGCATAGGACAGTGACTTTAGAGACAAGGACTCAATGACGGTTCTTGTAGCTAACCAGCTTCCTACCTGGAGAGAGTTTCTAGGCCAAAGCTCAGGGAGCTGGAACTCAGGGAGCCTGGTAGAGCCCCGGGGATGGAGAAATGGACTAGGAGGATGGGGCAGCCAGAAAGTCACAGGCAGAGGCCCAAAGAAGAGAGTGGGACAGATACACACTACTACATATAATTAATAAGATAATAATAGACAACTAACAAGGACCTACTGTGTAGTACAGGAAACTCTACTGAATACTTTGCCATGACCTACACGGGAAAAAGATATAAAAGAGTGGATATATGTATATGAATAATTGATATACTTTGATGTACACCTGCAATTATACAATATTATAAATCAACTGTATTTCAATTAAAAAACTTAAAAAAAAAAAAAGAAGGAGGTTGTACAAAGAGAGATAGAGCTCAGGAGATCAGCAGAGGGTCCCTTCTGAGTCATCAGCTGATCGTGACCAGCACATGAACAACAAATTATATGAGTCTGGGAGAAGAAAATCACCCAAGGGAACAATCTTTCAAGTTCACACAGGACACGAATGGATTGTACTCCCCTCGTCAAAGTGGAAAAACTTGGTAATTCATGGGACATCAAGTTGAAGATTCAGAAGGGTATCACCTCAATAATGGGGAAAAATTAGTCTTACCCTAAAGGCTATTCTAATTCCCCTAACAGAATTTAAAATCTACCTGGTTAAAATAATTTATTGATATTTCCCATCTTTGGGGATGGTTTTCTTTCCATCTGGCCCTTCAATAAATGTTCATTAAATGACTGTAAAGGTTGAACAGAGACTTTGACTTTGTCCAGATCTCAGAATCTGACTCCCTCAATATGCAAGTGCCACAGAGGACGCAGGTGAGAACATATGTGGAACAAACCCTCTCGTTCCACCTCTGCTTTCTCCTCTGCCTGGCTTGTTTTCTATTTAGCAGCAGATGAACCCAACTCTGAATACAGTTATAAAATCTCATGCCCCCATAAGTTCAGTAACTGTTTAGTGAACTTGGGATGGCAACAGTGGAAACTGTTTACTTCCTCATTTGGAACAGACAATGCACCTATTGTCCTGTGGCATTACTGCATGGTTGTTATGCAACTGTCCACATGATACCATTCAGGCAACGCACCTCTCAGAGACCATGCTCTTGATCTTTACCCACCACGCCCCCCCCCCCGCCCCAACATGTACTCCCAGCTCAATTTCGCTGTTCATTAAACCGAGAATTTGATAAAAATTAGTAATACTGCTATTGGAATTGTCAGTCCGTCTTTCCAGGTTGGTCTCAGAAGCATTTTGCTAAAAAAGAGATTTCTTTGCTTTGAAAGGGAGTCTTCCATAGACTTATTGGAAAGTTAAAAAAAAAAAAAAAAAAAAAAAGCAGTGATTTCCCACACTCTTTCTCAATCGTTGTGATAAAAACGTTATGTTCCTCAGAAAAGCCCTGGTGACACCCTGCTGAGTTGGTAATACTTGCCATCCCAAACAAGCATGTCATGATCCGAGGTCCTGTGACACCATGGCTGGTGTCCTTTGATTTCTGAACACAGCCGCGATGGCTAGAGAGCGTCGGCTGACTGCTCCCTCGGTATACTCTACTTTGAGGAGCTGTCTGGGAGACGTGCCTGCGAGATTTCAGGAGCTGCCTGGATCACACACGACTCCGGATGCTCCTCTGCAGTCCCTTCACCGCTGGTAATTATTTACCCTTCTCTGAGGGTGTGTCCAAGCTGAGAACAAGCCTTGGGAGGGAACCACATTCCTCTTTGTTGATATACAAGCATCTGATGAAATGTCACCAGGTAGTCCAACTACCATTGTCCTGTGTGGGAAACCGTATCTTCTTAGGTCTTTCCTGGATTTAGCCAGAGACCAGAGACAGTCATAACGCCTGAGTATAAGTCATATAGGGAGTGAAAAAAAGAAAAACAACTCAGATACTACTCCTCTCTGGCTTTAATTCAACCCAGCCCTTACTGGCAACTGTGAGAGGGAAGAACAAATCAGAGTCTGATCACTCCAAGCCAATATGATCTGCAATGTTACGCTCTCATAGGCACTTATTGGTAACACTGAGAAAATCTGTCTTCCCTTCTCCATATGATGCAACTGGAGCTCTCTCTTGCAAAAGGAGAGGTTCATACTAAACTCCACTTGTAGTTAAAAATTCTTTGCCCTTGCCAGGGAAAAGAAAAATGTAGGAACAATTAATCAAGCGTAGAATTGAAAATAAATTACCATCTTGATTTGAGTCTTTTCCACAGAATTCTTGAAAAGAATTTTTTTTTGTTTAATATCCTGAAGATTCCTTAAGCCTAGTGTCTTTGATGGTGAAGAAATTCTCATCTGAAGTAAGGAATTTTCTTCAATTTCATTTCATGCTTTTTTCTTCTATTAAACTATAGTAACAGTAAATGTAAACTTAACTATTTCAAAAGAGCATTATAGTATGATCATATTTTTATAATTCTATTTCTATCCATCTACTCACCTAACTGTGCAGATATCAGTATACAGACATAGACAGACACACAGAAATGTGTGGAATAGTTTCACCTAGGGTTAATGACGGTCATTTCAAGGCAGTGGAAGAACTTTTAAAAAAAAATATCTTTAAGCTTTTCAATGTATCCTAAAAGGGCTTTGGGGTTTTCTTTGGTTTTATTATATGGGGTGCTTTTTACTTAATTTGTTAATATCTTTCTGTTTTTAAAATTTCTGTTCAAAAGACTAGTATTAAATGATATGATATTATTTACTCGTCATTTCTCTAAATTCCACAAAAGAGCACCTCACACGTACTGTTACTGTCAGAACAAACAACTGTGGAATGCTCAGTCACTACCACCCAGAGGTATTCCCACAGCATAAGCAAATGTTGGCTAACTGTCTCCTCTGAGCTAGATCCAAAAAAATCACCCGCAGCCACAGGGTAATCTCTTCCTGTTGCCCAACCTGTTTAAAAGTGATTGCAATTAGGTGGGGAAAGGATTATGCTCTGACTGAAGGCATGCCCTTCTGCATTTCCAACCCAGTGTGAATTCTGAAGCATGTGGGAGTTCGTCTCTTTTATCTGCTCTCTTCTCCAGATAATAGACTTCATTATTATTTAGGAAAGTTCCTTTGTCCCTTGTAAATTCCAGGAACTCTAATTTGGGATCAAATCTCTAAGGAAAAGTCTGCTCTTCTGTATAGACATTTTTTGTGTGTGTAAGGCTCTGATAAAGAGTCTAATTGGCTCCATTTCTTTTTGAACATTCTGTTTATCCACCTAATTATCCTGGGAAAACTGACATGTTTATTGAATTCAACTAAACAACTACAGTAGAACAGACCAATAAAACAGGGGTTCCGGGAGGAGCCACAACACTGCCGGCCATTGGTTTGAGTTGAATTTGTCGTACTTAAAAGAGTATCATATTCAGGAGTTTGATACTCTTTTGTTGAAAAGGGTTGAAAAGAGAGAATTAAATTCTCACAAAAGAAAGGGAACCTCATTAAACACAACTATTAAAACAAAGTTTGTTATATGAGCCATGTGATCGTGACGGTTCCATGTAAACCACCGTAATTAAAATGTAGTAAGCATTCATGTATGTAACAACATTTATGAGCCTGCTTTAACCTGACTTCTTGAATAAAATCAGCAAATTATCTTTCAGATACTTGATTCCAGTATTGCTGCGGAGCAGCGCCCTCTGCTGGTCATGCTGAAGCATTACATCATGAGAAAAATCGATAACACGAAAAGATGAAGGGAAGGGAGGAAAAAAGAGGGGGGCGGGTAGGGGAAGAAAGGGAAAGGAACGTTTTAAAAAAGGAAATGCAAAAAGAAGGAAAGAAGTTAAATATAGTTGGGTTATACAGTCTTTAACCGAAGCTTTGGCATACATTAGAAATAAAGTATGTTTGCCTCATAGTACGGCTATTTAGTAGACAGAGACTATTTTCCCTGCAGAAAATTTTTGTCATACTTGAAAGATTAAAAAAAAAGTTACTGTTATTGAAACTGTTCTGAAATTAGTGTCTGATGTTGCTAAATTCGAAAATCTTCCAAAGCAATTTAAGAGTTAGTGAATTACCAACTAACCTAATACTAGTTATTATTTAAAATTAATATTATCCCACCCTACCCCCCATGTCACCCCTGAAGCCAAGATTCTCACATCTTAATGGATATCAAGAGCCTCCTAGGGAGCTTATTAACAATACATCTGACCAGGCTCTACCTTTAAGGATTTTGGTTTACTAGTTCTGTGGCCTTAGGAATCAGCGTTTTAATATTTACACCCAGAAGACGATAGGTATTTTATCTTGCTCAATTACAAACCCAAGGGACACTGTGGACTTGGTATCTCATTCAGAGTGCCAAAAACCCAACCTCAGTGCTGTGGGATGGCTTACCTTACCCAGACACCTGTATATCACCATCACCACAGTTCCTATACGTCACTCAGTATTTCCTAGGTACCAGGCACTATCCTCCCAATTTCTTTAGACAGTTATGCCTTTGAAAATGCCTCTGCCTTCTTTCTTCTTAGTATCAAGTTCTGCATAAAAGGAGTGTGGACCATGCCTTGCACATAACTGATCCTCAACAAATGCTAGTTTTGCTTCCCTTTCCCCATGTCCCTTGCTATTCTAGGTTGAAATGGTGGCTTAATTATATCAGGGTCTTTATTTAATCTTGGAAAATTCGTAGTTGCTCAAAGTTCAAGTCTAGGGAACTGAGAAGTGGTTAACTGATTTCTTAAGAGGTTTTAATTTCCTTCAAAGCACTCTGAATGCTGTCGGCTCCCAACTGGTCTCTGGAATGCACTTAATTTGTGCCTCTTTCTACTTTCTCCACAGCCACGTTCTGGTTGGTTGCCTCTGTGTTCTTTTAAGTGCTGAGATAAAGAGAGTTCAGCAGAGAACCTGGTGAGATTGGGTCCAAGTTGAAACCGATCCCTTTATTTCATATAAACTCGCAAGCTGAGATTTCTCAGCAGCACCATTAAACAGACACTGAAAGATTGGAGGTTTTAACATATAATTATTTCATATCCATTTCATGTAACACAACTAATATGCAGGGTCATCTGCATGATATAAAACTGCTACATTTTAACAAACAAGAAAAAAGTGGCTGCCTAGTGGAATGAACAAGAACCCAGAAGAGATTACCAACTGACCTGATGAGGACTCACTTAGGTACATAAGTTGCATAAATTTACTCAATTTGGCTCAAAGGGGAAAGCATTTTTACTGACTTATGTAACAGGAAAGTCAGGAGTGGTACGGAATCAGGCTCTCTGTCCTCATAAAGCTCACGTCATCCCTCTATCTGCTGTGGTTTCCTCAGTGTTGGCTCCATTCCCAGACAGGCTCTCTCTCCATGTGGAGTTGAAGATGGCTCTTAATGACCTCAAAAAGAGAGGCAGGACTGGCTGCAGCAGATTCACTAAAAAGACATACGTTGGCTCACCAGCCCACTCATGAAGCCATCACTGCAGACCGGGGTCGGGGCGGGGGGGCATGCCCAGCCCTCACAGAAGGCGAGGGGAGCCCCAGTCAAATCCCATTGGTGGGAACTCGGGCAAGAGGCTGGCAGGAAAAGACCAGCACTTACCAGTTAGACGCATTCTTTTGAAAACGTACGGAAGACACCTCTTCAAAACTAAAGAGGAAAAGGCTCATAACTCCATGACCTAAGCATCTGGACATGAGTGTGACTCAACATGGTTGGAAAGGCAGAAAAGAAATGCTGCTCTGAGTAACTGCAAATCTCGAAAGAGGACTAGTGGGAGGAGGAAGCTGAAGAACCCAGGATGGGTACACAGAAACATCAGCAAAAACAAACACAGAAGCATGTTAAGAAGGCTAAATTTCAAGCTGGAAGATGTTTATATACTTCTGTGGTCAGTGAAAGACACTTATACTCATGTCTGAAGCAAAAAGGTGGTCAATGATACCAGACTGATTTCTGAAGACAAATGTTTTTCTGAAGGACCCAAAGAAGGAATTCCTGAATTTCTATTTAGTCTCTTGTCTCTCTCAATTTTAGCAGAGATGACTGATTGCTAGCCAAAGACTGCTCTCATCTCCAAAGTAACAGAAATCAACTTTCACTGGGGTTGGAATACACCCAATCAATGACTACTTTCAGCCACCTTACAGCTATGTGTGACCATCTGACAAAATTCTAGTACACATGAATAAGTCGATTATTTAAAGAAAACTGGTTCAGCAGTAAGTTACCTTGCCTTCTAGCTAACTGGAAGATGGAGGTGATGGATGGAGCTCCAGCAGCTTGTTGGATCTTTGAGGCTGAAAACCAAGTATGAGAACAACTGTGCAGAAAGAAGAGCTGGATTTCTGTTCACTAGGAACCACCTGTACCTCTATTTTGTTGAAGATGCTGTGATTTTGTGTTTTCTGTTATTCACAGCCAACTGCAGCATGTAAAACAATCTTGTGATTGAAAAATGTGAATCAACTTTGGTAAACTAAGGAAAGAGATTCATTTGTTCAATACAGCAAACTGTGCTTTGTGACCAAGGCTCTGGTGGTTTAGACCCCTGCCCTAGAAGGACTTACACAATTATGTAATGACTCCAAATTAATTAAATATCACAGCAGGGCAAGCCCTGCTAGGGTAACTAAGAGTTTGAACTGCTAAGTCACTTCAGTCGTGTCCGACTCTGTGCGACCCCATAGACGGCAGCCTACCAGGCTCCCCCGTCCCTGGGATTCTCCAGGCAAGAACACTGAAGTGGGTTGCCATTTCCTTCTCCAATGCGTGAAAGTGAAGTCACTCAGTCGTGTCCGACCCTCAACAACCCCATGGACTGCAGCCTTCCAGGCTCCTCCATCCATGGGATTTTCTAGGCAAGAGTACTAGAGTGGGGTGCCATTGCCTTCTCTGAAGAGTTTGAAAGTGAGATATGATAATTTAATAATCATGAATTACAGAAAGACACACAGAAGTTGGATGTGAGAAATTCATTCTAATTCTGGTTTTTCCAAAACGGGAGATAACTTAGAAATAGTATCTTTGCATGACAAGATTCCAGGGCAGATTATTTAAAAGATGGTTTCTAAATAATGGACAGGGAAGAGGTGGTAACTGAAATCCACGGCAGAATTACTGAAAACCATTTATAAAGAATTATCTTTATTTTCCTCTTAAAGAAGTGCAATCCATGGCCTTTTCATCAAGGGTTTGATTGAGATGTTTCATAACATTCTGTTGAAAAAGGTGGAAAAATTGGGCTGAGTGTTCAGATAAGTAGGTGAATTTTTAACTGATTAGAACTTATGGATGGTTCTAATTAAAAAGCAGTCATCAATCTAAAGAGAAATTTCTGCAGGCAATTCACAAGGGATTCTTCTGTGGCCTCTTGGACTTTTTATCAGTGCTTTTGATGAAGCTACAGAAGGTCCACTGACAAAGCACAGAGGCAATGAGAAGTCAAGAGACCCACTGAATTGTAGATTTAGAATTCAAATTATTTAAATAATGGCCTCTCTCTAAGAAGATATAGCATGGATGAACATAGTATGCTGATGTGAGGTCCAGATCAAACAAACAGAAAAGGGGAGCAGAAACTGACTTAGCAGTATCTATTTAAAAATTCAAAGTTTTATATCCCAATTTTAATAGGAACTAATACAATGCTGTGTCCACAACACATTCCAAGCTGAATTCATTGTTCAGCTGCAATATCAAAACCACACATTTTAGTAGGATTAGAGACCAAATAAAAGAACTGAACAGCTAGGAGGTGAATGGACTTGAAATCATGTCATAGGAAGAAGAGCTGAAAGAACACTGGAGTGGGTTGCCATTTCCTTCTCCAATGCATGAAAGTGAAAAGTGAAAGTGAAGTCGCTCAGTTGTGTCCGACTCTTAGCGACCACATGGACTACAGCCTACGAGGGTCCTTCATCCATGGGATTTTCCAGGCAAGAGTACTGGAGTGGGGTGCCATGAAATACTAACCATTCATCTACATCAGAAAGGATCAAGCCTACAGATCTGTGCATTTTTGGCACCATGCTTTTTTTTTTTTTTTTTTTCCAAAGAACTTGCTCAAAAGCCATGGTTCCAAAGAATCCTATTTCAATGAAGCAAAGGAAAGCAGTCCCTGTCTATGATCAGCCATGATCTGAGCTTGTAACAGCAAACAATATGAAACCTGAGGACTGGTTCACCCAGCACCTAGCAATTCAGATGATGCACAAGCATACATGGCAGTAGTGGATGCAAATGAAGCTAAGAGTCACGTGGGCAATGATTACAAACTTAGAGGGAAGAAGCAGCCAAAGCAAAGGGAGGATGGACAGAGGCTGGTGACAACTTAGAATCATCAAAGAGAGAAAGTGCAGAGTGATAGAGGTGGGGAGATGGATGAGGGAGGGAAAAACTCTGGAAGTCCATCTTGCCTGAAGAAAGAATACATACCGGTCATCCCTCTCTTATTAGGGATCCTAAGAAACTAACATAGATTTGGTTATTCATACACTGGTTATTTGGTGACCTCTCTAACAGATTACATCAACATCTTTTTGTATCTTCACCAGAACATCCAAGCAAGAGACAAAATCAAATCACAGATTTTTGTCAATGCCTGGAATGACTCTATTTTTTGCATTGGAAAGTACCAAAAAGCATCACTAAGTGGAAAAAAAAAAAATCCTCTCATTTTGCAAGTGTAAATCTAAACTAAATGAGTAGCCCTACAGTCAAACAATACTACTTTCCTAACAGAAAATAAAGAAAAATTCCAAAGGCAAATTTGTAGGAGAAAAAATGCCTTTACTGTTCAGATCAAAGCCATCAACTTATGCAGCCATCATGAGAACACACTCTCCAAGTTTCTAAACCAGCTAGTAAGCTGAATCATTGCAGATTAAATAAACATGCTGAGTTGAATCAAAAAGTAAATAAAAGGCCTCTTCTGACATAAGTTTGTATTTACAGCAATCCTGTGACTAAAAGCAACTTAATTTTGAATCATCAAAACAAAACAAGACAAAATAAGGTTCCTCAAGTTGACATTAATGACACAATGTATTCAGAAACCCAGGGTCTGACAAAACTCATTAAAAAATCAGTTGATAAATCAAAAAGTGTCTTTAGCACAAATGGAATTTCTTTTAAGGTGGAGCCTATTTTCAGACTAATCCTAAGTATTGATGAAAAAAATTATCCATTTCATCATATAGCACTAGTGATCATGACAGACGTTAGTGATACTTTACTGATGTTTAAGGAATTCAGTGTCATCCAAATGAAAACATCTGATTATTTCACTATCAAATACTATAGTGGAGTTAAATAATATATACCTTCAAATAAAATTAATTCATGTCATATTCCAATATTTAGGGAGCAATTGGATTATCTTACCCCTCAATGTTCAACTACTTTGTTTAAGTTTCAAATAAAAACAAGAAGAAGAAAACAAAATCAGCCCTTGAGCAGAACACTCTCAGAAGTCTGTTGCAGATGTTCAGATCAAGAAAATTGCCTTACTGCCCCCTGGAGATGCAAAGATGATAAATAAGACATTATCAACTGGACTCAACAGGATTTAGGAAGTGAGGAAGTAGAAAACCCTGGTTCCTAATGGGAGATGGTATGCCTGAGTTCTTAGAAACTCAGATTCTGGAGTTAGCAATGTCTTCTTGAGTGTAAATGAACACTAAATCATCGAGGAGTTATACTGAGGAAGTAATAATATTAGACGGGCAGAAATAATAGTAAGGAGGACGAATACAAACCCAGGTATACAAAGCCAGGATGTGGTCTATGCAATAGTCCAAGCAAAAGAGGCTAAGCATCTAATTGAGACGCTGGTGGTTAATACAGAAAGGAGGGGACAGACACAGGAGCAATATCTGCAAACTCCCACATTGGTGGCTCTGGTGCCCTAACAGTACCAGACACATAGACTGGCCTAGATACTATCAATGAGCCTTACTTTTTTTCTCCCACAGTCAGGACAAGTAGACTGGATTGCACTTTTTCCTTAGAAGTATCAAATCACAGAGACTTATTGATTTGTCAGTCTCCAGAGTGGACAACTCTTCTAGGAGCAAAGAAAGTACCAGGGAAATATTTACACGCATACCTGCATACCAACACTCAAAGAAACAACAGCAGGAAAGCAGTCTTGAAAGTGTTCAGATGTAACTGCATGTATATACTAATCTGTACTCTCATACATGTTACTGTACACTTTTGAACGCTTTGAGGATTTCAAGACTCAATCCCTCAAGCTGTTTGAATGTTATTTCCAAGCAAACAACCCAAGTTGCTTTTAAACTAGTTCCAAGTTGTTAAGCACAGCACAACCATCTTTTCTAATTACACAATTTAGACAATGATAATGACAAAGCTTTTGCCTATAACTCCGGCAAGAATGTAAGAACAACCTTCTGTCCACAGAAAATTAAATACAACTTTCAAGTTACGACTATGGGCAATCTTCCAGAGTAGTTTTTCAAGTTTCTTGCTCCTTTGCTATGCATAACTGAAATCAAGCATTTTAGGAAAAGGTAGAAAACACATTCTCACTTTTGTCTATGGGCATTTTGAAAACTGCTGGAAGACTATCCTTGCCATTCTTATGAGACGGGAGGACAGTATTGTTGACCATATGGGGAACAGATGTTCAGGTTGTAGGTAGCCATCGGGGAGGAAGCATCTTTCCCTGCTCCTCACTGGGAGGAGGGTTCTGGAGAATGTCCCTGACTTCTCTCTCTGATCCTTGTGTTTGCCCCTCAGAAGAGAGGGAGAATAACCAATCCCATGACTTAGAGCTGGATATTCAGGGACGTGTTTTACCACTGGAGAATTGCAATAGCTCCAAAGTGAAAATTTCTGCAGACACTTCCTCTTTCTCTTCTCAGCCTGAGGCAAGAGTGGCCTCCTTCTTCTTCCACTGCCTCCCATCAGTGGCTAGCAAACCTGAGTTGTGCGTTCTCCAAAGTCTGGGAGAAGGAGACCATTCACCCTCCTTCCACTCTCAAAAGCAGTTACATGCCTGGTCTGTGGGTTTGTTCCACCTGGACCCTGAACTCTGCTCTGCCTATGCTCTCTTCACTCATCCCCCTAACAGGCATCCTCAGCATTTCTGTTCTAAGATTTAGATTCAGCACAGGAGGAAAGACGACTTCACTTGAACCTCAAGCCTAAACCACATTCTCTTTAACCAAAAAGCCCAGCACTGAATGGTTTTCAGTTCTTGCCCTAATACTGTGCCACATCATTATTCAGCTGACTGGTAATTTTTGTGTGCATTCTTGACATGAAAACCCCTTGGGAGAAAATGCATATGGCAAACCTAACCCTTAACCAAAAGTCTTCTCTGAAAATAGATGTTCTTAAAAATATTAAAGAGAAATGTTGATGATCAAATGAGAAAGTGATTCACAAATTGAAATGAGTGAATAACTTCATTTAGTTTGATCAATTTCTATTTTGTATTATCATCTGAGTACTAAACTCCAGTTACTTAAAAGCAGGAAATTTGTTTCATGCTTTTAATTTTGAAAAAATCATGTGTATATAATTCAAGTGCATAGATATTTACATATTGAGGGGGGTTTAAATGCAGTCTTTATTTTTCTTACTTTTTTCATAGCTCTCCCCCTTTACATTTCTGTGGTAATATTACATGCAGTTAAAAGTAAACATATTACAGATGTGTTTTACAAAATGTGCACATTTTACAAAAACAGGGGATTACACACTTGATAAATCTAAATTTACACATGTATACATTGCTGGGCATCCACTTTTCTTTTATTAATAGTTCTTTGCCAGTTACAGCAATTTTACAGCAAACTTCCTGTTCTTATATCATATGTACTCATCCTTTTTTTTTCTTTTATATTTATGGGCTAGATGCACAGGAGTAGAATTGCAAGAAATGGAGTGTTTATAATTTTAAGAGCTCCTATCAGATATACTATACAATATACTATAATAATTCAGACATTTATCAGCAATTCATGAGATATTCATTTCCCTATATTTCAGGCAGAAGATTTTTTCTTCATATATGTCAGTTCGGTAGATGTGAAGTGATATCTCACTGTGAATTTGCATTTTCCTTACTGGGAGCCAGAGTGAGCATTATGAATATGTACCTTGGTGACTGAATTAACTGACCCAAGAAATTCCATATTCTTTGTCCTTTTTCCTATTGGATTGTATGTCTTTAAATTGTCAATTTGCTGTTGCTTATGGTATGTCTTTACATTAAAAAATACAGCAATGTCTTTTCATTTATTCAGATCTTTTATGTTCTTTTAAATCAGTAAAATTTACTTATTTTTCACCCATATCCATATCTTGTTAATTTTATTTTAAATATTTGTCAATATCTTACTGGAATATTTCTTGTATTCCACTTACAGGTGCTTATGTTAAAAGAGAAAATCTTTTGATTCTTGTATATTTATATAATTGGAGAAGGCAATGGCACCCCACTCCAGTACTCCTGCCTGGAAAATCCCATGGACAGAGGAGCCTGGTAGGCTGCAGTCCATGGGGTTGCTACCTATACTATACTACACGCATACGAATTTTTGTGTTAATTCTCAAGTTTTTAAATAAAATACCTTGGCTTTTTTATCATCAACAAGAATGTTGTTACTTCCTTATGATTATGCATTTTTAATTTTTGTCATAAATGTCTTGATATTAAATTTATTAGGGAAATTTAATTTTTTTCCTATGACACGGAAGAGATTAAGTAATATTGGAAATTGGAAGGACTGATACCGAAGCGCCAATATTTTGGTCACCTGATGCGAACAGCTGAGTCACTGGAAAAGACACTGATGCTGGGGAAAAGACTGAGGGCAAAAGAAGAAGAGGGCATCAGAGGATGAGAAGGCTGGATGGCATCACCAATGCAAGAGACATGAACTTGGGCAAACTCTGGGAGATGGTGAGGGACAGGGAGGCCTGGAGTGCTGCATCCATGGGGTTGCAAGGAGTTGGACACCACTGGGCAACTGAAGAACATACAGCTTTTAAATAAAATTTAGTGGTAAAACCATCTGATCTTGGTGAAATCTGGGGGGATAAATATCTAATGAAAGCTGATCACATCCTCACTTATTCTGTTTCTATATTTTTCTGAAATTTTTTCATAATACAAACTTTCTAAACTTTGAGAATGTGTTCTAATTATTGGGTGTGGTACAAAATTTACTTATGAACCTCACTTAACCTTTTTCTATGCTTAGTATCAGGCAGCAAATCATATTCAATCGTTTTGCTAGTGATCTTCTATTAAGAACATTAAAGCTGTCAAATGAATTTCCATGTCTATCCATCCCTGTGCCCACCCCACCCCCCAAAGCACACACCACTAACTTCAAATATTTAGTCTAAGAGAATCCTCTTCGCTTTCTGCTTTGGATAAAAAGGACTCTCTCCTCTTTATCCAAAACTAACTCCCTTGTCTGTTTCCAAGAACCTATCTAATTATCCATTCAGCATTTTATATGCTTTCCATGCTTCTCATCTACATTCAAGTAGGTACAGACTAACATAGCTTTGAAATTAATTGTACAATATGAGTGCCCAATATGTGCAGAGAGATAAATTACAAGAGCTAATTTGTAATTTCTCTCTTCTCTATCAAAAGAGGTATCAGAACATGGACTGAGAGAGGCTGAAAGCAGTCTTCTCCTTTGGGGAATGTGTGCAGATCTTATAATCACTCAGGGAATCCCCCTTCAGAAAGGAAGGAAGAGACATTTGAGGTCATTGAGCATGATATTTATAAAACTGGGCAAAGAGTCCCCTGTCCGGGGAAGAATGGGGTGTGCCAGGCCCATCAGCCTGCTCTTACTTTATTTCAGGACCAATAGGCCTTGATGGTCTTTTCATGAATCAGCTTGCTCACTGTATTTCTTTTTTTTTTTTTGAAGATGCAAACAATTCCTTTCAATGAAGGAACTGTAATTTATTTAACCATATTCTTTGTGTTCTGAAGCTTTAAAATAGAAAACGGTTTTATCTTTGGTGGGAGAGAAAAAGAAACAGAAATGCACTAGCAAAGCATGACCCCATCAGTGAGCCTCCCTGACAGTCATGCCATACAGGACTCCCTGCGGGTCAGAGAGAAGCGTGGCAGGAGACAGCGTTCACCCAGCTCAGGCTGCAAGCAGATGGACTCCCTGTACTGGACCGTGTGAGTCCTTGACATTTCTGTATAACTGAAAGGCAGAGCAAAGCACTGGGAAAGAGATACCAAGGCATCTGCTAAAAAGGCAGGTAGATGCTTAAATAACTTATTGGAAAAACCCAGGAGATGTGACCATATTAAATCTAAAGTTTGAAAAGTGTTTTCAAGCATTATTCTCTCCACAGATAAATTTAATAAATATGCCTAAATCTGCTGTTTATATTTTGTAGTACTCATTATCTCTTTAAGTCTGCTTTATCTACTACCAGATAACTCAAAAAATATTTAATGAATATGAACATAACTATTGAATTTAATTATCTTTCATAATCTCTATTTGCATTAGTATCTCTACAGCATGTGACATGTGCCTCTGCTAAAACAACAGTAAAGGGGGTTGAATTTCCATCCTGCTTGAAATGCTCCTTTCTCAGTCCCACTAATTCCTTGTTATCCCTAAGTTCCTCCAGTTTCTCTGGTTATTTGTCTCTTCCCTAGTCTTGCTTGCTCCCCATCTTAAACTCTTGCTTCCATAATGTGACTACCTATGATTTATATGTAATAAATATGTATATACATACTATAGCCTTCTGTATAAAGATATAGAAAGACTGACAATAAAAGGATAGAAAAAAATCTGTATCACAAAACTATCAAGCAAAAGATAGCTGTACAGCCATAAAGAAGAGATTAAACAAAGTATACTATAAAACAAATATAGTACTAGAGGTCAGAGATGTATTTCCAAGTGATAAAACCTTATTTCAACTGAAGGATATAAAAGTCTGAATTCATCTGTATCTAATAAACAACCATTAAAATTTGAAAAAAAAAGAAGAAGAATTCAACAAACTTGTGATGATAGTGTGAAAATATAACATACTTTTCTTAGTAATTGACAGAACAAGCAAACAAAAAAAGCATTAACATGTAGAGTTGAACACAATGACTGACAAACTTGACCTAATTGACATTTATAGAACACCGTACTCAGCATTCAGAGTATGCATTCCTCCGCAGAGTCTTTTCCACTACCATGGAACATTTACCAAAATAGAAAATTTGCTAGACTGCAAGGCAAGTCTTAACAAATTTCAAAGGATTGAAATAATACCAAGAATGTTTTCTGACTTCAGTGGGATTAAGCTAAAATCAGTAACAGAAGGCTAGAAAACTTCCAAATTTGTAAAAAATCAAGCAATATGTTTCTGAATAACCCATGGGTCAAAGTAGAAAAGACACATCTCACAACTATAATTGTAGAGCATGAGAAGCCAGTCACAACGGCATACACGCCATACGGCACAGTTTCAGTCATGCAAGGGTCCCAGACATCTCTAGTGAGAAAGACCAAAATAATGGCTACCTTTTCCAGGAGTATTATTTTAAGAGAGGCTTCTAGGATGGTGGTGATTTTCTAGGTCATGATCTTTGTGTGGTACATGAGTGTATCACTTTGTAAAATCTCACTGAGCTATATACAGACTTAATGTGTACATCTTGCTGCTGCTGCTGCTAAGTCACTTCAGTCGTGTCCGACTCTGTGCGACCCCATAGACGGCGGCCCACCAGGCTCCCCGGTCCCTGGGATTCTCCAGGCAAGAACACTAGAGTGGGTTGCCATTTTCTTCTCCAATGCATGAAAGTGAAAAGTGAAAGTGAAGTCGCTCAGTCATGTCCGAGTCTCTTACTATAGTTCAATACCACTGTTTATCAAAAAGAAGCAATTCACTTTTTTAATGTAACTTCTCTTTAGTATCAGTCCCTGTCTTCCCTCATTCACTAGCATGGTTTTTGTTATTTCCTCTAGGTCTTTGTCCTGCAATTCGACTTCTAATATCAGTATCAGCCCTGAATATTCAAATTCCCTTCCATTGACTGTGTCATTCATACCAATTATAACAGGTTTGAAACTGAATTCCACTAGAAAGATTATTATTTTGCCTTTCCAAGGGTACCATCATTTGCGCAGTTACAGAGGCTTACAATCCAGTTACCTTTAAAAATTTCCTCTTTTTAAGTGCCTGAAGATATTTCCTTTAGATCAGGGGTCCCCAACCTCCGAGATCTAACCTCTGATGATCTGAGTTGGAACTGATGTAATAATAATAGAAATAAAGTACACAATAAATGCAAAGCTCTTGAATCACCCAAAACCATTCCCCCAACCCTAGTATGTGGAAAAATTGTCTTCCACAAAATTGGTCCTGGTGCCAAAAATGCTGGGGACCGCTTCCTTAGATTATATCTTGCATACCTCCATCATTTCCATCTTCACTGATCTGAGAAAGGACCCATATCTTTGCAGAATGCCAGTTAACCTCGATTTGGTCTTTGTCACTTTCTGCTAAGGCAGCTGGAACAGTCTCCCCACTGACCTCAGCTTTTAGCCTATCCTTCCAAAGCTTCCTTCACATGAAGGAAGGCTGCTGCATGAATTTCCTAAAGTGCTGCTTTGATCACTGTTTCTCATGTTTAAAACCTTTGTATTATTTTCCATCAACTAAAAGAAAATGAAAATATTCAGGCCTGCTGTATAAAGTTTTATAAGAAGCAGGCCTCAATCTGTTTTTCGAGTTTGCCTATAACTACCATTATTAAAGCGATCTACTAGTTATCTCTCTGTGATCTTCCTCATGCTAATGCTCCAGACTGGCATGTCCTTCCCATTTCTCTCCAACTCTTTAAATCAGTCATCACTGAAGTCCACTGCACCACAAAAGACCTAAGACTGTGATCACACAGAAAAGTGGAAATCCCAGCTTTGCCACTTACTGGCACTGAGAGTCTGGGTCAATTGCTTCAGCTCATGTTGTCCAGAAATAAGTATCAGGTACTTTTTATCTGCCAGACACTGTACTAGGCTTAAGGAAATAAAGATGAAAAAAAGCAGATAAATCCATCCCTGTTCCCATAGAGCTTTCAGTTCAACGAAATAGAAGACATTATAAAATCATAGAATATCCACTTTGCACAGCTGTTAGGACTAGAGGGAATATATGCAAAACACACAGTTCACAAGTTAATAATTCCCTGGTGGCTCAGACGGTAAAGAATCTGCCTGCAATGCAAGGAACCCAGATTCCATCTCTGGGTCGGGAATATCCCCTGGAGAAGGACATGGCGACCCACTCCAGTATTCTTGCCTGGAGAACCCCATGGACAGAGGAGCCTGGTGGGCTACAACTAACACTTCCAGTTTAGATGGAGAAAGAACAGTAATAATGGACAAATTGGTCAATATGACAGATATTTTGCCACTTTAAAACACTGCTTGTAGGGGGGCCTTAGCTGCAGCTGCCTTGAAAACCCAGCCAAATATGCACCTCCTGTGAGATGTCCTTACACATCTCCCCATTTCCTCTGAAAGACAGATGACCCCCTTGTTACCAGACATCTACAAAGAGTCCTCATTCTTTGAACTCTTCTTTTTCTGTCTTGACCATACATCTGGCAACTGAGCATGTACTTTTTGGAGTTATGTGAGTCAGTTATATTGCCATTAAATGTTGCAAACATTTTATCTCCACCATTAATTACATCTAAGCATTTCACCAGTTGTGGACTGTTTTAAAAGTTCTCTGTCGACTAGAACTCCCAGCACATGCTAAGTATTTGTTGATTTAATGAGTCTGGCCCTACGAGTCTGAATCTCAGTGCAGCACTTGAAATGATTCCAGAGGTTTTTTCCTCCCACACAGAAAACCAATCTGGCCAAGAAAAGTAGGAAGTTGGAAACATCATTTCTCACCCTCTTTGTGAGTTTTTCCCATCCATCTAGCCTGCCAAGATGTTTCAAATCCCTAGGAGCCCAGGAAAAGGCCAGTTTTTGGCAGCTGACAAGAGAGAGATGACACGCTGATGAACAAGAGAAAAAAAATTGTTGAAAGAGGCAGAGCCAGAATTCCTTAAAAAAAAAAAAAAGAAAAGAAAAGAAAACTTTTTAAAAATTGAATTTCAAAAAGGAGCCTTGATTCTTGAAGTATGTTTACTTCCCCTCCAGCTTGGGAGATTTTCCAAAGGAAGTTAAAACCAAAATACTTCCCACTAGGAATAGTTGAGATTGGCTTGCCAAGTCTGGGATCTGCTAACTCACTGGGTCCTAGATTGGGAAAAGCAGTCACAAAGAAAAGCATTTCAGTGTTCCCCTAAGAAGTAATTTCCAGGTTTCAAAGCCTTGAAATGTTCTAAGACATTAAGTTATACACAAGTAATATTTTATGAATGCTAGTATTCAAGAATGAAAAACACAAGGATTTTGTTTCCTGTCAATACACATACATGTGAAAACTGATGAGGAGGCTATTTGGTGAGAAATCTTTTCTAATCCCTAATACTGGGAGAGAGGAAAGGATATTAAATCTTAAAACTATGTGCCTGGTTTATAAGCAGCAATGTTTACAGTAATCTGTTCTATTATACTGCTCTCAAAACATCTGAAACCACTATTTTAAAATATTGTTGGAAAATAGCCACCCATACCTACCCATGCAGGTGGTACAGTGCACAAGATGCAAGAGATGTGGGTTCGATCCCTGAGCTGGGAAGCTCCCCTGTAGTTGGAAATGGGAACCCACTCCAGTATCCCTGCCTGGAAAATACCATGGACAGAGGTGCCTGGTGGGCTACAGTCCACGGGGTCGCAAAGAGTCAGACCCCACTGAGCATGCCCACACACCTATTCATGCACCCACCGTGAACCAACTAGTAAATGACTATTAACATCAACCTTCAAACTGGATTGATCAACCATATTTTGTTCCCCGTTTCTAACAAATTTCACAGAAATTTTCTGAACAGGAGTGACTTGCAAGGTATTATGTTAGCTTCTGTGGGGACAGAAAAGTGCCTGACAGCCTTAGCCCTTTAGCATCACAACGTGGTCAAGGAAATGGAAAGCTTCAGCCACAACAAACAGAAAACCAACCCAGAGAAGTATTTGGAAAACACAGTAATAAAAGCGCATACACTGTGCTATGGGAAAAGAAATGTAGAGATGCGTAGAGAAGTGAATAGAAAGTCTAAATTCATCTGGGGAAATCCAGGAAGGCTTCGTGGAGAAATGACATGTGATCAGTTAATAAGTACACATGCTTGGGAATTGCGGGGTGGGGGGGGGGGGGGGGAGTGGTAGAGAATGCTTTCCAGACAGAAGCAACAGCTGAAGTAAAAGCTTACAAAAACAGTACTTTCTAAGTGGGTGTGGGTATATATGTTATTGGTAGCAGTGCTCAATGGTGAGTGTAGGGGAAGCTTCAATTAGAAAGGCCAGTCTCATACAGTGTCAAACAATCAGGAATTCTAAGAGCAGGAAGGTACTGGCACATAACACACTTAGGGACTCAGGCTGAACCTGGTGCAACGGCAGAATGTAAGGGGGCAGGTACAGACTTAGACTCAAAAGAGAAAACGAGATGCAGTTCTAGAAGGGTAATGGCAGTTGCCACCTTCCAGGGCCAAATCTAAAGAGAGGGAGGAAGAGGTCAGGATCACAGATCCAGAGTGTGCAACGGGGGCACAGAGCGTCGGTCATGTCCTTGTGCAGGAGGGTCCCAAGGGGCAATGCAGACAGTGTTACGACCCTGGGCCAAGATGCAATGACTCTAAAGTCATCTATGCCACCATTTGGAAAAGCCAATGGTTTTCTTGTCTACATAATGCAAAACAACTGGTCACATTAAAATGTTCTGGCTATGATTCTTTCAGAATTTTATGGACCTGGCCCTTCCTTTACATGGTTTCAGGGATAACGTAGCAGATGTGATAGGACACACACTTCGGTTTTAGCAACATGCTTTCTTCTTGGGAATGGCTCACTACTGCCTATTTTAAATTCTATGAATATCTGAAGCCTTTTGGTATTCATGTTTTGTAAACTACTAACACTTCTCATAAACCCTATAATTAATGAGCCATTTAGTGATCGTTTTTTGTATACTTGGAAAATGAAGACACGATAGTTATCAAATACAGGGAGAGACTGAAAGTTAGGAAACAAGTTGGAAACCAACACTTTTATTTTCTTCTACCTAATTTTATCTCTATCCTGTCAAAGAATTTTCTTTGGCAATTTATTTTAGAGAGATATTGATTTAAAATTTCTGCCAATGCACAACTCCTAGTTCTCCTTTATCACTTCCCAACCCTCTTTCATTCTGCTTCCAAGTATTTCTATTGTTTTTCCCCAAAACTATGTCTTCTTTCATGATTCCATGATGCAATCGGTGATGGACTTACAGTACACAAGGCAGTCCATCACTCCTCTTTGTGGAGGAAATGTGGACACATTTCAGCAGAGGATTGGGGCTGCTGCTGCTGCTGCTGCTAAGTTGCTTCAGTCGTGTCCGACTCTGTGCGACCCCATAGACAGCAGCCCATCAGGCTCTGCCGTCCCTGAGATTCTCCAGGCAAGAACACTGGAGTGGGTTGCCATTTCCTCCTCCAATGCATGAAAGTGAAAAGTCAAAGTGAAGTCGCTCAGTCATGTCCGACTCTTTGCAACCCCATGGACTGCAGCCCACCAGGCTCCCCCGTCCATGGGATTCTCCAGGCAAGAGTACTGAAGTGGGTGAGGAATGGGGCAGGGATTATTTTATCAAGGGTGGTCTGATTTCCTTGTAATACTACCCTACTCACTTCATTTCCTTCCAGAATTCCTAGATAAAGAAAAAATATACACATAGAAGAGCAGAGATGAGAGAGTGAGACAATAAAAAGACCAACAATGATGCCTCAGAAAGATCAGCCTACAAAACAACCTGCTGAAAGCATATACGTGGATCAAAGTAAGTCCAAGAAACAGCAAAAAAGTTGAAGGGCTAGTCTTCAGTCTAGTCCTGTTTGGTAGGGAACACTGAGGCTGTGATGGCTAGAAAAAGATGCTTGGCCTTTGCCTGAAGACTGTTTGCTACTGCCACAAAATCTGAACCCATCTTTTTCCCAGTTCTATTGAGGTATAACTGACATAACACACGGTGTTAAAGTATACACATGATGATTTGCCGATACATATATAATTATGAAATGATTTCCACAATAGAGTTAAAAAGTGGCTAATAAAGGATGGAATATCCATCAATGGTACATTATCAATTCTGAAAAATAAATTTAACAGCGCTTTTATAGCATTCAAATATGTTAACCGTATCAAAATAATTGAATGAAGCAGGATACAAAACTGAGGTGGGCCGGGGTAGGGGGGAGATCTATGCCTGGAGATAAGAAATACAAATCTATCTAAGGTAATCCTTATGTTCCTGACTTAAATGAACACTGACATAAGAAACTCTGGAGGAGATCAAGGTTTGGGGAGTAGGACTGGGTGTGGAGAAGGAAACAGTGAAAGAGAAATCATTCACAATGTGTGAAGAGATCATGAGTTTTTAATTTTTGCTGCCAACCCTGGTCAAATGCCTCTCCTCTGTGATTCCATAATCCTCTATCACAGCATATATCACATCAATATGGACCTGCTTGTTCATTATATTTGGTTTATGGAATCTATTTTTTAAATTAGAAACATAATAACTTGTATTTGAATACTTAAAATGGGCCAGTTATGCTGTGCCAGACACTTGACATGCATTTATTCATCTAAAGATCAACAAATGAGATAACTGCCTTGATTACCCCAATTTACCCAGGAGTAAAAAGTTAAGAAAGCTGCCAAAGGCAGTCAAGCTTGAAAGGGGTAGAGCCAAGACTGGAACCCGAGGGGATGGAGTTCTACACTCTCAACCTCTTCACTCTGAGAGCTTTTCAGATACTGTTGATTATATACCATCTAGTCTTTGTATTCACTTGATTGTCATTTACTTTACTTCACTGAAGGAAAATATCTATCAGAGACTCTAGGAATTTAGCCTCCAGATTGGAACAAATCCTTCTTTCCATACTGATAATTAATAATACAGATGTTTCATATCTTTCTGGTCATCCTTCCCCCTTAAAAAAAAAGGTGTGGGTTAACAGAGGTAAGAACTTGAGTTTTCGCCTCAGCCCTGTCATCTGCAGAATGACCTTGGCATCCCAGCCCTCTCATGATGAAGGCATTTGGACTAGAATGTCTAACATCCTCCAGTTCTGTAAGTCTGGTGTTTTATCCCGTTCACCTTACCTTAATCCTCATGAAATGCCTTTGTATTACAGGAAACATTTAATCCAAATTTCTTGAATGGACAAACTTAAGAATCCACACATTAAAATCTCAGAAGAGAAGAGGACAACTAGCCCATTAAATTCTTATTGTCTCAGGGAAAAAAAAAAAAAAACACCCAGCTATCTTCTTCCATCCATTAGCTCTTGCTAATTCCAAGTTTATGATTTCAGCTGCCTTTATTGGACATCCAAAAGCCGGTGATTCACTACATAGTTTAGCATTTACTTTGTAGACTCAAAACAGACTTCTGCCGGGCCCCTCTCTGCAGCTTTCATGTGCCCTAAATCCAGCCCACCCCCAGGACAGCTATTAGGTGGACCATCTGTTTTTAAGTGCTGATGCATACCCGTCCCTGGGCCATATCTCCAGAGTGACACAAATGTTTGTTAAAAGACAGAAGCAACTGCTTACATTTCACTTCTTCAAAGCACTGCCTACAATACTTTTGCTCCCACCTAGTAGCGCTTCCTCAAAATACCCTCTCTGTGCTATAGCAGGATTTTAAAGAAGCAGTTTCTGCAAGTCTCTTCACTTTCTATAGTAGCACATTCCTGACATTTAGATTTAGGAGGCTCCCAATTCACCCCCACCCCATGCCAAACAAAACACATGGTTGAAATCTAATTTCTTACTCTCGGAAAATAAAAAGTATGCAATTTTATTAAAATGTCATGGCAAGCATTCTCAATTACATGGTTAATATCCAGTCACAGACTCCAAACATATACTTTATTCTTATATAAAAGTGTATGTGTTTGCAACCTAAAAGCATCCAGTCATTAAAATTTTATAACTGGGCTAAAAGTTTCTGGTCAATTTAATCCCATCATTTTAATTTAGAAACACAAGTAATGAGAGCCTCGTGGCAAGCTTCAAAGAATAAACAGAATTTCCAGACTGTAAAAGGAGCTAGAAATGATTCAATCCATCATTTTCTTTCACTCAGTGGGGATTTTAGATGCTCAAGAAAAATTTTTAAATGTATGTGATATGTAATTCAATGATATACAAGTAGTTATAAAAATTAAGCATAATGCAAGCAAAACGTACTTAAAACTGAGAAACTAAAATAAGCATAAAAACCTTATGCAATTAAACATTTTATGTATATAAAAGGCAAATAATTAAAAATAATTACTTCTAAATACATTTGAGAGTGCTTAAAGTGATAGGATACAGCCCTGGAAAACAAGAGTTCAAAGTTATAATTTTATAAGAGATCAAATACAAAGAGAGAGAGGGGGGAAAGACTCAAAATAAGATACAGGGAATGTAGTATCAAATTTAAAATTAAATCAAGGATAAGACTCCCTCCAAACCCTAAATTCTAGAGCAGACAATGCACCAAAATG
This sequence comes from Bubalus kerabau, assembly GCF_029407905.1. NCBI lineage: Eukaryota > Metazoa > Chordata > Mammalia > Artiodactyla > Bovidae > Bubalus > Bubalus kerabau. Next base: position 28,364,818 of record NC_073631.1, on the reverse strand, counting down.
AAGGACCACAGCTGCTGAAGTGGGTGTGCTGGTGGAACCCTGATAAATCTGGAGGTTGGGTGCGGAAGGCAGGTGTGTGGGATGTTTGAGTGACAGGGCTAAGAAAGAGAGGAAACAGCAGTCACCTCCAGTGGTGTCCTAGATGAGTCTCATTTGGGATTATGATTCTGAGCACATTAGATAGACCGATGGGAGAAGCCTTCACGGGGCCACTTTCAAGGGGCCCGAAAGGACTCCAGGAGACAACAGACTGAAGCTTCATTAACTGCTGAGCTTCAGATAAATGTAGAAAGTTGCTTTCAGGAAGGCAAATGAAACCCTTTGCAGCATATTCTCTACAAAAAGAAAAGCAACACTCAACTAATAGCTATTCAGTTCAGTTGTGTCTGACTGTTTGTGACCCCATGGACTGCAGCACGCCATGCTTGCCTGTCTATCACCAACTCCCAGAATTACTCAAACTCAGGTCCATCGAGTTTGCCATCCAACCATCTCATCCTCTGTCATCCCCTTCTCCTCCTGCCCTCAATCTTTCCCAGCATCAGGGTCTTTTCAAATGAGTCAGTTCTTCTCATCAGGTGGCCAAAGGATTGGAGTTTCAGCTTCTGCATCAGTCCTTCCAATGAATATTCGGGACTGATTTCCTTTAAGATGGACTGGTTGGATCTCCTTGCAGTCCAAGGGACTCTCAAGAGTCTTCTCCAACACCACAGTCCAAAAGCATCTTCAGTGCTCAGCTTTCTTTATAGTACAACTCTCACATCCATACATGACTACTGGAAAAAAAACATAGCTTTGACTAGCCGGACCTTTGTTGGCAAAGTAATGTCTCGACTTTTTAATAGGCTGTCTAGGTTGGTCATAACTTTCCTTCCAAGGAGCAGGTGTCTTTTAATTTCATGGCTACAGTCACCACCTGCAGTGATTTTGGAACCCAAAAAATAAAGTTTCTCACTGTTTCCATTGTTTGCCCATCTATTTGCCATGAAGTGATGGGACCATGATCTTAGTTTTCTGAATGTTGAGTTTTAAGCCAACTTTTTCACTCTCCTCTTTCACTTTCATCAAGAGGCTCTTTAGTTCTTCTTCGCTTTCTGCCATAAGGGTGGTGTCATCTGCATATCTGAGGTTATTGATATTTCTCCCAGCAATCTTGATTCCAGCCTGTGCTTCATCCAGCCCAGCATTTCACATGACGTACTCTTAATATAAGTTAAATAAGCAAGGTGACAACATACAGCCTTGACGTACTTCTTTCCTGATTCAGAACCAGTCTGTAGCTCTATGTCCAGTTCTAACTGTTGCTTCTTGACCTGCATACAGATTTCTCAGGAGGCAGGGCAGGTGGTCTGGTATTCCCACCTCTTGAACAATTTTCCAGTTTGTTGTGATCCACACAGTCAAAGGCTTTGGCATAGTCAATAAAGCAGAAGTAGATGTTTTTCTGGAACTCTCTAGCTTTTTCGATGATCCAATGGATGTTAGCAATTTGATCTCTGGTTCCTCTGCTTTTTCTAAATCCAGTTTGAACATTTGGAAATTCATGGTTCACATACTGTTGAAGCCAGGGTTGGAGAATTTTGAGCATTACATTACTAGCATGTAAGATGAGTGCAACTGTGCAGTAGTTTGAACATTCTTTGGCATTGCCTTTCTTTGGGATTGGAGTGAAAACTGACCTTTTCCAGTCCTGTGGCCACTGCTGAGTCTTCCAAATTTGCTGGCATATTGAGTGCAGCATTTTCACAGCATTATCTTTTAGGATTTGAAATAGCTCAACTGGAAATCCATCACCACTACTAGCTTTGTTCATAGTGATGCTTCCTAAGGCCCATTTGACTTCGCATTCCAGGATGTCTGGCTCTAGCTGAGTGATCACACCATCATGGTTATCTGGGTCATGAAGATCTTTTTTTATAGTTCTTCTGTGTATTCTCGCCACCTCTTCTTAATATCTTCTGCTTCTGTTAGATCCATACCATTTCTGTCCTTTATTGAACCCATCTTTACATGAACTGTTCCCTTGGTATTTTTTATTTTCTTGAAGAGATCTCTAGTCTTTCCCATTTTATTGTTTTCCTCCTTTTCTATGCATTGATCACTGAGGAGGCTTTCTCATCTCTCCTTGTTATTCTTTGGAACTCTGCATTCAGATGGGTATATCTTTCCTTTGCTCCTTTGCCTTCAGCTTCCCTTTTTTTCTCAGCTATTTGTAAGGCCTCCTCAGACAGCCATTTTGCCTTTTTGCATTTCTTTTTCTTGGGGATGGGTTTTGATCCCTGCCTCCTGCACAATGCCACAACTGTCTGTCCACAGTCCTTCAGGCACTCTATCAGATCTAATCCCTTGAATCTATTTGTCACTTCCACTGTATAGTCGTAAGGGATTTGATTTAGGTCATACCTGAATGGTCTAGTTATTTTCCTTACTTTCTTCAATTTAAGTCTAAATTTGGCAATAAAGAATTCGTGATCTGAGTCAGCTCCCAGTCTTGTTTTTGCTGACTGTATAGAGCTTCTCCATCTTTGGCTGCAAAGAATATAATCCATCTGATTTCAGTGTTGACCATCTGGTCATGATGTCCATGTATAGAGTCTTCTCTTGTGTTGTTGGAAAAGGGTGTTTGCCATGACCAGTGCGTTCTCTTGGCAAAACTGTTAGCCTTTGACCTTCTTGGTTTTGTACTCTAAGACCAAATTTGCCTGTTACTCCAGGTGTTTATTGACTTCCTACTTTTGCATTCCAGTCCCCTATGATGAAAAGGACATCTCTTTTGGGTGTTAGTTCTAGAAGGTCTTGTAGGTCTTCATAGAACCATTCAACTTCAGCTTCTTCAGCATTACTGGTTGGGGCACAGACTTGGATTACTGTGATATTGAACAGTTTGCCTTCTGTCATTTTTTAGATTGTACCCAAATACTGCATTTCAGACTCTCTTGTTGACTGTGAGGGCTACTCCATTTCTTCTAAAGGATTCCTGCCCACAGTAGTAGATATAATGGTCATCTGAGTTAAATTCACCCATTCCTGTCCATTTTAGTTCACTGTTTCTAAAATGTCAATGTTCACTCTTGCCATCTCCTATTTGATCTCGTCCAATTTACCTTACGAGGTCCAATTCATGGACCTGACATTTTAGGACCTAACCTAACATTCCAGGTTCCTTTGCAAGATTTCTCTTTATAGCATCAGACTTACTTCCATCACCAGTCACATCCACAACCGGGTGTTGTTTTTGCTTTGGTTCCATCTCTTCATTCCTTCTGCAGTTATTTCTCCATTCTTCTCCAGTAGCATATTGGGCACCTACAGATCTGGGAAGTTCATCTTTCAGTGTCCTATCTTTTTGCCTTTTCATACTGTTCATGGGGTTCTCAAGGCAAGAATGCTGAAGTGGTTTGCCATTCCCTTCTCCAGTGGACCACGTTTTGTCAGATCTCTCTACCATGACCCGTCTGTCTTGGTGGTCCTACATGGCTGCACTCGGTGCCCCCTACCCTGCAATGGGTCACCACCAACCCATGCCTCAGCCACAGACTCCTGGACACACGGAAAAGTCTGGGTCAGGCTCTTGTGGGGTCACTGCTCCCGTCTCCTGGGTCCTGGTACACACAAGGTTTTGCTTGTGCCCTCCAAACTTCTGTTTCCCTGATCCTGTGTAAGTTCTGGCAGCTCTTTGGTGGAGTTAATGACAACCTCCTCCTAGAGGGCTTATGCCATACCCAGGTCTGTGCACCCAGAGCCCCTGCCAGTAGCTATTAACCAGTAACAAAAACTGACTGTCACAAGACAGAAAGTGAAAGTGCAAGTTGACAGTTGTGTCTGACTCTTTGCGACCCCATGGAAATTCTCCAGGCCAGAATACTAGAGTAGGTAGCCTTTCCCTTCTCTGGGGGATCTTCCCAACCCAGGGATCTAACCCAGGTCTCCCACTCTGCAGGCGGATTCTTTATCAGCTGAGCCACAAGAGAAGACTGTCACAAGGGGTAAAGTGATTATGAGTACCACAAAGATGTCTGGTACTTCAACTGATAGGTAGCTGAGCCTGAACACGTGTTTGAGTCCTAGTGTAACAAAGGGTTTCCAAGAACAACACAAGACTAGTTTTACTCATCATGTGACTCCAAGCAACACTGACTGGGGCCTGTCATACAGTGTGAATCTAACAGAAAAGGGCCTTCTTGCCTTACTCCACCACAGACTACCGGGAAATTGTGATACCTTTAGAATACAAGGATCACCAAAGGGGGATTGCGCCTGAAAAAAAAGCTGATGCAAGGTCTCTTTGAGCCCAAAACAAAGTAGAAAACTAGTACAGAAATGATGCCCACGTGATTTTGCTGCATCCGGAACTACCTGGAGGTAATGCTCGGGGCAATGGAGTTTCTGCGTTAATGGATCTAAGTATTAAACCAACAAAATCTAGATGTGCAGTGACCTTATTTCTCTGGTGAGTCTGCAGAAACATGACAGGCAATGCTTTAATGTGGTCTAACTATTAGCCACTAATAAATAACAAAAGGGAAGCTACCATCATATACCCTTTCTGTCTCTGCCCATTTCCCTCCTAGCTGCCCTATGCCAAACAGGAGGAGGTGCTCATCAGATTGGTCAGAAACGGACGTACTGATGGGTCATGGTGCCTCTTGGGCAGGATGGCTATGCCTCACAAGGCAAGGACCTATGAATCATGCCCTTCTGAAACTCCTCTTGCTTTCCCTTGTAGCAGAATTGAAGAGCTCAGCTGGAATATCCATTTGGTGGCCTGTGTCTACCCTCACTCCCAGATGTCATACAGCCCCATCCAGGGCTGTCCCATCTCTCTCTGTCCCAGAGCACACCTAAACATATGAGTCCCAAGTTTTAGAAGGGAGAGGAAGAAGGGTGGATGGAAGAGGAAGTTTAACTTGAACCTCTCAACTAAATCATACTGTCATAGAGAGTGAAGTAAGTCAGAAAGAGAGAAAAACAAATATCATACATTAAGGCATATATGTGGAATCTGACAAAAAAAATGGTATAGACAATCTTATTCATAAAGCAGAAATAGAGACACAGATGTAGAGAACAAGTGTATGGATACCAAGAGGGCAAAGGTGGAGGTGAGATGAATTGGGAGATTGGGACTGATAATACGCCACGTTGAAAGTCAGGAAGGGCGGCAGTGAGGAGATACCCCACGCCCAAGGTAAGAGAAACCCAAGTAAGATGGTAGGTGTTGCAAGAGGGCATCAGAGGGCAAACACACGGAAACCATACTCACAGAAAACTAGTCAATCTAATCACACTAGGACCACAGCCTTGTCTAACTCAATGAAACTAAGCCATGCCCGTGGGGCAACCCAAGATGGGCGGGTCATGGTGGAGAGATCTGACAGAATGTGGTTCACTGGAGAAGGGAATGGCAAACCACTTCAATATTCTTGCTTTGAGAACCCCATGAACAGTATGAAAAGGCAAAATGATAGGATACTGAAAGAGAAACTCCCCAGGTCAGTAGGTGCCCAATATGCTACTGGAGATCAGTGGAGAAATAACTCCAAAAAGAATGAAGGGATGGAGCCAAAGCAAAAACAATACCCAGCTGTGGATGTGACTGGTGATAGAAGCAAGGTCCGATGCTGTAAAGAGCAATATTGCATAGGAACCTGGAATGTCAGGTCCATGAATCAAGGCAAATTGGAAGTGGTCAAACAGGAGATGGCAAGAGTGAATGTCGACATTCTAGGAATCAGGGAACTGAAATGGACTGGAATGGGTGAATTTAACTCAGATGACCATTATATCTACTACTGCGGGCAGGAATCCCTCAGAAGAAATGGAGTGGCCATCATGGTCAACAAAAGAGTCCGAAATGCAGTACTTGGATACAATCTCAAAAATGACAGAATGAACTCTGTTCAATATCACAGTAATCCAAGTCTGTGCCCCAACCAGTAACACTGAAGAAGCTGAAGTTGAATGGTTCTATGAAGACCTACAAGACCTTTTAGAACTAACACCCAAAAAAAGATGTCCTTTTCATTATAGGGGACTGGAATGCAAAAGTAGGAAGTCAAGAAACACCTGGAGTAACAGGCAAATTTGGCCTTGGAATACGGAATGAAGCAGGGCAAAGACTAATAGAGTTTTGCCAAGAAAATGCACTGGTCATAACAAACACCCTCTTCCAACAACACAAGAGAAGACTCTATACATGGACATCATGACCAGATGGTCAACACTGAAATCAGATGGATTATATTCTTTGCAGCCAAAGATGGAGAAGCTCTATACAGTCAGCAAAAACAAGACCAGGAGCTGACTGTGGCTCAGATCATGAACTCCTTATTGCCAAATTCAGACTTAAATTGAAGAAAGTAGGGAAAACCAGTAGACCATTCAGGTATGACCTAAATCAAATCCCTTATGATTATACAGTGGAAGTGAGAAATAGATTTAAGGGCCTAGATCTGATAGATAGAGTGCCTGATGAACTATGGACTGAGGTTCGTGACATTGTACAAGAGACAGGGATCAAGACCATCCCCATGGAAAAGAAATGCAAAAAAGCAAAATGGCTGTCTGGGGAGGCCTTACAAATAGCTGTGAAAAGAAGAGAAGCAAAAAGCAAAGGAGAAAAGGAAAGATATAAGCATCTGAATGCAGAGTTCCAAAGAACAGCAAGAAAAGATAAGAAAGCCTTCTTCAGCGATCAATGGAAAGAAATAGAGGAAAACAACAGAATGGGAAAGACTAGGGATCTCTTCAAGAAAATCAGAGATACCAAAAGAACATTTCATGCAAAGATGGGCTTGATAAAGGACAGAAATGGTATGGACCTAACAGAAGCAGAAGATATTAAGAAGAGGTGGCAAGAATACACAGAAGAACTGTACAAAAAAGATCTCTACGACCCAGATAATCACGATGGTGTGATAATTGACCTAGAGCCAGACATTCTGGAATGTGAAGTCAAGTGGGCCTTAGAAAGCATCACTACGAGCAAAGCTAGTGGAGGTGATGGAATTCCAGTTGAGCTATTCCAAATCCTGAAAGATGATGCTGTGAAAGTGCTGCACTCAATATGCCAGCAACTTTGGAAAACTCAGCAGTGGCCACAGGACTGGAAAAGGTCAGTTTTCATTCCAATCCCAAAGAAAGGCAATGCCAAAGAATGCTCAAACTACTGCATAATTGCACTCATCTCACATGCTAGTAAAGTAATAATGCTCAAAATTCTCCAAGCCAGGCTTCAGCAATATGTGAACTGTGAACTTCCTGATGTTCAAGCTGGTTTTAGAAAAGGTAGAGGAACCAGAGATCAAATTGCCAACATCCACTGGATCATGGAAAAAGCAAGAGAGTTCCAGAAAAACATCTAGTTCTGCTTTATTGATATGCCAAAGCCTTTGACTGTGTGGATCACAATAAAGTGTGGAAAATTCTGAAAGAGATGGGAATACCAGACCACCTGACCTGCCTCTTGAGAAACCTATATGCAGGTCAGGAAGCAACAGTTAGAACTCGACATGGAACAACAGACTGGTTCCAAATAGGAAAAGGAGTTCGTCAAGGCTGTATATTGTCACCCTGTTTATTTAACTTATATTCAGAGTACATCATGAGAAATGCTGGACTGGATGAAGCACAAGCTGGGATCAAGATTGCCGGGAGAAATATCAATAACCTCAGATATGCAGATGACACCACCCTTATGGCAGAAAGTGAAGAGGAACTAAAAAGCCTCTTGATGAAAGTGAAAGTGGAGAGTGAAAAAGTTGACTTAAAGCTCATCATTCAGAAAACGAAGATCATGGCATCTGGTCCCATCACTTCCTGGGAAATAGATAGGGAAACAGTGGAAACAGTGTCAGATTTTATTTTTCTGGGCTCCAAAATCACTACAGATGGTGACTGCAGCCATGAAATTAAAAGACGCTTACTCCTTGGAAGGAAAGTTATGACCAACCTAGATAGCATATTCAAAAGCAGAGACATTACCTTGCCAACAAAGGTTCATCTAGTCAAGGCTATGCTTTTTCCTGTGGTCATGTATGGATGTGAGAGTTGCACTATGAAGAAGGCTGAGCGCTCAAGAATTGATGCTTTTGAACTGTGGTGTTGGAGAAGACTCTTGAGAGTCCCTTGGACTGCAAGGAGATCCAACCAGTCCATTCTGAAGGAGATCAGCCCTGGGATTTCTTTGGAAGGAATGATGCTAAAGCTGAAACTCCAGTACTTTGGCCACCTCATGCGAAGAGTTGACTCATTGGAAAGGACTCTGATGCTGGGAGGAATTGGGGGCAAGAGGAGAAGGGGATGACAGAAGATGACATGGCTGGATGGCATCACTGACTCGATGGACGTGAGTCTCAGTGAACTCTGGGAGTTGGTGATGGACAGGGAGGCCTGGTGTGCTGCAATTCATGGGGTCGCAAAGAGTCGGACATGACTGAGTGAATGATTTGATTGATACTATGTATAAAATAGACAATTCATGAGACCCTACTGTATAAAAATAAAATAAAATAAAATACCATCCAAAATAAATAAACTAAGTCATATACCCTAATTTGGTCTTTGACCTGAGTTGTATTTTGCAAGAAGGGATTTTGCTCCAGTTACTCATCACGTAATCCCTTCCTAGCCCATGTGGAAGAAAAGTAATTGGTAGGCAGCAGTCATTTACATGCATCAAATATGTCAACACCCTCTGCCATCAGCCCTAATAACTGTCATAATAACTCATTAATTCTGAAGACAATAAAAATACATAGACAGATAATTTAAATAAGTGCCCTGGGAATTACCATGAGCCCAGAGAACTTTTCTGTATCACAAACCCGTGTCAAACTCTTTCCCTATTTTTCTCCCATTACAATACTGTAAAAGATAATATGACTGCTTAATGCTCTCTGCCAAGAAAAATTTCCCAGAGGGAATCTATTTTTATCGGTGCCTCTGCTGGAAAGATTCCATTAACACATTCCCTCTGACCACTTAGGAACCATTCTCCACCTGCCACTATGTACCCATTACACATCTCAAATACACCTGTTTTATACAAATTTATCCAAAGTATGTGTGTATATATCTATATAGACAGATATTTTGACCATATAAAATTACAACACAGTCATCCATCATTTTGATGATTTGCCACATGCCAAAAATACATCTCTGCTGAATTTCCTAAAAACAAACAGTTAAGCCATATTTCATGAAAAGCTTCAATGTGCCCATTGCTGCTCTGATTTCTAAGTGCCATCCTATTTCTACTCACCACTTGAGGAAAATTGAGGAAAAGATTTCAGGTACTTATCAAGCACCTAGAGACACAGTACTAGGTCTGTTGTGGAGATACAAACATGATGCCCACAATGATTTTTAGCAGAATTCTCAGGAGTTGCTTAGAAATGATGGTGATTCCAGCAAGCTGAGTCACAGGAAACCCAGCTGTAAGTGACTGGGAGACTGATACACACGAGGACAACAGGGTGTAGGATCCCCCCTCCACTTGGATTTTCCCTGTGATTTCAGGGGTGGGAGCGGGGGTCATGCTTTAACCATCCCAGATGTTCAAGGTGGTGTCTATGGCAGAGCCAAGACTAGGTGCCACTTGGTGTGTTGACCACAACAACTTATCACTAAAATTGAGCTTTGTCTGGAAAAACTGATTCTACTTTGGAAAGTTAGTCCTTCAGTCACAGTGACAAAGAACACATGCACTTCACTTTATTTTAAGCTCTTCTATCAAGTCATCTTGTACAGCCAGGTCATTGCAACTCTAACCACCTCACCACGGGACTCACGGTGAGCCTCAGATGGTTCAAAACTCAACTCTATAAAATTTACCCAATTTGGCTCCATAAACACCCCAAAGCATACTACAATAATATTTATTCTCTCAGAATAAGAGAATCTAAAAAGTCATGCAATATAGTATTTAAAATATATTTAGTATTATAAAGTATTTGTAGCTGAAATAAAATGATGTTTGGATTGTTTCAGAGTAATCTGACTGTTTTCGGGAAGGCTGGGTAGGCGTAAAGAGGAAACGAGATTGTTCACATGGGGATCACTACTGAAGCTCAGTGATGAGTAAATTAAGCTGCTCATACTCTTCAATTTACTTTTGTGTGCACCTAATTTTCTATAATAAATTGCTTTTTTGAAAAATGCAGGAGGAGGAGCCAAGATGGCGGAGGAGTAGGACGGGGAGAACACTTTCTCCCCCACAAATTCATCAAAAGAGCATTTAAACGTCGAGTAAATTCCACAAAACAACTTCTGAATGCTGGCAGAGGACATCAGGCACTCAGAAAAGCAGCCCAACTCTTCGAAAGGAGGTAGGAAAAAATATAAAAGACAAAAAAAGAGACAAAAGAGGGAGGGACGGAGTTCCGTCCCGGGAAGGGAGTCTTAAAAAGAGAGAAGTTTCCAAACACCAGGAAACCCTTTCACTGCCGAATCTGTGCCGAGCTTTGGAAGCACAGAGGGCAACATAAAAGGGAGGGGAAAAAAAATAAACAATTAAAAATCACGGATTGTGAGCCCTAAGGTAACTCCCCCAGCGGAGAAGCAGCGCAGACGCCTGCACACAGCATTAGCAAGCGGGGGCTGGGCAGGGAAGTGGGGCGCGGGCTGTGTCCCTTAGAGTAAGAATCGGGCCGAATGTCCTGAGCGCTATCTGAGCGAAATAATTTGGGCTAGCAAACCAGACTGTGGGATATCTACCACGCGAAAAGCCAGCCCTAACCTAAGACACCGCCAGGCCCGCGCACAGAACAAAGGACTGAACAGAGATAGCCGGCTGCAGACCTTCCCCCTCCGGTGACAGGCAGCCAGAGCCGGACGGGGGCAATCGCAGCCCCAGAGAGACACTATCTATAAAACTGTAAGCAGGCTTCTTTGCTAACTAAAACTTCTTGGGGGTCTGGACGGTCAACAGCTGCCTGAGAAGGTGTGCCAGTTTTACACCCAGATAAACGAGTGGCGGGGAGGCGATAAGTCGCAGCATTGGCGCCCGCCAAACACCTCATCACCTGAGCTGCTCAGATCTGGGAAGAACACAAAAGGCAGGCCCAACCGAGTCTGCGCCTCTGAGGACTACCCGAGTGCCTGAACCTGAGCGGCTTGGACCTGGGAGCTCAGCCCAGGGCCGGCCTCTGATTGTTCCCGGCGGAACAACCTAGAGCCGGAGCAGTGTGGGCAGGGAGGCTACACGCGTCGTGAGCGGGGGCAGACCCAGTGTGGCTGAGGCACTGCGAGCGCACGCCAGTGTTATCTGTTTGCAGCATCCCTCCCTCCCTCCCCACAGCGCGGCTGAACAAGTGAGCCTAAATTAAAAAAAAAAAAAGATAGTGTCCTCAACCATCCCCTTTGTGTCAGGGCAGGAACCAGACACTGAAGAGACCAGCAAACAGAAGAAGCTATAACAGAGGGAAACGCCTTGGAAGCTACAGGCCATAGATTAAAACCCTGTGGTTACTACGGATTACATAGGAAGGGGCCTATAGATCTTGAGAAATATAAGTCGGACTAAGGAACTGCCAAAAATGAACTGAACCCACAATACTCACAACAAAACCAGAGAAAGACGTAGATATAGTTTTACTATTTTTACGATCAATCTTTCTTTCTTTTTTTTTTAATTAAAAAAAATTTTTTTAAGTCCTCTATTGTCCTTTAATTTTCACTTTTATAACTATTACTTTGCAAAAAAAAAAAAAAGACCCTATTTTTTTTTCCTTCTTCAGCAAACTTCATATATATATTTTATAATTTTTTGACCGTGTTTTTTTTTTCTTTTTTCTTTTTCTTCTTTTCTTTAACATTGTATTTTTGAAATTCCAAACTCTACTCTAGATTTTTAATTTTAGCCTTTTGGTATATGTTATCAGTTTTGTACCTATAGTTTTTTTCATAATTTCTGTGACTTTTTTTTTCCTCTGTTTCTTTCTCTTCTTCTTTTATATAACATCGTATATCTGCAATTCCAAACTCTACTCAAGATTTTTAATTTATGCTTTTTGGTATTTGATATCAATTTTGTACCTGTATTTTCTTTATAATTTTTGCGACATTGTTTTTGTTGGTTTGTTTGTTTTCTCTCTTTATTTTTCTTCTTCTTTTTTTTTTTTTAACGTTGTATTTTTGAAATTCCAAACTCTACTCTAGATTTTTAATTTTTGCTTTTTGGTATTAGTTATCAATTTTGTACCTGTAGTTTCTTTATAATTTTCACAACCTTGTTTGTTTTTCTTTGTTTGTTTTTTCTCTCTTTCTTTTCCTTCTTCTTTTCATTAACATCGCATTTTTGAAATTCCAAACTCTACTCTAGATTTCTAATTTTTGCTTTTATGTATTTGTTACCAATTTTGTACCTTTAAGAACCCAATCTTCAGGACCCATTTTTCACTAGTGTACGAGATTACTGGCTTGACTGCTCTCTCTCCCTTTGGACTCTCCATTTTCTCCACCAGGTCACCTGTATCTCCTCCCTAACCCCTCTCTACTCTACCCAACTCTGTGAATTTCTGTGTGTTCCAGACGGTGGAGAACACTTAAGGAACTGATTACTGGCTGGATCTGTCTCCCTCCTTTTCATTTCCCCCTTTTATCCTTCTGGCCACCTCTGTCCCCTGCCTCCTTCTTCTCTTCCCTGTATAACTCCATGAACATCTCTGAGCGGTCCAGTTGTGGAGTGCACATAAGGAAGTGACTACTGGCTAGCCCACTCTCTCCACTATTGATTCCATCTCATCTCATTTGGGTCACCTCTAACTCCCTCCTCCCTCTTCTCTTCTCCATGTAACGCTGTGAACCTCTCTGAGTGACCGTCACAGTAGAGAAGCTTTTCATCTTTAACGTAGATGTTTTATCAGTGGTGCTGTATAGAAGGAGAAGTTTTGAAACTACTGTAAAATTAAGACCGATAACTGGAAGTAGGAGGCTTAAGTCCAAACCCTGACTCCAGGGAACTCCTGACTCCAAGGAACATTAATTGACAGGAGCTCATCAAACGCCTCCATACTGACACTGAAACCAAGCACCACACAAGGGCCAACAAGTTCCAGGGCAAGACATACCAAGCAAATTCTCCAGCAACAAAGGAACACAGCCCTGAGCTTCAAGATACAGGCTGCCCAAAGTCACCCCAAAACCATAGACATCTCATAACTCATTACTGGACATTTCATTACACTCCAGAGAGAAGAAATACAGCTCCATCCACCAGAACATCGACACAAGCTTCCCTAACCAGGAAACCTTGACAAGCCACCTGTACAAACCCACACACAGTGAGGAAACGCCACAATAAAGAGAACTCCACAAACTACCAGAATACAGAAAGGACACCCCAAACTCAGCAATTTAAAAAAAGATGAAGAGACAGAGGAATAGCCAGCAGATAAAGGAACAGGATAAATGCCCACCAAACCAAACAAAAGAGGAAGAGATAGGGAATCTACCTGATAAAGAATTCCAAATAATGATAGTGAAATTGATCCAAAATCTTGAAATTAAAATGGAATCACAGATAAATAGCCTGGAGGCAAGGATTGAGAAGATGCAAGAAAGGTTTAACAAGGACTTAGAAGAAATAAAAAAGAGTCAATATATAATGAATAATGCAATAAGTGAAATTAAAAACACTCTGGAGGCAACAAATAGTAGAATAACAGAGGCAGAAGATAGGATTAGTGAATTAGAAGATAGACTGGTAGAAATAAATGAATCAGAGAGGATAAAAGAAAAACGAATTAAAAGAAATGAGGACAATCTCAGAGACCTCCAGGACAATATTAAACGCTACAACATTCGAATCATAGGGGTCCCAGAAGAAGAAGACAAAAAGAAAGACCATGAGAAAATACCTGAGGAGATAATAGTTGAAAACTTCCCTAAAATGGGGAAGGAAATAATCACCCAAGTCCAAGAAACCCAGAGAGTCCCAAACAGGATAAACCCAAGGCGAAACACCCCAAGACACATATTAATCAAATTAACAAAGATCAAACACAAAGAACAAATATTAAAAGCAGCAAGGGAAAAACAACAAATAACACACAAGGGAATACCCATAAGGATAACAGCTGATCTTTCAATAGAAACTCTTCAAGCCAGGAGGGAATGGCAAGACATACTTAAAATGATGAAAGAAAATAACCTACAGCCCAGACTATTGTACCCAGCAAGGATCTCATTCAAGTATGAAGGAGAAATCAAAAGCTTTTCAGACAAGCAAAAGCTGAGAGAATTCTGCACCACCAAACCAGCTCTCCAACAAATACTAAAGGATATTCTCTAGACAGGAAACACAAAAATTGTGTATAAATTCGAACCCAAAACAATAAAGTAAATGGCAACGGGGTCATACTTATCAGTAATTACCTTAAACGTAAATGGGTTGAATGCCCCAACCAAAAGACAAAGACTGGCTGAATGGATACAAAAACAAGACCCCTACATATGTTGTCTACAAGAGACCCACCTCAAAACAGGGGACACATACAGACTGAAAGTGAAGGGCTGGAAAAAGATTTTCCATGCAAATAGGGACCAAAAGAAAGCAGGAGTAGCAATATTCATATCAGATAAAATAGACTTTAAAACAAAGGCTGTGAAAAGAGACAAAGATGGTCACTACATAATGATCAAAGGATCAATCCAAGAAGAAGATATAACAACTATAAATATATATGCACCCAACACGGGAGCACCGCAGTATGTAAGACAAATGCTAACAAGTATGAAAGAAGAAATTAACAATAACACAATAATAGTGGGAGACTTTAATACCCCACTCACACCTATGGATAGATCAACTAAACAGAAAATTAACAAGGAAACACAAACTTTAAATGATACAATAGACCAGTTAGACCTAATTGATATCTATAGGACATTTCAACCCAAAACAATGAATTTCACCTTCTTCTCAAGCGCACATGGAACCTTCTCCAGGATAGATCACATCCTGGGCCATAAACCTAGCCTTGGTAAATTCAAAAAAATAGAAATCATTCCAAGCATCTTTTCTGACCACAATGCAGTAAGATTAGATCTCAATTACAGGAGAAAAACTATTAAAAAATACAACATATGGAGGCTGAACAACACGCTGCTGAATAACCAACAAATCACAGAAGAAATCAAAAAAGAAATCAAAATTTGCATAGAAACGAATGAAAATGAAAACACAACAACCCAAAACCTGTGGGACACGGTAAAAGCAGTCCTAAGGGGAAAGTTCATAGCAATACAGGCACACCTCAAGAAACAAGAAAAAAGTCAAATAAATAACCTAACTCTACACCTAAAGCACCTAGAAAAGGAAGAAATGAAGAACCCCAGGGTTAGTAGAAGGAAAGAAATCTTAAAAATTAGAGCAGAAATAAATGCAAAAGAAACAAAAGAGACCATAGCAAAAATCAACAAAACCAAAAGCTGGTTCTTTGAAAGGATAAATAAAATTGACAAACCATTAGCCAGACTCATCAAGAAACAAAGGGAGAAAAATCAAATCAATAAAATTAGAAATGAAAATGGAGAGATCACAACAGACAACACAGAAATACAAAGGATCATAAGAGACTACTATCAACAATTATATGCCAATAAAATGGACAACGAGGAAGAAATGGACAACTTCTTAGAAAAGTACAACTTTCCAAAACTCGATCAGGAAGAAATAGAAAATCTTAACAGACCCATCACAAGCACGGAAATTGAAACTGTAATAAAAAATCTTCCAGCAAACAAAAGCCCAGGTCCAGACGGCTTCACAGCTGAATTCTACCAAAAATTTAGAGAAGAGCTAACACCTATCCTGCTCAAACTCTTCCAGAAAATTGCAGAGGATGGTAAACTTCCAAACTCATTCTATGAGGCCACCATCACCCTAATACCAAAACCTGACAAAGATCCCACAAAAAAAGAAAACTACAGGCCAATATCACTGATGAACATAGATGCAAAAATCCTTAACAAAATTCTAGCAATCAGAATCCAACAACACATTAAAAAGATCATACACCATGACCAAGTGGGCTTTATCCCAGGGATGCAAGGATTCTTCAATATCTGCAAATCAATCAATGTAATACACCACATTAACAAATTGAAAAATAAAAACCATATGATTATCTCAATAGATGCAGAGAAAGCCTTTGACAAAATTCAACATCCATTTATGATCAAAACTCTCCAGAAAGCAGGAATAGAAGGAACATACCTCAACATAATCAAAGCTATATATGACAAACCCACAGCAAACATTATCCTCAATGGTGAAAAATTGAAAGCATTTCCTCTAAAGTCAGGAACAAGACAAGGGTGCCCACTTTCACCATTACTATTCAACATAGTTTTGGAAGTTTTGGCCACAGCAATCAGAACAGAAAAAGAAATAAAAGGAATCCAAATTGGAAAAGAAGAAGTAAAGCTCTCACTGTTTGCAGATGACATGATCCTCTACATAGAAAACCCTAAAGACTCCACCAGAAAATTACTAGAACTAATCAATGACTATAGTAAAGTTGCAGGATATAAAATCAACACACAGAAATCCCTTGCATTCCTATACGCTAATAATGAGAAAACAGAAAGAGAAATTAAGGAAACAATTCCATTCACCATTGCAACGGAAAGAATAAAATACTTAGGAATATATCTACCTAAAGAATCTAAAGACCTATATATAGAAAACTATAAAACACTGGTGAAAGAAATCAAAGAGGACACTAACAGATGGAGAAATATACCATGTTCATGGATTGGAAGAATCAATATAGTGAAAATGAGTATACTACCCAAAGCAATCTATAGATTCAATGCAATCCCTATCAAGCTACCAACAGCATTCTTCACAGAGCTAGAACAAATAATTTCACAATTTGTATGGAAAAACAAAAAACCTCGAATAGCCAAAGCGATCTTGAGAAAGAAGAATGGAACTGGAGGAATCAACCTACCTGACTTCAGGCTCTACTACAAAGCCACAGTTATCAAGACAGTATGGTACTGGCACAAAGACAGAAATATAGATCAATGGAACAAAATAGAAAGCCCAGAGATAAATCCACACACATATGGACACCTTATCTTTGACAAAGGAGGCAAGAATATACAATGGATTAAAGACAATCTCTTTAACAAGTGGTGCTGGGAACTCTGGTCAACCACTTGTAAAAGAATGAAACTAGAACACTTTCTAACACCATACACAAAAATAAACTCAAAATGGATTAAAGATCTCAACGTAAGACCAGAAACTATAAAACTCCTAGAGGAGAACATAGGCAAAACACTCTCTGACATACATCACAGCAGGATCCTCTATGACCCACCTCCCAGAATATTGGAAATAAAAGCAAAAATAAACAAATGGGGCCTAATTAACCTTAAAAGCTTCTGCACATCAAAGGAAACTATTAGCAAGGTGAAAAGACAGCCTTCAGAATGGGAGAAGATAATAGCAAATGAAGCAACTGACAAACAACTAATCTCGAGAATATACAAGCAACTCCTACAGCTCAACTCCAGAAAAATAAAGGACCCAATCAAAAAATGGGCCAAAGAACTAAATAGACATTTCTCCAAAGAAGACATACAGATGGCTAACAAACACATGAAAAGATGCTCAACATCACTCATTATCAGAGAAATGCAAATCAAAACCACTATGAGGTACCATGTCACACCAGTCAGAATGGCTGCGATCCAAAAGTCTACAAGTAATAAATGCTGGAGAGGGTGTGGAGAAAAGGGAACCTCTTACACTGTTGGTGGGAATGCAAACTAGTACAGCCACTATGGAGAACAGTGTGGAGATTCCTTAAATAACTGCAAATAGACCTGCCTTATGATCCAGCAATCCCACTGCTGGGCATACACACTGAGGAAACCAGAAGGGAAAGAGACACGAGTACCCCAATGTTCATCGCAGCACTGTTTATAATAGCCAGGACATGGAAGCAACCTAGATGTCCATCAGCAGATGAATGGATAAGAAAGCAGTGGTACATATACACAATGGAGTATTATTCAGCCATTAAAAAGAATACATTTGAATCAGTTCTAATGAGGTGGATGAAACTGGAGCCTATTATACAGAGTGAAGTAAGCCAGAAAGAAAAACACCAATACAGTATACTAATGCATATATATGGAATTTAGAAAGATGGTAACAATAACCCTGTGTATGAGACAGCAAAACAGACACTGATGTATAGAATAGTCTTATGGACTCTGTGGGAGAGGGAGAGGGTGGGAAGATGTGGGAGAATGGCATTGAAACATGTAAAATATCATGTATGAAATGAGTTGCCAGTCCAGGTTGGATGCACGATACTGGATGCTTGGGGCTGGTGCACTGGGACGACCCAGAGGGATGGAATGGGGAGGGAGGAGGGAGGAGGGTTCAGGATGGGGAACACATGTATACCTGTGGCGGATTCATTTTGATATTTGGCAAAACTAATACAGTTATGAAAAGTTTAAAAATAAAATTAAATTAAAAAAAAATCACCAAAAAAAAAAAAAAAAGAAAGAAAAATGCAGGTGCTACCTGGACATTAATTCTAATCTGTAACTCTATAGGTATCCAATCAAACATGCTCTATCAAAGAACCAGTTATCAATTTATTTTGAATTATTTCCTCAGGGCTAGTGTAAATGATGATATAAATGGTATTTGTTAATCAACAAGTACTTGAGTTGCTATTATGGGAAAGCACTGTTGGGAATTAGAGGTGAATCAAACATAGATCCAGTCCCCAACTAGCTTTCAGCCTAAAAAAGACGTGTGTGTGTGCCGTCATGTCCGAATCTTTGCAACCCTATGCAAAGGGACTGTAGCCCACCAGGCTCCTCTGTCCATGAGATTTCCCAGGCAAGAATATTGGAGTGGATTGCCATTTCCTCCTCCAGGGGATTTTCCTGACCCAGGGATTGAACCTGGGTCTCCTATATTGGCAGGCAGATTCTTTACCAATGAGCCACCAGCTTGAATACTGGAGAGTAAAACAAGGAAGTGTTAAGTGCCACAGACAAAGTTCTATGCGAGAGACTTACATAATTGTTAACAGTATGTCCAAGATGAAGAGAGATGGCCAGGATTCCTGAGCCCACTATTGGTACTTGTCATAGACTAAGTCACCCCAAAATGTGTCTCTCATGTTTTCTAATAGTCTCCGTGTGTGTGTGTGTGTGTGCGCACGCGTGCATGCGCGCGCACAATATTCAATTCTAAAACAGAAACTTTGGGGGAATGGCCAAAATGGCAAAATAAAAAAACCCTGGGCTTACCACCACACGTGGGAAAAATGAGATGACAGTGGAATATTTTTTAAATCGAGGAAAAGGGTAAAACCCCAGAAGAATGGCTAAGTGGAGATAACCAATCTACCCAATAAAGAGTTCACAGTAATGATCATTAAGATGCTCAAACAACTTGGGAGAAGAATGGACATACACAGTGAGAAGTTTAACAATGAGGTAGAAAATATAAAGAACCAAACAGCTAAAGAATATATTAACTGACACTTTAAAATGCACTAGAAGGAATCAACAGTAGGTTAAGTGATATAGAGGAATGCATCAGTGAACTGAAGGACAGAATGGTGGAAACGACTCACAATGAACAGAAATAAAGGAAAAGAATTTTTTTTAATGAGGACAGTTTAAGAGATCGCTGGGAAAACATCAAACATACTACTATCTCTTTCCAGAAGAAGAAGAGATATAGAAAGAGGTAGAGAACATATCTGAGGACATAAGAGCTTAAAACTTCTCTAATACAGGAAAGAAAAAGTCTAGGAAGCACAGAGAGTCACAAACAGGATGAATTCAAAGAGGACCACACCATGACACTTTGCAATTAAAATGACAAAAATTAAAGTGAGGATATTAAGAACCAAGGAAAGGCAACTAGTTACATACAAGAGAACGCTCCTAAGGCTATCAGCTGACTTTTCAGCGGAAACTCTGCAGGCCAGCAGAGAGTGTCATGATATATTTAAAATGATGAAAGGAAAAAGCCTACAACCAAGAATACTCTGTGCAGCAACGTTACCATTCAAATTTGAAGGAAAGATAAAGAGTTTTACAGACCAGCAAAAGCCAAGAGTTCAGCACCACTAAACAGGCTTTACAAGAAATGTTAAAGGGACTTCTCTAAGCAGAAAAGAAAGACCACAACTATAAATATGAAAATTACAAAAGGAAAAAATCTCATTGGTAAAGGCAAATATAAGGTAAAGACAGGAAATCAACCATGCAGAAAGTTAGTAGGAAGGTTAAAAGACAAACATAATATTATCTATATCTATAATAAGTAGTTAAGGGATAAGAAAACAAAAGGATGCAAAACAGAATGTCAAAAACATTATATATACACACCCACATACATACACATGCTGGAGTATTACTCAGTCCTTATAAAACGAAATCACACCATATGCAACTATACGGATGGATAAAAGGTATTATGCTAAGTGAAATAAGTCAAACACAGGAAGACAAATACTGTGTGATTTGACTTATATGTGGAATCTAAAAACAAAACATATAAACAAATTTAACAAAACAGATACAGAATCACAGAGAACAAACAGACGGTTGCCAGAGGCAGGGAGAGTAGGAGCGTAAAAGATACAGATGAGTGAGTTTAAGAGGTACAAACTCACAGTTATAAAATAAATGAGTCACTGGTGTGAAATCTACAGTGTGGGGAACAGAGTCAATAATTAAGTATTGTCATTAAATGGTGACAGATGGTAGCTGGACTTCATTATGGTGATCACTTTGAAATGTATAGAAATAACAAATCACTATGCTGTACACCAGGAGCAACATAGTGTTGCAGGTCAATTTTACTTCAAAAACAAACTCAGAGAGAAAGAGATCAGATTTGTGGTTACCAGAAGTCAGCGGCGAGTGAGGCGAGAGAGAACTAGATAAAAGCTGTCAAAAGGTATAAACTTTCAGTTATAAGATTAATAAGTATTAAGGGTATGTGAGTGAGTGAGTGAAAGTCGCTCAGCTGTGCCTGACTCTTTGCGACCCCATGGACTGTACAGTCCATGGAATTCTCCAGGCCAGAATACTGGAGTGGGCAGTCTTTCCCTTCTCCAGGGGATCTTTCCAACCCAGGGATTAAACCCAGGTCTCCCACATTGCAGGTAGATTTTTTACCAGCTGAGCCACAAAGGAAGCCCAAGAACACTGGAGTGGGTAGCCTATCCTTTCTCCAGCAGATCTTCCCAACCCAGGAATCGAACTGGGGTCTCCTGCATTGCAGACAGATTCTTTACCAACTGAGCTATGAGGGAAGGGTATGTGTAACATGATAAATACAATTATCAATCAGTTTAGTTCAGTCGCTCAGTCGTGTCCAGCTCTGCGACTCCATGGACTACAGCACACCAGGCCTCCCTGTCCATCACCAACTCCCAGAGTTTACTCAAACTCATGTCCATGAGTTGGTGATGCCATCCAACCATCTCATCCTCTGTCATCCCCTTCTTCTCCCGCCTTCAATCTTTCCCAGCATCAGGGTCTTTTCCAATGAGTCAGTTCTTCACATCAGGTGGCCAAAGTATTGGAGTTTCAGCTTCACCATCAGTCCTTCCAATGAATATTCAGGGCTGACTTCCTTTAGGACAGACTGGTTGAATCTCCTTGCAGTCCAAGGGACTCTCAAGAGTCTTCTCCAACACCACAGTTCAATTTTCAGTGTTGCATGTTTAATATGAAAGCTGTTAAGAGAATAAATCCTAATATTTCTCATCTCAAGGAACAAAATTTTTTCCTTTTATTTTGTATCTATAAGAGATAATAAATGTTCATTAAATTTCTTGTGGAAATCATTTCATGGTGGATGTAAGTCAAATCATTATGCTATACAGTAAGCATATGAATTAGTTTTGTTCCAAGAACAAGTTGGTAAGTCCAATTATTTGTCCGTTAAGTCCAACAAAGTTAGCTTAAATATTCAACTAACACAATCCGGCTATATACTGCTGCTTTTACGCTTGCTTCCAGACACCCTGAGCTTGAAATAAAGACGTTACGTTACTGTACTCTATATAGTGCGTACATGCTAAGTCGCTTCAGTCACACCTGACTCTTTGTGACCCTATCGAATGTAGCATGCCAGGCTCCTCTGTCCATGGGATTCGCCAGACACGAGTACTGGGGAGAGTGGCCGTGCCCTCCTCCAGGCAATCTTCCTGACCCAGGGATCAAATCCAAGTCTCACAGCTCCTGCACTGGCAACCTGGGAACAGGAAAGTACACAAAAGCACAACGGCTTGCAGAGGATGCACGTACATGACAATGTACACCAGACACATGAGCTACCCTATGTGAATGGACATTTAAAGACACAGTTGCATCTTTTAAAGTTCACAACTTGAAGGTTCATATGTAGGCGACTTCACTGTACACCTTAAACAGTGCTATATGTCAATTATATCTCAATAAAATTGGAAGGAAAAAAAATCTAATAAAGAGACTTTAAGCCAAACATTAAAACTCACAGCATGCCACGTTTGTTAGCCTGAGGAAGCAAGGTGTTCCTTTAGGCTGTAACCAGAGCTACATCCACCTGCTTCCCACTGCTTCCCTCTAGAAAAAGGCAGAGTAGCCCTCAGCCCCTTCCCCTCAACTCACATCTTCACCCACCAGACTGGAGCATTCTGAAAGAGAGATGAACCCAGCAAAGAAGAATTTAAACAATAGCACGTTGAGAAAAGAGCACATTTTCCCTTCAGGCTATGGCAGTAGTCAAAACACTGTAACCTAGGTCTCCTTTCTGCTGGACTCACTGGGCTGCTGTGGGAGTCGGGTGGGGCAGGGGGGTGGGGTAGGGAAGGAGCAACTTTTCTCCTCTAAAACAGAAACAAGCCTCAGTTTTCTGCAGAGTCCTCTTTGTGGGAGAAAAAACAGAAAGTCAGTCCAAAATGAGTTAATCACAAGAGAGGCTTTAACTCCCCCAAAAGACAAAATCTAATAAACAAGTCATGTACAAAGACCTGCGCTTCTAACCTCTTCCATTTTTACATTAAATCCTGTGTGCCTGGTGCTGCTATCCCATAAGGATGCTGAGGATTTCTGTCCTTGACCCAGGTCACTTTTTCTCCCCCTCCCCTCCCAACTCAGAAATGAAAGAAAGAACAGATGACAAGAACCCGGATTTTCCATCACAGGCACACACAGAGCACTGAATGAGATGCTTATTCCCTGCTGGAACTCCTCGTATCTTACAATTGTTTCCTTTGTGCGTTTTTATCCTTCTCACAGGAAATTAAAAAGAAACATCTTAAGGGCTATCACTATTTCTGACCTGATGCAGAACCTTAACTAGAATTCAGTTTTGTATTTTTTAACACAGATGTTATTTCCTCTGTATACAAGGATGAACCAATTTGGACATTCGCTAATCCATGACTACATCTGACAGGATTACAATCATCTCAGTATATGTACTGTATAGCCTCAGTGTGCTACCATAAATGTATGAAATGAAGTTATATATTTTCAGTGACTCCATTCATGAAAATGCCTCTTCCATCACAGCTGCTTATTGTGAACCCAGCTGTTTGTTTAATATTACAGTTCAAGAGCCACGTTTCAAGGGCAATGCAAGTTTTACTATGCATCACTGTCTAAAAGACAGTGACAGACCAGCTAAGCAAAAATCTGGGATTTTATAGGCTTGACACAGTGTAAAATCTTCCACGTGCTAAGGGAAACATTTTTCAACATTGATGAGGATTACTGAAAAAGTAAGATACCTAAGAAGATATCCAAATGTTGGCTGAAGCAGATCATTCTTTCTATAAAATCAAGACATCAGGAAGACACACCTGCCCTCAAAAACAGTGAATTTTGTTATAGATATTGGTCAGGCCCAGAAAGTTGAATCCCATATCGAGTCAAAAAGTTAAAGAGAATAATTCATATTACTATTGAAGAATATGCAAGGATGAGGAATCCATTTCTTTTTTAAGCTTCATGAATGCAATTTTACCTGCCATTGGTACTTTGGAATGGAAACAATGAAACTGAGTGGTAGCCAACTTAGTTTTTGGGCTGCTACCATTGCAGGGATTGTTTCTACTGCTGCTATAGAAAATCAACTAAAGCTATGTTTACTTAACTAGAAGGAGGTGTTCATGGAACAGGAGTAGAGGGGGAGAAAGCAGGAAATAGAGCTCACATAACCCACATAAATGCAGGTTACACTGAGCTAGACAATCAAACTGTCCATAAGAACTCTCCTCTCCTCCCCTAATTTAAGTGAAATAAAGAGCATCGTGAGCGTAGTTGGGTTTCCCTGGTGGTTCAGCAGTGAAGAATCTGCCTGCCAATGCAGGAGACACGTGTTCGATCCCTGGGTTGGGAAGATCCCCTGGAGAAGGAAATGGCAACCCATTCCAGTATTCTTACCTGGAGAATCCCATCAACAGAGGAGCCTGGCAGGCTACAGTCCATGGGGTCACAAGAGTTGGACACAACTTAGCAACTAGAAAGGCTCCCAAGGATGGAAAGAGTAATCTAATTCCTTCCATAACTTTAGAAGAAACACATACACATCTCCACAAGTTGGTTAAAATAATACATACTGGCAACCAAGGTCATAGGTAAACTGTCAAGTTCAACCACTGAGAACTTTATTGAGAAAGTATTTGTTACAAAGCCACAGTCGGTATCTCTGATTTTATCCCATTTCACTGAGTACCAGAACACTGCTCATTTTATCCAAGTAAATAATACATGGAAAAATCATCATTTCTATGACTGATAATCTCTCACAATAAGCAAACCACCTTAAGTCAGTTCAATAGCACTATTTTGAATATTGTTTATACAAATAAATGAACAATTAACAGTAGCCATGGCTGGACAGTTAACCATTACTTGCAGGCTTAGATTTAAACTTCTTTACAGTTTAAAACTTTAAGAAGTAGAATGACTTTGCTGACCCTAACTAACTGACCTTGTGAATTTTTCATCATGTTGTGCCTGCCCCGGCAATAAGTCTTTTAAATAGCAGTTTGCTTTAGCAGAGTGAAAATGTGGTTTTCTCTCCTTGTCTTCTGACTTATCTCTGGAGACATGCATTCAATTCTATTCTACACCTGTTCTTCAGAAGGACGTTCTTCAATGACGTACGTTTTTGTCTTCTTGCATGGTCATGGGAGAAAAACTGAGAAAGATAAAGCCGTAGAGATTTTTCTGGCAAACACACAAGATCTAATGATGTTTTCTTTTACAATCTATGGCTATAATTCATTAGTAGGTCTAACCCTTCGTCCAGCTAGCCTCTTTTGAATCTTCCTGTTTATATACAAGTTAATATGTTTAGAATGCTAAGGATTTCACTTCACCTAATCTTAGCTAAGGAACTACAACGAACATAAACAGGAAGACTGAAAAAAAATTAATTTATTAAGTAGACCCAGGTTAGATGTACCAATAAAGTAAGCCTCCAATCTGGAAAATACAGTGACTACCTTTTGTTCCAATCTGTATGTTCTTGTTTTTTCTTTATAGACTATTTTAAAACAGGGTATATAAATAAACAATTGTTAAACAGAGTAGGGTAGTGATTTCTTATGACTGTTTAAAAATGTAATAAAAAAAAGTTAAGTCTAAACATCATCTGACATTTAAAAAAGAAAACATTACTATAACTATAAAATTAAAATGTCTGGTCAT
Source organism: Bubalus kerabau (assembly GCF_029407905.1). Classification (NCBI taxonomy): domain Eukaryota; kingdom Metazoa; phylum Chordata; class Mammalia; order Artiodactyla; family Bovidae; genus Bubalus; species Bubalus kerabau. The sequence goes on along the minus strand of NC_073631.1, from coordinate 28,339,105 downwards.
CAGACTCTAACTCACTATGTTTATGCTAAACTTACATCAAATTCATATTAAAAATGATGAGAGCTTTGGAAAAGATAAGATCTTTTAGACAAGTCCATCACTTCACAGTTATCATCATTACTCATTTCTTATAATCTCTGATACAGTCCATGATGATGTACAAGTTCAAATAATATCTGATGTATTTTTGACAGCTGCAATCTACCAATCTTTCTAAATAACAAATTCCAGGAATCACAGTGTATGAGCAGAAAGTACTTACATCTGGAGGATATGAAAGATGACTTGTTTTCATAATGCTATTTCATGTTTTGATGAGATTATTTAAAAGCCATTATGAAATACTCATGATTATTGGAATATAAAAAGACACCCATGTTTAAATTCTCCTTAGCAATAGTTTCAGAACAGTAGTAGTATCTCAAAAAGTAGGTTTCTTTTTGTATTTTATTTGTCCAAATCATTTTGGCTTTTTAAATGCATGAATAGTGATGATATACCTCCAGCAAGAATTATTTTAACACTTGATAAATATAATGACACATAAAAAATAAAGATGAATCATAAATAGATTCCCAGGAGTAATGTGATAATTCCATATTCAGTTGTAGCATAGAAACTTAATTCATCTAAGTGAAGTTTAAAATTATTCAGTTGGTTTCCAAACATTATCCTGTCTTACATTAACTGAAGTAACTTGGTAAGAATTGATACTTCAATAAAATTAAGTCTCCTAATCCAAGTAAATCTGACGTATCTCTTTTATTTTCCTCAGTGAAGATTTACAATATAAGCTCCTTAAGTTTATTCTTAGTCATTCTATTTTTTGAATGGTTTTTTTCAACCCACAATATCTCCCATACATTGCTTGTATATTGAGGAGCTTTCCATTTTTCTTTATTGTCGTGTTAAACAGCCAACTTACCTTTTTATCTGTCTGTTATTTTGTTCCAGTTGATCTTTTTGGTTTTTCAAAAAAGAAAAACATTGATGCAAATATTGATAATTTTTTTCTTCTGGATCCATTTTTTAATAAGTTCCAATCATTAATACTTTGATTAGTAGTTATTAAATGACAGTGGTGATTAAAAAATAGTAGTTTTGATATTGATATTGGAGAAGGCAATGGCACCCCACTCCAGTACTCTTGCCTGGAAAATCCCATGGGCGGAGGAGCCTGGTAGGCTGCAGTCCATGGGGTCGCTGAGAGTCGGACACGACTGAGCGACTTCACTTTCACTTTTCACTTTCATGCATTGGAGAAGGAAATGGCAACCCACTCCAGTGTTCTTGCCTGGAGAATCCCAGGGACGGGGGAGCCTGGTAGGAGGCTGCCTATGGGGTCGCACAGAGTCGGACACGACTGAAGCGACTTAGCAGCAGCAGCAGTTTTGATATTTCACTGTTGGGTATATTTGGCTCTTATTTTAAGCTAAATATTCCATGCTATATTAAAAAAAAACTTATTTGTCATAATTTACTGAGACTTTTCATTCAAATTTGATGATGTTGAATTTAATTCAACATTTCATTCAATTTTTAAAATTGCCTATTGAGATAGTTGTTGCTTTTCTCATGTGACTTTTTAATGCAATGCCTTTTGTCATACTCTTCTAATATTCATCCTTGGGTTAATGGACTTTGGGCTACGCGGTTCATATAGTAACCAGTTTTTGTGCTATCTTCTCACTTTAAAGGAACTTTACACATCATTGAATTTACGAATTTCCAACTAAAGAAGCCAGAAATTCATTTCTTCTGCTTCCCTTACAAAGAGAAGTCTCAACATATAACCAAGGATCAGTCCATCAGATATACACTTGGAATAAGCAAATGTTAAAGCAAGTGCCATGAAGAAACTGGTATTGTGTAAGCTGCAACTTGGCAAGGATGGTTCTGGGAAGTCCGGTTTTAGGAAGCAGCAGTGGCCAGGCTCCCTCATCCTCTACAGCAGCACCTCAGCCCTGGATTCTGAGCCCAGCAGCAGAAGCCGAGAATCTGCCCTGGAGCAGACTCAAGCCTGGGTGTGAGCATCGGTCCTGGCTACAGAGCTCCTGCCCCAGTCAGACTCTGTAAGCTACATTTAGCCATTTTATCTCTGCTAAAGCTGGAATACCTTCTGTTCCAACTAAGATCTCTCGCTGATTGAATTAATTTGCTGAGTGCTTCAGTTTGCTTACTTTTTATTCAGAATTTTTTACACAGTATTGATGAGAAAAATTGGTTTGTGATTTTCTTGGCTGAGGGGAAATAGCGTGGAGGATCTATTTTTTAAATATTGTTATTTAACTTTGGTAAAATGAACTGATTCATGACTTGCGTAAAATTTAAGATATTTACCTTTTTTCCCACCTGGAACAAATTAAATAGCTTGTGAATTATCTATTCCTTAAATATTTGACAGAAATTCCCTTATGTACATTTGTTTCATTCTTGTACCATAGATAAAGGAGTATTTAGGTTTTTAAAATTTCTTCTTGAAGCAGTTTAGGTAATTTAATTTTTTCTTTTCAAAAGTAATTATTTCATTCACATTTTTATATTAACAAAAAAATCTCAATTTTTAATCTCTATATCTGATTATATCTATTACAGAGCATTCATTAACCCACCTCATTCCTTTTAACTATGTTTTCTGGACTTTTTCTATTTTATTTTCCTTTCACATTTTAAAATTGAGGTTCCAATAACCAGTGTAATGGAGGAGAGTAGCAATTACAATAATGTCACCCTCTTGCAAAATTGCTTGTCATATACATGTTAGTTTTTTATTTCAAAAGAGCTACCACAACAAGGTTATATATTACCTTGTTATATATATACCATGTATATATATATATATATATATATAGTAATTTTATAAACAAAAAAAGCCTCAGAGAGACTGAAACTTGCCAAGGTAACTTAGGTCCATTTCTTATGCAGACCCTTCTCACTTCTCATTTTCACATGAAGATTAAAATAGTATCCTTGAGCTACTAATATTGGTATTTCTACATGACACTGTTATAATGCCTTCTTATTTGGATCTCATTTAATGAAAAAAAAAAACACTATGAGCGTACAATTATTCTTCCCATAATTTAAACACTGAGGATAGTTAATTAATCAAAGGCAAGGGAAGTCTGGAGCTGAGGCCTCACTGATCGTCCAGGTAATGGAAAGAGGTAACACTTCAGGTCTCCTTCAGCAGAAAACAAGCCCAGAATTAATGTTTAAGTCAGCTATCCATGGAGAAGACAAGAGAGAGAAAGAGGGGAGGGAGGAAGGAAGAACAGAGGGAAGGAGGGAAGAACAGAGATTGTATTCATAACAATCTATTTCAAGCAACATAGCAGTTCTTTGTTAAAGAGAAAAGCTTGCTTAAAATGGCTAAACAGACTTTACTCCAGACTACTGCATTAAGGGCCAAGACTTGCAATAGGGAAGAGAGATTGAACGCAGCTCCACTGAACATAAGACAGGAGAGTTCAAAATTAGAGAGGGTGGAGACTGATGAGTCATCTGTGTTTGCTAACTGATGCTTATTAAAGTTAGACGCCTCCCCTCAGAGACAGAGAGATTGGGCCCCATGATTCTCCATGATTAAACTGCAAAAAGAGATGGCTCCTAGGTTCTAGAGGAAGACTTTCCTGGATTGTAGAAAATTTATATTTCAACCGGGCAGAGAAAAGAATTTACAGCTGCAAATTTTCTAATATAAATTACTCTAAGAAAATGAAGTCAGAGGCCTTCAAACCTGTCTAAAACTTACTCAAGCTGAGAGGAACACGAAGGCTGTGCTGGTCATCTTTGTCTTCCTAAATCACATACACTGGCCCCAAATCTCATCTACCTGGCTGTCAAGAAATTGTCACATGTGCATGGGGAGAGGGCCTCCCTCACCTCAGGGTTCTGTAAGAATCTCAGATGTTTAACACAATTGAGGACATGTCTTCTAGTTTGACAGAAGACATGGGCCTCTGTCTTCAGTCATACTAGATACCACAGACATGCCCACTGGCCAAGGTCTCATGGTCACTCCCTCCAAGGCTCAGAGCTCCCTGACCAGGACCACAGCTGTTGACAATCTCCACATTGCAATCTCACCATCCTTCAGGATCTGCCCTATGATCCATAACCTCTCACAGCAAAAAAAAAAAAAGTCCAAGTATCAGCAGAACCCTGAGTTTCCCTGATAGCTCAGTTGGTAAAGAATCTGCCTGCAATGCAGGAGACCCCAGTTTGATATCTGGGTCGGGAAGATCCGCTGGAGAAGGGATAGGCTACATAGAATACTACAGTATTCTTGGGCTTCCCTTGTGGCTCAGCTGGTAAAGAATCTGCCTGTAATGTGGGAGACCTGGGTTTGATCCCTAGGCTGGGAAGATCCCCTGGAGAAGGGAACAGCTACCCACTCCAGTATTCTGGCCTGGAGAATTCCATGGACTTTACAGTCCATGGGGTCGCAAAGAGTCAGACATGACTGAGCGATTTTCACTTTTTCACTTTCATCAGCAGAATCTACAAAGAACACTTTCTCTCTGAAGAGTAGCCTTCTGCCTTTCTCAGTCCCAGTTTCCCCAAAAGCAAAAGCTTTACATGGAGATTATTTTCTGAATATTTGCCAACTGTTGCTTTTAGTCCAGTCAACACAAAAATCCTAACTGAGAATCTTGGAGCACAACATGTGGCCACCTTCATAATACACAACAAAGATAGTTCTTTACATTTCCTCCAGATCCCTATGGCAGAGAATAAAACAAAATAACAGAGTATCCTGCCATATACATGTGTGACTTTATTCAGAAATAAAATCTTGAAAATTAAACACCCAAAGATTAACCATGTTGCCTTTTTCCAACTTGATAGTAAATTAATGGCTACTATTTTAAAATTTAAAAATTCATATTCCTTTCACATTATAATTTTTTCTGTATTTTCTATGACAGCCAATAAAATATCATGGATTTCTTTTGAAAGAAGTAACAAAAGTTAAAGAAATCATTAAACAAAGTGGAAAAAAGCTTCATATCAATAATTTCTGCACTCAGAAGATATATTTTTTTAGGTGAAAATTCAAAGTGATGAGCTTATATACAATTGAGGCATAGTAATCCACATTTTCACCCTAACAGTCTTACCTCCAGTTGCCTTCAGGGAAATCAATGGTGTAAAGTCATATATATTGACAGAAACTTAAGCAGGCACTGGGACATTCTAGGATGCAAGGTCTATACTAATAACCTTGTGTGTATTCCTGACAACACAGTATCTGTTTTAAACATGCTTCCACCTTCCACTGCCCACACTATAACCAGCTGCCACTGCAGCCTCATCTACTGAAATAATCCTGTAGATATTAGTCCAGAGGCTATGTCTTCTCTTTAAAATTTGGCTTCACAGGGCATCCAAAGCCAGGGCTCTGTAACAACCTGGAGGGATAGGTTGGAGAGGGAGGTGGGAGGGGGCTTCAGGATGGGGAGAGGGGGGACACGTGTATACCTATGGCCAATTCATGCTGATGGCAAAACCATCACAATATTGTAAAGTCATTATCTTCCAATTAAAATAAATAAATACATTTAAAAATAAAATAAAATTGTGCTTCAAATAGTGAAGAAAGCTCTGGGGAATTTGTCAGATAAAAATGCTTCCACTGAGAAGAGGACAAAGTTAACCATGTTGCCAAGACCTTTCTTATTTTTATATTTTCATTGTTTCATCCTTTTTCTTTCTTCCCAGAGACTTGCCCGTGTTCCTACAACAAATCTTTCAATTAACTGAAAGTCAGTCCTGTCTAGATTGGATAACATTAATGCTTTTTTTTTTTTTAAATCTAAGAATTGATGCTTCCAAACTGTGGTGTTGGAGAAGGCTCTTGAAAGTCCCTTGGACTGCAAGATCAAACCAGTCAATCCTAAAGGAAACCAATCCTGAATATTCATTGGAAGGACTGATGCTGAAGTTGATGCTCCAATACTTTGGCCACCTGATAAGAAGAGCTGACTCATTAGAAAAGACCCTGATGCTGGGAAAGATTGAAGCCAGGAGGAGAAGGGGACAACAGAGGATGAAATGGTTGGATGGCATCACTGACTCAATGGACATGAGTCTGAGCAAGCTCCAGGAGTTGGTGATATACACGGACTACAGTGCTGCAGTCCACTAAGCAACTGAAAAACAACAACACTTCTTTTTATCTCCTCCTAGTTTTATAGATCGCAGAAGGCAATAGCAACCCACTCCAGTACTCTTGCCTGGAGAACCCCATGGATGGAGGAGCCTGGTAGGCTACAGTCCATGGGGTCACTAAGAGTCGGACACGACTGACGTGACTTAGCAGCAGTCTTATAGATACATTAGTCTAAATTTCAGCCAAAATGGTGCCGTTTTTACAATCTTATTCCTGAAATCAGTGATGAAAGAAAGTACCTTTAAAATAACAAGTGGTTATTTAAATGGTTACTTTTTATTAAGAATAGAGAAATATGTACTTGGAAAACTGATTCCAAAATTGAATTTAGTTACCCGGATCACATGTATTTAGTGAATCTCCTGTAAAGCCCATATATCAAAAAATAAATAAAATGATAGACATGGAGGATGGATAGATGGATAGACAGATAGACACTGGACTATTTTCCAACAACCTTAGAATTGTTCAGTTATTTTCCAAAATAGCAATTTCTCCACCTAAATGTTATCAAATTCTTCCTTACTATTTTCCTTTTTTTCTCCTCTCCTGACTGCCAAATTTAAACTTCCAAATTTCAAATATACATTTCACACAGTCTTAAGTCCATGAGCTACAGAGTGAAATAAGGATAAGGGATACCGCACACTTGATGGTAGATATTCTCAAGAGCATAGCACGGACTCCTGAGAAATCCTGCACTAAGCAAGTCTGTTTAGGTACATTTAGTCAGCATGACCTTGGAGCTCTCTTCTGGTGGATATTTTGAGAAAGATGGCTCTTTTCTACCTAACTTAGGTTTGCAGAGATTCACTTCTTTGGAGTAGAGAAGCCAGAAATCAACCAAAGCTGTCTTATTTAAAAAGAAAACAACATTAAATACATTAGCACAGGTGTGGACACATTTTTTTTTCTTTCTCCATGATTATTTGTTACTGTTTTTATAAAGTAATACATGCTCACTGTAAAACAATTCAACTCATACACTGCAACTAAGGATTCCTGATTAAATTCCCTCCACTGAATACCTTCAGATAAAATCTGATCTAATCACGTCCATTTGGATCCTGGTCCCACCCTCTTCCAAACAGCAGTGTGAGCCAGACAGGGTGTGTGTGCTTTCCTGAAACCAAATAGCAAGGGAGGCAGAGCTCAGGGGCAACACAGCACACCCAGGCACACCCCTGCAGCAGGTGAGGGCTAAACACAGAGATGCAAAAGGCAGACAGAGGAACTAACTAATGAAAAACAAAATCCTGATCACTTTGATTCAAACTGAACAAAGGAGCTTCAGTAATCCAGCAGGGTAGGAAAGTCATTAGAGGGGCAAATTTCTTAAATATATATATATATTTTTTTTCATCTTAAGCAATACCTTTATTTGATGATGATAATATTAATAACAAGAGCCTTTTATAATTTAAGTTTTATTAAAGCAATATATGTATTTTTTAATCAAGCAGTATAAAAAGATCTTAAAATAAAAAGCAACAGTCTCACGTCCCACCCCTACCCACTCAACCCCACATACCACTTCCTATTTCTGCTTTCTGCTTGTTTTTACTACTTGTCATGGTTCCCTATACCACTTATAGCTTAGAGCATAACTTTTTGATGGAAACGTTTAAGTCATTATCTATTTCTGCTCTAAGAGAATTTTAATTTAATTCTATTAGTTACCTCTGAATCTGTTAATAGTTATCTTTAAATATTTTTTTATTCTATTACCTTAAACATTGATAGTATTTTGTTGTGTTATCATTATTTTTTACATCTTTCCTATTTTGCCCATAGGCTGGTTCTAAACACTGGACATAAATTAACTGATATTATCCCTGGTAGGGGATTTTGCTTCTAGCTAACATGCATTCCCAATCTGTTCTAAATCTGCCTGCTATTGCAGGGGTGGGACACCTCAAGCCACATTCCCCTGATGCCCCCTTGCCAAGAGGGTTCTAGAATCAGTTTGGAGTGGTTGAGTGAGATACACTGAGAGAAATGCTGGAAGGCAGAAAGGGAGAGAAAGCCCTATTTTTCTGGCAGAGGTGGTGGCTGGCATTAACAGGAGTTTGCAGCAGCCAACTAGGTGCCATGGTCCCTGTTCCCTGCCAGTCCCCTGGGGACTGGCAGAGTTTCTATTAACTTCTGTGATGATTCTCCACAGCTCTCTCCCCTCTTGGGGCAGCTGCAGCTTCCAGACATTTTGATCCCACTTCTCAAGGTGGAACCAAAGATTCTACAGTGGTGGCTTAATTTTCACTCCTCCTGTCCTTTCAATGATTATCAAGCATCACACTCCCTGCCTTAAACTCCATTCTTCTTAAAAGACTTTAGTATTTTTCCCACAGTGAAATCTGACTGGTACGTGTTTCTGTATATTTAATTCACAGAAGAACCAAGTAACGTGTTAAGAGTACGGTTACTTCTCTCCACAGGTCAATGTCATCACCTCTATACCACTCAAAAGAGAATACTCTCTTCTTCACTTCACTTGCTGCGTATCACACCCTACTTATGTTTGCTGCACACGTGAGCCATGGTTTTGTTTATCCTGCAACTGGCCTATTTTCTTGAAGAAAATAGCATATGCTTTTGTCACCATGTCAATATCATCTAGCATCTAAATCATGTTTGTTTCCATTTTCTTCTTTAATATAATACGATCCACTCAGTATAATTATTGTTCTCCGGGCTTGCTAATACAGCTACGATCCTACAACTAACTCACACCAATCGGTGCCACTGTTTATCACACCTCTTCCAATTCTCCCTCTTCCTTTTCTTTTCCTTTTTTTCTTTAGTATATTTTTTGAGCAACTTTGTACAAATAAAGGTGCCTGGAAACCACATTTTCTAGGTCCTTGTGTTTTGGAGACATTTTAGTTTTCTTTATATGTCATTAATGGTTTGGCTGAACATAAAATTCTAGGTTCAGAGTATTTTTTTTCTCAAATGTTTTATGGCATTCTGTGTTGTTTTCTGGTGTCTGTGATTTCTAGGCGGTTCTGATGCTTCCTAACATATGTAAGCATTTTCCCCCAAATCTCCAGAAGAATTTAAGACCTCTTTCTCCTTAGTAAACAAAATGTCACAGTGTGAATCCAAGTGTCTTCACTGATTCAAGCCATCTCTAGCCCCTTTACTCTGAAGACTCAGTTATTTCTTTAGTTGTGGGAAATCACTCTCATATTTCTTTGAAAATACCCACCCCACACTTTTCTTTGTTCCCCATTTCTGGATCTCCTCTGTTAAAACAAACAGATTGATTTTTTCTGTTTTATCTGTTTTTCCAAATTCCTTTATTTTTGTCACTGCTTTATTTTCTAGGCCATTTCCTTGGTGTTATCTTCAAACTGTTGTTTGGAAGATTTTTCTTCACTCAAGACATGTTGAATTTCTAAAACTTTTTTTTTTTTTTGCTTGTTTTTCTAGTTTTTCATGGGTTCTTAATTGTGTTGGTGTTCCATTATCCTCTGTAATCAAATTATCAGTTTCTATTAGAAGCTATTCAATTTCTTTTTCTTGGTTTTTCTCTTTCATGCTGTTGGTATTCTTCATATATTTTGGATGTTTTTCAAATTTGAGAATGAGGACCTGGGTTGTGCATTCCAAGTAGCTGGTAAGAATCCTCTGCCTGAGATGTGTTGACTTCCTTCACTGGGAGTATAAATATATGCATTTCTATTTAACCCTAGTTCTTATCAGTGTGTAGGGATGTCTTGGGACTGTCTGGCTTTGCCTGGGTCCTCAGATGAGGGATCAAGCTGTATGTAAGGAAGTCTTTTCAAACACCAGAATGGAAAGGGTTTCAATCTGGGACAGAGATACTCACCTGGGAAACTTTCATCTTAGAATAGAACTCCACATTTTTTGCCTGCTCTGAACACAGTGACAGCAACAGAGGAAGGCAAGGGACACAGGAAGCAAACAGATATAGACAAAATTAAGCTCTAGCTAGTATGAATGTCTAGAGGGAGTTTGGGTCAGAGAGAACACCACAGTCAAAAAACCTCAGACATCCTCGATAGATATAGATGAGAAATTACGTGAAAAGAAAGGGGTACCCCAATGCAACAAAATGCAAGGAAGTGCTCAACAATTTCAATATTCAATAAATAATAAGCGAGCAGCCCCACTACACTTAGCCGTGTTCAACTGTCATCTATTCTTTAACCTGATTGGTTCACTTGACTGTAGGCAAATAATTCTTCTTACTCCTGTCTTCACCTATCAAAATAAAGAGTTTTCTTCCTGTTTTCTGTCTGTCAGAAAATACAGCACGGCTAAACGTAGCCTAGACATGTCCTCACCTGCCAGCTTGACCCTGGCAACTGGGAGAGGCAGAACCTTGACATGGTTGAGATTTACATCACCACAGCCTTCAAAAATTGAGCTCAACAAGGAAGTTGGAAAAATCAGAGCCAGCCCAGGGAACATTCTTGATTCTGATCATGTCATGTGTACTTCCAATTACATGCATTATTGGTACTTTATGTAATTATTTTCATGGCATGTAAATGTGTAACAATTTTTATAAATGCTTTCATATGCAGGAGGTCTCCATATTATATTTTTATTATAAATATATGTTTATATTGTTTTGCTGACTCCTTAGTCCCTGGAAAACTGAATGGATATTTTTTAACTAAAAGTTTTTTTCCTAAGTCAAAGGACAAAGTATGGTCTGTGACTCAAACCACCAGGGATGCCTAGTAACAAAGCAGTCTACAGGGAAGATATTCCAAACCCCACACTATTAAAAATGAACTTCCAGGTATTTGCATTTAAACATGTTTCCCCATGGTGATACACTGGTTTTTGGATCTTCATGTGCACAATTAAGTACTGCTGCTGCTGCTGCTGCTGCTAATCACTTCAGTCGTGTCTGACTCTGTGCGACCCTACAGATGGCAGCCCACCAGCTTCCCCCGTCTCTGGGATTCTCCAGGCAAGAACACTGGAGTGGGTTGCCATTTCCTTCTCCAATACATCAAAGTGAAAAGTGAAAGTGAAGTCGCTCAGTCGTGTCCGACTCTTCGCGACGCCTTGCAGCCTACCAGGTTCCTCCGTCCATGGGATTTTCCAGGCAAGAGTACTGGAGTGGGGTACCATCGCCTTCTCTGATTAAATACTGCAGGTGATGCAAAAGAAAACTGTCCTGGAGCACCCCACGTGCTGCACGGACTGAACACTGGCAGGAAGAGCCCACAATCCCTTAATGTCAATGCAGAAGGAGTGGCAGTAACAGCTGGACAACCTCCTGACTCCAGTGCCCTCAGGCATTTGAAGTCAAGATCCCAGTGTGGAAATGTAAACTTCAAGAAGCCCATCGGGACTGAGTGAGTGTTGGATCCAGGTTTTGTTTAAGATGAGCCTGGACAGCAAGGAGAAAAACCATCGGTCAGTATTAGTGTTGCCAAGTTCCTAGTTAGGAGGCCATAGTTCCGCTTTAATACTTCACCTTAGTATAAACTACACACACACCAAGTAAAATCCATTCCTTGCCGCTTGCCAAGTGAGCTGGCATGTTACATTTTCCAAGAGGACATGGGTAGTTCAGGACTGCAAGACTGTGTGTGTGTATATAATTGTCTGCATATATACATGTATATATATACACATATGGAGAGAGATTGAGAGAATTAATTAGCTATATGTGTGCTCAGCCACATCCGACTCTTTGCAGACCCACAGACTATAGCCTGCCAGGCTCCTCTGTCCATGAGATTTCCCAGGCAAGAATACTGGAGTGGGTTGCCACTTGCTACTCCAGGGGATCCTCCCAACTCAGGGACTGAACCCGCACCTCTTCTGTCTCCAGCGCTGGCAGGTGGATTCTTTACCACTATTGCCATCTGTGAAGCCCCAATTAACTACATACCAGGGTGGACAAATACTCCAGAGGATAGCAAACATCTGCATTTTTTGTTTATATGACCATGTTGATATATATTGATTTTCTTCCTTAAAGAGTAGAAAAGAGTTTTGTTTTAAGACCTTATGGCTGCTGAAATGTAAACATGCATGAATAGCAAGAAGCCCCCTAAAGGTGTAGTCCAAAAAGTATCAGCAAAAAGTGGTAGGTTGTTTTAAGGTAGAACCTAATGAAAGTGAGTGAGCATTTTAGTGTCCCAACAATATTATATATAAATAACTGGTCTTTTGAAAGCATTAGACTTCCTAGTTAACAAGTGTGGATTCTAATGAAACAAAAAAGATTGTTTTGTGTTTTTTTTTTCAAATTTTAATAAAGTATGAGTCATGAACATGATGGATAGGGGAAGAGAGGAACTGCGCTTAGGAGGAGAAACCAGAAGGAAAGAGGAAGCTGAAAGTCAAAAAGAGAAGCAGCTGGAGAGGAATGGAAAGCACGGGAAGAGGCAGCAGAAGAGAAGAAGTAGCTGTGCCGACCCCCGAGCCCACAGTCGTTCCCCTAAGAGGCAGACACACACACCCCAGCTGAGGCACAGGTGTGCTAAGGTCCAGACGCTGAAAAGTACATCCATCTCTGTGCCTTTCCCCCACATCACCAGGAACAGTCACTATTTGCCCTTTTGGTTTAAGATCCGAGAAAAATGGCACCATGAAAACGTCTACGAGTTTTGACAATGTTTTCTGACTCCGATAAAAACCTGCAAGAGCCCCCACGTAGAAGATCGGAAGTGTTCTTTGGTGTTGCTGTTCAACCTTATGGTTGGCAGATCAAAGCAAACAGAGCCGAGGCTTTCTTTGCTCGGACAGTTGGGACACTTATTCCGATCTCCTCACACTGGTTCCCGAAGTTGAGAAGCAAGAAAAAGGCAACACAAGAACAGAAACAAGGGTGTAGAAAGTTCCACGGCTCCCCGTCCTGAGGCGTCGTTGCTCATCTGGCCTCATCACTGACTTTGCAATATTCTAATACACACGTAAATTCTAATCTAATTTACTTGCTTTTTTTGTTTTGCCATCCTTCTAAGGTAGAAGTCATACCGCCTTTTTTTTCCCTTCACTTGTGCACACAGAGAAACCAACTCATCCAGCCCTTTTTGAGAAATACAAGGCATATTCCTCCTGAGACAAATAAAGAAGAAATGAATTCTCTATTTTTAGCTTATTTCCAAAATAAATCAGAGTACTATAGAGCAGAAAAAAAAAGAAAGTCATATCAAACAAAAATTAACTCACAACAGATCTTGTGCTACCTTTTCCTATCAATGTAGATCACTATCTCCCCCTGGACAACCTTCACAAACTAATGACATTACTAAAACTTGTGTTTACCCAGCTCTGCCCTGGGAACAACACAGGAAAATATCCTCCCATTAGTCAGAGCAAGGCAGCTGCAGAGAATACCCAGAGAATACCCTTCTGCCTAAAAACAAGCATGGCCACCCTGAACTGTTTAAAGCACGTTGCACTGAGTAGTACTACTTAAATACAAAAGACATTATATTCTTCATTCTGTTTCAAGCATATATAATCATAACCAGGACCTCCCCAGTAGCTCAGATGGTAGAGAATCTGCCCGCAGGCAGGAGACCCGGATTCAATCCCTGGGTCAGGAAGCTCCCCTGGAGAAGGGAATGGCAACCCACTCCAGTATTCTTCCCTGGAAAACCCCATGGACAGAGGAGCTTGGCAGGCTACAGTCCATGGGGTCCCAAAGAGGCGGACACGACTGAGTAACTAACACACACAGTCATAACCAACTTAAAAACTCAGAAAATACTTAACATCTCCAATGTTAAATTCAATTAAAGTAAATTAAAGAAGAAACCTAAAGCATTTGCCATCCCAATCTGTACCTTAAAAAATGTTAATACAATAATTTAAATTTTAAATATACATGTATATTGGACATGAGTTTGAGCAAGCTCCTAGAGCTGCTGATAGACAAGGAAACCCGGCATGCTGCAGTCCACTGAGTCGCAAAGAGTCGGACATGAGTTCGCAACTGAACAATACACAGTATACAACATTTTAGAAAATGTTTTAATTTTATGTAAAATATATTTGCTTCTGTCATATCAATGGGTAGTTTTTATTATTATTCTAAATCCTATCCATGGCACATTCTGAAAGTAATGTTAAAATCAGAACACAATAACTGTTTAATATTGAGATTCCTAAATGAATTGAAGGGTTTGGGGGAAAAAGAAAGATAAACTCCAAAAACTTTCTTCTGTCTCATGCATCCACTTTAATAAGGGTGTCAATATTATATCTGTAGCTAAGGGTTCAGTGGAGAATGGCTGAATTATTGTCTTATGATATTTCATTCTAGTATCAGTAAAATGGGCTATGTCAGTCAGATCAAGACCTTCACGAAAAAAGAAAGGATGGGATTTGGAAAAAAAATACTTCAAATAAGGAAGGTAGAAGTAAACTCCTGTTTAGGATGACAAGAGAGGGCTTGGAATAAAGGTGAGAGCACTGGGTAATAAGAAATTACTGGAAAGAAGTTTCTGGAACACCATCAGCTCTGTGGGACAGTGAGAATAGAGAGGAAAACCAGGCTGGGAAAGACTATCTCAAAGAGCAGATGGGGAATTAACAAGTAAGATTCCAAACTAGCCTGGACAGTCAAAATGCTACACACAGCCAACGTAGGAAAAGCATTCATTCTCTAAGGAATTTAAAGAGCAGATGAGGAAAGTAGTACCACCTCATTTATAAAAAGGTCCAGAATTGGTGGAATCAGAAGGCAGAACACAAACATGAAATGCTGGTAACTCAGGTTGGCACCCTTTGGCCCAGAGCATTGGTGAACTTCTACCTTTTCTGAATGTACAGCATAGACTTTTTCTGCCCACTCTTAACCCCTTGCATGTTCATCTTGAAGCGTTTAACTCTTTGGACCAGCATCTAAACTTCCACCAACAGACTTGTACGTTCGGGGGGCTTCTATGGTCTTCTATTTCTGGACTACCAGCCTTTATGACAGAGGGAAGTCGTATGTGTTTGGTGTTAGTGGTATCCTTAAAATGAATAATGAAAAACATTATATGTTACTTATAAGGAAATCTTTAGAATTAAATGTTTGATATTCAGTAGATGTCCAATGACTGAACTTACTACTTTGACTGAATCTAGTTGAGAGATTTAAAAAACTAAGTGGGAGAGAGACAAAGGACATAGGTATGTGCACCACATCAAATTCTTGGTAAAGTTAAGGTGATGGGATCATGATATGGCAAGTACTATATACACAGTGTCATCTTCTCATCCAAGTGCATTAAAAAAAGTGAGAGAGGGAATGTCTGTGTACACATACCGGGCTGAAAAGGAATTTGAGAAAATAAAATTTAGGTGATAGGACTTTAAAAATATAGTTCTTTTAAAAACTGATTTGGCCACAAAACATCTCAATTACTACCAGTAGACAAAAGGGTAATCATCACTAATGTATTTATTGCTAAGACTTCCTGTGTGTATGATTCTGGCAAAGTCTCAAAATCCTTTTTCCACATTTTTAAATTCATTCCTTTACCAGACATTTTCAGAGCACTTTTTCCTGGGCACTGTGATTCATGTCAGGTAGCTACATATAAGCAAGGCAGACACAATTCCTGCTTACTTGTTAGAGAGAGAGACAGATGATGGTAATGAATTCTCACTGATTCACTGATGCCCCAGCTATTCACTAAGTCCCTAAGAATCACCTCTACTAGATCCTTGAAACATAGCAGTGAACAGAACAAACTCCTTTCATGGAACTTAAACTCTACAGAAAGAGATAACATCAATAAAATGTTATAAATATGTGTAATGTTTTAAAATGCTATGAAAATAAATAGGGCAATGGGACAGCAAAGGGGATCCTGGGAGGGTGTGGCATGAATTTATGTAGGATGGTCAGGGAAGCCCTCCCTGAAGGAAGGAAAAGAGGAAAAGCCCCGTCAGCAGGGCAAGAATATTCCAGAGACGGTGAGTGTGAGAGCACTAACGATGAAGGACAGGTATTAACTGACAGGCCTTGTTATATCCCAGGCGGTGATCTACACACTTCCCATGGATTAACATTTTTAGGCTTCACAACAACCCTATGAGGTAAATATCACACCCACTTCACAGATGAGGAAACTGAGGTGTAGTGAAGTCACATGATTAGTCAAGGCCCACAATTCACAATATGGAGAACCACAATCTGAACCCAGATTGCGACGTTGCTCAGTCATGTCCGACTCTTGGCGACCCTATGGACTGCAGCCAGCCAGGCTCTTCCGTCCATGGGATTTTACGAGCAAGAATACTGGAGTAGGTTGTCATTTCCTTCTCCACTGAACCCAGACAAAGACAAATTCCTTATAAAAAACAAGTAAACACAACAACAGAAATCATTACAAGCTTTGTTAAGAGGATAAATGTAGGGGGGAAAACACAAAAACAAACATCTGAAAACAACAGGGAAACCACTGAAGATAAGGTAAAGGGGAAGGCCTCTCTGAGGACACTGATGTTTACCTGAGAACGGAAGGAGGAAGAAAAAGAGGAAGTGCTGGGGCAGGGCTTCCCAGAAAGAGAGAAGGGCATGTGCTGATGTCCTCCAGCCAGAGGATCTGGGAAAACCAGGGTCTCTGGAGCCCAAAGAATAAAGAGAAGGGTCCAGAGAGAACAGGGAGGAGAAAGAGGCAGAAGCCACACCACGCTGGCCTGATAGGGAGTGTGGATTTTATTACGTCACTGTGTGTGTTAGCCCCTCGATTGTGTCCGACTTTGCGACTCCATGGACTATAGCCCACCAGGCGCCTCTGACCATGGGGTTTCCTGGGCTAGAACACTGGAGTGGGTTGCCATTTCCTTCTCCATTGTGTCACTGAGAAGCCATTTAACAGGGGTTTTATCTGGTGTTGCTTTTGCAAAAATATCACTTTGCTTCTTTGTGAGGAAGGAATTCAATTTTCATGGAGAGTTGACAGAAAATATTCAGGGCGTGAGGTTAGGGCTCACATTTTCTCCAACTATACGATACAAAGATACGGAAAAAGGCAAACAGTTTCTCTGGTTATGAGAGATGCATACACATAATATCTGGATGCTGGTGTCCAATATTTACTTATAAATAAATCAAAACTGTTTTTGGAAAAACTGCTTGGTTGCACTCATTCTGTGCTTTTAAACACACCTCATGCAAGAGAGAGATACTCTGCCTATGGATTTCTGAATCCCTGCCATGGTCAGATATACTGAGTGAGGAAGGGAATGTTCTTTCTTCCTTGTGAACTTTATTTTTTAATAGTGACGACTTTTCTAACCAGAGAAGGTCATTAGAACTTGAGCTACAGTATGCTTAGTGTTAAAATACCTTTTAGTCACAGGTTGTATTTCTAATTTTGTTCGTGAGAACAGCGTGTTGATGGAAGATTGTTCTGGAACAGTACAAATGAACTCCACCTCCAACTTTTCTCAGGAATGTTCAATGCTGTACAGTACACTGTGGTTTTGAATTTAGGATCAGCTTTGGAACTGAACCACTTTCTGTTCGGTAAAGCAGAACTAAAATGTCACAGCTGTGAAGATGTGTCTTTTTTTTTTTTTTTTTTTTTTTAAGAACAGAGGGTTGCCCTGCCATGAGCACCACCAAGTGGCCCGTGTGGATCTTACAATCTTCCGGAGACGTCACTTGATTACAAGGTTCTAGTCAAAGACTTTGACCAGTTGTTTACATGGAGAATTTTTTTTTTTTTTAATTTTTAAAATTTTTTACACAATTTTTAATTTTACTACCAAATATTGACTCTATTACTCCCTGTGTTGTACAATGCAAGCATATCTTTTGAGACTCACTCAGAGAATCCGTCTGTTAGAATTTCTCAAAATTCAACCAGTGAACAGAAATCACTGCTAGTGTCTGAAGTCCCAGACAGAAGTCCCAGCAGTGAACAGAGGTCACTGCTGGTCACTGTCTGGCCACTCACTGTATTATCAGAAGTAAGTATAGTGCCCGACACTTTGAGGGGCTCTCACCCCTCCTACTGATCCAGGCACAGAAACTCATTCCTGTCACTTCCGGGGGAATAACCCATCTTCCCTGAGAAACTTCAACCTAGCAACAGGAAGAAGATGAATTGCATGTTCTCATTATAACATTTCTCATACCAAATACGGACACATATAAGGTTTTGAACATTTTTCACTTGACATCTTGTATGATTTTTTTCTTTTTCAGTATCCAAAACCCAGGTTCAGGAACACTAGAAAATGCAGTCTCTGCTCTGGAGAAGATGATCTGCAAAGGGCAATACAATACTGTCATCCCCTTCTCTGGTTATAGATGTCAACTGGGTTGGTCTGGGGGTGGGGGAGGGGGGTGCTGTTGCCGGGGCTCTGGGTAGATTTAGATGAAGAGTGTTGACTTGAAAGCAACACTTCCAAGACTGTCTCCTGGAGCCTCAAATCCTCAGCTCACTCCATTCACACCTCACAAAATTAGAATAAACTTGAATAGGTCAGGATTTATTCAATATTTAGGAATATTTTTTTCTAATTTAGGGTCAAAGAATGTTGTTTGGAAATTATTTCTGTAAGTCATCAACAAAAGATTAAGATTTCATGAACCAACTAAAAACAAATGTCCTTATAGGCAAAGAAAAGCATGTCACAACACATGTCCATCATACAAGAGCCTGAAGCATTGCAGTCATTAAGAAAAATACATATATATGCCAAGGTATATGTATATGTCCATATAAACATTTCTAAATAGATGGCTGATTAAAAGTACCCTCAGACCCCAATAAAGAACTGGCAGCCTAACAAGTGCCTGGTTTGCCTGAGGACAGGGAGCAATAGACTCCTCTGGGCCACCTTTACATTCATGTGGGGTTTTGCAGTTTATAGGATGCCTGGTGGGCTGCCGTCTATGGGGTCGCACAGAGTCGGACACGACTGAAACGACTTAGCAGCAGTAGCAGCAGCAGGATACTTCCAGCTCGTTTTCTTTCATCTGAGCCTTACAAAAAAGTGATGCATCATCATCCCACTCGGAGCTAAGGACACTGTGATTTAGAGAAAATAAATGATTTGTTCATGGCTGAAAGCCGTGGGCTAGAAACAGGCTGGATATGTTTCACTCTAAAATAATCTGCAGTGACATTATCATTTTCAAAACACTATAGAGCTTCATTTATTTCTCCCAGGGATGTGGTGAGGCAGGAAAAGAGGACATCATTCCTAACCAGTAGGTAAAATGACTGGCATTAAAGGGGGAAGTGGCTTGCCCAAGGTCGGGCAAAGCTAGAGCTGGGACGAGAACCAAGTCTCCTGCATTCTAACCCAGTTTCCTTCTTTTGATTCTCTCACGACACCTTCTACATTCAAATAATGATCTGCTAGAAGAATCAAACTGAAGAGACTGAGCATCCCAAAGAAACAGGAAAACATATTTGGATGAAAGTTTTCCAAAGAAAAAGTGGGCCCAGGAAAGCGGATTATTTACTTTCTGAATTATTTACATGCCATCATCAGAAGGAGCCAGAGAAACATAAAATGCACAAAAGTCATGCTTTAAAGAAGCATCTCTGGGAAGAGTTGTGAGTTGGAAGACAGTAAATGAGAGAAGTGGGAGGTCTGAAATTCTATCAGTGAGTTTAGACCTTAATTGCTACGCATCATTTTAATCGCCAGTACTGACCTGAGACATAAATACCCTGGTCTATAAAAAAGCAACCAGCCTGGAGACTTTAAATTTAGTAGCAGGAGGATTGACATAGATGCGAATTCCAGAACTCCGTCTTCCCGTCTCATGGATAACTAGGTTTGAAAGTTACATTTGCACTTTCGTGTAAGGCAAAGGAAGCTGAGGACAGACAGCCCTGGACAGTGGGAAGACCCTCGCAGGACACTCACCGTGAGACTCAGAGCCACAGAGCTCTTTCATAAACGTGGTTGGACATTCTGTCCCCAGCTCAGCTCTGTCACTCCAGAGTTAGTCAAACATTCTCCACCTCAGTCTCCTCCTGTAAAATGGTGTAACTCATGAACATGATAGCGGTGACCTTATTTACCACCCAACCCTTCCCCGGCTTCTCTCCATCACTCTGCACACTGCCCCATTATGCAGGTACCATGCTTATCCCCGTTTGGCCAAATCAAGGTCTAGAGGCCAGAGGCACCACTGGCCTGATTTCAGAGACCACTCCCTTCACGCGTCTTATTGGAAACGACAGTTTTTTGGTCTTTTTTTTCATGGCAAAATTGTACACTGGCACTCTGATTTTACAGAGGAGCCTTTCACGAGTCTTGTTTGTAATCCAGTCCCTAAAAGTCCAGCTCCGAGAGTCATATCAAATTTCTAAGGCTTCAAAGCTTGAGACAGAATCCCAAACTATGGTAACAGTGAGGCTATTGTGTAATTGGCCAGGGAGCCAGTCACTGGAGGCAACTCTCTAGGCCTATTTCCAGTTGAAATTTTGGCATCTTCCATCATCCCACCGCCACCTTTTATAAACAGGTGGAGGGAGGAAGGAAAGTGGTGAGGTCCAAGTTGAGTTCCCATTCCCAGGCTGAGTGTGTTAGAACCCACATTTGTCATACAGAATTGCCGGGGGAAAGAAAGTCAGCACCTTGAACTTATACTCTTGATTAAATATCCTTGAGACCTCAAAAGAGATCATAGGAAGGACAGAAACAGATTCATTTGCCAGAAAGGGAAATATAAACTCAGCTTTGGGACGGACTCACACTACCATTCTGTATTCTGTGTTGCTTAGAGAAGGGATCTCAGCTGAGAAAAGCAGAATGTGCTGGCCCTACAACGAGGCATGCTCAGACTACCCGCAGGCAAAGGCCACCGGCTCCCTTCTGTTTGCAATAGACAGGGATTTAGAGACCAAAGAAGTCCCCTCCCATTCCTCCTACGAGAGCAGAGAGAAAGCCAAGTTTTGCACACCCTGTTCTGGAGTCAGGCAGGTGGAAGTGTAGGGAGGACAAAGGTGACCAAACTGAAATGAAAGGTGATATGTGTGTCTCTGTGTGTATATATTTTAAAAGTGTTTATTGGGCTAGAAATCCTGTAACTCTGGGCAGTCAAGGTGGGGTGATATATAAGCAGAAAAGAACTTAATCCTTCCTGAGAGAAACACTTTGAACCTATCACGTATTTCAGGTAAAATGCATTTCCTAATACTCCCTAGGCAAATATTTAAAACAAATAGAAAAAAAAAAAGTGCTTTAATCTCCCTTATATAGATAACACTACACTTGATTTCTTCAAGACAGGGTGGCTGTAGAAAGGTCTAACTAGTCAGAATGCCATACAATTTGTATAATTTGACTATTTTCTTCACAGCTTAGGGGCTTGGGCTATTTGTTGTTGTTGTTGTTTTTTAAAGGCAAATTACGTGGGGAATTATTTGCTTCAGAAATGAGTTACCCTCATTCCAAATGTAACTTCTGGGACTCATGACTACGTACGCCCTTTCAGAAAGAGAGGAGGCTGGACTAGAATAGGACACTCTGCCTCATGCAGGAAGATCTGTCAAACATTCATGAATCCACAGGTATGAAGGACTCGTGGGGTGGCCTAAGTGCTTTTAGAACTGCTTAATTCCTGTGAGGAAGCCACTCCAGTGATTTTGCCAAGCATAGTTACTCGACCTTTCCTGGCCCACTTTCAAAACAGCAACAGTATTGTTTGCAAACCCCAGTCAAATAAGGCACTGAAAGAAATCTCAGAAACTGAATGACATTCACTTGCCTACACGGAGCCACTTACTGTTTAAAAGACTAAAACCCCTTGGTCTACGGGGTCTAAGTTTTTCCTTATTATGACTCTGGCGTAGACCAAATAGCAACCGTCCCCCAAAGATACCCACCACCCTCATCCCCAGACCCACAGGTATTATTTTGTGTGGCAACAGGAACTTTGCAGATATGATTGAGGGAAGGGTCATGTGACAAGGACAATGTGCTGCTTATCCATGTGGGGCCAGTGTAAACACGAGGGTCCTTAAAAGAGAGCACAGGCAATTCAGGTAGAGGAGAAGGCAAGTTGGTGATGAACGCAGAGAGCTGAGTGATGTGACCTCAAGACAGTGAATCTGTCAGCCCTTAGAAGCTGGATGAGCCAAAGAACAGATTCTCCCTGGAGCCTCCCCAAGAAACTAGCCCTTCCAGCGCCTTGATTCTGACTCTCTAAAACCCATCTCAGACTTCCAACCTCCACAGCTGTAAGATAAGAAGGGTGTGTGGTTTAAAACCACTGAAAGTATGGTCACTAGTTTCACAGCAACAAGAAAACTAAACTGGATCCACTTGGAAATGTCTGAAAAGTTGAAACATGATAGTCCACAGCCCATGAAACACCCTCAGCCACTTTGAGCACAGTGCTCAGACAGCTCCTTAGGTAAAGCTGTCCACTGGCTTGACTACATCTGATAGGACTACCTACAGTTACACGGAAGAAGACCCGAGTCTACAAGGAAGCCAGAGTAAGGAGTCCGCCCAATGAGATGCTCGATTATGGACGCGCTGTGCTAAGTTGCTCAGTCATGTCTGACTCTGCAGACCTATGGATCGCAGCCCACCAGGCTCCTCAGGCCATGGGATTCTCCAGGCAAGAACACTGGAGTGGGTTGTGATGTCATCCTCCAGGGGATATTCCCGACCCACAGGTTGACCCAGAGTTGCTTACATCTCTTGCATTAGCGAACAGGTTCTTAACCACTACTATTATGGATGGTGACCAAGCAAAGGAATCAGACTCTCTCTCTGGGAGTTTCAAGTGCAAGATACCAAGAAGGCAGTAAGACTACAAGGAAAAGAACAGGAGTGAGTAAACAGGGGGAAAGGAAACAGAGAGGAGCTGATGAACAAAGAGGACAGAGTGAGCAGAAGGAGGAGCAGTGGACACCACTCTGGGGACCAGGTTGTCCCACATCTCCAAGTTTCCCAGTGCCTACAATTGCCCTGCATGGGGAAGAAGTGGGGCCCTCAAATAACACTGAATGGATGAATGGTCATCAACTGCATCTCACTCTTCAAGAGACCAGGATTGCTGCTGAGATTGGTTCTTGGGCTTCCTTCCTTTCTTGCCTTGCAGTTACCACAACTTGCCTGAGATGACTAGAATAGGTTTCACCTTAAAAATCTTACAGAACTTAAATGCAATTCTCTCTACCCTAATCTCATCCTTTGAAAAGAGCATGGAGGGCAAAGGGCTTGACATTTCTTCACAGAAAATATACAAATGGCCAACAATCAGCACTTGAAAAGATGCTCCATGTCATTAGAAAAATGCAAAATCTGAGGAGGAGCCAAGATGGCGGAGGAGTAGGACGGGGAGAACACTTTCTCCCCCACAAATTCATCAAAAGAGCATTTAAACGTCGAGTAAATTCCACAAAACAACTTCTGAATGCCGGCAGAGGACATCAGGCACCCAGAAAAGCAGCCCAACTCTTCGAAAGGAGATAACCGAGTGGCGGGGAGGCGATAAGTCGCAGCATTGGCGCCCGCCAAACACCTCATCACCTGAGCTGCTCGATCTGGGAAGAACACAAAACGCAGGCCCAACCGAGTCTGCGCCTCTGAGGACTACCCGAGTGCCTGAACCTGAGCGGCTTGGACCTGGGAGCTCAGTCCAGGGCCGGCCTCTGATTGTTCCCGGCGGAACAACCTAGAGCCCAAGCAGTGTGGGAAGGGAGGCTACACGCGCCGTGAGCGGGGGCAAACCCAGTGTGGCCGAGGCACTGCGAGCGCACGCCAGTGTTATCTGTTTGCAGCATCCCTCCCTCCCCACAGCGCGGCTGAACAAGTGAGCCTAAATTAAAAAAAAAAAAAAAAAAAAAATAGGGTCCTCCACCGTCCCCTTTGTGTCAGGGCGGGAACCAGACACTGAAGAGACCAGCAAACAGAAGAAGCTATAACAGAGGGAAACGCCTTGGAAGCTACAGGCCATAGATTAAAACCCTGTGGTTACTACGGATTACATAGGAAGGGGCCTATAGATCTTGAGAAATATAAGTCGGACTAAGGAACTGCCAAAAATGAACTGAACCCACAATACTCACAACAAAACCAGAGAAAGACCTAGATATATTTTTACTATTTTTACGATCAATCTTTCTTTCTTTCTTTTTTTTTTAATAAAAAAAAATTTTTTTTAAGTCCTCTATTGTCCTTTAATTTTCACTTTTATAACTATTACTTTGCAAAAAAAAAAAAAAGACCCTATTTTTTTTTTTTCTTCTTCAGCAAACTTCATATATATATTTTATAATTTTTTGACTGTGGTTTTTTGTTTTTTGTTTTTTTTCTTTTTTCTTTTTCTTCTTTTCTTTAACATTGCATTTTTGAAATTCCAAACTCTACTCTAGATTTTTAATTTTAGCCTTTTGATATATGTTATCAATTTTGTACCTATAGTTTTTTTCATAATTGCTGTGACTTTTTTTTCCCTCTGTTTCTCTCTCTTCTTCTTTTATATAACATCGTATATCTGCAATTCCAAACTCTACTCAAGATTTTTAATTTATGCTTTTTGGTATTTGATATCAATTTTGTACCTGTATTTTCTTTATAATTTTTGCGACAGTGTTTTTGTTGGTTTGTTTGTTTTCTCTCTTTATTTTTATTCTTCTTCTTCTTTTTTTTTTTTTTTAACGTTGTATTTTTGAAATTCCAAACTCTACTCTAGATTTTTAATTTTTGCTGTTTGGTATTAGTTATCAATTTTGTACCTGTAGTTTCTTTATTACTTTCACGACCTTGTTTGTTTTTCTTTGTTCGTTTTTTCTCTCTTTCTTTTCCTTTTCCTTTTCATTAACATCGCATTTTTGAAATTCCAAACTCTACTCTAGATTTCTAATTTTTGTTTTTATGTATTTGTTACCAATTTTGTACCTTTAAGAACCCAATCTTCAGGACCCATTTTTCACTAGTGTACGAGATTACTGGCTTGACTGCTCTCTCTCCCTTTGGACTCTCCATTTTCTCCACCAGGTCACCTGTATCTCCTCCCTAACCCCTCTCTACTCTACCCAACTCTGTGAATTTCTGTGTGTTCCAGACGGTGGAGAACACTTAAGGAACTGATTACTGGCTGGATATGTCTCCCGCCTTTTCATTTCCCCCTTTTATCCTTCTGGCCACCTCTGTCTCCTGCCTCCTTCTTCTCTTCCCTGTATAACTCCGTGAACATCTCTGAGTGGTCCAGTTGTGGAGTGCACATAAGGAAGTGACTACTGGCTAGCCCACTCTCTCCACGATTGATTCCACCTCATCTCATTTGGGTCACCTCTAACTCCCTCCTCCCTCTTCTCTTCTCCATGTAACGCTGTGAACCTCTCTGAGTGACCCTCACAGTAGAGAAACTTTTCATCTTTAACGTAGATGTTTTATCAGTGGTGCTGTATAGAAGGAGAAGTTTTGAAACTACTGTAAAATTAAGACCGATAACTGGAAGTAGGAGGCTTAAGTCCAATCCCTGACTCCAGGGAACTCCTGACTCCAAGGAACATTAATTGACAGGAGCTCATCAAACGCCTCCATACCGACACTGAAACCAAGCACCACACAAGGGCCAACAAGTTCCAGGGAAAGACATAACAAGCAAATTCTCCAGCAACAAAGGAACACAGCCCTGAGCTTCAAGATACAGGCTGCCCAAAGTCACCCCAAAACCATAGACATCTCATAACTCATTACTGGACATTTCATTACACTCCAGAGAGAAGAAATACAGCTCCATCCACTAGAACATCGACACAAGCTTCCCTAACCAGGAAACCTTGACAAGCCACCTGTACAAACCCACACACAGCGAGGAAACGCCACAATAAAGAGAACTCCACAAACTGCCAGAATACAGAAAGGACACCCCAAACTCAGCAATTTAAACAAGATGAAGAGACAGAGGAATACCCAGCAGATAAAGGAACAGGATAAATGCCCACCAAACCAAACAAAAGAGGAAGAGATAGGGAATCTACCTGATAAAGAATTCCAAATAATGATAGTGAAATTGATCCAAAATCTTGAAATTAAAATGGAATCACAGATAAATAGCCTGGAGGCAAGGATTGAGAAGATGCAAGAAAGGTTTAACAAGGACTTAGAAGAAATAAAAAAGAGTCAATATATAATGAATAATGCAATAAGTGAAATTAAAAACACTCTGGAGGCAACAAATAGTAGAATAACAGAGGCAGAAGATAGGATTAGTGAATTAGAAGATAGACTGGTAGAAATAAATGAATCAGAGAGGATAAAAGAAAAACGAATTAAAAGAAATGAGGACAATCTCAGAGACCTCCAGGACAATATTAAACGCTACAACATTCGAATCATAGGGGTCCCAGAAGAAGAAGACAAAAAGAAAGACCATGAGAAAATACTTGAGGAGATAATAGTTGAAAACTTCCCTAAAATGGGGAAGGAAATAATCACCCAAGTCCAAGAAACCCAGAGAGTCCCAAACAGGATAAACCCAAGGCGAAACACCCCAAGACACATATTAATCAAATTAACAAAGATCAAACACAAAGAACAAATATTAAAAGCAGCAAGGGAAAAACAACAAATAACACACAAGGGAATTCCCATAAGGATAACAGCTGATCTTTCAATAGAAACTCTTCAAGCCAGGAGGGAATGGCAAGACATACTTAAAATGATGAAAGAAAATAACCTACAGCCCAGATTATTGTACCCAGCAAGGATCTCATTCAAGTATGAAGGAGAAATCAAAAGCTTTTCAGACAAGCAAAAGCTGAGAGAATTCTGCACCACCAAACCAGCTCTCCAACAAATACTAAAGGATATTCTCTAGACAGGAAACACAAAAATTGTGTATAAATTCGAACCCAAAACAATAAAGTAAATGGCAACGGGGTCATACTTATCAGTAATTACCTTAAACGTAAATGGGTTGAATGCCCCAACCAAAAGACAAAGACTGGCTGAATGGATACAAAAACAAGACCCCTGCATATGTTGTCTACAAGAGACCCACCTCAAAACAGGGGACACATACAGACTGAAAGTGAAGGGCTGGAAAAAGATTTTCCATGCAAATAGGGACCAAAAGAAAGCAGGAGTAGCAATACTCATATCAGATAAAATAGACTTTAAAACAAAGACTGTGAAAAGAGACAAAGATGGTCACTACATAATGATCAAAGGATCAATCCAAGAAGAAGATATAACAATTATAAATATATATGCACCCAACACGGGAGCACCGCAGTATGTAAGACAAATGCTAACAAGTATGAAAGAAGAAATTAACAATAACACAATAATAGTGGGAGACTTTAATACCCCACTCACACCTATGGATAGATCAACTAAACAGAAAATTAACAAGGAAACACAAACTTTAAACGATACAATAGACCAGTTAGACCTAATTGATATCTATAGGACATTTCAACCCAAAACAATGAATTTCACCTTCTTCTCAAGCGCACATGGAACCTTCTCCAGGATAGATCACATCCTGGGCCATAAAGCTAGCCTTGGTAAATTCAAAAAAATAGAAATCATTCCAAGCATCTTTTCTGACCACAATGCAGTAAGATTAGATCTCAATTACAGGAGAAAAACTATTAAAAAATACAACATATGGAGGCTGAACAACACGCTGCTGAATAACCAACAAATCACAGAAGAAATCAAAAAAGAAATCAAAATTTGTATAGAAACGAATGAAAATGAAAACACAACAACCCAAAACCTGTGGGACACGGTAAAAGCAGTCCTAAGGGGAAAGTTCATAGCAATACAGGCACACCTCAAGAAACAAGAAAAAAGTCAAATAAATAACCTAACTCTACACCTAAAGCACCTAGAAAAGGAAGAAATGAAGAACCCCAGGGTTAGTAGAAGGAAAGAAATCTTAAAAATTAGAGCAGAAATAAATGCAAAAGAAACAAAAGAGACCATAGCAAAAATCAACAAAACCAAAAGCTGGTTCTTTGAAAGGATAAATAAAATTGACAAACCATTAGCCAGACTCATCAAGAAACAAAGGGAGAAAAATCAAATCAATAAAATTAGAAATGAAAATGGAGAGATCACAACAGACAACACAGAAATACAAAGGATCATAAGAGACTACTATCAACAATTATATGCCAATAAAATGGACAACGAGGAAGAAATGGACAAATTCTTAGAAAAGTACAACTTTCCAAAACTCGATCAGGAAGAAATAGAAAATCTTAACAGACCCATCACAAGCACGGAAATTGAAACTGTAATAAAAAATCTTCCAGCAAACAAAAGCCCAGGTCCAGACGGCTTCACAGCTGAATTCTACCAAAAATTTAGAGAAGAGCTAACACCTATCCTGCTCAAACTCTTCCAGAAAATTGCAGAGGATGGTAAACTTCCAAACTCATTCTATGAGGCCACCATCACCCTAATACCAAAACCTGACAAAGATCCCACAAAAAAAGAAAACTACAGGCCAATATCACTGATGAACATAGATGCAAAAATCCTTAACAAAATTCTAGCAATCAGAATCCAACAACACATTAAAAAGATCATACACCATGACCAAGTGGGCTTTATCCCAGGGATGCAAGGATTCTTCAATATCCGCAAATCAATCAATGTAATACACCACATTAACAAATTGAAAAATAAAAACCATATGATTATCTCAATAGATGCAGAGAAAGCCTTTGACAAAATTCAACATCCATTTATGATCAAAACTCTCCAGAAAGCAGGAATAGAAGGAACATACCTCAACATAATCAAAGCTATATATGACAAACCCACAGCAAACATTATCCTCAATGGTGAAAAATTGAAAGCATTTCCTCTAAAGTCAGGAACAAGACAAGGGTGCCCACTTTCACCATTACTATTCAACATAGTTTTGGAAGTTTTGGCCACAGCAATCAGAGCAGAAAAAGAAATAAAAGGAATCCAAATTGGAAAAGAAGAAGTAAAGCTCTCACTGTTTGCAGATGACATGATCCTCTACATAGAAAACCCTAAAGACTCCACCAGAAAATTACTAGAACTAATCAATGACTATAGTAAAGTTGCAGGATATAAAATCAACACACAGAAATTTCTTGCATTCCTATACACTAATAATGAGAAAACAGAAAGAGAAATTAAGGAAACAATTCCATTCACCATTGCAACGGAAAGAATAAAATACTTAGGAATATATCTACCTAAAGAATCTAAAGACCTATATATAGAAAACTATAAAACACTGGTGAAAGAAATCAAAGAGGACACTAACAGATGGAGAAATATACCATGTTCATGGATTGGAAGAATCAATGTAGTGAAAATGAGTATACTACCCAAAGCAATCTATAGATTCAATGCAATCCCTATCAAGCTACCAACAGCATTCTTCACAGAGCTAGAACAAATAATTTCACAATTTGTATGGAAAAACAAAAAACCTCGAAGAGCCAAAGCGATCTTGAGAAAGAAGAATGGAACTGGAGGAATCAACCTACCTGACTTCAGGCTCTACTACAAAGCCACAGTTATCAAGACAGTATGGTACTGGCACAAAGACAGAAATATAGATCAATGGAACAAAATAGAAAGCCCAGAGATAAATCCACGCACATATGGACACCTTATCTTCGACAAAGGAGGCAAGAATATACAATGGATTAAAGACAATCTCTTTAACAAGTGGTGCTGGGAACTCTGGTCAACCACTTGTAAAAGAATGAAACTAGAACACTTTCTAACACCATACACAAAAATAAACTCAAAATGGATTAAAGATCTCAACGTAAGACCAGAAACTATAAAACTCCTAGAGGAGAACATAGGCAAAACACTCTCTGACATACATCACAGCAGGATCCTCTATGACCCACCTCCCAGAATATTGGAAATAAAAGCAAAAATAAACAAATGGGGCCTAATTAACCTTAAAAGCTTCTGCACATCAAAGGAAACTATTAGCAAGGTGAAAAGACAGCCTTCAGAATGGGAGAAGATAATAGCAAATGAAGCAACTGACAAACAACTAATCTCGAGAATATACAAGCAACTCCTACAGCTCAACTCCAGAAAAATAAATGACCCAATCAAAAAATGGGCCAAAGAACTAAATAGACATTTCTCCAAAGAAGACATACAGATGGCTAACAAACACATGAAAAGATGCTCAACATCACTCATTATCAGAGAAATGCAAATCAAAACCACTATGAGGTACCATTTCACACCAGTCAGAATGGCTGCGATCCAAAAGTCTACAAGTAATAAATGCTGGAGAGGGTGTGGAGAAAAGGGAACCCTCTTACACTGTTGGTGGGAATGCAAACTAGTACAGCCACTATGGAGAACAGTGTGGAGATTCCTTAAAAAACTGGAAATAGACATGCCTTATGATCCAGCAATCCCACTGCTGGGCATACACACTGAGAAAACCAGAAGGGAAAGAGACACGAGTACCCCAATGTTCATCGCAGCACTGTTTATAATAGCCAGGACATGGAAGCAACCTAGATGTCCATCAGCAGATGAATGGATAAGAAAGCTGTGGTACATATACACAATGGAGTATTATTCAGCCATTAAAAAGAATACATTTGAATCAGTTCTAATGAGGTGGATGAAACTGGAGCCTATTATACAGAGTGAAGTAAGCCAGAAAGAAAAACACCAATACAGTATACTAACGCATATATATGGAATTTAGAAAGATGGTAACAATAACCCTGTGTACGAGACAGCAAAAGAGACACTGATGTATAGAACAGTCTTATGGACTCTGTGGGAGAGGGAGAGGGTGGGAAGATGTGGGAGAATGGCATTGAAACATGTAAAATATCATGTATGAAATGAGTTGCCAGTCCAGGTTGGATGCACGATACTGGATGCTTGGGGCTGGTGCACTGGGACGACCCAGAGGGATGGAATGGGGAGGGAGGAGGGAGGAGGGTTCAGGATGGGGAACACATGTAAACCTGTGGCGGATTCATTTTGATATTTGGCAAATCTAATACAGTTATGTAAAGTTTAAAAATAAAATAAAATTTAAAAAAAAAAAGAAAAATGCAAAATCAAAACTGTAATGAGGTACTGCTTCACATCCATTAGGGCAGCTATACTCAAAGGTGAAGTGTGTAATGGAATTGGAACCCTCATACATGGCTGATGGAATTTAAAATGGCACAAACCATCACAAAAAATAGTTTGGTGATTCTTCAGTAAGTTAAAGAGAATTACAATATGACCCAGCCACTCCACTCCCCAGGTATGTACACAAAAGAATCTAAAAAGTAGGTGTTCAAACAATAACTTACACACGAATGGTTATAGTGTAAACTGTATTCACAATGGCCAAAAGGCAGAAACAACAATAATGTCCATCAGTGGATGAACAGATAAAGAAATGTTGGTATATGTGTATGATGGAATATTATTAATCCATAAAAAAGAAGAACTGATACGTGCCGCGACATAGATAAATCTAAATTCATTATGTCGAGTGAAAGGAGCCAGACACAAGAGGCCACATATTATATGAATCCCTTTGTAGGAAACACCCACAGTAGGGAAATCCACAGACACAGAAACCAGATTAGTGCTTGTTTGGGGTTGTGGAAAAATGGGAGTAAGCGCTCAATGGGCACTAAGTTTGCTTTGGGGGTGATAAAAATGTTCTGGAACTTGACAGTGGGGATGGTTACACAACTCTGTGAATGTACTAAAGGCTACAGAAATGTACATTTTAAAATAGTTAAAATGATGAACGGTATGTGAATTTTGCCACAATAAAAAGATTGCTGATGAACCTATCTGCAGGGCAGCAACAGAGACACAATCGTTACGAACAGACTTGTACACATAGAGGGTGATGAACTCTAAGTGCAGCATTAAAACATACATATTACCAAGTAGCCTCCAATTAAAATAAATAAATTTAAATTTAAAAAAAATCAGATAACTAGTGGAAACTTGCTGTATGATGCAGGAAGCTCAAATCCAGTGCTCTGTGACAACCTAGAGGGCTAAGATGGGGTGAGAGGGAGGTTCAAGAGGGAGGGGACATATGTACACCTATTCACGTTGATATATGGCAGAAACCAACACAATTATCATAAAGCAAATATCCTCTAATTAAAAATAAATTTTTTAAAAATATTATGAAATATATTTCTTGTAACATATTCATTTATTTGCCACATTTTATAGATATTCACTTTAATTTATGGTGATGCTGGCAGATACTCCAAATCCTGCTCTGGTTGCAAGTGGCTTTTGGAGCTGGGTTATTCCTTCACTATCAAGGGTCCCATGTGCAACGTAAAACAGATATCTCTGTGTGACTTCTCAAAATCGGACTCAGGACTCCAACCACATGGGCATCTGTTGTCAGTCTATACTCTTCTGTAAACATATAGCTTGTTTTGTAACGACAACAAAAAAGTCGAAAGCGAATCAATGCTATTTGGCCAGATTAATCTGACCTTGGACGAGTCTCTGAGTGACCAGGAAAAACCATACAAAATTTAGGTTCACACAGACCTTCCATTTCTAATATAAGATCAAGATACCTTAAAATAAAGAAATTCATCATGTTGGGGAGGAAAATTCATTTTCCCTCTACCCTTCTAGGTTCTTGGCTGAGACACCCCACCCCCATCTCTGATAAAAGATTAACAGGAGAAAAACAGAAATTTAATAACATGTATGCCAACTGGGAGAGATCCAGAATAACTGAATAATGCCCCCAAATGGCCCCAACCTTCACCTTAAGTACCTTCTTCAGCTAAAGGCAAAAGAAAGATGTTTGGGCAGGAAGGGGACAGTTATGGGAGGTGAGCAGGAAAAGCACCATCAACCGGGGTAAGGTGGTCATGCAGATCTAAGACTGTGTCCCTAAAGAGAAGTGTTTCTAGAGACAAAGGCATTCTTCTCTTCCTGGAACAGAGAGAGAGGCACTGTTACAAATGTAAATGTCTCCTGTTGTTGTTCAGTCAGTTGTGTTCAACTCTTTGTGACTCCATGGACTGCAACACACCAGGCCTCCCTGTCCTTCACCATCTCCCAAAGCTTGTTCAAATTCATGTCCATTGAGTCGGTGATGCCATCCAACCATCTCACCCTCTGTCACCCCCTTCTCCTCCTGCCCTCATTCTTTCCCAGGATCAGGGTCTTTTTCAATGAGTTGTCTTCTTCACATCAGGTGGCCAAAGTACTGGAGCTTCAGCTGACTGTCTCTTACAAAAGGGTAATTTCTACATGGTTTTCATGGCTTGTCTGTTGTCCATTGTTTCTTAAAAGTAACCTGGCTGAAATAATCCTTATGTCAAGGAGGTAACTTGGAAGTGGCACATTCTGCCCCCTTCAATCCCTTGCTAATAAGAGTCAATCATTAAGTGGATTAAGAAGTTAATAAAGACACCATTAGAGAATCATTTTCTTAGAGACTGTGACTGATACTTCAAAAGAATGTTATAGCTATATGTCATCAATCTCTTCAATAAAATTAAATTTTCTAAGTGAAGAAAATGACACATGGGCTCACCCTTGTTTAAAAAGATACAAAAGAAGACTTACATTTCTTGCTTAGCAAAATATTCTAGAAGTGTTTGTTCTATCAGCAGATGGCGCTGCCAACATATTGCTGAAATTAAAAAGATGACAATGGCCATTTTCTTTAATCCCTTTATTAAATAGTAAATTTGGAATAAGTTATTAATTTTTTGCCAATGTCATGCTTGGAGTAATTTTTGTCTTTGTCATGCTTTAACACTCTTGGTATTAGTGGGCCACCTCCAAAGTTCTAAAATCCTAAGTTTACATGTATACCTGTGGCGGATTCATTTTGATATTTGGCAAAACGAATACAATTATGTAAAGTTTAAAAATAAAATAAAATTTAAAAAAATAAAAAAATAAATAAAATCCTAAGTTTAATTAAATTATATAGAAAGGCCTTTAAAAATATTATCTTTATTTTTATTAAAATTAAGTAATATCTTTATTATGGACTTTAAGATTATTGTGAACTGTTATTAATAGCTGTATATTTATTAATAATAGTAACATTATCTTTATTATTATTGACTACCATGGATGGGGTATTTTCTAGGGGGTAGGCACATTAGTGGGTTTTCACAGAAGCTTCTTACTTAAGCTGAAAGAGTGTTACTACTTCCATTTCACAAAGGAGAAAACTGAAGGGGAGCCAAGTTATATTCTTTGCCCAAGGCACACGTCTCTGTAAGAGACAGAAACGGGATTCAAAATGAGGTCTGATCCTTTCAAAGCGCTGTCCTTAAGCACGCTGACCCCTGTGACATAGGGCCATGGTGCCACAGAATTCCCAGCACTGGGGGAAGACACCTCAAAGATAGGTTTATAGATAAACACAGATCATCTTAAACCAAACACACAGATGGCCCTGACTCACTTCATTTATAAAGCAATTTAACTCTTAACTCCTTGTATCCAGAATCCATTCAAAGCTTAAAACAAGTCTGACCCCATTTCTGTTTTGAGAAAATTAAGAATGAAAGGTGATATCCCATTGAGTCAAAGAGAACAAAGACCTTGAACAACACTCAGCATAAAAAGCAACCCGAAACACAGAAATAATGCAAACTCTATTCAGTGTGTGAGCAGAAAGGAGCCGAGTTAATGAGACAGCCTGCGTGGTAGTGAAGAGGAAGAAGTAGGTTGTTTGCATATTTAAAATTTGACCTTTTCACGATCAGATATTTTTCTGAACTATGAAAGGGAAAAACCAGAACTTGCCTGTTGAGACACTATTCTGAGTACAAAGTTAGACAGGTAATGTCAGAGCTGCAGAAAAAGCAAGCAAGACCCAGGCATAAGGATTCCATGTTTTTCTGACAGACAAATCCTACGTGTTGATGTATGAAGGTTATCTGATAAAAATAAACTTAACACAGCAAGAGAGTTTGTTCTTCAATCTCAAAAAAAAAAAAAAAAACAACTGGGGATATAGAAGCCAGCCCTCCGTATCCCATTCAGTCCTATTTAAAACCATCATCTCTTGGGATAAGAAAGAACACTTCGGGGTCATGAACACTATTTTACTAAATTGAGTAAGGTTTTCTTCCCAGTGCCTGGGATGGACCCTGGTGTGCTAGATCAGAGCCTGTAGTTCCTCTCATCTCCCTGTTATAACAGAAAAACCAAAGGACTCCCTTTATGAGAAGCTGTAACTGAACATTGGCCCCTGGCATTTTACCTTTTCAGGAGCAAATCAAGACAAATCTGAGATACAAGCAATCTCTCTCAGGCTTTTCCTGAGGACGAGACCGTTCTCTGCCTGACAGATCACACAGATTGCTTGGGAGGAATGCAAGGACAAGGACTAGAGAGGCCCATCACACAAAAGCACAGCTTGTGATTTATTCAGCCCTCAAACTGTCCTCCCCACACCAGCCCCGCAGTCCAGCAGCTTTCTTCCTTTCCTTACTATTTCTGGCATGCTGACCAAGCATAACTTATATTCAGAAACACAACTTTCTTTTGGGCTCCTCTCACACGTTCAGGTGTGTTCAGTGGGGACAGCCCTTCTCTGGGCTTCCCTGGTGGCTCAGACAGTAAAGAATCTGCCTGCCAACACAGGAGACACAAGTTCCATCCCTGGGTTAGGAAGATCTCCTGGAGAAGGGAATGGCAACCCACTCCAGTATTCTTGCCTGGGAAATCACATGGACAGAGAACCCTGGCGGGCTACAGACCATGGGGTCCCAAAGAGTCAGATACAACTAGGTGACTATGCAACAACAAACCCTTCCTTGTTCCTGGATAAAGAGCAAGTCCTGTGCCTTTTCTGCTCACCCTTAGGTAATACACAGTTCTACACACATTGGAAGGTGCCAACAGATTCATCTAAAAAATGAAAACTTCCAGTTCAACATATTAATCAGAACTCTTTTGATTAAACATCAGAATCTTCCCCTCTTCCCCTGACCAGCTCCAGGAGAATCCTACACTGGGGAAAGAAAGAAAGTACAGCTGGAATCTTCCTCCTCCCAGGGCATATCCCTGTTTCCTAGCTGTTTTCTCCTTCCTTCTGAGAGTGGGTGAGCATCAGGGGAAGGAAGAAGGATGTGGACAGGATGTGACAGCAAAGTATAGAAAATGCCTGGGAAATCTCTCACCTGAACTGCGACTATTTTAAGCTGGCTTCCCATACTGCAGGTCTGGCAGTATTTTAGGGTTAACTCTCTAACAGGGACACGGTTGTAGGGTCTTCTGACAGGCTCCTCACTGGTGGTTTCTCCCCTGAAGTTCCCTTGATTAAGGCAGGTACTTCTCCATGCTGGGTGGTCACTCTCAACTCCTTCCTCAACCCTCAGGTGTTGGGTTTCTCTCCCAATGCCTTTCTGCTCCTCCCCAGGTAGCTCTCTATGCACACAAGATGCCCTAGTCAGTACAGCCCATATCTAGACCATCTAGACCACAGGAAATGACGATGCATTCCATGTCATCCCAGCAAACCCTGGGGTAAGGCTGGGCCTATTGCAGCAGCAGCTTCAGTATCAGGACACAGACCCCATCCACATACGTTGTATTCATGAAGGCACCAGGATTCCAGAATCACAGAGCAGGTTCTGGCCTATTTGGTACCCACAGTCTATGGTGTATGTAAGTAACATCACACATTTTAACACTCTGTGACAATGCTTTGGGAAATATTTTAACCAGTTCTTCAATTCTTCATAGTAAATAGTCTTGGCTTCTCAGAAATTGTTGGAGTAACATAGTGAGACTGAAACCACTCTGGCTTTCAGAGTTCACCATTTTTATTTACTTCATGAAACAAGCCAGCATCATCCAAGCAGTAAAGGGAACATCTTAATTCCAGCTCAAAACTTGCTCTTTATCCAGAACAAGGAAGGGTTTGTTGTTGCATAGTCACCTAGTTGTGTCTGACTCTTTGGGACCCCATGGGCTGTAGCCCGCCAGGGTTCTCTGTCCATGTGATTTCCCAGGCAAGAATACTGGAGTGGGTTGCCATTCCCTTCTCCAGGGGATCTTCCTAACCCAGGGATGGAACTTGTGTCTCCTGTGTTGGCAGACGGATTCTTTACTGTCTGAGCCACCAGGGAAGTTAACATAGCTGAAACCTTGTTCTACTTTACCATGCCTTTCACAGACATTCTTCCCCAATAACTTAGATCCTAAATAATCAGAATCTTAAAATAGAGACTTTGAGAATTATTGTACCTCAAGAGTATCTTCTGGTGATAATGGAACCCTTGAAATGTTAATGCAAAGAGCACAAGGCAATGACTATTTGAGAATAGCTGACCCTGCCCGGGAAAACCATCTAAGGATTGGAATCTGCGATATCTGCTCACGTTTACCGATCCTGCTCTTCATTACTGACTCAAGTCGGAGATTCTGTCAGCAACCAAGGACTTCTGTTCAGTCAATGGTGGGTTTTACTTCCAATTCCAGGGTTTTTGTCTGTAATTTGCCATGTTCAATATGCTGCTGCTGCTAAGTTGCTTCAATCGTGTCCTACTCTGTGCGACCCCATAGACGGCAGCCCACCAGGCTCCCCCGTCCCTTGCTCAATTAAAAGCTCTGCGTATTATAATATTATTTCAATTATCATAATTGTTAATGTCATAAATAAATGTTATGTCATATATATAAATGTCATAAATGCTAATAAATCATAAATATTAATAAATGTCATAAATGTTAATAAACTAGTATACCTAAAAAAAAAAAAAGAGAGAATAGCTGAAAGGATCTAGGCAGCCCAGTTTTCTTGATGATGGAGCTGCTCTTCAGAGCTAGAGGAATTCTCCCTAACATCAATAGAGGCTGTGACCCTGGAGCAAGGTGTGCATGGGGATGGAATGGAGGAGGGATAGCACTCATGCAGTGTACTTACCATCACTAATCTAGAAGCTGAGTATACGGTCAGATACATACAGCAGAAGAGAGTCTCTGCTGCCCTAGAGAGATGATTAGAGACAAAAGACAAGGGAAAAGGAAGAAAGACTAGGTTTTGGGGTTTTGCCAGTTTAACAATAAATCTTAGTTTTCCACGGCCTCACATCTGTAAACTTGGAGAAATCTATCAAGAGATATGATAGATTAATACAATATATAACAAAATACTAAGGGTAACTGGACAGCTACATGTGAAAGAATGAAATTAGAGAACACTCCCCTATACCACACACAAAGATAAACTTAAAATGGATTAAAAACCTAAATATAAGATGAGACACTATAAAACCCTTAGAGGAAAACATTGGCATAACTCTCTACAACATAAATCACACCAAGATCCTCTATGACCTAGAGTAATGGAAATATAAGCAAATATATAAAAGTGGGACCTAGTTAAACTTAAAGCTTTTGCACAGCAAAGGAAACTATAAACAAGGTGGAAAGACAACCCTCAGCATGGGAGAAAATAATAGCAAATGAAACAACTGGCGAAGGATCAATTTTCCAAAATATACATGCAGCTCAACACAATATTGTAAAG
Organism: Bubalus kerabau; assembly: GCF_029407905.1. Classification (NCBI taxonomy): domain Eukaryota; kingdom Metazoa; phylum Chordata; class Mammalia; order Artiodactyla; family Bovidae; genus Bubalus; species Bubalus kerabau. The sequence continues at coordinate 28,300,505 of NC_073631.1, read as the reverse complement.
CAATTATCCTTCAATTACAAATAAATAAAAATTTTAAAACCCAGCATTAAAACCATCTTAAAATTTGTAGGAAACACAGAAGACTCCAAGTAGCCAAAACAACCTTGACAAACAAGAAGAGAGGTGAAAGAACCATAATTCCTGACTTCATACAACAAAGCCGCAGTAATCAAAGCAATACGGTACTGGTACAAAAACATACACACGGATCAATGGGACAGAACAGAGAGCCCAGAAATAAACCCACGATTAATCTATAACAAAAGAAGAAAGAATATATAGTGGAGAAAATACAGGATCTTCATTCAACAAGTGGGGCTGGGGAAGCTGGACAACTACATGTAAAAGAATTAAATTAGAACTTCTCTAGCATCATACACAAAAATAAACTCAAAATGGATTAAAGGCCTGAATGTAAGACTGGATGCTATAAAACCCCTAGAAGAAAACATAGCCAGAAATTTCTCTGACATAAATCACAGCATTTTTTTTAATCTGTCTCCTAAAGCAAAGGAAATAAAAGGAAAACTAAATGAGACTTAAATTTAAAAACATTCGTATAGCAAAGAAAATAAACAAAATGAAACACAACCCATAAATGGGAGAAAATATTTGCAAATGACATGACCAATAAGGGGTTAATATCCAAACTATATAAATAGCTCATACAAAAACATCAAAAAACAACTCAATTTAAAAATAGGCAGAAGACATATTAATAAATAGACATTTCTCCAAAGCAGATACACAAATAGCCAAGGGGCACATGAAATGATGCTCAACATCATTAGTCTTCACAGCAATGTAAATCAAAGCCACAAGATATTGCCCCATATCTGTCAGAACGGCGATCATCAAAAGGAGCACAAATAACAAACACTGGTGAGGAGGCAGAGAAAAGGGAATTCTCATACACTGCTGCTGGGAATGTAAATTCATGCAGCCACTGTGGAAAACAGTATGGGATCCAAAAACAAAAAAACAGAACTACCATATAACCGAGCAATTCCACTCCTGGGTATATTTCCAAAAACACTCATTCAAAAAAATACATGCACCCCAATGTTCATAGCAGCATTACTTAAAACTGCAAAGGTATGGAAGCAACCTAAGTGTCCATCAACAGATGAATGAATAAAGAAGATGTGCTATATATACATTACAGAGCTGTTAGGGATAAGGAAGAAATATTATGAAGGCAAAATGGTTGTCTGAAGAGGCCTTACAAATAGCTGAGAAAAGACGAGACGTGAAAGGCAAAGGAGAAAAGGAAAGATATATCCATCTGAATTCAGAGTTCCAAAGAATAGCAAGGGAGAGATAAGAAAGCCTTCCTTAGTGATCAATGCAAACAGAGGAAAACAATAGAATGGGAAAGACTAGAGATCTCTTCAAGAAAATTAGAGATATGAAGGAAACATTTCACCCAAAGGTGGGCATGATAAGGGAGAGAAATGCTATGGACCTAACAGAAGCAGAAGATATTAAAAGGTGGCAAGAATACATAGAAGAAGTATACAAAAAAGATCTAACCCTGTATGCGACAGCAAAAGAGACACAAATGTATAGAACAGTCTTTTGGACTCTGTGGGAGAGGGCGAGGGTGGGATGATTTGGGAGAATGGCATTGAAACATGTATAATACTATATGAAACAAATCGGCCAGTCCAGGTTCGATGCATGATACAGGATGCTTGGGGCTGGTGCGCTGGGATGACCCAGAGGGATGGTACAGGGAGGGAGGTGGGAGGGGGGTTCAGGATGGGGAACACATGTATACCCGTGGCGGATTCATGTTGATGTGTGGCAAAACCAATACAATATTGTAAACTAATTAACCTCCAATTAAAATAAATTTATATTAAAAAAAAAAAAGATCTTCATGACCCAGTTAATCACGATGATGTGATCACTCACCTAGAGCCAGACATCCTGAAGCATGAAGTCAAGTGGGCCTTAGGAAGCATCACTACAAACAAAGCTAGCAGATGTGATGGAATTCCAGCTGAGCTATTTAAAATCCTCAAAGATGATGCTGTGAAAGTGCTGCACTCCATATGCCAGCAAATTTGGAAAACTCAGCAGTGGCCATAAGACTGGAAAAGGTTAGTTTTCATTCCAATCCTAAAGAAAGGCAATGCCAAACAATGTTCAAAGTGCCACACAATTGCACTCAATTCACATGCTACCTTCCCTGGTGGCTCAGGCAGTAAAGCGGTAAATCATTGGCCTGCAACGAGGGAGACCCGGCTTCGATCCCTGGGTCGGGAAGATCCCCTGGAGAAGGAAATGGCAACCCACTCCAGTACTCTTGCCTGGAAAATGCCATGGATGGAGGAGCCTGGTAGGCTACAGTCCATGAGGTCACAAAGAGTTGTACACAGCTGAGTGACTTCACTTTCACATGCTAGCAAAGTAATGCTCAAAATCCTTCAAGCTAGGCTTCAAGAGTATGGGACCCGAGAACTTCCAGATGTACAAGCTGGATTTAGAAAAGGCAGAGGAACCAGAAATCAAATTGCTGATATCCTCTGGATCACAGAAAAAGCTAGAGAATTCTAGAAAAATATCTACTTCTGTTTCATGGACTACATTAAATCCTTTGACTGTGTGGATCACAGCAAACTGTGGAAAATTCTCCAAGAGGTGGGAATACCAGACTGCCTTACCTGCCTCCTGAGAAATCTGTATGCAGGTCAAGAAGCAACAGTTAGAACCGGACATGGAACAATGGACTGGTTCCAAATTGAGAAAGGAGTACAACAAGGCTGTATATTGTCATCCTGCTTATTTAACTTATATGCAGAGTACATCATGAGAAACGCTGGGCTAGATGAAGCACAATTTAGAATCAAGACTGCCAGGGGAAATATTAATAACCTCAGATATGCAGTAACACCACCCTTACAACAGAGAGCAAAGAGGAATTGAAGAGCCTCTTGATGATTGTGAAAGAAGAGTGTGAAAAAACTGACTTAAAATCCAATATTCAAAAAAATGAAGATCATGGCTTCCGGTCCCATCACTTCATGGCAAATAGATGGAGAAACAATGAAAACAGTGAAAGACTTTATTTTCTTGGGCTTCAAAATCACTGTGGGTGGTGACTGCAGCTATGAAATTAAAAGACACTTGCTCCTTGGAAGAAAGGAATGACAAACCTAGACAGCGTACTGAAAAGCAAAGACATTACTTTGCCTCCAAAGGTCTAAATTCAAAGCTATGATTTTTCCAGTAGTCATGTACAGATATGAGAGCTGGACAGGAAGAAAGGCTGAGCACCAAAGAATTGATGCCTTTGAACTGTGCTGGAAAAGACTCTTGAGATTCTCTTGGACAGCAAAGAGATACAACCTGTCCATCCTAAAGGAAATCAACCCTGAATATCATTGGAAGGACTGATGCTGAAGCTGAAACTCCAATACTTTGGCCACCTAATGTGAAGAGCTGACTCAATGGAAAAGACCCTGATGCTGGGAAAGATTGAAGGCAGGAGAAGAAGGGGGCGACAGAGGATGAGATGGTTGGAGGGCATCACTGACTCAATGGACATGAGTGTGAGCAAGGTTCAGGAGATGGTGAAGAGACAAGGAAGCCTGGTGTGCTGCAGTCCGTGCGGTCACAAAGTGTGGGACACGACTGACTGACTGAACAACAATAACAATGACAAAGAATCATATATCAATAAAATTGATGTAAATGATATGGTCACATTCCTCGAAATACACAAATTACAACGACTGACTCAAAAGATAGAAAACCTGAACAACATTACACCAATTAAACAAAACTGATTTTGTAATTAAAAACTTTACATTCCACTTTTGGAAACATGGAGTAGAAATACTCTTTTCCATTATTTCCACTAGGCACAACTAAAAACTGTGCATATTATAACAAATAAGCTAATGAACTCAGGCCCTGAGAAATGACATGGTAATACGTTTTTCGGATTGTCTCTTTGCCTCTTGTATCGCAGACTTACTGCCCAAGAAGCTGGCAAGCAAAAAATACCAAAAGGTATAAAGCAAAACGAGTCTCAACAAAAGACAGCAGTTCACTCCAGCCAAAAGCCGTAGAGGGGAAACCTGGCTAGGGGGAAAATATCCATTTTACTCCAGCCAAACATCACAGAAAAAAAGGAAAAAACAAAAACAAAAACAAACAACTACTCCTACCAACAAAAGCTGAGTGAGGAATTAAACCATGCCAGATGGGGAAAAGGTACCTCACCTCACCTATCAGAGTGATGTTAGAGAAAGCCAAGTAGGGACCTGGATCTTGATATCCATGAAGTGATAATGAGGCTCATTCCTACAGTGTTGGTGGATATCACACAGGGAGTGTGGACCTCCATACCCCCCAGGTGGTAATAAACTACTCCTCCCACTCCCTGTGGGGTTAGCGTCAGAGGCCTATAGTTGGACATTCACTATCACCCGGTGGTGATGAGCCCATCTCCCCTGGTGCATAACTGGAAACCACAGGCGGAGACGGAACAAAGACCTCGCACTCTCCCCAGGCAAGATGCTGTTAGTGGAGGCATTACGGAGAGCTGGTCCTCTCAACTCAGTTGTCAACTGGAGAAACTGGACTTCCATCTTTCCCTGGAAATAAGGGGCATTATTCCTGAACTCCTGCCCCCTTTTGGAATGGAGTCAGAGAAAAACAGCTAGAGCAGAAAATTGAATATGGTGAAGGTTCTCAAATACCAAATACATCCAAGTTTCAGAAACAGGGAAATATCAACCTGAATTGAAACAATCCAAAGACATCACTGAGATGACAAAGATGTTAGAATTATCTGAGAATGATATTGAAGCACTGAAAATTATTCAAACTGCAATAGCATAAGAAAACAAGTGGAAAAAGTAGAACTACCTAGCAAAGAAAGAGAAAGCCTCAATAGACAAATGGAACACAGAAAACCAAACCCAAATGCTACAGTTGAAAATTACAGTACTGCAAGTAAGAACTAACTGGAGAGCCTAGTAGAGCAAACTGGAGAGAAAGAGGAAAGAATCGGTCAATTTGCTGACAGACTAAAAGTAACTACTTAATCTGAAATACCAAGAGAAAATGAATTGGGAAAATAAAAATGAGCAGAGCTTAAGAGATTGCTGAGACCATAACAAAAGATCTAATATTCATGTCACTGTAGTCTTGGAAGAAGAAGACAAAGAAAGTAAGGCTGAAAGGTTTTCAAAGAAACCATGGCTGAAATTTTTCAAAAGGGGTCAAGACATAGATTCAAGATAACATTGAGTGAACCACAAACATAGCAGACCCAGAGAAATCCATCCCAAGACATACTGTAGTCAAAGTTCTATACAGGGACTTCCCTGGTCGTCCAGTGGTTAAGAATCCGCCTGCCAGTTTTCCCATACAGCTTCAATGGAAAACATCAGCTGTTCCCAAAGGAAGCTCTGAAACTGGGGTGACCCCTCTGTCCCATACTGGGGTAAGGAGGCTGGGCCTTTACTCCTCTGTGTAGAACAGTTATGTGATTCTGGTTGCCAGGGAATAAGGATGCTAGCAAGCAAGCAAGTGAAAGTTGCTCAGTCGTGTTCAACTCTTTGTGACCTCATGGACTATACAGTCCATGGAATTCTCCAGGCCATAATACTGGAGTGGGTAGCCTCTGCCTTCTCTAGGGTATCTTTCCAACCCAGGGATCAAATCCAAGTCTCACACATTGCAGATGGATTCTTTACCAGCTAAGCCACAAGGGAAGCCCCCCAAGGATGCTGCTGCTAGGTCACTTCAGTTGTGTCCAACTCTGTGCGACCCCACAGACGGCAGCCCACCAGGCTCCCCTGTCCCTGGGATTCTCCAGACAAGAACACTGGAGTGGGTTGCCATTTCCTTCTCCAACAAGGATGCTAGATTTGGCAACTAAAAACACGCTACACGCAGTTGAATTTGAACTTCAGATCAATAAGGATTCTTTTGTTTAGTATAAGTGTATCCTATATTTGTATAATAAAGGATACTGTATAGTATTTGGGGCACACCTTTATGAAAAAGTATTTCCTGTTCATCTGACATTCAAATTTAACTGGGTGTCCTTTATTTTATCCAGCAACTCTGCCTGAGGTGGGAGCATGGTCATTCAGAAAAGGAAAGAATCTGGAGAGCCCTCTGGAAGAGGGTGGTATCTGAGAAGGGCCTGATGGGCTGGCTGGATTTGGACAGGCAGAGAGCACAGCAGGGGGTGCCCGGGGGTCACTGCACACTTGGGCCAGGCAGACATTGCCTCAGTGATTCCCAAAGAGGCTGACAGTTGAGGCAGGAACGTGGGCAGCACTTCCAGGAGTAGAGGGGCATAAATCCTTCAGCCTTTAAGAGGATCTAGGGGCATGTTACAGCATCCACCATAGACACACGTCACTTCCCACTGTGTGCTATTGGGAATTATTTGTACCTGAGAGTCAGGTTGGTGTGCACGGGCTTTTACGAATCAAATCATAGTTGGCAGGAGTAAAACAGAGAGGTTTTATGGTTCCTCTCACTTCAAAAAAGAAAAAAAAAAAAAGGACCCATTCAAGTTGAGATTGGTGAAATGACATCCCCAAATCCAAGCACTAGAAAAAGATAATCTCCTGGATGCTCGATATATAGTTTTATTATCAACAACCATGACTGACTTGAATTGACAACTGATTCTGTTATATAACAGTTTCAGGAAGAATTGCTACAGAGCATTGTTTATCAAATTAATGTTTTTAAATACATAAACATCTCTCCACATTTAAATTCCTTATGGAAGACATCTCTATCTAGCAAGCTAACTCATTTGCTTATTTAAGTGTACATTTTGTGATTAGAATATACTGAAAGGTTCTCTCACTTTCTGGGAGTCTTACTAAGATGTCATATGGCTCAGATGAACGTATGGGTATCCTGCTTTAAATTTTTTCCAGGTGAAGTCTTTTAGGGCTATTAATCTATACATTAATATAGGTATTATTCATGGGGCCAACATCATATTTCTGTTCAGTCACTCAGTTGTGTCCAACTTTTTTCAACTCCATGGACTGTAGCACATAAATGTCTTTATATTAACATGGGCACCTAATCTTTTTCAGAGAAAAATCTTGGCTCTAGCTGGGGTTTATCTCTTGGCCTGTCTCTGCAAGTATCAAAACTTATTTTCAGGAATACCTCATTTTTAGACTCCTTGTTCTAATCCCTAACTCAGCTTAGTTGAAACAAACCATATTGCTGTATCCTTCACAAGAACACAGAGGAGCTGTTTGCAACCACTTTCAGGAAATATAACCCCAACTTGTAGCTTCATCATAAATCCGTATTTAAGAAGGGTTGTCCAAAAACATGCAGTTTATTGATTCCTTTACGTGTTCTGAAATTCATATCTCGACTGCTGAAAGCTACATTCTCATGCCACATTATTTTGACTTCCATAAAATTGCTTTTACAAAATTGTGTTTTAATTTTATCCTCTGTTCATCTTGAAGAATATAATACCAAAGAGTTCTGTGAATTCTGCTAATAACAATGATATGTTGATAATAATGGTAATACTCATTATTAGTTATATGATGACAATTCATGAATTCACTCAGCCAATAAATATATATTAAGCAAAAGAAAAGAATCCACCTGTCAATTCAGAGGACATGGGTTTGAGCCCTGGTCAGGGAAGATCACAAGTACTGTGGGACAATTAAGCCCATGTACCACAACTACTAAAGCCTACATGCTCTAGAGCCCTTGCTCTATAACAGGAGAAATCACTGCAATGAGAAGCCCCCGCACCACAACTTAGAGTAGCCTCCACTCGCTGAAACTAGAGAGAGCTGCACAGGGCAACGAAGACCCAGAGCAGTCAACAAATAAATAAACTAAATACAAAGAAAAAAATCTTGAAAGGAGAAAAACATTACATAAAGGTTAAAAAAACTGAAATGACAGCAGACTTATTATCAGAAACCATGGAATTCAGAAGGAAATGGACATCTTTCAAGGTAGAAAAGAAAACTATTAGTCAAGAATCCTGTGTCCAGTGACGTACCCTTCAACAATTAAGGAGAAATCAAGACTACCTCAGATAAAAGCAAAGTAAGAGAATTTGTTGCCGGTGGACTGACCTTAAAAGAATGGCTAAAGAAAGTTCTTCAAACAGAATAAAAATGATTTAAAAGAAAAAAAGGAATATTAGAACATCAGGAAGGAAGAGAAAACAACAGCAAGAGTAAGAATACAGCTAAATTCAAAAGACTTTTAAACTGAGTTTTCTAAGTTACATCTGAAGGTTAAAACAAACATTACAAAACTCCTTGAGGTAATTCTCAATTTACTTTTAAGATAATTATTAAATTAATATAAGTATGGAGAGGAGAATAAAGGGCTATAAAAGGAGATTAATGACTGGATGCAGACAAGGAGAGCCCTCTGTGACTACAAAGGGGCAGCACAAGGGAGATTCTTCTGATGGGATATTTCTGTATCTTGACTGCAGTAGTAATTACACAAATATACACACGTGATAAAAGCACACAGTACTATACTGCACGCTTTATAAGCCATGTCAGTTTCCTGGTATTGACACTGTACTGTAAGTAAGAAGACATGACTACTACGCGAAATGGGCTGAAGGACACAGAACCTCTCTGTACTTTCTTTGCAATTTCCCATAAATACATAATTACTTCAAAATAAAACCCTGAAACATTCTTAAAACTTTCCACTTAAAAGTTCCAGGTTCAGGAGGATTTATGGTGAGTCCTACCAAATATTTAAAATAGGAAAATAATACCAGTTGTTTGCAAATTTTTTCAAAAAAAAATAGAGAAGGGAATATGTTGATTCTTTTCTATGTTTTACTCTACGCCAATACTAAAAGGAACACAAAATTACTAATCATTACATCTTATAAGTGATGTAAAAATTCTTTAAAATATATTAACAAATTGACTCCAACAATATATAAAAATAATATATCATGACCAAGCAGAGTTCATACTAAGAATGCAAGGTTGGTTTACCATTTGAAATTCAGTGTCACATATTTAACAGAAGAAAAAACAAAACACTTAACGATCATCTCAATAGATGCAGATAAAGGTATGTGAAAAATTTCAACACTCATTCCTTATGTAAAAAAGTTCTCAGGGAACTAGTAATAAAAGAGTAGTTTCTTAATCTGATAAAAAGCCATCTATAAAAAATTTATGGCTAACATTTTAATTATGAAAAACACTATATTCTACCTTAGATAAACAGCAAGATAAACATATCTGCCTTCACTACAACCATGCAAACACAATAAAAAATAAAAGGAAATAAATTGAAAAGGAATAAGTAAATCTGTTTTTTCATAAATCAAATATTTATCTGGATAAATTGAATTATCTACCAAAAAAGCTACTAAAATTACTAAGTGAATTTGGCAAGGTCACGAGGTTATAAAGCCAATATCCAGAATCAACTGTATTTCCATATTCTCACAACAAGTAATTGGAAAGTGAACTGATTTTTAAAAATGTTTTTCCAATGTCATCCACAAATATGATATATTTTATACATGTAACAAAATACATACAAGATCTGTATACTGAAAACTGAAACATGAGCAGGTAAACACATCAAGGTATTTTATATGATGGAATAATATGCATCAATAACAACCACTCAGAGAAATTAAGGAAGACTTGAAGATACAGAGATGAACAATGTTTCTAGATTAGAAGATTCAATTTTTTTAAATGCCAATCCTTCCCAAATTGACGTGTAGATTCAAGGCATTCTCAATCAAATCCCCACAGGTTTGTTTTGACTTGAAGTTTTGCTTTGCTTTGTTTTTTTGTATGTGTGAAGATTGACAACCTGGTGTTTATACGGAGAGGTGGTTTCTAGAAAGGCCAAAACAACTTCGAAAAGAAATACGATTTACAGTGCCTGATTCCAAGACTTAACTGTATAGGTACTGCAATCAAGAGTATAAAAACATACAGACCAGCGGAGCAGAATGGAAGGTCCAAAGACACACCCGCATCTATGTGGTCAATCCATCTGTGACAAACACACCAAATTCAACAGAGAAAGATTAGTCTTCAACAAATGATCCTAGAACAACTATGTAAAGAACATAAACCTCCACACTTCCCTCACACCAACTCAAAAATCAACCCAAACCGGCTATGGACCTAAACATAAAAGTTAAACCTATATAATTTCTAGAATACAGAAAAAATTTGAAATAATGAAGTAGATGAGATTTCTTAGAAAAAAATACAGAAAACAAAAAATTTTAAATAATAGATTAGAATATACAAAAATTAAAACCAGTTCTAAGTATGACATAGGAAACTGAAAATGCAACTACCCACTGGAAACAGTATCTCCTCTGATAAAGAAGCTGTATCCAGAACATAAAACTACCCCTAACAACTCAATATTAAGAACAACCTAATTTTTTTAATGGAGAAAATATTTTAATAGACTTTTCACCAAAAAAGACACACAATCAAAAAAGTACACGAAAAGATGTTTAACATAATTATTAGAAAAATGAAAAGTAAAAATACAATGAGACATCATTAAATATCCGTGGAACATCTAAAGTTAAAGATTCACAAGTGTTGACAAGCATATGCAAACTAGTTCAACAATTTTGTAAAACAATTTGGTAGTTTCTTACTAAGTTAAACATACTCTTATCCATATAATTCTGCAATTCCACTTGCAGATATCTGTCCAAGAGAAATAAAAACATATCCATAGCAAGCCCGATACTGGATACTCATAGCAGCTTTATTCACAATAACCTGAAACTAGAAACAACCCAAATGTTGAACAACAGATGAGCAGGTAAACACATCGAGGTATTCTACATGATGGAATAATATTCAGCAAAAACGAGGAGTGATTTGCTGATGTACTCAAAAACATGGATGAATCTCAAAACCATGGTGGTTAGCAAAAGAACCTAATCTATAGTGACAGAAAGCTGATTAGTAGTTGCCTGGGACTGGTGGTGGGAGATCAACTGTAAAAGGGCATAAGGGAATTTTCTGGGCAGATGGAAATATTCTGTATCTTAATTCTGAGGGTGGTTATATACGATAATAATGTCCTCGAACATCACTGAAGTGTAACTTAAAATGGACACATTTAATTGTTTGCAAATTTAATCTCAATAAATGTGCAAATATATACATGAATTTCCAAGGTTCAAATCATGCCACCTCCAGTTTAATAGCGACAATACATCAGTCACCCATTGCTAACACTCATACTGGTCCCTCAAGTTTCCCGCCTCACACAGATAAAGCCATTGCTATTTGGCAAGAGCTACTGATCAGACGTTTCATCCTGCGTCCTGCGTACAGTAAGTTGACTCTGGGCACCTTTATTCTCTTGAGTCCCCTTGCCCATCTCCAACTTCAGTTATCATAAACCTGCCATTAGCAGATAAAGAGTGATGTAGCAGAAAGAAGCAGGAGGTATGGCTGTCGTATAGCACAGACTTAGATACTGTGGTCCTTCCTCTCCATTTGACTCCCATCCCAGTCATGTTAATTTATGCCAACTCTTTCCCCTTGCTTCTGAGAATCTGAATTTGGTCGGTGAGACTTTTCATATTCTGACCTCTAAAGCAGTTTACTAGTAGCATGCTCTGAGCTACCATTAGCATCAAGGCACTTTCACATCATGACAAGAGTACCACCAACTTACACTGTGACATTTATAAATGTACAATGGGATCAACCTTATGAAATGGAATTGTCGAGACACTGGAACAAACAGCATACATGTATCATACATGTATCAGTGAAATTTAGAGAAAAACACTTAAATGAAAGTGGGTAAAGAATGCTAAATGGTGGGATTAAAAGTAATTTCACATAAAGAGAAAAAAATACACTTATTGTGACATCAAAAGGTGTGCACGTGGGTGAGACAAGGTCCCCAAACACCACGATAATCATTAACTCTAAGAGTCATGGTGTCACAGCTGAGGTTCATACTTTTTAAATTGTATGACACATCCATATTTTGGCAGTGAACATAAATGTTGAAACAGGTTGGCAGAGACAGTGTGAGACATATGGAGATAAGTCACTTCTCCCTTTTATGGAAAATTATGTTTTAAGCCATGCTAATATAAAGATTAATGGAAACTGGCTATTTTAGCTGTAACTTTGCTTGTGAATCATCAAGATAATGATACAAGTGCCAGAAGAACTAAAATACTAAATACTAAAATCACTGGTCTATGTCATACATTCATTTCTTTTCCAATAAGGACAATCAAAAGAAAGCAAAAGTATCAGTTTTCAAATTGATTGTCCAATTGTCCAACAATTGGACAATTACTGTGGACTTATAATCTCACCACTGCAAATGAGGCAAAAACACCTTCACCATGACTTCTGCCTGCCCACCAAGCCTGTACAAATTCAGAAGTCTTTCCTGTCCATCCAATATAAATGCAACAGTTTGTATATGACACAAGCTGGTATATTAGTTACCAAGTGGAACAAAGAAAAGAGATCAGTGTTGAAGACATTTTAGAACAAATGAACATGTTACCAATATTATACTGATGGAATCCCGCACCTGTCCCCAATATCAGCATACTCCCTGCGCACATCAAGGTAGTATGGTTACGTCAGATTTTAATCATGATGCTCTTCAGAATCATGACAGAAGATGAATCAAGGCCTTGATCACAACTTGGGAAAGGATGATGTTGTAGAAATGTATAGACTAAGCTTCTTCCTGTGTCTTTCAGTTTTTTCCCAATTGCAACCTTATCAATGCTAACGCCATTCCTATGCAAGGCAGTAGGGACCACTACCAAAAGAGAAATGAGACTTAACTTTGATACTTGTATTGTGAGTCTAACCCAGAGATCTTGTGGGCCCTTGATAAGCCAAGTTATTAATGCATATGTGTGTGGGAGGGGACTTGATATTGACCAATGGAAAGAGTGCCTGTTTATCAGCTAAGGGAAAAGGTGTTTCAACAATTTAACAACTGAAGTGACTGTATGAGTACCTACTAGCTGAGTATCAGCTTTGAGTGTATGTGTGTGTGTGTGTATATATATATATATATATATACACACACACATTATATTTGTATATTTGTGTGTATATATATGTGTATATACATACATATATACACACATTAGATTTGTCAGTGGCTACAGTCCACGGGTCACAAAGAGTCGGACACGACTAAGCGACTTCACTTTCACTATGGTGTATCAACTGCTAAATACTCTGAATCTATTCCAACAGTGTGTGCCAATTCATATACATGGAAAAATACATTTAACGCATTGGGAGGATGGACAGCTCACTATGTGCTCTAAGAATAAAAGCAAACGAGGTGGGCACCATGCTATCCAACTGTTTGCATATATTTTGTTTAAATAAACACGTATGAACACACCTGGTAACTACACTTAACACCCAAATGTCAGTAATGTGGAAGAAACAAAATAACCACTTCTTTCCGAGTATGAAATAAATTTCTAATTTAAAATCACTGAATCTGTTGATTCTTCACATTTTTATGAAACAAATAGACTTGGGAAACATCTGATAAATTCTATAATTTTAAAAATATTTAAAGTTTAAGCTTAAGTTCATCAGAGCTAAACTCTCCATGAACCAGTCTGTGAAAATCTCATTTGTAACCTTTTGGGATCATTTCACTTTAAAAACCCTTGGAGGCCCCTATCAGTTTTAGCATTTTTAGGGGGGAAAAAAGCAAGATATGACAAGTAGTTATTTGTTGTTTCTAATCAACATTTAGGAAAATGGATGCTGTTGCCATATATGTATCAAGATGTTCTTTTTCACCAAGGCAATGTAGACATGTAGGTTCTTGTCCAGGTACTTCCTACCACAATTGAAATTTGTTTTTTTTCTTCCTGCTGGTTCAAGGTCCACTTGACTGCTCATTTGCATGCTCTGTTTTTCTTTGATTGTAGTGACACCTAACGTCAGAATCAAAGAGTACCTTCAGCTCAGCCCAAGCTTCCCAATTCACAGGGCTCTTCAGATTACAATCTCACCTTCTGTGCAGATGGATTTTGCTAGAATCATCTGTGGGGCCATGAAAAACATGAGTAAGAGTTAAACTTGTTTAAAATGAAAGTACAATTGTATGTGAAACTGTAAGAATCACACATCCTTAAAATGGGCCATTTCTTGAGGGACGCCTCCCTTTTACAAAAGTGTACATTTTTGGAAAATACCTAAAACATGACATCAGTTCATCCTACTGATAAAGCACTGTCTTACTTAGTTACTGGGCTTAGTGGGCTCATGTGAATATAGTTATAATAATAATGGAACTAATACTAATGGGGAAGTCATCAAACATCATTTTAAAATATTTATTTTTTCTTCCAAAAAAAAAGCAACTCTCATTGACATTATACACTGCCATGGATAAAACAGACAGCTAGTGGGAAGCTGCTGCACAGCACAGGGAGCTCAGCTCGCAGCTCTGTGATGACCTAGGCGGGTGAGACTATGGGGGTGGGAGGGAGGCTCAAGAGGAAGGGCATCTATGTACACAGATAGCTTATAGATTCACACTGTTGTATAGCAAAAAAAAAAAAAAAAAAACATTGTAAAGCAATTATATTCCAAATTGAAATAAATTTTTAAAAATAAGAAAAAGAAAGCAACTCTCTATACCGTCTTATTTCCAGTAACTATAAGAAAGTCTGATAGCCACATGTTTGGAAAGATACTATCTATTTTTCTGTCCCTTTTCATGTTTTCTCTAATTTTCATAACTCTGTAAGATGAACATTATCATTATTTCTATTTACTTTAATAATTCATTTGGCTACTAATCAAGTACGTGAACCAGGTCTCTAGAGAATAAGGGCAACTAGAGGCTGTTCAGGAGAGGACAAAGGGTCCATGATCACTGATCCTTAAGTGACTCCTCTAAGTAATATACTAAACCATGACAACTGTTAAGGAAATGTGACAAGGTTAGAGGGCACATTATAAAATACATGATTAAAAATCAAAAAAAGAAGATTCCCCTCTCAAGTTCTTGCTTTCCCTCCGTTAGCACTGGAGAACCAGTTCCCCATTCTGCCTCCTCATGAGATCCCTCCTTCCAGCTGTTAGAACCAGCCTCTCCTTCGGTAGGACTTCCACTCTTCACCTCCGTGTATGACGCCTCCCCGAGTGGGAAAAACACATAATCTATATTCAAGAGATCAAAGTTTGAGACCAGGCTCTGTCACCATGAGCTTGGGCAAGTCACTGAATCTATCTTGGGTTCAATTTAAGTGCAGTAAACTGTAGCCTTTGGCCCAAGATGGCAACCTAGTAAGTCCACATTCTTCTAAACTCTCCTTTGAATGAGTAGGGAAAAGACTAGACCTCCTTGTAAACCAGCAGTCCCCAGTCTTTTTGACACCAGGGACAAGTTTCATGGAAGACAATCTTTCCATGGACCAGGGTAAGGCGGTATGGTTTTAGGATGATTCGAGTGCATTACATTTATTGTGTATGCGTGCTAAGTTGTTTCACTCACGTCCGACTCTTTGCGACCCAATGGACCATAACCCACCAGGCTCCTGTGTTCATGGGATTCTCCAGTCTAGAATACTGGGGTGGGATGCTGTGCCCTCCTCCAGGGGATCTTCACAACTCAGGGATGGAACCTGCATCTGTTATATCTACCTGCAGTGGCAGGCAGGTTCTTTACCACTAGCGCCACCTGGGGAGCCCACATTTATTGTGTGCTTTTTTTCTATCATTATTACACCAGGTCCACCTCAGACCATCAGGCATTAGGTCTCAGAGGTTGAGGACCTCTGTTACAAACTATAGAAAGGCATACTTACTCAAACTGAAAATTCAAAGAATCTAAGGTAATACAGGCAGGATCAGAGTGAGAAAGGACTGGTATGCCCATAATCTAAAACATATAAAGCAAAGCTTTCAGGGGCAGAAGGGAAGGGCCCCCTCCAGCAGCTCTGCAGTAGGGCCTAAGAATAAGGCTAAGTCATGGGATGGTGGGTGGGAGTAACTTTCAACTTTGCTGGAGTTTCTAGGAAGTGCAATAAAACATGGAGTCTTCATAGAGTGGGGGGCCCCAAAGGCACTCACAGTATAAATCAGGCAAGACACTGACTTCGGAAAGTGACGTCATTCCCAGGGTTTAGTATCTGGCTGCACACACCTCTGCAAAGGCATCTTGGCTTGTATACACTGCAACAAGATTTTCAGTCATACACAGAACACTTCGAAAACAGAAAGGAGGTTTATAATTGAAAAGTGTGACTGCTAACTTTTTAACTGTAATAGAAGCAATAAATAATAAATTGAATACGACAGGAATCAAATCAACAAGTTAGAAAGCAATCTTGAGAAATTCAGGCCTCTGAGGAAGAGGCTAAAGAGGTGAAAATCATCAAGGACACATGGATAACAGTATCTGAAATTCAATATGTGCAAAACAAGTTTTCCGGAAAGAAAAACGTAAACAGAATGAAAACCAATACCCAGCTACAGAGCAAGAGAAAACACTTCTAGGAACTCAATGCAGACTTAGGTGTTTACATTAAACCAATTTATCAAGTCCTCAGCAAAATTAGGGAGTAGAAATTTATAATACTCTTTTTTTTTTTTTTCAATGTTAAGAACAAACAAAAGACTCGCACAAGTATTTGAACAGAAAAATAAAGTCAGACAGTACAGAGTCAGACTGGCCTCAAATCTTTCCTCTATACTAAACAGAAAATACTGTACACTAAACAAGCAGAACATTAAACAGCTACATCTAGAATTTACTGAACCACCAATAACTCAACATCCAAGCAAGCTCTCATTACCGTAAGAGTAACAGACATTTTAGATTTACACAGATCAGTAAATATCACCCACACACCATTGCTCTAAAATACCATGAAACAAAGAATTCTGATGAGAAAGATATGACAAAAGAGATATGTCATAAGAAACGAAACCAATATAATTAAATGTCAAAAACGGTTGAAAGTTTTTAAAACAAACAAATGCTAAATAATTTTGTCAACTAGGATGCTGTTGACTAAAAGTAACAGGACACTGACTCAGCTATTTTAAACAATAAGATATATATATATATCTAGAATGAGCCCTAAATTTCAGTGGCTCCAAACTGGTTAAAACAGTGATGATGATGTTTAAACACACACACACACACACACACTTTCCATCTCTATCAGGCTCTTTTAAGATATAGCCACTTGTCCTCCTTAACCACCCTCATGATACCAAGTTGGCTGCCACAGTTCCATGCATTACATCCAAATGTGACGATATACAGTGAAAAAAGGAGACATCTTTTTTACATCTATTCATTATCATTAATAAGAAAAAAAAACTTTCCTTAGACTTCCCCTCCTAGTTCTCTGGCCAGAATCACAAGTTTATGCTAAAACCAAGGCTGGTTGAGAATGGGACCACCATGACTGGGTTAAAACAAACTTGGCGTTCTCAATGTCAGCACTTTCACCACTTGGGGCTGGATAAGTCTTTGCTGTGAGAGCCATCGTGTGCATTACAGGGTATTTCAAATCATCTTTGGCAGTTACTCACTAGATGCCAGCAGCACCCCCTCTCAGTTCAGCCGCTCAGTAATGTCCGACTCTTTGAGACCCCATGGACTGCAGCATGCCAGGCTTCCCTGTCCATCACCAACTCCCAGAGCTTGCTCAAACTCATGTCCATTGAGTCAGTGATGCCATCCAACCATCTCATACTCTGTTGTCCCCTTCTCCTTCCACCTTCAATCTTTCCCAGCATCAAGGTCTTTTCCAATGAGTCAGTTCTTCACATCAGGTGGCCAAAGTGTTGGAGTTTCAGCATCAGTCCTTCCAATGAATATTCAGGACTGATTTCCTTTAGGATGGACTGGTTGGGTCTCCTTTCAGTCCAAGGGACTCTCAAGATTCTTTTCCAAGACACAGTCCAAAAGTATCAATTCTTCGGTGCTCAGCTTTCTTTATAGTTCAACTCTCACATCCATACATGACTCCTAGAAAACCATAGCTCTGACTAAATGGATTTTTGTCTGCAAAGTAATGTCTCTGCTTTTTAATATACTGTCTAGGTTACTCATAGTTTTTCTTCCAAGGAGCAAGCGTCTTAATTTCATGGCTGCAGTCACCATCTGCAGTGGTTTCGGAGCCCAAGAAAATAAAGTCTGTCACTGTTTTCATTGTTTTCCCATCTATTTGCCATGAAGTGATTGGGGGCAGGAGGAGAAGGGGACGACAGAGGATGAGATGGCTGGATGGCATCACCGACTCGATGGACGTGGGTCTGGGTGAACTCCGGGAGTTGGTGATGAACAGGGAGGCCTGGCATGCTGTGATTCATGGGGTCACAAAGAGTCGGACACGACTGAGCGACTGAACTGAACTGAACTGATGGGACTGGATGCCATGATCTTAGTTTTTTGAATGTTGAATTTTAAGTCAACTTTTTCACTCTCCTCTTTCACTTTCATCAAAAGACTCTTTAGTTCCTCTTCATTTTCTGCCACAAGGGTGGTGTCATCTGCATATCTGAGGTTATTGATATTTCTCCCAAAATCTTAATTCCAGCTTGTGCTCTTGCCTCTTCAATATTCTTGCCTTGAGAACCCCATGAACAGTATGAAAAGGCACCCTCTCTAGTTGTGTCAATGAAAATTGTCTCTAGACAGTGCCAATGGTTTAAAGTCACAGGAATAGAGTAATCAAGATTTCCCTTTGGGGCTACTTGTGAAGTCTACCCCTCCTAAATATATAGCCATACAGAGCCAAGGCAATATCTGAACTAACAAGTTTTTCAGAAAAGAGACTTGTATTAGAGAAAATAACCTTAAGTAAGCAATTACCAGTATTTAGTTCAGTAATCCTGTAAAAGGGATATGTGTGTTAGTCGCTCAGTCACGTTCAACTCTTTGGGACCCCATGGCCTGAAGCCCACCAGGCTTCTCTGTCCATGGAACTCTCCTGGAAAGAATACTGGAGTGGGTAGCCATTCCCTTCTCCAGGGATCAAACCTGGGTCTCCTGCATTGCAGGCAGATTCTTTACCATCTCAGTCATCAGGGACATAAGCAAATGTAACACAAAATTAAAATCTTGTATTATCTGAAACAAAACAGAGGAAAGATGAACAAAGAGCTTTAGCAGGGCTAAGGACGCTAGTACATTGTTTACTCATCAAGCACACAAAATATATCAGTCCCTATTATAAAATATGCAATTTACTTGCCTTAAAGAAATTTGTCTTTGAATATAAATTTTCATTGTGGATCTGTAGGTATAATATTTAGCCCTAAGAACCGTGACCAAGAACTGGCTATGTGAAGGGGAAGATCAGCTGTATCCTTTTCAGGGAACACGCCTCAATTAATTCCTTTTGAAGTTATACTCAAAGAGGTATACTTCCCCTAGAAACCTAATTTATTCCTTGTCTTGGTGCTTTCACCACTGCAGCTTATAAATATAATTTAGATTTTACAGATCAAACCATAAGCTGTGAAACTCTTATTTATCCTATTACAAACATTATGTTTATTGTCTTAAGACCCTTCATCCTCTAATCTCATGATAATAGGCCATATCTGCACTTTCTCCAGTTTTTCAAATGAAGCCAGCTCTCCTAATATGATCCAAGAGCCCTGCCCCCATCTACCCCAGACCCATTGGTTACTTCTCTCCTTCCCTGGGTCTGTGACTCACTCACTCCTCTTTCTTCTTCCTACTCTCTGTATCCATTCTTCATCCATTTGAAAACTCTTCTTAGTTTCCTCTGAAGTCCTGCCATGGCTGCCTCCCAATTCCGCACATTCCACTTTAACTTCATCCAAAATTTCCAAAACAGGTTCTCTCCAAACTGGATCTGGGGACCCAAGTGGCCAGTCTAGGTCTCAGATCTCCCTCCGTCAGAGGAAAAATGTGTTGTCTCTTTGTAGGCGGAGAAGGCAATGGCAACCCACTCCAGTACTCTTGCCTGGAAAATCCCATGGACGGAGGGGCCTAGTGGGCTGCAGTCCATGGGGTCACTAGGAGTCAGACACGACTGAGCAACTTCACTTTCACTGTTCACTTTCATGCATTGGAGAAGGAAAAGGCAAACCACTCCAGTGTCCTTGCCTGAAGAATCCCAGGGATGGGGGAGCCTGGTGGGCTGCTGTCTATGGGATCACACAGAGTCCGACACGACTGAAGTGACTTAGCAGCAGCAGCAGCAGAACATCTTTATGGATGATAAGGAAAAAGGTTGCCTTCAAAGGTTACAGGTAAGAGCTTTAACTGAAGGACTGAATTGTAATGCAAAAGCAACCTTTGTAATTTTAATCTTATGTAGCCCACAGGACAAGTACTAAAGAATAAATCCCATTTATATCTGTACTGTGAAAACACTGCGTGTTTATCAAGTGTTTAATTGTAGCAGCCTCAAAGTTCAGAGACTTGAGATGCTTAATGGAAATGAAAGGGGTATTGTTTTCCATTGGGAAATGTAACTGCTCTTGACAGAGCAAGAATCTGCAGACACTGACCATGAGAAGCTCATAAATACACTATGCTTTTAAATGTCTGACATAAATTAACATGGCTCAATAACAAATTCTGGAGATACCTATTCCTTTAAAGTAAAGGTGCTTTTTTCTAGAAATCAATATTTTTAAAATAAATATTTGCCTCTACAGGATTTAGAACATAAAGACATATAAACATTTTCCACAGTAGATTCTTTTCTCTTTAAAACTGAATGGTTTAAAAACTTCCTCTTCTTATATGGCACAGTATTCAGTATTATTAAATGAAAAAGAAAGAATTAGAAATATTGATAGAATGGCAATATTTGTTCTAAAATAAAAAATACATAGATATATACAAAGATGATAGATAATAAATGGAATGGGGACATGCTTGAATATTGAGAAAATACTTCTAGAAAAAAGCTGAAGAAGCTGATAATAATTATTGCCCTAGGAAGATGGAAAATGGAGACCTACTTCCGACTGTCAATATATTTGTACTGTTTATTTTTTATATATCCTCAGTGAAAGACAATTGAAACACCGAGAAACAGACACACAAATGCATGTGCACACACACACAAAATGGACAGATATTCCTAATCCTAAATTCAATTTATGATTTATGTGACTTATTAATCTTGTAAAAATATAGGTCACTGCCCTTAAAAGAATTAACAAGGATAGACTATCTTGACTGATTAAAAGTCTTTTAATTAGATAAATGTATATACTATTCCCAAATGGAATGAAATGGTAGTGAAGAAATGACTTGAAACAAAAACTAAAAAAAGGTATTTAGGATTTTTCAACAAAACTAAATTATAAGATTAAAAATATCACGTGCCATTAAAGTAAATCTTCTCAAATTTAACAGATAACCAAGCAACTACAGAAAGAGTTATTTTCTTAAAAACAGTATGGTCTACAGAGAAGTAGCAGTTGAAGCTGATGACAATCCTAAATATACTAATCATAAGGGCAACTTTGAAGATGATTGCAGGCAATGTTATGAAAAAATATAAGATCACACTGAAAAATAAAGACCAATAATACCAGAAAAACCTTCAGAAAAATACCAACCACCTGGTGTATGAGACAAGTATACTTAAGAAACTGATTAATGTTTATTAAAGAATTTTTAAAATTTCTGCTATAATGTACATACATTTTATGTATTTGTGATCTACTGTACAATAAAACCAATTTTGGCTGACGTGTATATGTTTCAAAATATCATCTAAAATGACCTAATTCCAATGACCTTTATTACCTCCTTTTACTCTCAACGGTGTCCTAGTTTACAAGATAAACTACATGGTCACACTCATAGGGAAGAAACAATGGCACTGATCAGCTCACACACCTTGGGGCCTCATTCCGTTACTCCTCAAGTAGCTGACTTTCTTATTCTCACTATCTATTAAAACAGATCATCTCTGAGGCATGTAACAGCGATGTCCTCAGAATGTTTTAAGATTTTTCCATAAACCACTACCAGTCAAGAACAAGGTGAAAGCTCTCCCACTCTACTAAGAGGAAAACTTAAGGATGACTGCCCAGCTGTTTCTATGCTTGTAAGTACTGGATGTAAAATGAACACTATACCTCAGGTTTCTGAATCTTCAGCAGGAAGGATTCTATTTCAAAACCATGTTCCAAAGAAGGTTCCCTTTGAGGATTCTATAGAAGAAAGAAAGTACAATTAAACGAATACATGAATCAGAAGTATACTAAAATAATAACAGAACCTGGCTAAGTGGGGTTTCTCTTAGGATCACAAGGAGAATTTAGCAGGAAAACTATAAACTTACTATACAAAAGCAATACATTTACCATATAAATTTACTATCTCATATACATACATACGTCTTCATAGAACAAAACTGAACCTTCCCACCTTTAAGAGACATGATGTAGGAACAATGACTACTTTCTTAACATGATAAAATCAAGCCAGTACTATATCCAAAGTTAAAATACTAGAAGGACACTCTTTAATGTCAGAAGACAACCACCACCTCCACTCTTTAGCAGTACATTTATTAATATAGAGAATAATCAAAAAAAAAAAGAGAGAAAGACAGGGAAGGAGGAAGGAAGACAAAAATTTGTTGAACAACCACCTAGATTAAAGATCAGCCAACTTTTTCTATAAAAGACCTGAGAGTAAATATTTTAAGACTTCATGGGTCATACAGTCGCTGTTTCAGCACTGCACTTCTTTGTTAGAATGCAAAAGTAACCAGAGACAATAGCAAGGCAATGGACATGGTTGTGCTTCATCCAGTCATTTCTATTTCTAGACACTGACATTTGAATTTCATACAATTTTCACATGTCACAAATTATGATTCTTTTGATTTTTCACCCCAAAACATTTTAAAATGTAAAAACCACTCTTAGCTCTTGGTCTGCACAAAAACAGGTGGGCCAGGTTTGAAGACTCTGCCCTAGATCACTTTAACAATAATTAAGTCCAAGAAGTAGATGTGGCAGGGTAGGTAACATGTGTCTGTTGGGGAGGGGCTGAACTGAGAAAGACAGGCAGTACTGGGGAAGGGCAAGAGAAGCTTACTTTCTTTTTGATACAACTCCATACTTTAAAAATGCTTTTCCATAATCATAGATTAATTATAAGAAAACATTTTAAACCATTAGATAAATATAATATCTAATTCCTTGCTTTCCTTTTTTTGGGGGGTGGGGCATGGTAAGGTAAGGGATTTTATACAGAGTCAAATTATTAAAATGTTAAATTTTAAAACAGCATATTTCTCTTCTGCTCTTTCTCAGAAAAGAAGGGGGGATCTGCTCTCTTCAGCTATTAATTCCAGTTCTGTAAAGAGAGTAAACCTTAGGAATTCCTCTTTGTTTTATATCTAATCTCAAGCCTCACTGACCTTTCATCGAGAACAATAGTGTGCACACAGTTCCGGCATTCAGACCAGTTTGTCCCCGCTCGCCACCCACCACCCCCACCCCCCCCACCCCGCCCCCGCACCTTTTCCTGGTGCTGAGCTCTAGCCAAACATTAAATTATGCTGGGAAGTAAAAGGTAGATGAAAAAAAAAAGTACAAAGGTGGCATTTGGCCTCATTCTATCAGGACACTCAATCTCAATTTAGAGAAAGAAAGAAGACACTTTCTTTCTTAGTGTGAGAGCATGAGAACTGGAGAACAGCACAGATTTTTCAGACAAGCCCATTTTTGTAAGTTTGCAGGTGGACTGTGCTCTTGTTTCAAGGCAGGTGGGGCTCTACATCAGGTGTGTGTGTGTCTATAAATCCACACCCATTTTTAACCAGAAACATCCAGAATACACTTCCAGCAAGAGCACTGACTATTTCAGGTAAGCAAGCAAAATTTCCAGATTATTTAATCAGTGGTCAAGCTCAGTTATATTTAAAGGATCACCTTTTCACTGCATAAAACTGAGGCCTTCAGTAAGTCAGAGCGAAGTTCAATGAAATTTTTCTTCTTTTAATAATTGAGATTTTCTTTGTTGGCTTCATACTTTTGTCAGGCAAGTGTAGGCTCCTCGGTTTTTGTCTCATCACAGCAAAAATTTGGAGTGACGCTTTTATTCTCTATGTGTATTAATGTTACTATAATAAATTAACATTGATCAAAAGCAACCCTTTAAAAATTATACTGCAAGTAACAATTGTTCCTCTCTGTTTTCTTTTTTTAATTTTCTTATTGAAGTATAGTTGATTTACAGTATGCAAATTTCTGCTGTACAGCAAAGTGATTCAGTCATAAAGGATATATATGTAAGGAATATAAAGAATATATACATATATATATATATATATATATATATATACACACACACACATACATTTTTATTTTAAATATTCTCAAGGGGCTCTCTTCCCCAGAAAAGAGAACAGAGGGATAGAGTGAAAGTTTGGGGTTAGCAGATGCAAACTTATATATAGGATGGATAAACAACAAGGTTCTACTGTTTAGCATAGGGAACTAGTTTTAATATCCTGTGAAAAGAATGTAAAATTTCCCTCTTTTCTTTTACAAAGACTTTTTAAATATTTAAGTAAATGACATATGTTAATTACTTTTGAAAAGTAAAGTACTGTCAGAAAATGCTGCCAGTGTTTATAACACCTAATTGTAGACATGTGGTTATTGGCCTCCGAGAGCAGTGCGAGCTGCTCCAGGCACATGACCACATCATGTTCATCTGTGTCCCCCAATTAGGCATCTGATACTGCAGGACTGTAAGTCATTCATGTTCTATTCACCAGGGAAATTACTACTCATCCAAAACAGTAATATATAAATTGATTGTCTTCATTATAGAATATATTTAATACCTCTTTTACAATTTATCAATGTCAAACAGAAAACAAATATTTTTATTTTTTTAAGTAGAACAGTCTGACAATCATACCTAATAACTTGAAATCTGAAAATAAAAAGTCAGTTCCTATTTAAATTTGGCAGCTTTAAACTAAGCAAAAGGTGAAGTTATAACTTCTTTTGATAGAGATTCTACCTACTTATCTCTGTCTGTATCATAAAGAATTTTTTCTCATGCTTCCTCCAGATTAACTGCTTCTTAACTCCTTGCTCTAACGATACCTGGAAGAATCCTAAGGCAAATGGGGGCTTTCTTCCCCAGAAAAGAGAACAAAGGCTCACAAAATTTTACAGTCAAATTCAGAGATTTTGAGACTTAAGGAGCTCAATCACAGATCGTCTAGAAGCTCCCTGGACCCAAGTTAAGACCCCGCCTTAGATGGTTGCTTCCATTTCTCTACAGCCACTTTCACCCCCACAAAGCCTGCCCTCCCCACATTGGACCCTGTGTTCCAGATTCAACTGTCTTTATCCCCTACTGAAATCTACCCTTTCCTTGTTCCAACCTTTACAGTACACGATGACATCCATAAGGTAAAAGATGGCATTCTGAAATGTTTTACAGTATTACCAGTTATAAGAACTTAAACTGGGATACTTATCAGCATCATGATTATTGTTTAACAGGGTTTCTCAATAGAAAGAAATTTACAAGTGTGTCCTTTCCAGATTAGGAAAGAAAATACTTTAAATAGAACCAAAGCAACCATTTTCAGTCCAGGAGAGAACCGAAGGGATGCACCACTGGCAAGAGAAAGATCCTGAAATGAGAGGCCTGATTTTTAAATAGGGCAGGGTTGCACACAGAAGAGCAAAAGGCTGAGTAAACGATGGGAGAATAAAGGTAAATGACTATCAAGGAACTGAAAAACAAGAAGCTCCATATTCCATTTTTCCTCCCATTTCCATTTTCAGCACTAATTGTTCATGCCTCATCTTACTGTCTTGGCATAAAGTTAAAATGGTGTTTTAATCAAAAGGCAAAGATTATTTATGCGTGACACTTGTCACCTTCCCACTGCATTCCGCAGGGGCAAGCCCTTTAATCAACATGATTTTATCTGAGATTTAAAGCAAAGCTGTAAGCACTCAAATGCTATCAGAAATAGGCTTTGGGTGCCTATTTGGGTGTCAACGTCATTGTACCGCCCCCAGGAAGCCCAAACACTGTGGCTTTTCATCAAGTGGACTTTTATTGAATTGACTGTATTTTTACAATAATTTACAAATAAAATGTGAAAGTTCTAGATGGTTGTACCATGTCAACTCATACAAGCAAAGCAACCTGTCAGCCTAAGTTTGGTCTAACTCTTAACAAATGTCTTGATGACAGCCTAAGGTAACCTACTAGATTCTGACATTTTTTACCATCCGGTTCTGAAGGATTCTTGAGAAGATGATGTCACACTCAGCTCTGGTCCTCTGCCTCTTATTCATCACAGTTTCTTCCAACCTTGCCATTGCTATCAAAAAGGAAAAGAGACCTCCTCAGACACTGTCAAGAGGTACTGGAACTTCATTTTATTTTCTAAACTCAGTCATTTGGATTGTTTTAAACTTCTTCATCTCTTGCCCACAGTCTAGTTATAAAACCAACTGAATTAACTGTAATTTTTTGTTGTGTGTCACTTGAAAACAGGGGGGAAAGAATCCCAGAAAGTATCAGTTAATTTTAAAGAGCAAGCCAAATTAAATGAAAAAAAAAAAATTGCTGCATCTATAGAAATAGTGGGAAACTAGTTTCATTGCCTATAACTTTGGTAACTAGAGTCCTAGAAAATTCTGGAAAATTCTATTGATTGATATGTCATATTGATATCCTAATTGCAATCAGGCTTTCCGTAGAATCTGTTCCAGTGCTCTGTCCAATACTTATTCAGGCAAGAAAATAATTTGGAATGATTTTATACTGGGATCCCTCAAAAATTATTTTATCTCCATCCTCCAAGAATTCTGGTTAACCAAGTGTTTGCTATGCTGACTCTGGGAAACCGCTATAGTATTTTTAGACAACATGATCTACATTTGCCATGGGCTACACTGTTCAGAAAACAATTATTTTGTAGCAACTGCTTTACTTCAGCTTAAGAAACAATTATATCTTCACCTGTAAAGAAATATAGATAAGATTCTCAAAATTGATTCCTACATTTCCAGCTACCAGAAGTGTAAAGAAAATCATTCATCAGCACATAGCTAATTCTAAATTAGTAACACAACCCAAAAAAACACTTGACCACTAGTTGGAATGGCAATATGAACTAAGTAATAAACAAACAGAGATAAATTTAGCATAATTTCAAATTTGAAAATATTGACTTTCTTTCCAAGTTAATTTATCCCTTAATAAATGTACTGGATGCCAGCCAACTGCTCACCAATATTCAGCCAAAATAATTAATTCTACTTTAGTTTAAAATCACAGAAAGTCTAAAAAAATCAGTAAGCTTTTGAAAAATAAATTAAAGAGGGAAATATTTTCCTAAGTGTAATTTATCATGTTATCTCCATATATACACATACAATAGTCAAAAACAATGAACTCATTAGCCTTAAATTGCCAAAGACCAAACTAGTCACTGCCCTTAAAGACCCTTGAGGGCTGATTTAAACACCGTGTGTAACACCAAGTAGCATATGGAGCTGCTTGGAGTGGGGAGCAGCACCAATTAAACAGAGACATTGTTAGGGAGAAGAAGGAATATTGGAAAAAGTTAAGAAATGGGTCAATATAAAAGTGAACCCCAAAACCTTAACTTTCTTTGGAATCAAAAGAACTGCTCTGTAACCAGCACCTAGCATACAGTAAGTACTCAATAAACACATATTGAAGATGAATGAAATCTCAGATGACAAGTAAACATAGCCAGTACTGAATTATGAATTATGGTAACTAAAATCATGGCATCCAGTCCCATCACTTCATGGCAAATAGAAGGGGAAAAAGTGGAAAAACGGTGACAGATTTTATTTTCTCAGTCTCCAAAATCACCCTGGATGGTGACTGCACCATGAAATTAAAAGACACTTGCTCCTTGGAAGAAAAGCTGTGACAAACCTAGACAGGATATTAAAAAGCAGAAATACCACTTTGCTGACAAAGATCCATCTAGTTAAAGATATGTTTTTTCCAGTAGTCATGTATGGATGAGAGAGTTGGACCATAAAGAAGGCTGAGTGCCAAACGATGCTTTCTAACTCTGGTGTTGGAGAAGACTCTCGAGAATCCCTTGGACTGCAAGGAGATAAGCCTAGTCAATCCTAAAGGAAATCAGACCTGAATATGTCAGGTCTGATTCCTTCCCTGAATCAGTCAGGGAAACTTCCTGCTGAAGCTGAAGCTCTAATATTTTGGCTGCTGCTGCTGCTGCTAAGTCGCTTCAGTCGTGTCCGACTCTGTGTGACCCCACAGACAGCAGCCCACCAGGCTCCCCTGACCCTGGGATTCCCCAGGCAAGAACACTGGAGTGGGTTGCCATTTCCTTCTCCAACGCATGAAAGTGAAAAGTGCAAGTGAAGTCGCTCAGTCGTGTCCGACTCCTAGCGACCCCATGGACTGCAGCCTACCAGGCTCCTCCATCCATGGGATTTTCCAGGCAAGAGTACTGGAGTGGGGTGCCATTGCCTTCTCCGAATACTTTGGCTACCTGATGCAAAGAGCTGACTCATTGGTAAAGACCCTGATGCTGGGAAAGATTGAGCACTGGAGGAGAAGTGGGCAAAAGAGGATGAGATGGTTGGATGGCAACATCGACTCAATGGACATGCATTTGAGCAAACTCCAGGAGACGGTGAAGGACAGGGAAGCCTGGCATGCTGCTGTCCATGCGGTTGCAAAGAGTTGGACATGACTGAGTGACTAAACAACATCAATGAACAGAGACCCTGAAGACAGTTTAAATTCTGTACTACCTTTGGCCTATTGTGATTGTGGGGTAAAGTGTATAAAAAAATCATAATACAATATGACTACCTTGCCAAACTATGAACAAACTGTTTGAGAGCAGGGACTATACTCCCCCACCTTTGTACACCCAGTGCCAAGTAGAGCAAGGCATATAGCAGATGTTCCTCTAATGTTTGCAGAACTAAGTTCACCAAGGGCAGAGACCAGTAATTCTTCCCATTGCTGACATTTTGGCATTGAATGGTATTTGCAACAGAATAGGAAAATTAAGTAGGAGCCTAGTCTCACTGGCTGTTTCCAAAGGAACTTTTATCGAATGCTAAATATAGCATAAAGTTACTACATATGCTCAAGCAAAGAAAATCCTTCAGGATTACTACAGACAGGAACGATTCCTGCTAAGGTGGGGGTACTAAGCTAACATAAGGTGTTCTTCCAATGCCCAGCTTCTATAATCAGGCAAAACAAACCAACAACATTTCTGGTAAGGGAGTAATATAACGCAGTCACTTTGGAAAAAGTCTGGTAGTGCCCCCAGAACGGTAAAGGTACAGTTACCATTTGGTCCAGCAATTCCACCTCTAGGGATAAACCCAGGGAAGATGAAAACATATGTTCACACACAAGTTTTGTACCCATGTGTTCACAGCAGCAGTATTCATAAAATCCAAAAAGTAGAAACAACCCAAATGTTCATCAAATGATGAATGGATAAACAAAATGTGGTATAGTGTTACAATGGAATGGCCCAAGAATGAAGTCCTAATACACACAATGACATGGATGAACCTTGAAAACTTTGTACCGAATGAAAGCACCCAGCCATAAAATACGTCACGTCTTATATGATTCCATAGACACAAACATCTGGAAGAAGCTAACCTACAGACTGAAAGTGGATTCGGTGTTTCTTAGGGTTGAGGAAATGAAAGGATTAGGTGGTGATAACTGAATGGTAAAGGGTTTCTTTTTTCAGGTGATAAAGATGTTCTCTAATTATTGCGGTGATGGTTGCACACTATGTAAATATACCCAAAAAAGTATCTACTTTCTATAGATGAATTACACTGTTATTAATTACATTTAATAGTCTCTATTAACAAACCAACTAAAACCTGACAAAAATCATACAATCATATTTATCTTGCTTCATAACTCTGCTTCATAAGTCCTGGCCATCTTCTAAGCCACGATATCAAAACAAGAAACTCCAATCTGACACACTTGAAGCATACAAAAAAATCTGAGTACAAACTAGACTGCACATATTTGTATTTTCAAATTAATTTAATCTTTTCCATCTGTAGACTGAGACATTTCCAGAAAATACTTTGAAGTACTTTGTGCATTCTCCTCGACAGTCATTCTTCAGTCACTAGTATACATCCCCAACTCCTCCCCTCGCCTCTTTAAGGACCACTAGGTTCTCTCTCTGGAGAGGGCGATGGCACCCACTCCAGTACTCTTGCCTGGAAAATCCCATGGACGGAGGAGTCTGCTGGGCTGCAGTCCATGGGGTCGCTAAGAGTCAGACACGACTGAGTGACTTCCCTTTCACTTTTCACTTTCATGCACTGGAGAAGGAAATGGCAACCCACTCCAGTATTCTTGCCTGGAGAATCCCAGGGACAAGGGGAGCCTGGTGGGCTGCTGTCTATGGGGTCACACAGAGTCAGACACGACTGGAGCGACTTAGCAGCAGCAGCAGCAGGTTCTCTCTCTACTCCTTGTGTTCGGTTTCCCTCTCCTCCACTTCTGGATGCTTCCAAAACAACTGTGTTTTATTAGTTGATCTCTCAACCATGAAATTTCCACAGCAGAATTTTTTACCTGTTAAAACTCAAAAGCAAAATGTGAAATTCTGTTTTTTCATGATGTATTCTGATTTTAAAGGCATCAACATCTCTCAGTAGTCAAGCTTCAAGGACACTAGAGAGTACAGTCCAACATATTCCTAATAGATTTACAAAGTATGCATGGGATTCCCAGGCGGTGCTAGTGGTAAAGAACCGACCTGGCAATGCAGGAGATGCAAGAGACTTGGGTTCAATTCCTGGGTCAGGAAGATTCCCCTGGAGGAGGAAAACGGCAAACCACTCCAAGTATTCTTGCCTGGAGAATCCCATGGACAGAGGAGCATGGCAGGCTACAGTCCACAGGTCACAAAGAGTCAGACATGACTGAAGCAACTTAGCACCAGCACTTAAAAGGCATGCAGATTAACTAGTCTTCTCCTGTACAATCTGAAAGCCAGAGTTTTTGCGTGGTCCAAAGATATCTTACCAGTCACCACTAAGCATAATAGCATCTACTGAACATTTACTAGGTTCAAGGCCATGGGTGGTGAGATGTGAAACAGAGTTACAAAACCTCAGCACTCCATGTAAAAAGATACAATCTCTTCCTATCTAGTTATAATCATGTATCCTCTATACCAAATTTCACATGCACATTTCAGAACTCTTCAGGGGTCTTGAGTTGATACACTGATTTCCCTCTTCTGTTTTAGGGTGGGGAGATGACATCACTTGGGTGCAGACTTATGAGGAAGGTCTCTTTCATACTCAAAAAAGGTAAAACACCTCTCATTCAGCTTTGACAGATGATACACATACCTCATCATTGAGAGCCAAAAAACTAGCAAGTTAGCTTTTGAAAGGACACAGTAACAATTTTCTCTGATACTGAGTGCAGTTTAACCTAAGAGTTGCTATTAGAATTTTTTATAAACAGGAGTTCTAAATATCCTTGTATTAATTCTTTAATAACCCAGCCAAGCTTTTATACTGAGGAATAACTGACTTAACATTATAGTAGGAGAAGGCTATGGCACCCCACTCCAGTACTCTTGCCTGGAAAATCCCATGAACGGAGGAGCCTGGTAGGCTGCAGTCCATGGAGTCGCTAAGAGTCAGACATGACTGAGTGACTTCACTTTCATGCATTGGAGAAAGAAATGGCAACCCACTCTGATATTCTTGCCTGGAGAATCCCAGGGACGGCAGAGCCTGGTGGCTGCCGTCTATGGGGGTTGCATAGAGTTGGACATGACTGAAGCAACTTAGCAGCAGTGTCAGACATACAAAATAATGATTGGATATTTGTACATATTGCAAAATGGTACAGCAATAAGTCTAGTTTAGACTTATTAAAGACTTATTTAGACTTAAACAACATCTACCAAGTAAACTTTTGAATATAAGCTGCATATACAAAACAGCTTTACACACTGGATATTATACAAGCTTAAAAAGAAACCTGGTTTACAGCAGTGCTTCTTAAGGCTGTCTGATTATCAGAACAATTCAGAGAGCCTTGTTTAAAATCCACATTCATGGTCAATCAGTCCAGTACTTACTGAGTACCCACTGCTATGTGCCAGGCACTGTTCTATACTCAATGACCAAGAGTGACATGCTTTTTATCCTTGAAGATCTACTGACTTTGAGGGGATAGAGCTGAAGACACTTAGGTTTTTTAAAGCACCCCAAATATTTATCAAATATCAAAAGAACATTCAATTCAACTCTTCAAAGAAAAAGGAAAGATGCCAAATAATTGAGCAACACACTCAACACTGGACAAACATTACCAAAAAACACAGAAAAGTTTACAGAATAATCTTATTATCAAAGAGAAATGCAAAAAGTAAACAACATATTAGCAAAGAGCAGCCAGCAGAACATTTAAAAAATATACTCTGATAAAGTGAAATTCAGTTTGGGAATGCCAAAAGATTCAAGATTAAGAAATCTATTAAAATAATCTAATATTCGTAAGGACACAAATCATACAAGTGTCTCCTATCAACATAAATGGTGAAGAGGCATTTACAATAATGCCAAATCCATATTGGAGCTTTTTAAACTTTTATTTAACAATATTAATTTATTTTTATTTATCCTAACAAAGAAATATCCATCCCAGTAAAAAACAAAAAAACAAACCTAAAAACCCAGTATCATGCTTACTGGGAAAATCAATTCAAGTATCCCACTGATGGGATTCTTTAATCACCACAATGACTAACATTGTTCTCAAGACACCAATCAATGCAATTAGATGAGAAAAACTTAAGAAGAGTGTGAAAGTATCTTCATGTGCAGACGTTGACTGTGTACATGAGAAACTTGAGAATCAACTCTAAGTATTCAGAAGTATGAAAATTAAGTTAAATGTGAAGTCTCTCAGTTGTGTCCGACTCTTTGCGACCCCATGGACTGTAGCCTAATACCCAGAAACCAAAGGCTTATATATATAAATAAAATTAAAGGACTTCCCAGGTGATGCCAGTGATAAAGAACCTGCCTGCCAATTCAGGAGACGTAAGAGACATGGGTAGGATCCCTGGGTCAGGAAGATCCCTTGGAGGAGGGCATGGCAACCCACTCCAGTGTTCTTGCCTGGACAATCTCATGGACAGAGGAGCCTGGTGGGCTACAGTTCATCAGCTGACAAAGAGCCAGACACAACTAAAGTGACTTAGCACACATGCATATAAAATTAAAATGGCTAAATAGCAGGAAAAAAAGACAAAATATCTCAGGATAAATGACAGAAAATGCATGAAATCTATATGAACTAAATGTACTACTGAGAAAATTACAAACCTATGACAAGAGTTCTGTGTTCTTATATAGGAAGACTCATTATAAAAATGTCAATTCTCTTTATACTTCAAATTTTTTAAAGACAATCACAATATATTAGTACAATTTTTGTTTAAAAAATAATTCTAAAATTGAAATGGGGACATAGACACAAATAGGAACATTCTGAAAAAGAAACCAGTGGGGACTAGCCTTTAATCAATATGTAACATTTTACCAAACTACAATAAAACAGTATGTTACTGGTAAATGAACTGAACATTCTGAAAGGAGAGAATAGAAATAAAACCAGATACAACAGAAACTGTATGTGATAAAGTAGCTTTTTAAATCAGGAATAGGGGACACAGCCTATGTAAAACAAT
Source organism: Bubalus kerabau (assembly GCF_029407905.1). Classification (NCBI taxonomy): domain Eukaryota; kingdom Metazoa; phylum Chordata; class Mammalia; order Artiodactyla; family Bovidae; genus Bubalus; species Bubalus kerabau. The sequence goes on along the minus strand of NC_073631.1, from coordinate 28,266,706 downwards.
TATTGTTAGAATTTGAGAGTCATGTGGAAAATAAACTTGGATTCATACCTCATATTTTACACCAAAACAAATTACAAAGACTAATTATAAGGATGAAAGCATTAAGGTACTAGAAGATACTATTGCAAAATTTTCTCTCTTTAAATTCTTGCAGTATGGAAGGGCTGATATCACGGTGAGGCATGAGGGACGTCTAGGATGCAGAAACAAAGCACTTAATTTTTTGCCCTCGGTGCTACTGTTGCCTCACTTTTTTATTTCTTTAGGCTTGAATATCTACCAAGTAAAAAAGGAAATGTGAAGTTGGTAAATATTAGCTTTATACGTTATAAATTTTAAAAGTTGTAGGATTTATTTTACCTAAAATTAATGTAAATTCTAAGTTGGAGGATTAAATGAAATTATTAACAGCTCAAAGTTTGTTATTTTCTTTGAGGTGTATTTCATATAATTATCTCTGTTCTTTTAAAGATTTATGATTTATATTTTTACATTAGTCTCTTTTTGGACCCAACATTCTCTCAAAATTAAACATTAAAAAACATCTTATGTATCCAAATCATAATTCATTTATCTTTTACTATAGTCAACATTCTAACTTTTCTCTAATTCTAAACAGCAGTCAATTAACTACCATAAAAAAATTTTTTTCCAAGAGTGAAAATCAAACTGACACTGAAAAATATAAAGGAAGGGAACTCTCACTGGGATTGCTTATAGAATTATGACAAGAGTGAAAGTTGGTAAAAATAACCAAATATTAATAGCCTTTTTGCAAACTAAAAACAGAAGAAAATAAGTAAAAACTTTATTCTCCTAAAATTTTATACCACATGTTCACTGGAAATGAATGCCTTGTTCATATCCTTTCAACTTTGGAGACAGAATTGACTCTAACTGTACTACAGTATATGTAAGAATGACCTGGTCAACTTCTTAAGCTGTGATTCCTGGACCTCACCCCCAGAGATTCTGATTGAGCGGACCCGGAGGGAGTCAGAAAATTAACATTTCTAATGAGCTACGTTTCTGGTGAGACTGATGCTTCAGTTCTGAGGTCATTTTATGAGTAACACTACTCTAGATTACAACACTGTGATGTGTCAACCTGTGAATTTTAATGTCTTACAGAAAGTATGAAAACCTTAAATCTAATTTCCCTGTACAGTTTGACTCGAATGAATCACTTGACTCAATTTCACGCTCTCTCTGTTTAGTAACAAGCCACTGATGGTTATTCATCACTTGGAGGACTGTCAGTACTGCCAAGGTAATTTATGCTTTGGAGATCGTACTGTATTTTCAATATGAAGTAAGAAAGTGACCTAGTTAAAAATTAAGAAGGCACTCGAAATTAAAAAAAAAAAAAAAGACAACTGATGGAGTACCACCGTTTTACTAAGGGGCTTACTGACTACAACGATTGTTAGCAATCTACTGAATATATTTATATTATGTGTTCTTCAGGATTTTATATCCCTCTGCATCCTCTGCCCCCCAGAAAGGTGGGAAAACTGGCTGAAAAGATGATGCTTTAACCAATGAGTCAATGAATTAAGTGACATTATAAAACTGGTGATTTCAATGTGATTATCCCTTGATGTTCCCCCCTACCTCATTGCTTTCCAATGAGAGACAGAGTAGCAATGGGCCAATCAACTATTAACATCCAAGTTATAGAAGCAAACAAATGCAAAATACTAGCTTTATTTTGCTACATTATTTTAAAGTAATCTTAATCCATGAATCTAACTGGCATTATATCTTTCCCCACAGCACTAAAAAAAGTGTTTGCCCAAAATAAAGAAATACAAGAAATGGCTCAGAATAATTTCATCATGCTGAATCTCATGGTACATGATCTCTACAATTTTTTTTTAATATTTCAATTCAATGGAAAAGTTTAATCTCTTTTAGTCTTTATTTAAAGGCAAAAAGAGCTATATAGTATTAGTGGACATAGAATGTTATATAGAATTGTAAGAGGCTAAAATATACATTTTGATATTTGACAAAACTAATACAATTATGTAAAGTTTAAAAACAAAATAAAATTAAAAAAATAAAATAAAATAAAATATACAATTTACTGAAAACCTGTTTATGTAAAGTATTTTTAAATCAACTGTTAAAAACAATCCAATCCAATAACATTTTTTTTTTCTTCTTTTGCTAGCATGAGACCACAGATAAGAATTTATCACCTGATGGACAGTATGTGCCTAGAATCATGTTTGTGGGTAATTGTGTAATGTCTTTCCATCAGATTTACAAAATCAGTAGCCTTCTTGCTTTTATTTACTTTCAAATGTTAGTTCATTTGAAACTATTCCTTTTAATACTATTTGAAGTACTATTCCTTTTAAAGGGGAGTCATTAGTAACCCAGTCAACAACAGCTCTTGTTCAACAATCAAACTCATTATATCTATATTTGCAACTTATAAATATTGAAGTTTTATTTTTAAATTAACTCATGCTATTAAATCAATCCCCAAAATACTTTCAGTACAGTTCTCTAAACTATGTTGATAGAGAGCTGTAGCACACTAAAATGGAAATTCTGATTAACTCATCATGAATTAACATGTATGAAAACTGATTTAGCTTGTAAACATGTTTAACGTTTGTTTCAGAGCTAGAGGCATGAATGATTTTCAGAACTCTTAAAAAAATATGTAAGTAACTTATTTTTTGTGGGCAGATCCTTCTTTAACAGTCAGAGCTGATATAACTGGAAGATACTCGAACAGATTATATACATATGAACCTCAGGATTTACCACTATGTAAGTATTTTCAAATTATCTTAAACATTGATGCTAGCAACACTTGACAGTTAGAAGGGTGAGTGATGCCCTCCATCAGCACTTTCCCTCAAACAGTGCTTCCCACCCATCACAGTTCCTGGGATTGGCAGTGGTGGTTGTGGTTAAAATGCAAACTCTTAGCTCCAATTGACATCAGAATTTCTGGGACAACTTGGAATCTATTTTTTTAACAGGGATCTCTAACAGTCCTTGTGATCACTAAATGTTAAGACCATCAAACAGGATAGAGTACACATTAAAATTACACTTTAAGAAAACCAGTCCATTCTTCTCATATCAAAGATCATATGTGATTTCCTCAAAGTGATTAACAATTAAATCTCTTCCTCAGTCTGACTTGGGACTTTCATTCTTAACAACATCACAATCAATCAGCTATGCTTAATAAGATAGCTATGCTTGCCATGGAGAAGGAAATGGCAACCCACTCCAGGAGTCTTGCCTGGAGAATCCCACGGACAAAGGAACCTGGCGGGCTACAGTCCATGGGGTTGCAAAGGGTTGGACACGACTGAGTGACTAACACACACAACACACACACATGCTTGTCATATCCAATGAAACTAACACAAAATAATCAATTAACAAAACAGATACCCTCTCAAATCCCTCTGATAAAATTCTTTAACGTAAAGTTAATTAATCAGCTCTTAAAGGTCTAATCCCTAAATTTATGTGTACACATTTATATAATAGTTTTTAATATTGCAGATAAATCCCCACATCTTTATAGTTGTTAAACAGGTTGATTTTAGATTCACAGTTAATTATAAAATTTTATACTCTCATTTACTAATAATATATATTTACTTTATTACAGTGATAGAAAACATGAAGAAAGCATTAAAACTTATTCAATCCGAGTTATAATATATTACCTCTAAGAGGTCAAAAGTCGTGAAGAAAAACTTCTGGTTAACTGACTAAAACTAAATGGGTGGGTACATGAATTCTGTAACATTATCATTTAGATTCTTAATGTGCTTGAATATTCTTATGAAGGTAAAATGATATTTCAATAAAAGTCAAAACCTGAGTCAATGTTGTGGTTTGCCTGCACTGGTAGCAAAGAAAGCCTTTAATGAGCTGATGGTTACAGTGGAGACCTAAGAAAAAGGCATCTACATTGGTTGTTTCTATTTTCTGATCTATCATTCCTTCCACCAAATAATCTAATCTTATTTCTGACCCTTCTATTACATAGAACATGCAAGCTTAGGTCATGCCTGATCTTCATGTCCCCAAAGCAAACGGATTCATCTTTATCCACTTATTGTTTAAACTTTTAGCAGCGCAACTCTTAGAATTAACCATTTACTTTTTATCTCTAATTATAATAAATTTAAATAATATTTTAAAACTTTATAAATATATTTTTTATTAGGTGGATATTTAACACAATAATTTTAGAAGAACAAAACTGTCTCCAGAATATTAAAGAATTCCTCCAGCTAACTAGCTGAAGAGGAATCTATACACTCTGAGATTATCAAACATTCAACCACCAACTTAATTCTTCACAGGAAGCTCCTGGAGGATCATATCCATGTCTTCTATTCCTTCAAATAACAGTCCCCTAAATCCTTATTTTTTATGAACAAAATTTCCATCATCAGTTGGAGTAATTCTAATTACTGATGAAAATCTCTTAAGCAGCTGAGATTAATATTCAGAGAGGTGAGAATGTTTGAGATGGGCAAAAATTATCCTAATCCATAGGATTTTGCTGCATTTAAATAACTTGAATTATTTTAGATACAAAGGTACACTATCTTATGAGATAGATAAATATTTATGATATTGATATCTAATTAATTCCAATGTTTCATGAGTCAGAGAAAGAAAAGTTTCTTTCAGATATTACTTGATCATTATTTAGTTGATTTTAAGCAGACTTTTAGCAACTTATCTATTTAGATATAAATAGGTTACTGTTCAGTCAGTTGCTCAGTCGTGTCCAACTCTTTGCCATGGACTGTAGCATACCAGGCTTCCCTGTCCATCACCAACTCCCAGAGCTTGCTCAAACTCATACCCATTGAGTCAGTGATGCCATCCAACCATCTCATCCTCTGTCATGCCCTTCTCCTTCTGCCTTCAATCTTTCCCAGCATCAGGGTCTTTTCCAGTGAGTCAGTTCTTCGAATCAGGTGGCCAAAGTATTGGAGTTTCAGCTTCAGCATGTCCTTCCAATGAATATTCAGGACTGATTTCCTTTAGGATGGACTGGTTGGATCTCCTTGCTGTCCAAGGGACTCTCAAGAGTCTTCTCCAACACCACAGTTCAAAGGCATCAGTTCTGTAGCACTCAGCTTTCTTTATAGTCCAACTCTCACATCCATACATGACTACTGGAAAACCATAGCTTTGACTAGACAGACATTAATTGGCAAAGTAATGTTTCTGCTTTTTACATAACCATCAATATTAGATATCCATGTATCCTCTTTGCAAAAGAATATTAAATATCCTATTTTTATTTTGGGTCAAAGTTTGGAGTTTTTTTAATGCATTCTAAGAAACCAAAGTATATGTGTATTCTCTATAATAATTTAATATATGAAGAGTAATATAACTGATTTCATTGTTGCATAAATAGTACAGAGGCAGAAAATGTCAGTGGTTATTTGCAGTGAACTAAGAAGGAATCAGTTGATCGTTGCAGTCTTAAGAACTAATAAAGTAGAATATTCACTTGTTTTTCTTCAAGTAGTGTAAAAATGTTACTAAATGATAAACTGATTATTCTTTGCCATGAAAATATACGTGCCTTTATATGTTTTCATATATAAATTATATAATTCAAGTATGCATATAATTACACATACAAGAACATTTACTATACATATAATGTAACTTATTTTCAAACAATGTGTATAATCAATGTAATCTTGCAACCAATTTAGTCTCCTTCTCTAACAATTAAAATTCTATATCCTACCTGATATTTCTGATTTCTTCATTTTATAAACTCAGTGGTTTAGACTCCATCATTCGTGGTTGCCCCAGATTTGAAATGCAGGACTAAGCAGAGAACACATGTGTACATGTAACTTTACTTCCATAACTTTTAGCCTTTAACCTCTAAAAAGGTATTTATTCCATCTTTAATACACCCAGTGTTAAGAATTATACTACTTATGCTAACTATCTGAAACAATATGCACAATTCCTTGTGTACAGGCATTTTTTCATAGAGGAGTCTAGCGAACTTTCATTTACATTTCAAAGAAATATAAGAGTTTTTAAAAGTTACATATTCAAAAAGAGATTAGAATAGGATTGTCAGTAAAGAACATCCAGTTGAATTTAAATGAGAGATTAGCAACCTTTTTTAAAAAATAAAAGTATATCCTATTCAACATGTAGGACAGTTATACTAAAAGCATATTTGTCATTTATGTGAAATTCACATTTAACTGGGTGACCTGTACTTTCATTTCCTAACACTGGCAACCCCTATCTAGAGTTACTGTACAAGCTGCCCCTTCTCATTTTTTGCTGAAAACAGCAACATTCCTCTTTTTTTGCAACATTTATTTTATATTTCAAGTCAATCAATTTCTAAGTTCCAGAAAGTAATTTCAATTATTTTATAGCACTTAATCTGTCCCAATTAAGCTTCTACTCTGTGCCATACACTGTGTTTGATATTATGGATCCAAAGATAAAATAGATAAAAATAAGGCAATTCTGTTCCTGAGAGTTCCTAATCTAATGGTAAGATCCATCATGAGGATGGCCCTGACTCCAAGTGGGGCTTCACACAAGATGCAGCATTCATGCATCTCTGAACAAGAATATATCCCTCCATTACAGAAATCCACATGATTAAACAATAAAGCACATTATAGGGGCTAAAGAAATTCTCATCATTGGTTTAAATTTAAAATACAGAAGTGCACAAGGTTTCCTTAGTAAGGTCCTTCAGAATTTTAGATTAGGTTAAGATTCTGTGCCAGGCTTCAGACAAACTTTAACATCAGATCAGATCAGATCAGTCGCTCAGTCGTGTTCGACTCTTTGCGACCCCATGAATCGCAGCATGCCAGGCCTCCCTGTCCATCACCAACTCCTGGAGTTCACTCGGACTCACATCCATCGAGTCAGTGATGCCATCCAGCCATCTCATCCTCTGTCGTCCCCTTCTCCACCTGCCGCCAATCCTCCCAGCATCAGCGTCTTTTCCAATGAGTCAAGTCTTGGCATGAGGTGGCCAAAGGACTGGAGTTTCAGCTTTAGCATCATTCCTTCCAAAGAAATCCCAGGGCTGATCTCCTTTAGAATGGACTGGTTGGATCTCCTTGCAGTCCAAGCAACTCTCAAGAGTCTTCTCCAACACCACAGTTCAAAAGCATCAATTCTTCGGCACTCAGCCTTCTTCACAGTCCAACTCTCACATCCATACATGACCACAGGAAAAACCATAGCCTTGACTAGATGGACCTTTGTTGGCAAAGTAATGTCTCTGCTTTTGAATATGCTGTCATGGTTGGTCATAACTTTCCTTCCAAGGAGTAAGCGTCTTTTAATTTCACGGCTGCAATTACCATCTGCAGTGATTTTGAAGCCCAAAAAAATAAAGTCTGACACTGTTTCCACTGTTTCCCCATCTATTTCCCATGAAGTGATGGGACCAGATGCCATGATCTTCGTTTTCTGAATGGTGAGCTTTAAGTCAACTTTTTCACTCTCCACTTTCACTTTCATCAAGAGGCTTTTTAGTTCCTCTTCACTTTCTGCCATAAGGGTGGTATCATCTGCATATCTGAGGTTATTGATATTTCTCCCGGCAATCTTGATTTCAGCTTGTGTTTCTTCCAGTCCAGCGTTTCTCATGATGTACTCTGCATATAAGTTAAATAAGCAGGGTGACAATATACAGCCTTGACGAACTCCTTTTCCTATTTGGAACCAGTCTGTTGTTCCATGTCCAGTTCTAAATGTTGTTCCTGACCTGCATACAGGTTTCTCAAGAGGCAGGTCAGGTGGTCTGGTATTCCCATCTCTTTCAGAATTTTCCACACTTTATTGTGATCCACACAGTCAAAGGCTTTGGCATAGTCAATAAAGCAGAAATAGATGTTTTTCTGGAACTCTCTTGCTTTTTCTATGATCCAGTGGATGTTGGCAATTTGATCTCTGGTTCCTCTGCCTTTTCTAAAACCAGCTTGAACATCAGGAAGTTCACAGTTCACATATTGCTGAAGCCTGACTTGGAGAATTTTGAGCATGACTTTACTAGCGTGTGAGATGAGTGCAGTTGTGCGGTAGTTTGAGCATTCTTTGGCATTGCCTTTCTTTGGGATTGGAATGAAAACTGACCTTTTCCAGTCCTGTGGCCACTGCTGAGATTTCCAAATGTGCTGGCATATTGAGTGCAGCACTTTCACAGTATCATCTTTTGGGATTTGGAATAGCTCAACTGGAATTCCATCACCTCCACTAGCTTTGTTCTTTGTTTGTAGTGATGCTTTCTAAGGCCCACTTAACTTCACATTCCAGGATATCTGGCTCTAGGTCAGTGATCACACCATCGTGATTCTCTGGGTCGTGAAGATCTTTAACACAGAGGATCACATACTATAAAGACTGAGACAGATGTGCTTGAGAATCTACAGTAGCACTCCTTGAACACTACTGCACTGAAAGTAGCATAACAGGAAATCTGTGTATTCACAAACATCCTTACTGTGTAACAAAAGATAACCTCCCCTCTGCCCACCTAGGTTTTAAACATTGTTTCTAATGCAACATTTATTTTTTCACAAAACTAAAAGCACTTGGCTGCTGAAAAGCAGCCTCTCTCACATCCATGCATGCACACACCCTCATAAAATATATCGTGACTGCTTCAGGGGGAGGCAAGAAGGTGGCAATCACCTAAAGTACGATGCCATTAAATGTGTAATTCCCCTGTGGTTACAGTGCTGAACTTTATGAACATCAGTTTATGAGCATTTGTTCTTAAAAGATGAAATGAATCCACTGCCCACAGCTTTGAAATCAGGCAATTGGATTTTTGCTGAGTAGTGACTGACTCCTGCAACTTCTTGAAATACCTTATAGTGTTTTCAAGGACAAGATACTGTTACAGGTTGTACTGGGTTCCCCCAAAATTCAGGGGTTGCAGTCTTAAATCCCCCAGTGTTTCCAAATGGTGACCTTATTTGAAAATAGAGTCACTGAAGGTATTATTGACCAAGATGAGGTAAGACTGGAGGAGCGTGGGCCCCTAAACCAGTATGGCTGACATTCTAACAAAAAAGGGGACTTTGAACACAGAGTCATGCGCAGAGACAGAATATCATGTGAAGAGGAAGGCAGAGATCCCGGTGATGCTACCAAAGCCAAGGAATGCTGCAAGTTACAGCAAACTGCTAGAAGCCAGATGAGAGTGAACAGATTGTCCTTCACAGCAATCAGAAAGAACCAGTCTTGCCAATACCTTGATCTGGGACTCTAGCTTCATCTGTGAGAGGATAAGTTTCTGTTGTTTTAAGTTAGCCTGTGTGTGGTCAGGGTTGTCAGGACAACCCTAGCAAACCAATCCACGTGCTGTCCCCTCCCCCACCCCCAGTTAGGGGGTAAGGAAACACCAAAGCTTCTCCTACAACTGAAAAATCATTTCTCCCTGTAAATTTGCCTGTTATTCACCTAACCTCCCGGAGAAGGCAATGACACCCCATTCCAGTACTCTTGCCTGGAAAATCCCATGGACGGAGGAGCCTGGTGGGCTGCAGTCCATGGGGTCGCAAAGAGTCGGGCATGACTGAGCGACTTCATTTTGACTTTTCACTTTCATGCATTGGAGAAGGAAATGGCAACCCACTCCAGTGTTCTTGCCTGGAGAATCCCAGGGACAAGGGGAGCCTGGTGGGCTGCCGTCTATGGGGTCACACAGGGTCGGACACGACTGAAGCGACTTAGCAGCAGCAGCACCTAACCTCCAGACAAATTTCTGCCCAGCAAAATGTTACTTTAGTACACAAAGACCTTTACATAATTGGTCAAGTCAGGTTTATGAAATATGAAAACTAATGCTGCGGTTTTAATGCAGAAGCAAAAGTCACACCAAGATGGAGCTGATTACCACATTTGGTATTTTTAGTTATTATTAAAGCAAACATACTAAACTCTCTAGTTCCGGGCACTGAGCTGAGATCTTACTCATTAATACCCCACCACAAATGTGCAATACCGTGCCCCTCACTTTACTTATGATTAGCTGGGGCCTGAAGATGTTCAATAACTTGATGAAAAAAAAAGAAAAGAAAAGCAAAGCAAGGTCACAAAGCTAATTAGCAGAGCCAGTGCTCAAACCCAGCAAGTTTGGCCCCAGGGTCAACACACTTAACCACATTATTCTGCTTTAGAGCTGTATGTTGTGAAAAACAGGATTCAATCAAAACTGACAGTGTGCAATAACGGAAAACATGTAGTGTGTATTCTTTATAAAAGAAGGGCAATGCACATTGATTCCAATTAACATTTTATAGAAACAGTCCCGCTATTCTCGGCTTGGAGATTTCACCCCCAACAAACCAAAGAACTGGCTTCCACCAGCTCTCGGTGATTCTGCAATTCATTCCCAACGTGGGCATCTAAGGGAACCAAGAGAAATGGACAGGACGGTGTGATTTCCGGTCCCAAACACAACACCCTGTGAACAATGGCGGATATAAATGACCCGCTATTCCTACTTTATCACATTACTGCACCGTACCCACAGGAAACTTTCCAAGGAAGCAGCTTCCTTTTGGCAGAATTCTTCATTCTTAAAGACGTCCTTCCAGGCACCACTACCACCGAGAGCGCAGCTTGCGGGACCAGCTCTCCGTCAGTTCTGACATCACCAGCGTTTTCTCGCCACGCCCCCCTCCCCGCCCCCAAGACGTTTGTGGTTAGTACTCCCACCTGTCGTTTCCACCCTTAACCCTGGAACAGAGGCTGTTGAAGCATTAGTGCTTCCAGGTACTAACAATAAAGGGGTTTCAACGACTTATTAAGAACACCTGTCTACCTGAAACCTAGAAACTGTATTGAAGCGCTCTCTTCTGACTTCATTAGCCCTAAGAGGAACTTAAGAACTGCATTCACATCCATCATCTAACTTCCTCGTATCCTAAGAAAAAATGCTGAGTAAAGCAACACAGCCCAAAAGAGCCGATATATGTAGCTAGAGTTGATTTCATACCTAGATGTGGCAAATAACTTGTATATATCACAGAGGAGTCTTAGCCAATCATGTTTCTTAGGTCAGACCTGCTAATACCACTCTAAAACCTTCATAAAAATTACACGGCTGTTGGTTTGTTTCAAAACCTTCAACCTCTAAAATACAAAAATCAGTCATCTTTCTGTATCCATTTTGTATTAGAGTCTTTTCCAAAGGAGGACAACCTCAGAGGTAAGCCCTTCAGGGGAACACTATGCAGTGTGATCATCCTGAAATTTTTGTTTTCTGGCGGGAGAGGGTGAGGGACTGGGGCGTGGGCAGGTGGGTAGCTTTTCTTTAAGAAAGCAATGGCAATGTGCTGTACATCTGAAATTAACGTGATATTCTAAATCAATTCTATGTCAATTAAAAAGGATATGCAAAAACAATAAAATAATAGTAAAAATAAAGCAATGGCAGCTGCTTCAAGGAAAAACCACTCCACTACAAATTCATTTTCTAGATTCTGTAAGCTTATTGTTAAGTAGCAAGAGCAAGCTTTTCAGGAAGAACTCTTAAGGTCAAGTGTCAGCCAAATGTCTGTAGTTAAAATGAGGACTTCTGCTCATTTCAAAAGATAAACCACTGTGAGTAGAGGGTCCTTTTTTGCTGTCATCCTCTCCACCAAGGATGATCTCTTTCTCTCAGCTAATGTGGGCCATCACACCTGTTACTACTCAGAACAAGAGGTGATGTATTTGTTGATTTTATCCCTTGCACCATGATCAATCATTATCCTGAAGAATTCACAAATGCACCCACATACCCAAAGCTGAGGGTCTTTTTTAGCCTCCGTTTCACCCCACTCCTGTAAAAACATTTCTCTAATAGAACCTGAAAGCAATCTTTATGGGTTGCAACAAACAGTACACACCCTTTGTAACTGGATCAGGCAATCCTAGCATGGGGCAGCGCAAACAAACCAGGGCTCCATAGCGTCAGCGGCCTCCACTTAGGAGCTAGAGGAACAGGATGCCAGCCTGTATCCGTCTCCTTACAGGTGGGTGTTGGCTTACTTAAGGCAGATGGTGGGTTTATGAGTCTAATGTATTATGTATTTCTCAATAGACAAATATTTGCACTGGACCAGAATGAATAAGAAAAAAATTCCTCAGTTTAGTTTCCAAAGTATATCCGAAGTTTTAGGACACCTCAGCATTTAAACTACTGTAGGAGGTGGGGGAGGGCTTCCCTGATGGCTCAAGCGGTAAAGAACCCACCTGCCAGTGTAGAAGCAGGTTCAACCCCTGGGTCAGGAAGATCCCCTGGAGAAGGAACTGGCAACCCACTCCAGTATTCTTGCCTGGGAGATTCCATGGACAGAACAGCCTGGTGGGCTACAGTCCACAGGGTTGCAGAGTCAGACACAACTGAGCTATAAAACGACAGCAAGAGGGCAGGGGAACGAGTCATGAGCCCTGGCTTTCTATTTTCTTCTGCTTAAAACTGACCCAGTCAATAAAGGAATGGAAGGGAGCCATGTAGTAAGGTCTACTGGGGACTGACTAGATTTTTCCCATTTGGAGAGTTCTTTGATATGTAAGTACATACTAATTAATAAAAGGGTACTTATCAGGTTCCCAACTTGAATCCGAAAGTGTGGCCTATCTAGTTGTCTTTCTCTAGTAATTTATGTTGTTCCTTCCACAGTATGACAGGGTCATTTTTTATCTTAAATGTGAACTGCACTGGTGAAGAAATCTGAGTAAATGTTCAACGGGTTTAACAGAATATTAGTTTCACATTACACCTCTAGAGCAGGAGTATACATACCTGTCTCTTCCCTATAGGCCTGTTTTTTTTCACTTTTGTTTTTTCTATACTTACTGAGAAGATGGAGGTTAGTATTTAATTTGGCTTCCCTGCTGAACTTGAAAGAGCTGCCTCACTGCAGGGGCAAGGAAACAGATGGATTTCAATGGATGATGACATTATGGAAAACACATCACCTTCTCCAAAGCAGCAACCCAAGAAAAGCCGGAGTTGGCCACTGGAATGAAAATTAATTTCATAAATGCAGTAAATGTTTTATGTCCTCTAAATGTGGTGTTTTGACTTTTGAAAATGAGTCACAGTAGGAAAACTTATTTAAAAGAATACTCCCCAAAAAAGCAAAATAGTTTGACTCATAAACTTTTTTATATAGCATGACTGGAAAATTCGATTTAAGAAGGAAGATAATTTGATTCATCTAATTTTTCTCCACAAGGAAAAAGCAATCAGAGTAAGATAAAATTTACAAAGAACTTCTTGCATTTACTTCCAGAAGAAAGGTTCACAGAAATACAGTAATTGAGTTTTCCAATTATGCAAGAGTGTCCTGATATGGCTTGGAGTAGGACTACAGACGAGTATCTGGGGGATATTTAGTGAAAATATCAAGGAGGGACTATTTTTCTCTCCCTTTTTTTTTTTTTCTCTCTCTCTCTTATAAATTTAAAATAATTAGAGGAGGACAAAAATGACTTAAAAGAAGTGTCATGGCATGAATATTCATTAATGTTCTTTAAGAAGTATAAGTAAAAAATAGGAATAATTTTAAATTATTTTTGTTGGATGGAACCTATACAGCCTGAGAGTTATCTGAGTTAGAATAATTATTTTGATCAAATACTCTGCTTAATTATGACTCATAATACATGAAATATCTTCAAAACATAGATTTTTAAAACTGTCTTACATAAATAATAAAATTAATCTTTGACTATTGAGAGCCTTCTAGTATCTCCGATTTTCATCATACCCAAATAGTTCCTTCTCTCCCTATTGCTCAACTCTCAGGAGGCTTCCACAGGCCTGAAGCCTCTCTTGAAATACTTCCCTACTTTTGTTATGTCAACTCTCTATTGTTGTTGTTCAGTCACTTAGTCGTGTCTGACTTTTTGCAACCCCGTAGACTGCAGCATCGTAGGCTTCCCCATCCTTCACTATCTCCTTCACTAGCTTGCTCAAACTCATGTCCATTGAGTTCTGTGCCATCCAGCTATCTCATCCTCTGTGATCCCCTTCTCCTCCTGCCCTCAGTCTTTCCCTGCATCAGGGTCTTTTCCAATGAGTCTGTTTTTTGCATCAGGTGACCAGAGTGTCGGAGCTTCAGCATCAGTCCTTCCAATGAGTATTCAGAGTTGACTTTCTTTAGAATTGACTGGTAACTCCATACTGCAGATTTTCTACCTGCCTTTCTAGTCAACTTTTTCTAATGTACTCCCTAAATCTCTGATCAACCTCCCTACTTGGCAAGCACAAGGGCTCCATCCAAGGACCTTCTTTACTTTTTATGTATAATCTCCCCATAAGTGATCTCATCTAATTCTATTTATTTAAAACCCACAGATAAACTGATGACTCACACATTTTATCTCTTGACCTGATTTCTCCACCAGACTCCTTATTAGTAAATAACACCATCTTAATGGTTCAAACCAAAAACTTCCCATGACTTTGGAAGACTCACCCACGACTATTCCTGTTCCTCATTCCCCTCAACTAACCCTTCAACAAGTCCTATTGACTGTACTGCCAAAATATATTTCTTTGCGTATGATCTTTCTTCTGTCTCCAGTGTCACCCTTCCGGTTTATTCATTATAAACCTTTCACATAGACAACTCCAGTCGCTTCTGAATGAATCTTCTTGATCCAGTTTTTCTTTTGTAAGTCAATAAATCTGCTTTCTTAATCTAGAATAACCTTTAAAAAAAAATGGAACAAGGGCAAACCACTCCCTGGCATAAAGCCACTTAATGGTTTCCCAATGGGCTATGTCTCTGCATGTTAAGATAAGAAAACCCACTTGAAATTGACGTAAATGATAAAGGGAATTCACTGACTCACACCAGGAAGATCCAGAAATAGGGCATCTCAAAAACGTCATCAAAGTTCCACTTTCTGCTTTCTTCTGCCATCTACGGTGTTGAATCTCTCACAATAATGGCTCATAAAATGTCTGTCAGACACAATTAGGATAAGAAAATTTTTGTTCATGTCCAAAAGGAGGGAACAAGCATCCATGATCTCCCCTAACTGGATGTCTTGGGTCACAGACACACTCCCGACAAAAATGACTACAGACAGAGGACTGGGAAATGCTGATTGGCCTGAGCCAACAAGGACCCATTCATGGAGCTGGAGATGAGGTCAGCTTCTCACTGAAGAATAAGGGCAATGCATGAAGATGTGTAAGATTCATACATTCAGAAAAAAAGGATGTCTTAGTTTGGGTTGCTGTAACAGAATATCATAGTCTCAGTGACAATAATCATTTATTTCTCACAGTTCTGGAGGCTAGAAATATAAGATCAGAGTATAGGCATGGTTGGGTTTTTGGTGAAGGCTCTTGTCCTGCTCTGGGCTTCCCCAGTGGTTCAGTGGTAAAGAATCTTCCTACAATGCAGGAGACCCAGGTTTGATCCCTGG
Source organism: Bubalus kerabau (assembly GCF_029407905.1). Lineage (NCBI taxonomy): Eukaryota > Metazoa > Chordata > Mammalia > Artiodactyla > Bovidae > Bubalus > Bubalus kerabau. The sequence continues at coordinate 28,251,244 of NC_073631.1, read as the reverse complement.
GTCAGGAAGATCCCTGGAAGAGAGCATGGCAACCCACTCCAGTATTCTTGCAGTGAAAACCCCATGGACAGAGGAGCCTGGCAGGCTACAGTCAATAGGATTGGAAAGAGTCAGACACAACTGAAGCTATTAAGCATGCACACACACTCTACAGAGAGCTGTCTTCTCCTTGTATTCTCACATATGAGAGACAGACAGACAAAGAACTCTCTTGGTCTCTTCTTATAAGTGCACTAACCTACTCATGAGGATTCCACCCTCATGACCTAATTACCTCCCAGAGGCATGCATGCATGTTAAGTCACTTCTGTTGTGTCTGACTCTTTGTGACCCCATGGACCATAGTCTACCATACTCATCTTTCCATGGGATTCTCCAGGCAAGAATATTGGAGTAGGTTGCCATGCCCTCCTCCTGGGGATCTTCCTGACCCAGGGATAAAACCTGTGTTCTCTTATGTCTCCTGCACTGACAGGTGGGTTCTTTACCACTAGCGCCACCCATCTCCACATTCTAATACTATCACATTTGGGAGTTAAGATTTCAACACATGCATTTTTGGAGAGATGCAAACATTTAGTCCACAACAAGGAGAAAAGGAAAGTAGGCAAGCAACAATGTCCATGATTCATGGCCTATAAGGTGCTACTGATCCATTTCTGTTCTCCCAGCCTGCTCTCCAGCACTCTTGAACCAGTCTTCCTTTTGTTTGCTGTGTCCACACAAACTGGCATTTATATTACTCTCTCATGCCAAGAATCTCTTTCTCATTTCAGATTATTTTAACTCATATCTCCTGCCTGAAACAGGCTTCTCACTCAGCTTTTCAACTGGTTCCTTTTAATCCCTCTGATCTTAACCCAGAACACTGCCTACTGCCTCTTCTGCTCTGGGCTGTTTAAAACCATAGCAGTGGTACACACCCCCATTCTAACTATTGAGCCTTAGATTTCACTACATCTCTGAGGGATTTCATCACAAGCAGCATAATGGCCTAAAAGGTCATTTTACCTTTAATTATTACAATTTGTATGTTATGAATTAAAATAGAGGTTTCATTTAATTTAAAAATAGATACTTGTTACTTTTCCCTTTGAATCAAAAGGAAACTCTCAGAGGAGCATCAAAGAAACCAATCTGGAAACCTTGCTTCCTCAGCAGTCAAGAAATCCTATTATTTGAGAAATAGCCCCAATCAAGAAACTAGCATATCTGGAGTTCCTGAGTCAGGGATGATATCTGCAACGGCCACAGCAGGCACACCAGTCCTGAATACAGGCAGCTGCTCTGCCAGCCTGGTCTGTGCAATGTGTTCCTTTGAAAGCACCTTCTCCAAGAATCCCAGCTCCTACTGCACTGTGATCATTCTTCCAATCAATATGAAGCTCTTAGACTGGTTTGTTGGAGTGTATAAAATCACTAAGGCTTTAGGAACACGTCTGATCTTTGAAAATTAGATACTGTGACAATAACCAGCAATATTTAGCCCAGTTACCAAAAAAAAAAAAAAAATATTTAGCCCAGTTACTACTACAATGAGTTCAAAAATACAAATTGACATAAAAGCTTGCAAACATACTGTGATAAATTAGAAAAGATAACTGTATGATAACTGATTTATAAAACATAAATTTGATAAGAGAAATGTCAGGATGAAATGAGGTACTGGAGCTCTTGAATGCAAACGATGCCTTTATTTGCAGAAGAGGAAAGTATTTGGCAACACCAGCAGGTACCCTAGGGAATTTCCCTGGATTTTGGTTGTGAAAATCAAAACCAGTCATGCGTGCGACTTAGCACGCACATAAGGGCTGAATTTTGGTTATGAAACCTTATTCCAGCAGAGACCCAATTAAATACTGATTACCAAGTGTCTATCTGTGATGACAGTTCTCTGGGTAAAAATACATGTATTTGCAAGACAAGTATTGAAAGGCTAATGCTGGCCTCATTTCAGAGCCTGATAGATTTTTGACAATCCTTGACTTTTCAGTTTAACACTGCATCAATCATTTAGAAGGATTCTTGGGTTATTTGCCATTTCCTGTATGTGTATGCCCTTGTTGCAACAATAAAGTTTGCCAGATTCTATCATCTCATAGGTTGAAAATGTAAAATACATACAATTTACTAAAATAAAACAATCTGTTGTAAGATCATTATTTTATATAAAACACTAAAAATGATTTAAAGTTTTGCCAATTCAACTATGATACATGATCCATTGTAAAAGCATTATCATTTTTAAGCTGTTAAAATGCTGAAAAAATGTGCATCTTAGAGGAAATGTGTTTGTAAAAGACAAAAGGTAATGCTAAATCTTGGTTTTTAGGGTTAGATTTACTAATTCAGAGTTCCCTGAATCCCAGCAACTAGTTAAGTTACTCAGAGACTAGGTAACTTCTTGTATTTTCTTTAAAGTTCAAAAGGAAGTAGTCTTAAATGAATAAAATGTTTTTTGTGTGTTTGGAACCTATTATTTTCAATCTATGTACCTATGAAGTAAGCCAAGCTCTCTCTGACCTAGAATTATGATTACTACTTTCACTTGCCTCTGTAATTTTAAATGTAAAATGAGAGGTTTGGAGCCAACAATTAATAGATGTTTGACCTTGGACAAATTATATAACCTCTGGATTTTTCTCCTTTATAAATTCAGATAATAATAACAGTGGTTCTCTTATGGTATCATTGGCATTATTACAGTATTCTCCTAGAGTATCTAAGTGAGATGAGTATTATGGCTGTTTCATGTACAGCAGAAACCAACACAATATTGTAAAGCAGTTATCCTCCAATTAAACACAAATAAAAAGTAATCAGGAAGAATGCTCACACACACACACACACACACACACACACAAGAGGTGTAAAGTGCTTGGACCCAATGTGCCCAGCACAGTGCAAGCACTGAATAAATTATCATTTCACATCTACTCAAACATGTAAGTAACACAGAATTAAGTTCTATCGACATGCCCATGGGAAGAGGAGTAGGAAAGGAAAGTGTTCTAACTACTACTGCTAATTTAAAACCACCTCAAAATTTAATATCTTAAAAGTACTGTTTTATTATGTGTACTGATTCTATGGGTCAGGACTTCATATAGAGCACAGATCCGTGATGTTGAGAAGACTTGAAGGTAGCCAATGACTATAGCGCATGGCAACCCTCTCCAGTATTCTTGCCTGGAGAATCCCACCGACAGAGGAGCCTGGCATGCTACAGTTCACAGGGTTGCAAAGAGTCGGACACAACTGAAGCGACATAGCACACACCTAAGGGCTGTGATAATCATCTTAAGGTGTCTTCATCTGGGAGTTGATGCTGGGCCCTGAGCTGGTGGTCAACCAGAAAATGTGTATGTGTATTTCTCTCATGGTCTGGAATCCTACACCATGGTGGCTGGGTTCCAAAGGCAAGCATATTCAGAGACAGGCAGAAGTTGTATTGCTTTTCTGACCTAGCTTTAGAAGCCACATAACATCACACAGTATCACCAAATTGACAAAGAAGTAACAGAACCAATGTTTTAATGGGAGGAGTGTCAGAGTTACATTGAAAGAAGAGTATGTGGAATGGGAGATTTTGTTGCAAAGTATCTGGAAACAGTCTTTCAGAGAGAGTGAGAGAAAGTAAGAGAGAGAAATTTTCAAGACAACCTGAAGGATGAAAACCTCTTATAGCATAGCTTTGCAGCAAAACAATTTGGAAAGACACTTAATTTTGAAGTGCCAAATAACTACTGCCTAAATACAGAAACACACTGAAAACTGTCAAAAGTTTATTAGACTCATATACTTTGAAAGAGAGCAGACTATAACAAAAAATTTTTCCAAAAGTTGCTTCTTAAACTGAGCAGAACAGAGATAATGAAAAAACATAAAGTTATTGTTAGATATATAGATACTCAGGATTCATCATAAACTAGGTAAGAGCAGAAATTCAGTAGTCAGCATATGCCTGGGGAAAAGAGTAAACAAAAACAGCTCGGTTCATAAAAATTCTGTTAGTTTTTAACATTAAATTGTAGAATTCTTATGATTTAAAATTAATTGACCCTTTATTGTACAGATGTTTGCTTCTTGGAAGAAAAGCTATGACCAATCTAGACAGCATATTAAAAAGCAGAGACATTACTTTGTCAACAAAGGTCCATCTAGTCAAAGCTATAGTTTTTCCAGAGTCATGTATGGATGTGAGAGGTGGACTATAAAGAAAGCTGAGCGCTGAAGAATTGATGTTTTTAACTATAGTGCTATTCAGAGTCTTGACAGTCCCTTGAACTGCAAGGAGATCAAACCAGTCAATCCTAAAGGAAATCAATCCTGAATATTCATTGGAAGGACTGATGCTGAAGCTGAAACTCCAATCCTTTGGCCACCTGATGCAAAGAGCTGACTCATTTGAAAAGACCCTGATGCTGGGAAAGATTGAGAGCAGGAGGAGAAGGGGATGACAGAAGATGAGATGGTTGGATGGCATCACCAACTCGATGGACATGAGTTTGAGTAAACTCTGGGAGTTGGTGATGGACAGGGAAGCCTGGCGTGCTACAGTCTATGGGGTCTCAAAGAGTCAGACACCACTGAGTGATTGAACTGAACTGATGCAAAGTACCAGATTATTTACTTCATATCTGAACTTTGCAACGTTATGCAGTTGGTATAATTGCCCCCCTTTTACAGATAAAAAAGTTGAGGCTCAGAGAGAGACTAAAAAAATTTGGCCTATTTTTTCTGATTCCTAACTGTATGCATTTTCTACTACCACACAATGCTTTTGACTTGCTTATAAAATTAACTTCTTGAGGACATTAAGTTAAAAGAACCAGACAGACACTTCTGGCCAGAACTGGAAACAGGAGGAAATCCCAAGTATCACAGTAAGCTTTTTACTTGAAATAGAGTAAAAAAAAAAAAAAAAAAAATCTGAAGAAGAGGGCATTTAAGGTTCCCAGCCAGCCACAGACCCAACGGCTCTTCAGAGCAGTGTGCTTTAACAGGAGCCCCATCACACAAGGCCTAAGTTGATTTTAAGTATTTCTGCAAAGAGTATGAACCAAGAGGAAAAAATAAATTAACTTCAAACAGGAAGAAAGTAAAAATCTTCAGGGAGATGTCTTAATGGGCCAAAACACAAATTTTTCAACAAAAAATTATAAATGTTCCAAAGGTAGTCCCAGAAATCAATAGGGACAAACAAATGATAAAATACAAATCTGAAGCTGGCTGTGTTAATTAGCTAGAAAAATAAACATAGATGTTACATCAATGTTTCTGGAGCTTACTACAGCCATTAAAAAATAGAGCGACAGGAAACTGTTCTGGAAGATTTAACGTGACAGTTCTCCTAAGCCCACTTTTCCACTTATTCTTCATAGGCTGTATCCTGGACTTTCCTTAGGGACATCGTTAGATTTGCATTTTTCTCACTGTCTGGATTAACATGCCCTTTCAGACTTCTCTCAGATAATAAAGTAGTTTATTGAGCTACTGAAACTTTTTTAATTTGGAAATATTTCTTTTAAGATAGTGTGATAAAGTCATTTTATTGAAGTTTGTTACTTGAGACAAAAAGAATCCTGGGTATTTTTTTAAAATGTGTGTCACAACACAAAACCAATGACAGGACTGAACTTTATAACTGATAATCTAATATTGATACTTTCATCTAAGCAGTACATCAAGTTCTCATATGAAGTTGGCTATTTACCTGAAATCTCACAGAAGAAGTTAGCAGAAAATGTTCATTCTTAAATTGGAAAGTGAAAACAACTCTCAATGTACTGGCCCTAGCAGAAAATGTAAAAGCAAATTAAGAGTATTCAACTACATTCTTTCCACAAATAAGGTAGTTCTAACTATTTAGAAAAACAAAGCCCTTTGTTGGAACCTCTCCCAGTAACAGTTTATGTATCACCATTTATAATAAAATTCATTCCAGTTATTAATTGCACGAGTAATTTTAAATTCACACACACAGACACACATAGGCACATAGACACAGCAGAATGGATCAAGAAACAAAAAGGACTGGTATCGTCCCTGTTTAAGTGTCTTTCTATGGTACCTAAAGCTAGTTACTGGTGGTTTAACTCCTTTCCTATTCAGAAGCATCTATATCTGAAACCTGCTTTTTTAAGTGTTAAACTAAAAAGCTAGAATAAATCATTAAGACTATGTTTCCTACCACTTTACCAGAGTGAGAATTATTATTTAGAGATAATTTAGAGAAAAACTACATTTAGAATATTTCTGCAGCTCGCAAGGGATTACCAGGAGATCATCTTAGCATTCATCTCTAGATGATCTGACCCAGGATGGATGGGCTTGAACAAAGCCAGAGACTAATCCAGTGTTCCCTGGCTTATGTAAATGAATTGGCTGCTGTAACCTCATCCCTAAAATGGGAGATACTTTCAGACCCTGATATTTCATAAACATTCACCCTCCTATAAATAATGACTACTCAAAGGGCCACATTTTAGCATCTTCAACTTATCTTCACAAATAGGAAAAATACTCTCTTTGAAAATGAACATCATTATTCTTTTGCACCTAAGGATCTAGATTTAAATTCATTATTGAGTAGGATGTAATTTGAGACTTTTCCCTCAAGCTTTGATTTGGAACTATAAGTAGGATCCTGAGGGAAGGTACCTAATTAGCAGAAATCCATCCTTATATACCAGGAACAGCTTCATAGAAGGCTAAGGAGTTTTTAGAAGGAACTGTATAAACTAAAAGGATATGGAAAACCCCCTTTAGAAACACTCCCACGCCTTCCAACCCATTCCCTACAAACAATATTCGATGTTGTTTTGTTACCTTCAAAGTGCTCCAAGCCTCATAGAAGCCCATCAATACCATTAGAATGTAGACTGATATAGATTGTTAAGCTGGTTAACAGAACTTCAATTCCCCTAAATGCTCAATGAATACCCCAATGAAAGAAATACAGTTTATTTTCATATTTATACAGTAACTGGATAAGTTTCAGTGAATGGATAAAAGTGATCTGTTTTAAATATATAAGACAAACTGCATAAGAAGCATTTAGAGGCTAGTGGTAAAGAACCCTCCTGCCAGTGCTGGAGACATAAGAGACCTGGGTTCGATCCTTGGGCCAGGAAGATCCCCTGGAGGAGGGTATGGCAACCCACTCCAATATTCCTACCAGGGAAATCCCACGGACAGAGGAGCCTGGTGGGCTACAGTCCACAGGGTTGCAAAGAGTCAGACACGACAGTAGTGACTTGGCATGTACGCATAGTAAGTTTTATGTCAAACTGATTAAGTTTTTTATTAGCTTGTTGTCTTAAATAAGTAAATATTCCCACCTGAAATCTTATTTACACCACTTTTTGGCACAGACCCACACTTCCAAAGTCATATCAAAGTTTAACGTCAAACCAGCCGGATATCCACTATCATAAAGTCACAGTCAGTGATAACTGACAGTGAGACTCCATGCAACAAAAAAAGGCACTGTTCCAAAGTGGTACTTACCATCTACACAGTTGCATTATTAAAAATGTTGAAGGCAAAGTTAACATTCTTTTCCCTCTGCTATACCAAGAAATTCAGACTCATCAATGGCAAAGATTTGAATTAACAAAACAAAAAGGGGCTAGAGAGAAATAATGGTATACAGTAACAATTCCCTCTTCTCGGGAGTCATAAGGCTACCCCTAGGGCTTTCCAGAGAGAATGAACAAACTGGGTAAACTTGGGGCAAATGTCTTTGAGTCTAAGCGTCAAGACAAACCAACAGCACCCCTAAAACGGCAAACTTGAAGGGCCTACCTACATGGCTCCACTGGCAGGTTTAATTAACAATATGATTCGATCCTTGATTCAGATAAAGGACTATTTACAGGATGCTTCTGCTCAATTCCCTGGTGCCTCAGGCAGTAAAGCATCTGCCTGCAATGCTGGAGACCTGGGTTTGATCCCTAGGTTGGGAAGATCCCCTGGAAAAGGGAATGGCAATCCACTCCAGTATTCTTGCCATGGACAGAGGAGCCTGGCTGGCTATAGTCCATGTGGTCACAAAGAGTCGGACACGACTGAGCAACTAACACATTTCTGCTCACTTGTTCCACCCAAGCAGTCAGGTTCACTTCAGTACTCCTTGGCTTGTCGTCAAGCACCTAGGCTTTGAGTGGTTCTGGACTCAAATCCTAATTCAGTCATTCAAACCTAGACAGCATTTTAAAAAGCAGAGACATCACTTTGCCAACAAAGGTCCATCTAGTCAAAGCTATGGTTTTTCCAGTAGTCATGTATGGATGTGAGAGTTGGATATAAAGAAGGCTAAACACCAAAGAATTTATGCTTTTGAATTGTGGTGCTGGAGAAGACTCTAGAGAGTCCCTTGGACAGCAAGGAGATCAAACCAGTCAATCCTAAAGGAAATCAACCCTGAATATTCACTGGAAGGACTGATGCTGAAGTTGAAGCTCTAATATTTTAGCCTAGAACCAACTCACTGGAAAAGACCCTGATGCTGGGAAAGATTGAGGGCAAAAGGAGAAGAGGATAGCAGAGGATGAGAGGTTGGATGGCATCACCGATTCAATGGACAAGAACTTGGGTGAACTCCAAGAGATGGTGAGATACAGGGAGGCCTGGTGTGCTATAGCCCATGGGGTCACAAAGAGTTGGAGAAGACATAGCAACTGAAAAACAACAACTAATCCTGGCTGCTTGAAAAACATGTTTATAAATTCATTGGCTTCTGGGTTATTGCTCCATGTTCAGAAATTTTTGTGAAAGTAAACACAACTTCACAATGACCAATCTCTATCATTTTTTTCACGCTTTAGGGTTATTTCAATGGTCTAGAACACACATGACTACCTCTGTTTTCTCCTAGAGTGTTTCTTTTTCTATTTTCAGTTCCATAGCCATTAATGTCTCTTTCCACATCAGTCAGACATCTTCCTAAGACCATTAATGGGAACCACTGCAAAGGAGGTTGTTAGATCAAGCAAAAGCAATCACCACGATGAAAAATAAAACTCAAAGCCCCAGCACACCTAAATGATTCAACACATTTGTGGAACAAAGCAACAGCCATCAGCACAGCTCTGGGTATCTGAGGAGCTAGAGTGACTTCTACATTTTCAAGCCACATTCTTAGGTCAAGTGGAATAAGTTTAGCTGCCCTACTTTATCTCACAGTGGTTTTAAGAGGCAAATGATGTGATGTGCATAAAAGAAACTTGTGCCCACAGAAGCATGTTACCATGGAAATGTGGGAGTAGCTCTATCTTCCTAGAAATAGGTTGTACATTATCATCTCAACTAAGCAGTGGTCTGATTTTCCATAAAATATCTACCTTGGTGAAAGATTTTTTTGAGATTTCCTAAGGTTTGTTCCATGGAATATTAACAGATATTATGCAAATGAAATGACAATGAAACCCCTTCCAAATTTTTTTGATCAGATAGTCTGAAAAAAATGCTTGGTTAAGCAAAATTAAACAGACTTCATTCCTGCAGAACTTCTGAATGCCTTTAAGATGCTAATATGCAATACTTTGTAGGTGCTGTATAATGTGGTTTCTAAGCCTCTTTGACTATAAAACTGTTTTCTTAGGGAACATCTCTTGGCAATAATGCCCAGTGAGTATCATTAGGAAACAGAGCACTAATAAATTTTTTTTCTTGTATAACTTGCTGAACGAAGCAGAACTTATTCAGCATGTATCTCAAACCTCCAATTCCAGACAGACACATAGAAAGAAGCCAAGGGAGTTAACACTGATTCCAGCTGAGTTCATCCCTTTTCTAATAACATTAAGATAAATAGGATTCTGTACATCAGATATTTTAGAAATAAGTCAGGCTTTTGCTTGCCAGGTTTCAAAGTAAAATCATCGGTAAGCGGATGTCATTAGGCCTAAACTCACCCACCTGCATCACCAGAGCCGTTCTTCCACCCCACCTACCTCCACAACCCTATTCTAACATTCTAGGTTCTAACTTTGTCCTTCTCTTTTCCATTCAAAACTTAAGGTCCTAAAATTTCTGGGACACAACTAAGGGTCCTAGTGAAAGAGAAGCTGGATAGCCGTAGGCAAGTTACTTCACTTTTCCCGGCCTCGGTTTCCTCTAGTATAAAGCAGATATAATAGCATAGACATCCTTGTTAATTAAATTTAGGAAGTGAAAAAATTTGAGTAAGTCCCTTGCTATGGAAACGCACTGGAGAAGGGACTGGCAACCCACTCCAGTATTCTTGCCTGGAAAATCCCACGGACCAAGGAGCCTGGAAAGTTATAATCTATGAGGTTGCAAAGAATCGGACACAACTGAGCACCCAAGCACATACACATGGAAACTCCCACTACCTGCCGTCTGAAAATCAGGAACCAAATTGTTTTAAACAGTGTAATATCCCTTGTTATCCAACTTTGCTATCCACACTTGCTAAATTAAATAGATGTGAGACTAAGGAGTATTTGTGGTACCCACATCACAGAGTCATTGTGCAGACTAAATCAGTTAATATCTGTAAGGCATTTTGAGGCTGTCTGGCAGAGTATTTGCTATTTTTATTATTTTGGCTACTATAACATAATATTCTATGAGTATTAATAATAGACCTCTTCTAGGGAATTTATTTTTACTTAACAGAAGCTCTCAGTGTTTTAATCCAAAGTTTTAAGAAAGGACTGACCCTCAAATTTTATTTATGTACTTATTTGTTTTTATCAGACGATCTTTTGAGGGGAAAAAAAGAACACAAAGATATGAATCAGGAGACCTCATTTCTGGCCAAACTAATTTCTAGCAAAGTACTAATCATAACATATTAGGTCACGGCATAATCTGTGAGGTTTCAGTTTCTCCTTGAGAAAAGTGGGACAAATGCTTACCCTCCTTACCTCATGGAATCAAGAGAAAATGAATATAAAAGTATTCTGCAGGAACTTCCCGGGGGTGCAGGGGTTACCTTCACCTTCCAATGCAGGGGGCACAGATTCCATCCCTGAGTAGGGATCTAAGGTTCCACACGGCTCCTGGTCCAAAGACTAAAACATGACACAGAACCAATGCTGTAACAATAAAGACTTCAAAAATGGTCCAAATCAAAAAATATTTGTAAAAAATAAGTACTCTGCAAATGGTAACATGGAGCACTCAGGAGGGGACTGCTTGCCATTCTATTTAGGTCCCTGCTCACCATGTTTCTGGGATGTAACCTCAGAATCCAGTCCTCAAACCCATATGAAACTCAGAGTCATGAACAAATCTGCTGGAGAGGAAATCAGAGCATATTTCACACCGATTAGCAGACTGTACAGCAGATTAGCAGGCTGTACATTCTGGAAACAACATTCTATAAAGCAACAAACATTCATGGAGCACCTATTAGGTTCCAGAAGGTGTTCTTAGTGCAGCTCTGGCTGAATCATGGGGTATGTGACTCTACCTACCGAAGCAGGTGCTGATGTAAGTTTCCCCTCTCTCCTGCCATATTGCTGATCCTTATCAAGTCACTTATATTACTGGCTCAAGCTTCCTTCTTTGGAAAAAATGGCCCCTTGCTTCATGAGACTAGAACTATTTGCAAGCTCACGTTACTAAAGTGTTTGCATTTCTTCAAAAGGAAAGTCTGACTGAAAACTAGTCTACTTATCAGGAAAGTATCAGGGGACTGATTTCCAACTGCAATGCCTGCTTTGTTATTCATTTATTTTCTTCCCTTGGAAATTTAATAAACTTTATCTAGAAGGTCATGAGTCCTTCCTGAATAGCACTCCAAAGGTATTTGTATAGCATTTAATATTTAGCCAATCCTTTACGATCAGACTGTTTATTTTCCTCTTAGCAACCTAAAGTAGTTCATTACTATCACATTCTGTATAGAAATGAAGAAGCTGAGGCTCCAAGGCATATACACTTTATTATACTTACTCTATCAGTCAAGTGAGAATCAAGTCATCAAGTTGAATAACACTTTTAATTTCTTTTTTATTTTATCTCCTAAGTATAATTGACCATACAAAGAAGATTTAATCCTAGCAGGAGGGGAAAAAAATCTCAGATAAAATACGAATCTGGTGCTATACAATAAAAAATATTACTGTGCTTTTTTCCTTTTCTCTCTTCAATAACCTTTCCCTTTATCCCAATTATCTGCTAAATTACCCATAAAATATGCTATCAGCTTATTTTAGACTAATACAAAATTGCAAAAAAAAAAAAAAGAAAGAAAAACCCACAGGTGACTAAAAACCTTAGGTTAAAAAAAAAGGGTAAAGTCACTGAGATTGAATTGCAACTCCAGAGCCTCTATCCTGTGAACTTCTCTAGTTCAAAAGCAATTTGTTTTTCTAAAGAAATAGCATAAACCCTGACTGTCTGAGGAAACTTCAAAGTCATGTTCTCCAACCTCAGCTGGGCCGTTACTGTCTGACGATTCTTACATACATCTTTATTAGGACTCTTGAGAGTCCCTTGGACTGCGAGGAGATCCAACCAGTCCATTCTGAAGGAGATCAGCCCTGGGATTTCTTTGGAAGGAATGATGCTAAAGCTGAAACTCCAGTACTTTGGCCACCTCATGCAAAGAGCTGACTCATTGGAAAAGACTCTGATGCTGGGAGGGATTGAGGGCAGGAGGAGAAGGGGACCACAGAGGATGAGATGGCTGGATGGCACCACTGACTCGATGGACGTGAGTCTGAGTGAACTCCGGGAGTTGGTGATGGACAGGGAGGCCTGGTGTGCTGAGATTAACAGGGTCGCAAAGAGTCGGACACGACTGAGCGACTGAACTGAACTGATTGAGTCTCAGCCCATTCACAACTTTAGCTTCATCTTCAACACATAGATTCCACAAGTTATTTTGATTTTTGGTAAATGGATCTTTTACCATTTATGAATGAATGAATGAATCTTTTCCTTTTTCAATTCCCAACTTCACTTAAGCAAACAAAACTATCTTCTCCTTTAATTCCTCTCACACTTTGGGGCCCTTTTCCTGTTATCTCTAACAAGCTTAGATGGACTCCGTTCTAAAGTGAACTTTCATCAGCCCTGTTATTTCCTCAAATTATCTCCTCTCTTGATCCTAATTTCTTGAGCTATCAGTATTTGGTTTTCCACAACTTATTCTCTCCCCAACCATAACCCCAACCCCTAAAAACTGGCTTTTGCTTTCAATTACCTCCTTTTATGTCATACACGGGGCACATTTATTCACTCAGCAAATTCTTTTGGAGCATCATTATACTTGATGCAAGAAACACGATTGTAACTTGGATTTTACAATCTAGCAGGGAAGACAATTAAGTAACAGGTGAACAAAAAATACTTGGAAATAACAAGGTACGCTACAAAGGAGATGAACAGGTAGACTGCTGGGTGAAAGCAAGGGAAGACTACCTACCGGGGTACCGTGGTCAGGAAGGCTTTTCTGACATGGCAAAAAAATAGCCGGTTGTTCCATAGCCTGTAGAATGACCCTTTAGAACAGACCAATCTATAAAGATCTGAAGCAAGAAAGAACTTGGTGCCTTTGAAAAATGAGTCAGTTCAACACAGTAAGTAGGTTGTAAAGTAAGGAACGATGAATCCTGGAAACAGACCCACCGGGGTCAGGAGTCATTGCAGGCTCAGATTCTGAGGCTATTCTAGTAAAACTCCAGTCTGCTAGGCAGAAAACATTACCTGGAAATGGCAGTTCAGTTTAAGCAGACACTTCCAGCAGAGAGTTCTATCATGAATGATCAGGATGCCCTAACAAATAAACACGGCATGCAAATATCCAGAAACAGGCCACATTCAGAGATTCCAACAGCCAGCATGAGGGGATTCTCTGAGCAGAGCTCTGAGCCCCAGTTATCAAAAGCCAGTTCCAAGATGGCTCTAGAAGAGGAAGGCTAGTGCCCTATTCTGGGGATTGGGGGAACCAAGGCAGGAGGTGAACCTTAGGCAAAGGCACTTCAGTGAAGATTCAAGGATAGACTATAACACAGAAATCCATACACCAGGGTCAAGGCAACTTGCAGAATGGACATGTTGGTGATGAAGCACGGGTCCAGTCATCAGGGAGGACATAAGACAAGGGACCTCAACAGCAATGTGACTTGATTCCGAGTGTCAGTGTGCTCAGCTCAAACTGTTTTCCCTCGCATTTGAGGCCAGGATTTCTCCTGGAAACCAGGGTGCGGCTGAGCTCCCCGCTCTGAGTCTTTGAACTGCAGAGAGCAAATATAAGCAAGTTCCTATAAAGGAAACTGTTCTTTCAAAGATTTCAAGGATTTCCTTGCTGCCAGGTCTCATGGTCAGTTTCATCTTTGTTTTCCACCACTCCTTGGACCCAATATGTCCATCCCATATTTACTGCCTTTGGTCAAAAATCTTTTAGTAGAATCCATCTCCTTCATTTTCACACCAAAGCAGTTGCCAATCCAGTCTACTCTACCTCTTCTGTTCCCCTTCTCTTCAATTCTACCAACATAACCCAACTGAGCTGTCAATAAAGCCTCATCTAGAATCCCAAAGTGTCTTCTCTACTTTTAAAACAATATAACCGATTATTTGTCTTGGTTAAAGCCCATCTTGAACCATACGAGCCTCCCACCAAATGGCTTGCATGCATGTTTCCATCTCCTCTTAGTCACTCACTGCATATTTATTGCATTTCTTCTGGGTGCCAGGTACTGTGTTAGGCACTGATCATTCAGTAGTGGACAAAACAGAGTAGCAATGAAAGGCTTGGCTTACACCAGTGGCCTTCGAATGTTTAGTCCCTAAAATCATTTTGTCCAAAAGAAATTTCTACTTGGAAGCCCAGTGTGTAAGACGTACAAAATGAGAGTTGTTCTGATTGAGACAGGGACTCCCCACTTTTCTCTCACATCTCAGGATCCTTCAGAGACTCTTGCAAGATATCTTAGCCTTCCTTGGTTTTCACATACTATGCTTTGAAATACACACACACCTGTGCACACACGCATACACACATATGCAAACACCTCTGGTCGGAAACCATAAATTTCCCCAATTTTTGCTAACTACTTCCTGTGTTTTGTCTTCTTTCAATCACAAGTCCCATTATGCAAACTCGACCACATTTTATTTGACAGTAGTTGTGCTACTGCAAAGGGTTTAATTTTTGCAAACTCAAGCGTACATTGAATCAGCTTATTCATAGACAGATAATTTAGTGATTCTCACACTACAGATGTAGTGCAAGTGGACAAGCCTACAGTGGTACCGTAGCTTCTGAGCCAATCACACATTCTCAGCTTCCTTTTATGCTGTATATTACAGATTGTAAGACAGACTAAAAATCCTCTACTGATGTGGGTCAGATGGAGATAAAAAATTAAGTTCTAATTTACAAATGAATCGAAGGCATGACAAATATTATTTATATATATTATAAATATATTCTTCAGGCACTCTCTCTATCAGATCTAATCCCTTGAATCTATTTGTCACTTTCACTGTATGATTGTAAAGGATTTGATTTAGGCCATACCTGAATGGCCTAGTTGGTTTTCCCTAGTTTCTTCAATTTAAGTCTGAATTTTGCAATAAGGAGTTCATGATCTGATCCATAGTCAGCTCCCAATCTTGTTTTTGCTGACTTTATAGAGCTTTTCCATCTTCAGCTACAAAGAATATAACCAATCTGATTTCTGTATTGACTATTTGGTAATGTCCATGTGTAGAGTTGTCTCTTGTGTTGTTGGAAGAGGATGTTTACTATGACCACTGCGTTCTCTGGGCAAAATTCTGTTAGCCTTTGCCCCACTGCATCTTGTACTCCAAGGCCAAACTTGCCTGTTACTCCAGGTATCTCTTGACATCCTATTTTTGCATTCCAGTCCTCTATGATGAAAAGGACATCTATTTTTTAGTGTTAGTTCTAGAAGGTCTTGTAGGTCTTCATAGAACCGTTCAGCTTCCTCGGCATTAGTGGTTGGGGCATAGATGTGGATTACTGTGATATTGATTATTGGGTTAGCCTTGGAAATGAAGAGAGATCATCTGTCATTTCTGAAACTGTACCCAAGTACTGCATTTTGGACTCTCTTGTTGACTATGAGGGCTACTCCCTTTCTTCTAAAGGATTCTTGCCTGCAGTAGTAGATATAATGGTCATCTGAATTAAACTTACCCATTCCAGTCCATTTTAATTCACTGATTCCTAAAATGTCGATGTTCATTCTTACCATTTCTTGTTTGACCACATCCAATTTACCTTGATTCATGGACCTAACATTCCAGGTTCCTATGCAATATTATTCTTTACAGCATTGGACTTTACTTGAACCACCAGACACATCCCCAGCTGGGCGCTATTCCCACTTGGCTCAGCCTCTTCATTCCTTCTGAAACTATTTCTCTGCTATTCTCCAGTAGCATATTGGGCACCTACTGACCTGGGGAGTTCATATTTCAGTGTCATATCTTTTTGCTTTTTCATACTGTTCATGCCAACAAAGGTCCATATAGTCAAAGCTATGGTTTTTCCTGTGGTCATGTATGGAAGTGAGAGTTGGACCATAAAGAAGGCTGTGCACCAAAGAACTGATGCTTTTGAACTGTGGTGTTGGAGAAGACTCTTGAGAGTCACTTGAACCACAAGGAGATCCAACCTGTCAATCATAAAGGAAATCAATTCTGAATATTCATTGGAAGGACTGATGCTAAAACTGAAGCTCCAATACTTTGGCTACCTGATGCGAAGAGCTTACTCATTAGAAAAGACTCTGATGCTGGGAAAGATTGAAGGCAGGAGGAGAAGGGGACAACAGAGGACGAGATGGTTGGATGGAATCCCTGACCATCATGGACATGAGTTTGAGCAAGCTCAAGGAGATGGTGAAGGACAGGGAAGCCTGGCATCCTAAGTCTATGGGGTCACAAAGAGTTGGACACAATTGAGTGCCTGAACATCAACAATATATATTCTGGCTTATAATAATTTTTTATTTACTAAAATATTGGCCTATAAATAAAGACAGACTGATAGACTGTCAAATAATACCCACAGAAGTTAAATTTTAGAAGATACAGAAATCCAGACATTTCTCTCGCACTTAACCTCTGGGGAATAAGAACTTTTTTTTCCCAGGGCTTAGAGGTTCTCCCCATATATTATCTTTTACTGCCTCCAGATTATTCTTCAGGGGCAGGAAGTTGTGTTATTTGTTTAAGCAAGTATTATTTGTCAATAAAGATAGTGTGCTGGAGAGAAGGAATGGCTTGAAGAGCAGAATGAGTTTGCTCCTTAGGATAATATGTAACATTTGCCGAGGACTGATTGTGTTTCAGGTGCTGTTCTTGGTACAAGTTAACTCATTTCTCCTAAAATACCCTGTACCATAGCTACTTTTTCCATAGTTCACCCACTAGAAAGCAGAGCTATAAAGAGATTACGAAATTTGCTTCAGGTGCTTCAACTAGCAAACAAGATTCAAAGCCAGGCACTGTCTTGGTGGTTCATGCTCTTAGTACTGCTCCCACTGTTCAGCTGTGCTGCAGACTGTCCAGCGTGAGTGGAGGACTGATGGTCGCAGCTCAACACGAGACTGATTTTCACAGTCGCTACAACCTTACATTTTAAAAATTACCACTTAGCTTGCCCTCCCCAACAATATCTCTTCCCTCCGCACTTTATTTAAAGTACAGACGCCCATCACCAACACTCCAGGACCCCCTCACTGGTTTTGTTTTCCTTCATCCTACTTAACTCCATCTAACAAACTTTATGTGTTGCTAACTTATGTGATTAACTGTCTGCCTTTCTGTCAGTTCTGTTCAGTTCAGTCCCTCAGTCGTGTCTGACTCTTTGCGACCCCATGAACTGCAGCACGCCAGGCCTCCCTGTCCATCACCAGCTCCCGGAGTTCACTCAGACATGTCCATCGAGTCAGTGATGCCATCCAGCCATCTCATCCGCTGTCGTCCCCTTCTCCTACGGCTCCCAATCCCTCCCAGCATCAGAGTCTTTTCCAATGAGTCAACTCTTCGCATAAGGTGGCCAAAGTATTGGAGTTTCAGCTTTACCATCAGTCCTTCCAAAGAACACCCAGGACTGATCTCCTTTAGAATGGACTGGTTGGATCTCCTTGCAGTCCAAGGGACTCTCAAGAGTCTTCTCCAACACCACAGTTCAAAAGCATAAATTTTTCGGCACTCAGCCTTCTTCATAGTCCAACTCTCACATCCATACATGACCACAGGAAAAACCATAGCCTTGACTAGACGGACCTTTGCTGGCAAAGTAAGGTCTCTGCTTTTCAATATGCTATCTAGGTTGGTCATAACTTTCCTTCAAAGGAGTAAGTGTCTTTTAATTTCATGGCTGCAATCACCATCTGCAGTGATTTTGGAGCCCAAAAAAATAAAGTCTGACACTGTTTCCACTGTTTCCCCATCTATTTCCCATGAAGTGATGGGACCAGATGCCATGATCTTCGTTTTCTGAATGGTGAGCTTTAAGCCAACTTTTTCACTCTCCTCTTTTACTTTCATTAAGAGGCTTTTTAGTTCCTCTTCACTTTCTGCCATAAGGGTGGTGTCATCTGCCTATCTGAGGTTATTGATATTTCTCCCAGCAATCTTGATTCCAGCTTGTGCTTCTTCCAGCCCAGTGTTTCTCATGATGTACTCTGCATATAAGTTAAATAAGCAGGGTGACAATATACAGCTTTGACGTACTCCTTTTCCTATTTGGAACCAGTCTGTTGTTCCATGTCCAGTTCTAACTGTTCCTTCCTGACCTGCATACAGGTTTCTCAATAGGCAGGTCAGGTGGTCTGGTATTCCCATCTCTTTCAGAATTTTCCACACTTTATTGTGATCCACACAGTCAAAGGCTTTGGCATAGTCAATAAAGCAGAAATAGATGTTTTTCTGGAACTCTCTTGCTTTTTCCATGATCCAACGGATGTTGGCAATTTGATCTCTGGTTCCTCTGCCTTTTCTAAAACCAGCTTGAATATCAGGAAGTTCATGGTTCACATATTGCTGAAGCCTGACTTGGAGAATTTTGAGCATGACTTTACTAGCGTGTGAGATGAGTGCAATCGTGCAGTAGTTTGAGCATTCTTTGGCATTGCCTTTCTTTGGGATTGGAATGAAAACTGACCTTTTCCAGTCCTGTGGCCACTGCTGAGTTTTCCAAATGTGCTGGCATATTGAGTGCAGCACTTTCACAGAATCATCTTTCAGGATTTGGAATAGCTCAACTGGAATTCCATCACCTCCACTAGCTTTGTTCGTAGTGATGCTTTCTAAGGCCCACTTGACTTCACATTCCAGGATGTCTGGCTCTAGGTCAATTATCACACCATCGTGATTATCTGGGTCATGAAGATCTTTTTTGTACAGTTCTTCTGTGTATTCTTGCCACCTCTTCTTAATATCTTCTGCTTCTGTTAGGTCCATACCATTTCTGTCCTTTATCGAGCCCATCTTTGCATGAAATGTCCCCTTGGTATCTCTAATTTTCTTGAAGAGATCTCTAGTCTTTCCCATTCTGTTGTTTGCCTCTATTTCTTTGCATTGATCACTGAGGAAGTCTTTCTTATCTCTTCTTGCTATTCTTTGGAACTCTGCATTCAGATGCTTATATCTTTCCTTTTCTCCTTTGCTTTTCGCTTCTCTTCCTTTCACAGCTATTTGTAAGGCCTCCCCAGACAGCCATTTTGCTTTTTTGCATTTCTTTTCCATGGGGGTGGTCTTGATCCCTGTCTCCTGTACAATGTCACGAACCTCATTCCATAGTTCATCAGGGTCTCTATCAGATCTAGTCCTTTAAATCTATTTCTCACTTTCATTGTATAATCATAAGGGATTTGATTTAGGTCATACCTGAATGGTCTACTGGTTTTCCCTACTTTCTTCAATTTCAGTCTGAATTTGGCAATAAGGAGTTCATGATCTGAGCCACAGTCAGCTTCTGGTCTTGTTTTTGCTGACTGTATAAAGCTTCTCCATCTTTGGCTGAAAAGAATATAATCAATCTGATTTCGGTGTTGACCATCTGGTGATGTCCATGTATAGAGTCTTCTCTTGTGTTGTTGGAAGAGGGTGTTTGTTATGACCAGTGCATTCTCTTGGCAAAACTCTATTAGCCCTTGCCCTGCTTCATTCCGTATTCCAAGACCAAATTTGCCTGTTACCTCAGGTGTTTCTTGACTTCATACTTTTGCATTCCAGTCCCCTATAAAGCCAATGGCACCCCACTCCAGTACTCTTGCCTGGAAAATCCTATGGACAGAGGAGCCCGGTAGGCTGTAGTCCATGGGGTCGCTGAGGGTCGGACATGACTGAGCGACTTCACTTTCACTTTTCACTTTCATGCATTGGAGAAGGAAATGGCAACCCACTCCAGTGTTCTTGCCTGGAGAATCCCAGGGCAGCGGAGCCTGGTGGGCTGCCATCTATGGGGTCACACAGAGTCGGACACAACTGAAGTGACTTAGCAGCAACAGCAGCCCCTATAATGAAAAGGACATCTTTTTTGGGTGTTAGTTCTAAAAGGCAATGGCACCCCACTTCAGTGCTCTTGCCTGGAGAGTCCCATGGGCGGAGGAGCCTGGTGGGCTGCAGTCCATGGGGTCACTGGGAGTCAGACACAACTGAGCGACTTCCCTTTCACTTTTCACTTTCATGCACTGGAGAAGGAAATGGCAACCCATTCCAGTGTTCTTGCCTGGAGAATCCCAGGGCAGCGGAGCCTGGTGGGCTGCCATCTGTGGGGTGGCACAGAGTCGGACACAACTGAAGCAACTTAGCAGCAGCAGCAGCAGTTCTGAAAGTTCTTGTAGGTCTTCAAAGAACCGTTCAACTTCAGCTTCTTCAGCGTTACTGGTTGGGGCATAGACTTGGATTACTGTGATATTGAATGGTTTGCCTTGGAAACGAACAGAGATCATTCTGTCGTTTTTGAAATTGCATCCAAGTACTGCATTTCAGACTCTTTTGTTGACCTTTATGGCTACTCTATTTCTTCTAAGGGATTCCTGCCCTCCAGTCCATTTTAGTTTGCTGATTCCTAGAATGTCGACGTTCACTCTTGCCATCTCCTGTTTGACTACTTCCAATTTGCCTTGATTCATGGACCTAACATTCCAGGTTCCTATGCAATATTGCTCTTTACAGCATTGGACCTTGCTACTATCACCAGTCACATCTGCAGCTGGGTATTGTTTTTGCTCTGGCTCCATCCATTTATTCTTTCTGGAGTTATTTCTCCACTGATCTCCAGTAGCATATTGGGCACCTACTGACTTGGGGAGTTCCTCTTTCAGTATCTTATCATTTTGCCTTTTCATACTGTTCATGGGGTTCTCAAGGCAAGAATACTGAAGTGGTTTGCCATTCCCTCCTCCAGTGGACCACATTCTGTCAGACCTCTCCACCATGACCCACCTGTCTTGGGTGGCCCCACACGGCATGGCTTAGTTTCATTGAGTTAGACAAGGCTGTGGTCCGTGTGATTAGATTGACTAGTTTTCTGTGATTATGGTTTCAGTATGTCTGCCCTCTGATGCCTCTTGCAACACCTACCATCTTACTTGGGTTTCTCTTACCTTGGACATGGGGTATCTCTTCACAGCTGGTCCAGCAAAGCGCAGCCACTGCTCCTTACCTTGGACAAGGCGTATCTCCTCACAGCCGCCCCTCCTGACCTTGAACGTGGTGTAGCTCCTCTCGGCCCTCCTGCGTACACCTTTCTGTACTAGAATATAAATTCCAGGAAGATAGGAATTATGGTACTTTTAGTCACTTCTGGAAATGCTAGCAAGTCACAACTATTTTTTGATTGAGTGAAGTTTCCTTCACCTTTACTAAAGGTTCATTACCACCAAAGATACTTAAACATCTCATAGTGTGTATACATACACAAACAGATAGGTATCGATATCTGTTGTTTTTGTTGTTTAGTTGCTAAGTTGTATCCTTCTCTTTTATGACCCTGTGAACTGTAGCCCACCAAGCTCCTCCATCCATGGGATTTTCCAGGGAAAAAAAAAACGTGGGTTTCCAATTCCTTCTTCAGGGGATCTTTCCGACCCAGGAAGATCCTTCCTGAACCTGCATCTCCTGCATTGGCAGGCAGATTCTTTATCACTGAGCCACCATGGAAGCCCATATAGATATATACACACATGTGTAGATATACGTTATATATGTACACATTCACTGCATAAACACGCACATGCACACACATACACCTGGAGGGTATATTAAATATATTAAGAACATGGTTAATAGTAAACACTGGCTGTTCCTGGAATAAACATGGCACATCCTGGGACGTTCACACTGGATCCTAACTCACCCTCTATCCCATTAGCTTATTTTCTTAGATGTTTTCACTGGGGCACGTGCATCCTGAATGTTATCACTTCTCACTGTAAGGATACATATACAGATGCAGGAAATAGAGGCCTTTTCCTATTTCTCCGGAAAGAATTAAGTGGCCCTGTCATTCTACCCACCCCAAATCAGGCCTCTGTTGGGGCACCCATCTGCTGCCACTGTGGTTATAATCACCACCTGAACCACCCCAGGCTTGCTGCCAGCTCCCCGCCTCACCAGTTTCCCTTCCCTGGTTCCCCTCTCACCAGTCAATATGAGTAAAGCCCAGGGCCGGCTCCACCAGGATCTTAAATAAAGTCACTCCCACATCTCCATGGCAATAATCACTCCTTAGACAACACTCTGTACGCTGTTCCACTGCATCCTCACTTGCAGGAGGCAAATGCTGTGTAAAAAGGAATTCCACGAGCTCACACGAATACAAATCAACTCAGACCTGGATGCTGCAGGAGACTGGGTTGATTTTATACCCTGCTCAGCTCCCACTCACAGCATCAGGAGCATCCAGGAGTGCCAAATGGGTTTAGGAAATGTGATTTTGGTACAAGGAAGAGAGCTAAAAGTTGAGAACTCTGCTGAAATGAGGGCCCTGGGCAAAGTGGTTCAGAAAACTCGACCCTGTGGCCAAGAAACACAGGAAAGCAACTTTTTTTTTTTTTCAGAGATCTGGTAGAGAAAATGCAAATACAACAAACCTGGTCTTATAAAAAATAAAAACTCCACACCTGTCCTATGTGTGGGTGTGGAAATGAAGCTAGCACATCCTCACTGTGCTGGAATCTTCCAGAGGAAAGCCAGTAACATCAAAACGGTTCCAGATCAGAGATGCCACTCAGGCACCTGTCAGACACAAATTCAAAAAGCCTCTCTAGAAACTTGTCATCCACCCAGCACACTGGACTCCTACAGAAGAAGAATGTCTAGAAAAGATGATTTCACAAAGTGTATAGATCACTAGGAAAAAAAATCTGCTCCCCACAAAGAGTCAGCAAGCAAACCCAGTAGGTTTGTTTAGCACTGCTAATTCAAATAAGTTTAAAATTGTTAAAGCAATGGCTAAAAGAAAAGACTCAATAAGGGTGGAATGCTATGAAAATAAATGGGTAGATCAAGAAAAATGCAGTAAAACTTCTAGAAATGAAAAACAAAACCATTAAAATTGATCAGAGCATCCTAGCTCTATGAAATCGGGCCGGAAAAGGGATGAAGCACCCCAGGGCTCTCTGGAAGGACTGGAAATGATTGCATTTACATTAAAGGGAAACGTAACCAGGATAGCACTTTGCCCTGGTTCTAGTGACAAGAAGACACAATAATTCTCTCAAAAGCCCCGGGGGCATTATGCTAACCCAAGAACAACACAGAAGGATCCTAACTCTTCTGATTTACACACCTTCGCTGGTGGCTCAGAGGGTAAAGCGTCTGTCTGCGATGCGGGAGACATGGGTTCAATCTCTGGGTGGGGAAGATCCCCTGGAGAAGGAAATGGCAACCCACTCCAGTACTCTTGCCTGGAAAATCCCATGGACGGAGGAGCCTGGTAGGCTACATCCCATGGGGTCGCAAAGAGTCGGACAAGACTGGGCGACTTCAATTTCTTTCTCTTCGTCATAGTGCAGTGGTCTGCCTAGAGGCTCCCTGGTGGCTCAATGGTAAAGAATCTGCCTGCAATGCAGATTCTTGGTGACTAAACCACCAGCCATCACCTGATGAACACACTGGCATCCTTGGAAGAGGTGCATAGAGACAGCAGAGAGTATTAAAAGGGCAGAGGGTTTTCTGGGTCACGTCATTAGGTGGAGGAAGCACTATTTTTTTTCCTCTTACATTAAGCACTGAAGATAAGTATGACCCTGGAACTACTTTTTTCTTGGATTTTAGATAACAGTATAGACTCAACAAGGCATTTTGAGGCCATATCTTTCGCGTTGGCCTGTGGTTGGAAGTAAAATATAAAACTCTTTGTTCCTATCCAGCGCTCCAGAATTCTAGCAATTAGCGAGCACTGACTGGCCCCCTGGGCTCCACTTTCCCATCGGTAACTTCCTTCTTCTGAGCTTAATAAATCTTTGTTGCATTATTACCTAACCTGAAACATGCCTCCAGAATGCCTTGTAAAAGGAAAAATGGCCACAAAATCAGAATCTGAGAAAGGGTGCACAGAGCTCTTTCATGAAATTTATTTTTAAAAAATTATGAAATAGATCTCTCTTTAGTTCCCCTGAAACTGGTAGTGTTTCCAAGGGACAAAATCTCAAAGGGTGTAGTCTTTTTTTCTGAATTTGGTTTCTGAAGTTTAATCTTTCTTGGACCACATGTGCCAGAATAAATATTCTATCATTTCATACATGATCTCTGGTTTACTCTAGCTCTGAACATAGAATCAGTCAACAAAGGGAAGCGGCTTTGCCAAAATTCAGTAATGTATACTGTTTGCAACAGTAACAAAAGTAACACCCCAAACCACCAGGAATAAACTTTTACTTGTAAAATTTTTGAGAGTCATAATTTTGTAGGGAAAAAAAATCTCCGTTAATAATTCATGTGTTAGTTTAGAAATCGCAACGCAGCTATTTTAGGCCCTTTTATCCACTTCTCCATCATTCAGTAGCTGTGAAGTATCTCTAACAGGCAAAACTAAAGAGGAAACTGCTAAGTCGCTTCAGTCGTGTCCAACTCCGTGCGATCCCACAGACGGCAGCCCACCGGGCTCCCCCATCTCTAGGACTCTCCAGGCAAGAACACTGGAGTGGGTTGCCATTTCCTTCTCCAATGCATGAAAGTGAAAAGTGAAAGTGAAGTCGCTCAGTCATGTCTGACTCTTACCAACCCCATGGACTGCAGCCTACCAGGCTCCTCCATCCATGGGATTTTCCAGGCAAGAGTACTGGAGTGGGGTGCCGTTGCCTTCTCTGTAAAGAGGAAAGACTTACGATAAAAATTGACTAATGGTTTTGGAAGGAAAGTGCAATTTACTACCAATTTACTACAAGGCATAAAGAAGATATAAAACAGGAATGGCCAATTACAGTTTCAGGGTATTGCGCTTGATAAATCAGCACTATAATAAAAATTCAGAAATCACAGCGAGAGTTACCAATAATAAGACATACACTGGAGTGAATGATTTTAGAAATTTTAAATACTTTCACAGTTTTATTTTCTCTCCCCGTCTTCAAGAATTCATTAATCTAAGTGTTCTAAAGGAATCCGAGCTATAAATGATACATATTTTGGACATGTCACATAAAACTTGTTTGAAAGCACTGTAAGGAAATGAAGATTTTCATTTAAGACCATTATAAAATGAGCCTGAGTAGGGCAGCTAGTGAGGTGAATCAGATGAGACTAATCTTTAAATTAAAATAAAATGTCCACGTACATATTAAAAAAAAAAATCCTATTCCTATTTTCATGCTTAAAAAACAAAAATCATCCTGGTACTAATTCTAATTCACAAAGTGACCTGAATGATTCCATATGGAAATCTCTTCATAGAATATCTGCATTTTGTGCCCTGGATACATTCAAATATCCCTCAAACCACCTGGATAGCCTCAGGAAATTTACCAAATTCACCAACTGCTTTAACATTTATAGTAATCTATAGGTATAATTTCTTGTGTTGGGAGACTTTTATTTAGCAATGCAATATGAAATAGAAAAAATATAAAACTGGTTTAACTGTAATTCAGATACACTTCTAAAATTACATCTTAAATCTCACTGAATTGGAACATTTTTCCACATCATGCAGAGTCTAAAAGCCTATAAGTAATGAGCAAATATGATCTTTTCCTATAAGCATGGATTAGACAAAAGTGTGATATGGTGAACACAGCCACAGCTTAGTACTGAAATGATGACGAGGCCTTACAGAAATCAGGAAGAAAGTGAATGTGACAAGTTTCCTTTCTGTTTGCTTTCAGGGCTGACCTATTGCTCCGGACTAGGAGAATAATTATTACAGAATGAGTCACATAGAAAACACAGGCAAACAGAAGAACACTGAGAATGTAAGTACGTGTTATTCTTTCATTGGTACCTAACTTTAAGGCAAAGACATAAAAATTGTATAGTAAAAACTGTCCCCAAAAGATCAATTCCTGAATGTGACTGTATTTCCTTAAATAACAATCACAGAAGCTTTTGGAAAGCCCCGAAATCATTCAAACCCTGATTTTTTAAAGCAATTATTCCATTATATGGAAAAACCATATAATGGAATTAATTGGTATAAAACATATACACAAGCAGACTCAAAGTAAATTTGGAATCATACAAAGATTATTTTCATCTTCCAAGAAACACGCTCAATTATATGCACAAAAAACTGAGGTCTTAGGAAGTTACTTAGTAGTATTTATCAAATGCAAAAAGCATAAGCAAAACAACACTTTTTTGGAGCTCAATTGCTAAATAATAAAGTATGTATTATACTGTGGATACAAAATATTAAAATGTATACTTTTTTCTTATTAAAGAAAACAAACTTTGTAGTGTTATGTTATGTAACAGAACAGTATATTGTGCATTATATTTACCAAGATGATATTAATATGTATTTGTCATTTCCACATTATTTTGGTATTCACTTACCACTGTCCTTCACAAAACAACAGCCACTTCAGTATATAGATGGCTGGATAATAAGACAGAAAACCTAGTCATGACCACAAGACAATCCTTTCCTACCCTTACATTGGGTAGGAAAATAATGATTGTAATAGTGCTTAAAGAAGTAAAGGTTTTCCCAAGTGGCTCAATGGTAAAGAATTTGCCTACCAATGCAGGAGATGAAAGAGACAGAGGTTTGGTTCCTGGGTCAGGAAGATCCCCTGGAGAAGGAAATGGCAACCCACTCCAGTATTCTTGCCTAGAAAATTCCATGGACAGAGGAGCCTAGCAGACTGCAGTCCACGGGGTCACAAAGAATTGGATGTGGCTGAGTGACTGAGCACACACACATACATACAAAGAAGTAAAGCTGAAAGAATTACTAGAAGAAATTTATAGAACTTAAGTCAAAGTAAAGCTTCCTCAGAAGGTAGGATTAAGCTTTTTCTTTTTAAGTCACTGGCATCCTTAAGGACAGACACGCTTTTGAAAGCATCTCTGCTTGTTCAAGGCTCCACCCCAAGGAGTGTATTTGTCATGTAACAATATTGACTCTAGGTCAGACATCAACCGCTAAGGACACGTCTCCTTAATGCACATGAAACCCTTCTTTCATATATAGCCTAAGTAGTTGCCAGATCCAAACATATTTGTTTAAATGACCCCTGCTTCCCACCTTCCAAATTCATTAGCACCAAATCACTTTCATGGCAAGTTCTAAGGATTCATGAGATTATTCCCTTCAGACTCCAAAGAATGATGTCCATGTTCCCTTTAAAAATACCCATCTTCTTTCTGGGTTTCCTGGGTGGCTCGGTGCTAAAGAATCTGCCTACCAATGGAGGAAACACGGGTTTGATCCCTGGTCTGGGAAGATCTCACACGCCACGGAGCAACTAAGTCTGCACACCACAACTACTGAGCCTGTGCTCTCCAGCCTGTGTTCCGCAGCAGCGGAAGCCACCGCAGGAGAGAGAGTAGCCCCCACTCTGTGCAACGAGAGAAAAGCCCACATGGCAACGAAAACCCAGCGCACTCAATAAACAAGCAAAACTTTTTTTTTTTAAATACCCATCTTCTAAAAGATAGAGTTCATGGGGAAATAATTTATCTACTTTGGATGTTCATATATTATAAATTACTTTTTGTATAATTCTTATGTTCCTTATCCTCATTTTCATACCCAAATTCTCTTTTTCTAACCCCCCCTCTCTAGGCTTGCATGATCTTAATTCCCCTACTGAGGATTAAACCTGGGTCCCAGCAGTGAAAGCACCAAATCCCACCACTGGACTACCAGGGAATCCCCATCAATTACTTTTTATTCCTCCTTCCCTCTAAGCTCCACTTCCACTAAGATCTAAAAGGATTTCTGACTGTGGGCCTTTATTCAGGAACAACAAAAGACTTGAATGACTGTGAGACTAGGATTCTTTCCAACTTAGGCCACGGTATAATATTTCTGATAGGAAGAAATACAAGGTGGTGCTATAAAACAAGGGCAGAGAGCTAAATGCTAAATTCTAAAGCTGTGGGTCCTTGAAATGGCTACACTTAAAAGCTTGAACATTCAAGCAATATTGTTTTTAACCTTAGTCTATGGGTCCCACAAAGGGGTCCTCTGATTAAGTTCAGTATATAAATGAGACCTCTGTTAGTCACTCAGTCATGTCCAAACTCTTTGAGATCCCATGGACTGTGAACTGCCAAGCTTCTCTGTCCATGTGATTCTCCAAGCAAGAATACTGAGTGGGTTGTCATTCCCTTCTCCAACAGATCTTCCTAACCCAGGTATCTTGCATTGCAAGCAGATTCTTTACTATCTGAGCCACGTAAAATTTTATGTGTATAAGCAATTATTTTCCTACAGAGAACATGGGTAGAGTTCATCATCTAGGCTATGTAATTTATTGCCCAAATCACCAGACTTCTTAAAGTAAAGGGGGATGTTCTCAGTTAATATGCTCAACAACAGGCTTAACCTGAGAATTTTCTGGGCAAACTGAGAATATAGTCACTTTACTCATGACCCAAGAAAGTAATACATAGCTGCTTAACATAAACAAAAGATAATTTGGCTTGTCATTACTTCCACCCAAGTGCCATTCATGAATTTTGATTGAAGGCAATTGATTTTTATACAATCAAGTGTATTCTACAAGTGTCTTGGCTACATGTCAGAGAGCTCTAGAAACCATTCAGCTGCTTCTCTTCTCCGGTTCTAAGCCCTACCAACCTGCATTTGATGCTGGTTGTTATTTTGTGCTCTGCAGTTACTACTAACCCTGGATTCAGGAAATGGTGCGGTCCTGGAAATGTATGACTTCATACAAAGAGATTCTTTCTTGTGCTTTAGAAGCACTTCTTTTCCTCATCCTCCTAAATGGATAAAAATTACCAAGGTTTGGTAATGAGTCTTCCTCTCTACACTTCCCCTTGAGATACATCTAATTGTATCTAAAACATCAAATATATCAATGATTGGGTCACAGTCTTTGATCCATATCAGAGTCCCTAATTCTAGACTCAGGAAATAGGTCCAACCTAGAGGTAAATCTGCTTCCTCTTCACTAGTCCCTAGAAGGAATAGAAAAAAAGTTTCTATTGATTAAGTAAAGGATGAAGTAATTCAAATCTGTAACTGATGAAGTAACTCAAATCTGTAGTATTAAGACTTCCAGGTGAAGCTGAAGAATAAGTTTTAAAAATATTGGAAAACCTTTATGTGTTTGTTAGTGAAGTGCTTGTATGATATAACATAAACCTTTTTTAGAGAAGCTGAATATTGGTCTGTGACTATAATTAAGAATGTGACTAGAATTAGGATTTTTAATTTAGAATTATAATGTATTTGGCTGTGAGAAATATTTGTAAGATTAATATAACCTGAATTGCTAATCAGTAACTTTAACTTGTAATATTTACAAGAATTGCTAAAGTGCTTAGAAAAGTTTGGGTAATTATGTTGGCAAATGTACCCTGTTGAACATTTTAAATGTTTAAAAGAATTAGATATACAAGTATTAACTCTGGCCTGGAAAATCCCATGGACGGAGGAGCCTGGAGGGCTGCAGTCCATGGGGTCGCTAAGAGTCAGACACAACTGAGAGACTTCACTTTCACTTTTCACTTTCATGCATTGGAGAAGGAAATGGCAACCCACTCCAGTATTCTTGCCTAGAGAATCCCAGGGATGGGGAGCCTGGTGGGCTGCCGTCTATGGGGTCGCACAGAGTCAGACATGACTGAAGCAACTTAGCAGCAGTAGCAGCAGCAGCAGTATTAAATTTGTAAATGTAGGTTAAAAGAAGAATTTCATTAAAGAAATTTGTAAAAGGGGCTATTTCATACATCAAATTTAGCCTATTGAAATGTAATCTGTCTGATTTAGGTCAGTTTAATTTGATGATACTTATTTTACTTAAACAGCAAGAAACAAGTTCTAGGCCTTCCCTGATGGTGCAGTAGATAAGAATCGGCCTGCCAATGCAGGGGACACAGGTTCCATCCCTCGTCCTAGACGCTTTCACGTGCCACATGCACAACTCAGCCTGTTCACCACAACTACTGAGCCTGTGCTCTAGAGCCCAGAAGCTGCAACCACTGAGCCCGCGAGAGCACCCCAGAGCCTGTGCTCTACAAGAGAAGCCGTGGCAATGAGAAGCCCACACACTGCAACAAAATAACCCCTCCTCACAGCAACTAGAGAAAGCCCACTCAGAGCAACAAAGACCCAGAGCAGCCTGCTGCTGCTGCTGCTGCTAAGTCGCTTCAGTCACGTCCGACTCTGTGCGACCCCATAGATGGCAGCCCACCAGGCTCCCCCGTCCCTGGGATTCTTCAGGCAAGAACACTGGAGTGGGTTGCCATTTCCTTCTCCAATGCATGAAAGTGAAAAGTGAAAGTGAAGTCGCTCAGTCTGTCCACTCTTAGCGACCCCATGGACTGCAGCCCACCAGGCTCCTCTGCCCATGGGATTTTCCAGGCAAGAGTACTGGAGTGGGTTGCCATTGCCTAAGCAAATAAAATTCTTTTAAAAAAGAAACCAGTTCTAGATATCTGATTACAGCATTATGCTTATAGTTTAAAATATCGTCTTGTACACTTCGTTGATTAAGAGGATAGCTATATTTCATGTGATTTTTTTTCTTACTATAATAAAAAAGAAATTAAAATAGATTTTGAATTTTATGCCAAACTTCTCTGTGCTCGGTCGCTTCAGTCGTGTTCGACTCTTTGTAACCCCATGGACTATATAGCCTGCCAGGTTCCTCTGGCAGGAAACTTCCTGATTCTTGCCTGAATCAGGCAAGAATACTGGAGTGGGCCACCATTTCCTTCTCCAGCCAAACTTCTCTATTCAAAACCAAATTATTTTTGTATACTTTATACAAATAAACAAAATTTGTATATTTTTAAACAAACTTTTAGATCTAGGAAGAACTAGGTGTTTACATTTTACTTTTAATACAGTATCAGTTAAACCCCAAGAAATGGGAAACAATTGTATTTGTACACAAAAGCCCCCATTCAGCTAAGTGACTTTCATAGAGAAGCAAGTTCTGTATCATCGATAGTATATTCCAGTGCTTACTATGTGCTATGGACCATTCTAAATATTTTTTCTCAATTATTTTATATAACATTCCACAGATCCTATCAAGTGAGTCTTACTGTTTCCACTTCACAAGGAAGACGGCTCAAGTACAGAGAGGTTAGGTAATTTGCAGGAGTTAGAAGTGCATGTAGTAGTCATCACACTAAATTTGAACTCAAACCAAGGGTCAATCTACAAAATGCCCCCTTCTCCATCGCAGGACACTTCCTCTTGAGGATGAAGTCTAAACTCCTTAAAACGGTATTCAAGGTCCCGGATAAATCAAATAGCCCCCAAACAACTTTTCAAACCTATTGTTTATGAGTTGCCCAGATGTATCTGACTCTAGCCAGGGGTGGTTCCACTAAATATCCAACAAACATATTTTGGAAATTCTTTATCATTGTCTCCATCTGGAAACCTTGCTGTCTAGCATCAACCTGTGCATTTTCATGACTAGCAATCTCTATTTCCTCTGAAAAATAATAACAGCTGATACCTATACCACTTGTTGTTCAGTCGCTCACTCGTGTTGGACTCTTTGTGACCCCATGGACTGCAGCATGCTAGGCTTCCCTGTCTTTCACCATCTCCTGGAATTGCTCAAACTCATGTCCATTGAGTCGCTGATGCCATCCAATCATCTCATCCTCTGTCACCCCCTACTCCTCTTGCCCTCAATCTTTCTCAGCATCAGGGTCTTCTACCCATCCATTATGGCATGTTCTTCTCATGCAGATGATTAATTTTTAGTGTGGGTTAATCTTAACTCTTCAATCAGATCATTAATAACCTTACAGCAGAGGTAATGTATTCAATGTCTTTGTTTTCCCATGGTATGGCTTACCATCCTGAATTGCAAATGTCCATGGATGTGTCTGTCTACCTCCATAACTGACCATGTCTGAAACCTATCTTTAATGTCAGGCATAGTGTTTGCTACATAATCAGGCTCAATGAATAGTTGGTGAAGTGGGTGCTCAAGTGTGTCCAACTCTTTGCAACCCCATAGACTGCAGACTGCCAGGCTCCTCTTCCATGGGATTTTTCAGGCAAGAATACTAGAGTGGGTTGCCATTTCCTCCTCCAGGGGATCTTCCTGACCCAGGGATTGAACCCGTGTCTCCTGTGTCTCCTGCATTGACAGGCAGATTCTCTTTCACTGAGCCACCTGGGAAGCCCATATAAAAGTTTTACTGGTTTTCAAAGTTGAGTTCAAATCATTATTTTTATTCAAATTCCTAAAGAAATTATTTCTGTGAATTAATTTCAAATGAAAACTCACCATTTTTGAAATCACTTCCTATTTTGCCCATAGAAACTCAGGCTTTATCAAAAAATTAACCTACTTGAAAATATTTTGAAATAGTATGATCTCAACTCATTTCAAATTTTATTTTTATAGGGCTTGCATCTCATTAGCTAATTTTCTGTTGTTAAAGATTTTTCTGTTCTGAACTTTTAAGGATTACACATAGTTTTCACAGGATTAAATTTTTTTTTACAGAAAACCCAAGTCCAGTCTTAAAATGTTGAGTGAATTATTGCATAAATTTAAATGAGAAAGTAATTGCACATCTTAGTTTATAGGTCTGAAAAATGATGGAAATAGCTTCCTGCTTTGCCTAGCAGTAAAGTTTGCCATTGAATGAGAGAATATCTGCGAAATACCTTTGAATTCTTTGGAGGGGAGTTCCTGCAAGATGATTAATAAAAACTCAGTGTTAGGATATCTTTTTTTCAATAACTTCCTTAGTTTTAATATATTATAGGAATTCTTGGTTTGGATTACTTTCATACCTACAGTGAATACACATTTTGTTTGCCAAGAAAAGGAAGTACATTGTGTGAAATCATTTATATCATAATGGAGGACAGCACATTATATGAGTGTAGGGGTTAGAACTGTGAATCATCTCTTGTGTGTTTCTAACTAAATAGAGGCAATCTGCCCGAGAGAGAGAAAAAAAAAAAATTCTACAAACCACAAATTCCATCCAATCACATAAAGACAAATCAGCCTTCAGGCAAATCAAATGTCTTCATTTAAACCATACCTGGATTTGGCACTCTGCCCACCTTTCTCAAATCTCTTAACAATATGCTTTCACAAAGAGTTAAAGGCATGCATACTGAAAGGTACTCCCTCTGCAACATTATTTTAAAAAATAGGGAACTCTTTAGCCCCGGGAAGACCTGGGGAAAGAAAAGTTCATTTCAGAGTCTGCACCGTGTGAATACAGGATTAGTGGGTGGGATTGAGGTGTGCTCAGGTGCATAAATAGAGGCGTGGGCTGAGCCAGCATACTAGGAAGCTTGGACTGCATTGAGGCCGCCTGGCTCACACAGACAGGTGGGTGGGGAGATCCAGGTAAGGCTCCTGACAGCATTGTTAGACGGGCACCTGTTAGAATGAGCTTTGGCCTCTGGTTACCATGTAAAGGTGTAGGCAATCCACAGGCAGAGGAGTGCGGGGCAGTTCCGGGAACAGCAAAATGGGATTTGGAGAGGGAATTGATGGAATTTCCACCAGAGGCTTCCTGGAACCTCTCTGTGAAGCGATGTTCCTGAGCTGATTCAAGGTAATGCTTTCTCCCCCAGAAAACGAGAGGCTTAAGAGTGAGCCAACTCCTGGAGTTTTCAAGCCTGACACACAGCCCAGGGTCTCCTGTCTTGGTTACTGAGCCCTGATCACCATCTAATGCTTGTTTCTTTCTTACTGGCAAAGCAAAGACCCACAGGACTGTGCAACGTCAGCTCAGATTGGCTGCTGGGGATTACAGATCAGAATATTATTGCAAATCAGGAAATAGCTTTCCTTCTGTGTCTGATATAAAGATATCCTTATTGCTTATTCAGTCTTTAAATTCATAAGACAGAATGTAAAAGGAGAGATCTGGTTACTTTCCTTATGAACAAGGACACTGAAACCTCCTGCAAGGCATTCATTGATGAAGAAGAGATATAATGACCAGTGAAAAGTGCTCGTTTCATAGTGTGTGTGTCTCCAAATTATCAGTGTCCTCCATGGTTAGCTTTCTGTTTTGAGGTGGTTTATATATGCAATATGCAGATTACAGTCAATTCAGGACTAAAAATTGATGTGTTGAAAACAGTACAGTGAATCTCAGAAAATCCTGTTTGTACAGCAGGAGTTATATTCGGCTCCCTTGAGTCACCCTGCCATAAAACATGTATAAGGTATCAATAGTTCCAATCTGAAAGCTTCAAAGCTATAACAGGAGGTCCTAATGGCTACTTGCGCAACTAGAATTGTCAGTGGATTACATAAATACTTACCACCTGTTTACTACTATTTTTGCTAATATACATTTGTTGCCATACGTAAAATATAAAGTCAAACGTTTGTCAATAAATTTCAAGTCATTACTTGCATGATATTTTCTGAATCAACCATAATCCTGAATAGTGTAATTATTCTCACATAAGGGTTCTTGGTTTTTAGTGTTGTTCACATGAAAAAGAAGTCTTTGTAACAAAAAGGCTAGAAGAATTGTAGCACAGTTGGGGTGCTTGTGCAAAATACTGGATACAAAAATTGTTACTGGCATTTCTGTATCTTTATGAATATAGAAAATGAAGACAGTATATCCCTGCTTTTTGCTTATGTCTTTTTTTGTGAGACATTGCCTGGCTACTACATACTATGACATAGACAATAATTGGTCAGATTAATACAAGGCATCATCTGGATTTGGTAACTTAGCAATGCCTTTTTTTTTTTTTTAACTTGGCTAATGCTTCACAAGGGCTTCCCCAGGTGGCTCAATGATAAAGAATCCACCTGTCAATGCAGGAGATGTGGGTTCAATCCCTGGGTTGGGAAGATCCCCTGGAGAAGGAAATGGCAACTCACTCCAGTATTCTTGCCTGGGAAATTCCATGGTCAGAGGAGCCTAGCAGGCTACAGTCCAAGGGGTCTCAAAAGAGTGGGACATGACATCACGACTAAACTACAATGCTTAACACAGGTTTTCCCTCAAGCTATCAGAATATGAGAAAATTTACCCCTTAAAAACACTGAACATTGATGGTCCATCCGGTTTCTTTTGCAGAGTTCATTTAATTTGGAACACACCAATATTAGAGTTAGGTGTCTCTTTTTAATCAATTTCAGTCTTTGGCTTTACTAGCATCCCAAGTCTCCAGCTTTGCATGTCATGGTCCCTGGATAGCCCTAGTGATTCTCTAGTGCAATTCACTTTGCTAACTCGCTTACTTCCTCACTCACTCATGGACCTTACCTTGCTATTTCTCTTTCCCATTCAAAAGCATCTGCTTTGAAATAGTACATTTCCTGATATTTAAATTTGGAATACTGGAAAGAAAAAAAAATGAACAGAGACATTCACAAGGTTGGTCTCTCTGCGTGATGAGTCCCATAGAATATTTTACGGGATAAAATAGAAATATTTTGTGCACAACCACCTACCTATACAGGCCCACACTAAGGGTCAAACAATTAATTCACTGGAAGAAAGTTCCACTGATATATTTTAACCAGTTCAGAACCAATATATCTAGAGTTTGAGCAAATGTTACACTAGGGAGAGAGCTGTGTGTGTGCAAGCCTTTAGTTAAAAGATAAAGTTGGCAGTTTCTAAATGAAATAAATCATTTCACTCGGATCTTATTTTTCAATGGCAGTGTCCCCATTTTAACAAAATGTTAAAGAAATATGTATGTTTAGGGCAACTTTTTCCAAATGGGAAAATGGGAGCCAGCACTGCAAAATGGCAAGATCCAACAGCCTTGGTTCTATGCCCATCTCATTGGTCTTCATTTCTCTGAATTTCAGATTCTTCATCTACAAAATGAGACACTGGGGAGGTGGGGAAAGAGGATATAACCCCTAAGGTGTCTTCTACTATGAAGTTTTTTAGAAAAATATAAAATTTAAAAGCAAATTCCCTTATCTATAAGAATATATACATCTATCTCCTTATTTTCTTAAAATATATCTGTATCTATTTCTACATTGTATATTTCTATGGAGATCTTCATCAGTATAATTTTTTTCTATACAGATCTTATATAGAGGTGGATAGATAGAAATTTATACTATGCATTCTTAGGAAAGTTCTGTGGAAGGTATTTTTCACTCCAATTGCATGTGTTCAATCCCATCTAAGCCTCAATTCTTATTGTGATCCACAGTTGTGTTGCAATCTAAAGATTTTGAAAAACTGCTAATTTCTTTTTGTTTTACTGGCTTCTTGCTAATTTGTTTTCCATATCAGATTTGCCATGGAGAAGATTCCAGTGTCAGCATTCCTGCTGCTGGTGGCCCTCTCCTACACTCTGGCCAAAGACACCACAGTCAAACCAGGAGCTAAGAAGGACACGAAGGACTCTCAACTCAAACTGCCCCAGACCCTCTCCAGAGGTAGGAGTCACATTCTCTTTGGCCTCCTATTATACTTAATTGGGAAGGATTTAACTCTCAGAGCTGAGATCTGTGTGAACATATTTTTGTACGTGTTCTTTCTACATTTATCAAAGTTTACCATTATTTCTGTTTTCTCTGGAGGTTTTTGCTCTTCTTTAGTATCAAGTATATAATGATCCCCATTTTACAACTGTTTTTCAACAGCTCTGGGTCTGAAAACATAACAGTTTTAGATACACTGGGTTTTTTTGTTCTAGGTTGGGGGGACCAACTCATCTGGACCCAGACATATGAAGAAGCTCTATACAAATCCAAGACAAGGTAAAGACAAGCTTTAGGGAACTCTCTCAAAGCTCTCAAGAGAGCCATCTAGCGATCTTTAGTGACCCACAAAATCCTACTCATTAAACATGATCCTATATCTCTTTGTCTCTTGAAGCAATAAACCCTTGATGATTATTCACCACTTGGATGAATGCCCACACAGTCAAGGTAATTTATACTTCTAAATATAATTTCTTTTATAGGTTTATAGCTTTAGGGGGAGGGTCCATATCTCTCATCTTTATACCCTTAGCACCCAGCACAGTTGAATTAAAAAGAATATTTTATGTAGTACACACATATTTGGAAGTAACTTCAAATATTTCCACATTTTGTGATAACCATTGGCTCACAGTTTGAAAACACCAGCTCTAGAATTCATCCCTGACGTCTTGCTTTGTCTTTTATCCCACATTCAATACATCAACAAATACCACAGCTTTACCTTCACAGTATGTCCAAAGGCCAGCACAAGCCTCCTGCACACACCACCTGCGCAGTGACACAGGACACAGTGCTTCGAAGGCTCCTGTGCTTGTTGTAAAGATCAGCTGTTGCCATCTTAAAAGTCATAGTAATTTTTGAACAAAGGGCTCCATATTTTCATTTGGCACTGGTGATGGTGATTTAGTTGCTGTCTGACTCTTGTGACCCCATGGACTGTAGCCTGCCAGGCTCCTTTGTCCGTGGGATTTCCCAGGCAAGAATACTGGAGTAGGTTACCATTTCCTTCTTCAGGGGGATCTTTCCAACCCAGGGATCAAACCCAAGTCTCCTGCATTGCAGGTGGATTCTTTACCTCTGAGACAGGCACTGGGCCCCATATATTACATAGCTGCTTCCCAAATGCAGCCACTTCCTACTACCTTACTGCTACTGCCCTGGTCTAAACCTAGATGAGATCTTGCCTAGATCTGTGACAGGCACCTACCTGGCTACCCTAGGATGCATCCCTAATATCTTTGAATGCATCAGCCTCTCACTTCAATGTCATTTCCTCAAAGAAGTCTACTCTGAACACTCTATAGCTTTTAAACTTCTTGCTTTGCTTTATTTTTCTTCAAAGTGCTTATCTCCACCTAAAACTACCTGCTTGTTTATGATCTGTCTCCTACACAAGCATTTCAGTCCTATGAAGAAAGCACATTTTATTTTCTTCCCACTGCTCTATTCCCAGTACATGAAACAGTCTTGCCACATAGTAACCACTCAGTAAACACGGGTTAAAAAAAAAAAAAATTAAGAGATGAATGATTGACTGAGCAGTAGAAACAAAGCTGGTCAATAGTCTAGATATTTCTTTGTTAATCATTTGCAGAAAGGGTGGGGTTCGATACTGTATTAAAAATACAGTTCAGTTTAAAATCTAACAGAGAACAATGGTTTTACCTGGTGATGAGATGAATGCTTAACTATTTTTCTTTGCATTATAGCTTTAAAGAAGGCATTTGCTGAAAATAAAGAAATCCAGAGATTGGCAGAGCAGTTTGTCCTCCTCAATCTAGTTGTAAGTTAGCTCTTCATCCTCACTACCATTTCTCTCAGTATTTGAAATGGATGGTTCCTTTTTCCTATGTCTTAATCATACTACTTTAACAGGGATCTGTTCTGAATACCACATCTCATAGACTACAGAGAGAAGAGATTTTCCTTTGCATCTATCTTTCATGTCTACATTTTTGTTTATATATGTGCCTATATATGTGGTCACATCCATGCCCAGTTGCTCAGTCGGGTCCGACTCTGCCACCCCATGGACTGTAGCCTGCCTAGCTCCTCTGTCCATGGAATTTCCCAGACAAGAATACCGGAGTAGTTGCCATTTCCTTCTCCACGTAATCTTCCAACTCAGGGATTTTGTTTAGTGACTAATAATTTTAAACTGTCTGAATAACACTCTCCTGTGGTCCAGGATTTCTTTGTTGCTGTAATAAGTGGGAAGTTTTTGTCATTTACCAATTTCTTGCTGTGCCCCTTTCCCCTGCAGTCCTGGCTGCTCTCCACCCATTCTTACTCCCTGTGCCCTCTCTCTCTCTGGAAGAGACAGCTTTCTGGGTGGCCAAATCTAATCACTTCATGAATGCTGTGGGCCAATGCTTCCCTATCCTAATTGGCCATCACCACCTCTCTTCATGGTAAAGCTTTCTGTTTTTATAAGTTCTACTCGGTGTAGAAACAGGATCCACTTCTGTTTCAAAGGCAAGCGATCAGTAAACAACTCAGAAAACTCTTTCGTAACCCTGTGTCCCTGGGGCTTCTCTCTCTCTCTCCTCTTTCTGGGTTGACAGGTGGGCTTCTTCAAGGAGCATCCACACCAGCCGTTCTTCTTCACCTCCTTCCACAGGCTCCTGTTTCTCCATTTGCCCCTTAATATAAGTGACTTCCTGATCTCTATTCAACCTACTTCTCTTTTCATATTTTATA
Source organism: Bubalus kerabau (assembly GCF_029407905.1). NCBI lineage: Eukaryota > Metazoa > Chordata > Mammalia > Artiodactyla > Bovidae > Bubalus > Bubalus kerabau. The sequence goes on along the minus strand of NC_073631.1, from coordinate 28,211,501 downwards.
TTCTCTATGGACAATTTCATCCAGACCTGCTCACTGGTAATTCCGTCTTCCTCGAATACACAACAGCTTCCAATTTGTGTCCACAACCAAATTTCAGAAATCTTGCAATCAGCTTTAACTTGATATGTTCAACACTGAATTTATCAACATAACAGGTTTTCAAAAAGCTCTTTTTTCTCCATTCCCTACTCCGTTAGAGTGCTATTCTAGACTTGACTCTCTGGTAGTCATGAAGGCCTATGGTTCTGACTTGGAAATAGTCTTACTATTGGTCACTTCCCTGTAAATCCAGGACCGCTGTTTTAAGAGTGTAAGAGTTTTTCACTTTACTAGCTTACAGTAAGTGGCTCTCTGACTGCAAAGTAAATCCTGTCTGATTCCACACGATTGTCAGGGTAATTACTCTAAAAACCAAAACAGGATCACGGTTCTTCTACCATCCCTCCAGTGGTTCTCTATTTACGGGCAAATCCAAACACTGTGGTGAGGAGTGCAAGGCCACTCGCGAGCCGCTCCTGAAGGAGCTTTCTAGCATCATCTCTCACTACAGCCTCAGCATCCCTACCATTTGCATGTGTGCTCAGTCACTCAGCCCAACTTTTTTCGACCCCATGGACTGTACACCAAGCTCCTCTGTCCATGGAATTCTCCAGGCAAGAATACTGGAGTGGGTAGCCATTCCCTTCTCCAGGAGATCTTCCCAACCCAGGGATCGAACCTGCATCTCCTGCATTGCAGGTGGATTCTTTATCACTGAACCATCGAAAAGCCATCCCTACCCTTTAGTCTCATCCAAATACTTGGTTATAGAAACTGCTAGGTCTTTCACCTGCCTTTCTATCATCGTCCCCGCTCCTCTGCCCAGAATGACCTCCTCTTCTATGTAACTGGCTCCTATTCATTTTCTAAGGATTTCTCTTCACCCACTTCAGAAAGTTCTATGGAACCTGCAGATAGGGTTAAATGTCCTACTCTGGGCACTCGATGTGCCTGCATATCCTTCATCATAACATTTCACCCACTGGATCCCCAATATTCCTTCTCCTTCTCTGTCTCCCAATGTGTGCTAAGTCACTTCAGTCATGTCTGACTCTTTGCAACTCCATGGGCTGTAGCCCACCAGGCTCCTCTGTCCACGGAATTCTCCAGGCAAGAATACTGGAGTGGGTTGCCATTTCCTACTCCAGTGATCTTCCCGACCCAGGGATTGAACCTGTGCCTCCTGCATTGGCAGACGGGCACCACTAGTGCCACCTGAGAAGCCCCTGTCTCCCAACAGACATGCATTTATTCAAGAGAAGTGCAGTATACTGCTCAATAAAGTTCTGAATTAAAAAATGATAGATGAATCCTCAAGACAATCCTGTTTTGTAGTTTCTCCAAAAATGACTTCCATTTTTTGTTCATTGATCTATTTCCTCCTACCTCATCCAAGATGCCTTCCCTGAACACCATATGCCTCCCAAATTCTCCCTTATTGAATTCTGGGGCTCCTTATCCATCAGCTCTTTACCTCCTGTTCTGCATCACATTCTCCTCTAGCTTCTTTATTATTTCATGCATGTAACTAGCTTCTACATGTGCATCATAAACTCTCTGTGTTAGAGATGTGCCTTATAGTGTTTTAAAGTCCTTAGTCCAGGAATGGACATGTTTTTATAACAAGTTTGAAAATAACTGAAGGATAAACAAACTGAAAGTTGCTTTTTTTCATCCTTAGTATGAAACAACTGACAAACACCTCTCTCCTGATGGCCAATACGTGCCCAGGATTTTGTTTGTTGGTAAGTAAAAGTGACGATGCGATAAAGCACACTCTGAACACTACACAAACACTGCCACCCCTTTTCCTCTGTCCTGCACACCCTCACCTGTTGTTTCGCCACAGCCAAGGAAATGACAAAGCTGGGGTGGCGTGCGGTGGAGGGTGGTGGGCCAGCTGTTAACTTTCAGTTTCACAAACTATTTTCATTAGAAAATGCAAGCTTCTACCTATTTTCATACATGGCATTTTTTTCATCTGCTAATTTGAACTTCTCATTTTCTGCCATAAGAACACCTGAGATGGAAGTACCCTATTCATTGTTTAAATGTATTTCCCCAAATTATATCATGCCTGTAAATATTTAATCAGGCTTCCTTCTGTTTTGTGTGCTGGATTTTTCTTTCTGATGCTTTTGATCATTGTTTTTAGGTGTGTTATGAATAGGAGCTGAAAGAAAAAAAAAATCAAAGGAGCCATGCTCCTTCCTGCCACTGGTACTTTACCTGTGCTGTTTCCTGCCCGCCCCCACCCTGCCTCAGTATCCCCAGGCCACCTGGCTAATCACTGTCATTCGCAGACCTGCTCAAAGCCCATGATGTGTTCTTGTTAGCACCATGTTCCTCTCAATGGTCACTCTTTCCTCAGTTATACTTTTGCATTTACTGGGTGATTGTTGAATAATTATTGACCCCCAAGTGGCAGAGACTAGATCTTTTTCTGCTCATCATCATATTTTCAGAATGACCCTGTGGTAGGCTTACAGTAAATATTTGTTAAATGACTGAACAAATGAATTGAGTTAGGCTTTGATCAAAGTGGCTCATATGATAAAGAATCTGCCTGCAACGTGGGAGACCTGGGTTTGATCCCTGGGTCAGAAAGATCCGCTGGAGAAGCAAATGGCCACCCACTCCAGTATTCTTGACTGGAGAATCTCATGGACAGAGGAGCCTGGCAGGCTGCAGTCCATGGGATTGCCAAGAGTCAGACACAACTGAGCAACTAACACTTTCACTTTGATCAAGGCGATAATGAAAAAAAATGGAAAAAAAAAATCCGTAATTAAATTCATCATATAGCACACCTCACTCTGAGTAAGTAAGTGAAGTCGCTCAGTCGTGTCTGACTCTTTACGACCCCATGGACTGTAGCCCACCAGGCTTCTCTGTCCACGGGATTCTCCAGGCAAGAATCCTGGAATGGGTTGCCATTTCCTTCTCCAGGGGATCTTCCCGACCCAGGGATCGAACCCAGTTCTCCCGTATAGCAGACAGACACTTTAACCTCTGAGCCACCAGGGAAGCTGACCAAGTGTAATTCATCCATGTTCACACTAACCTACAAAATAGAGAGAAAAAGTGAAGGGAGGAAAGGAGCAAGGTTGACCCAGAGCTAATCTTACAGATTTGGTCTTGTTAGGATTTAGAAGATTTAGAATCCTTACACTGAAAGGGCCTTTAGAGGTTATCAAGCCACAGCCTGTGCAGAAATGCTCTTCAGTGCTCCTCTTAAGGGCAGTTTGCTGTGCTGTGCTTAGTCGTTCAGTCGTGTCCAACTCTTTGTGACCCCATGGGCTATAGCCCACCAGGCTCCTCTGTCCTTGGGATTCTCCAGGCAAGAATACTGGAGTGGGTTGCCATGCCCTTCTGCAGGGGATCTTCCCAACCCAGGGCCGGAACCCAAGTCTCCCAAATTGCAGGTGGATTCTTTACTGTCTGAGCCACCAGGGAAGCCCAAGGGCATTTTAAGCCCTGTCTAATTCCTCTGGTCATAAGAACCAGGTCCCAGGCAGCTTGCTCTTCCAGCTCAGTAATTCTCCATGAGGCCTGTGTATTAGAATTGCCTGGAAGTTCTGAAAAATCAAGTTGCCCAGGCTACATCTCAAACCAGTTAAATTAGAATCTCACAGGGTGGGACGCAGGTGGCAGTCTTTGAACGCTTTGCAGGTGACTTCCCTGGGCAGCCAGGGATTGTGAACCAATGGTTGGGAGACTTAAAAGCTTTTCTTACGTTAATAGATTATGAAGGTGAGACCCTGTGTGTACACCAGGCAGAAGTAAGAGTAGATCTTAAATCTTTCTTGAACAAACACATGTCAGTTTCCTGTAATTTATGTCTGCTGGTCCCAGTCCAACATTCTGAAATGACAGGGATTGTCCATCGAGTACCAGTGACAGACTTGGCATGCATGAGGCTGGGTTTCATGTGTCCTCTTCATCTAATTCTCAGGTAATGGACCACAGGCTCCTTTAACCACTCTCTTAAGGAAAGGCTGTGGCCTTTGTATATCTTAATACCTCCCTTTTGGATGTATCTTGTTTATACCTTTTTTTCCTCATTAATTGATAACTTCAAGTTGAATGTCAAACATGAAAAATAAAAAGACGTAAACCTAAAGGAATATATACATAAGGGACTCTCAAATCTCTATTTTTAACATGCAGCTTGTTAACAATAAAACAAAAAAAATCATAGAGGACAATACACAATTATTTTACCTTGGCTGCTTTTAAGAGCTTGCATTCTTCTATTCATTAAACAAAAACAAACAAACAAAAAAACTTTGGTTTGGAAAACTATCATTTGATGTGTGTTTCTAATTATCTAGGCTGCTCTTGGTAATATATTTCAATTATAACCTAATCATTTCAAAAGTTTAAAATAATTCTTTAGTAGAGAATGCCATTGCTTTCACCAAAAACAAAACACCACTTCAACAATGTATATTACCCTGCTTTCAGGCTGCTATAGATAGAACAACAGAGTTTGTAACCTTTTCCACAAATACCACTGCCAGGCTACTGAATGCTCCCAGTTTGGCTCTGGGTACCAGCTGTGGCAGCTGAGTTGCAGACTGGATGGAGGAGAATCCCATCCAGCAGGGCATGTCGTGTTCCTTTCATGGGATGCAAATAAACACTTAGGCATCCTCTGCAAAAGAGGTTCCTTTGAAACAAAATACTTCACTCCTTTTGGCTTTTTCTTTGTAGACCCATCCCTGACCGTTAGAGCTGACATCACTGGAAGATACTCAAACCGTCTCTATGCTTATGAACCTTCAGACACAGCTCTATGTAAGTGTTACCTCCTTGGAATATCCATAGAATTGCTGTTGTGATGGGTAGAGAGTCTACATTGGGAGGGGAAAAAAGCCATGCTCAGAGACTCCAGAGAAACAGTCTGACCATGTCCAGTCTTGTGTTCTCCATCAAATCACATTCATTTTGATCTCATTTTTTAAAACCTCAAAGAAGAATTATTTACATTAGGTGTCTTTCCCTCCAGGAGGATCCTAGGACCATATTACCTGCTTTTCACACTTCTCTTCAGCACAAATAACTCCTTCTACCACAAAACTGAGTACAATAGTAAGAGTACCAGAGTAATAGTAATAATCTGCATGCTTTGTTAATTTTTTTTCCCAAACAACAAAAGTAAAATCATTTAGTCCAGCTTATTAAAGCTGAATTTGAGTTCAGTTTTAAAGATCAGTAGGAAAGATGGTTCCAAATAGTTGCCAAGATACTGAATTCCCCTGGGGTTGCCATAAAATGGAGAAAAAAAAAAGTCTGAGGCTCAAGGCAGAAGAACCTCAATGGGAGACTGTACCTAGCTGGGACATGTAATTAGTCCTTCTGGGAAGAAAACTGGGCTTGTCCTAAGGATCAGTTTGCTCAATGACTAATGACTGTATAGACTGGCATTGTCCAATTTGTCAGCCATTAGCCACATGGAGCTGTTTAATAGTAACTTTAATGAAAATTAAACAAAATTCACCAAGAGAAAACTGTATTTCAAAAAGACACATGTACCACAATGTTCATCGTAGTACTATTTACAATAGCTAGGACCTGGATGCAACCTAGATGCCCATCAACAGATGAATGGATAAAGAAGTTGTGGTACAAATATATGATGGTATATTACTCAGCCATAAAAAGGAATGAATTTGAGTCAGTTCTAGTGAGCTGGATGAACATATACCCTGTTACACACAGTGAAGTAAGTCAGAAAGAGAAAAACAAATATGGCATATTAACACAAATATATGGAATCTAGAAAAATGGTACTGATGAACCTATTTGCAGGGCAGGAATAGAGGACTCAGTCACAGAGAACAGACTTGTGGACACAGTGGTGAAGGAGAGGGTGGGATGAATGGAGAGAGCAGCCTGGAAACATAAACATTCCCATGCGTAAAACAGATAGCTATTGGGAAGTTGCTGCATAACACAGGGAGCTCAACTCAGTGTTCTGTGACAACCGAGAGGGGTGGGCTGGGGTGTGGGGTGAAAGGAAGGCTCAAGAGGGAGGGGACACATGTATACTTATGGCTGATTCACCCTGTTGTATGGCAGAAACCAACACAACATTATAAAGCAATTATCCCACAGTTAAAAATGAAAATTAAAAAAAATTTCAATCTACAGACACAGTGACCACATTTCAAGTACTTAATGAACAAGCACTGAATATTTTCCATCATCACAGAACTTTCTATTGGGTGGCGTCGACCTAGAACAGTATTTTGGGAAGGATTGTGAGGTTGTGTCCAGCAGCAGGAAAGACGTCCCAGTCCATTAGCAATGCCTCCAATGGGTGCTGAGAGAACCAGGGGATGCACATCCCAAGTGTATTGAACATTCTTGAGATAATAGTATAAAGCTTAACCTGCTAAGTCACTTCAGTCATGTCCGACCCTGTGCGACCCCATAGGCGGCAGCCCACTAGGCTCCTCTGTCCCTGGGATTCTCCAGGCAAGAACACTGGAGTGGGTTGCCATTTCCTTCTCCAATGCATGAAAGTGAAAAGTGGAAGTAAAGTCGCTCAGTCATGCCTGACTCTTAGCGACTCCATGGACTGCAGCCCACCAGGCTCCTCTGTCCATGGGATTTTCCAGGCAAGAGTACTGGAGTGGGTTGCCATCGCTTTCTCCAAAGCTTAAAACCTATTAAGTCTTAACTTTGGGCTCCTTAAAGGCAGGTATTCTGCACAGGTAATATCACCATGCCTTGTAGAAAAGGAATTTAATAAACATTGGAAGAGATCTGGATTATAATGAAAGCCATTTCACGTACTTTTAGAAAAAATTTACAAGATTACCAACTATTCATCCTATGATAAAACAGCACCTATTATAAATTAATTAATTAATTAAAAAAACAGCATCTATTAAACAAGAAATAGAATACTAGAGTTTGGGGATAAACTATAACTATTAATATAATTCTGATGATGTGTTGCCTCCTGTAACTTTTTCCTCTATTAGTGCTTGACAACATGAAGAAAGCTCTCAAGTTGCTGAAGACTGAACTGTAGAGAAAACACAAAATCTGCAAGATCCTCCCTTTGTGTTAGGCCTAGAGACTGGGAACCAGAGGAGGTTTTGAAAAACCATGGAGAAGGCTGAAGCACTGATGAACCTACTGATTAGATGATGGTTTCATGTTACAACAGCTTTTTTTTTTAATTGGTTTTACATATACATGTATGAAAATAATATCATATGCTTCCATAGTGAGCCGTGATTTTTAAAAAAATAAATCCTTTTAGGGGGTGTTCAAACTGTTCATTTTTTTCCCAACCTGGTCTTTCACGAAAAGCTATTTGGTTTACTCACCAAATAGGGTTTTTAAACACAAAATGTTCCAAAAGGGGACAAGACAAACCCAGTTCAAGCAACAAAGCCCAAAGACAAAATTATCATCTCATCTCACTATAGTTTCTCACTGGGTGACTAAAAGTAGACGTGAGCTTGAACAACAGAAGTATCGAACAATATGCTCTAGGGTGACAGAGTATCTAGAAAGGCATCCCGAGCAAATCAGTATCTAACTGAAAATGTTCTCTGGTGGCTCAGTGGTAAAGAGCCTGCCTGCAATGCAGGAGACACAAGAGATGTGAGTTCGATCCCTGGGGCTGAAAGATCCCCTGGAGAAGAAAATGGCAACCCACGCCAGTATTCTTCCCTGGAGAATCCCATGGACAGAGGAGCCTGGTGGGCTACCGTCAATGGGTTGTAAAGACTTGGACATGAGTTAGCAACTGAGCATTACACTAATTGAAGACCATCTTGCCTCACTCTGGCCAGAAACTCCTATGGACACACTGGAATTTAGCAATTCATTTTTAGTTAGACTTTGCTCTCAGAGAAAGCCTCTGACAGGTAGCTTTCTCCTTCAGAAGGCTAATTTTGTGAAAAGGTCATTCAGAGAACATCTGTATCCTTGAACACACTCCAACCACATCCTGAGAATTCAGCCTCATACTATATTTGGTTTCTTAAGATTTTAGAGTACTGGTCTGAAATAAATTCAGTAAGAGCAAAGGGCAGTGACATCACCTCTACGGGGTAAAGATCAGAGGTCACTCTCTCTCTTTGGATGGTTAAAGGGGAAGGTGGCATCAGAAATAGGAGAGCAGCTTTACCTATTTTTAACTCTGTATTCTGCCTGACAAAAACTGTTGTGTTGTTCAGTCGCTCAGTGGTGTCCAACTCTTTGCAACCCCATGGACTGTAGCATGCCAGGCTTCCCTGTACTTCACCATCTCCCAGAGTTTGCTCAAACTTCACGTCCATTGAGTCAGATATGCCATCCAACCATCTCATCCTGTCGCCCTCTTCTCCTTTTGCCCTCAATCTTTCCCAGCATTAGGGCCTTTTCCAATGAACACAATGAAAAGACAAAAATTAGCAATGTGTATTCCTATGTACTTACTAATTAATACTAAGTATCACTAATGTACTTAGTATATGTGTGCTCAGTTATATGCAACTCTTTGCAACCCCATGGACTGCAGCCTGCCAGGCTCCTCTGTCCATGGGATTCCCAGGCAAGAACACTGGAGTCGGTTGCCATTTCCTTCTCCTGGGAATCTTCCTGACCCAGGGATCCAGGGATCGAACCCACGTGCCTTGCATTGGCAGGCATAATCTTTACCACTGAGCCATCTGGAAAGCCCATTAATGACTTCAATACATATTTAATCTCACATTCATTATTATACAAAATTCCTTTATCATCCAACCTCCACTGCCTTTCTTAGCCCCCAAATGGTTGTGGCGGTCTGTGCCATGCTTTGTATATTGGTTATCTATTGCTTGTCTTAATTAACTTTTTGTTTGGATAGAGCCCTTCTGAGTAAGTAGGTCCTTTGGCATTAGTAACTTTCCCAGTTAATACTTTCTAAAATACTTTCTCTCACACAGTACTGTCAAACTGCTACTGCTAAGTCACTTCAGTCGTGTCCAACTCTGTGTGACTCCATAGACGGCAGCCCACCAGGCTCCCCCGTCCCTGGGATTCTCCAGGCAAGAACACTGGAGTGGGTTGCCATTTCCTTCTCCAATGCATGAAAGTGAAAAGTAAAGTGAAGTCGCTCAGTTGTGTCCGACTGTTAGCGACCCCATGGACTGCAGCCCACCAGGCTTGTCTGTCCATGGGATTTTCCAGGCAAGAGTGCTGGAGTGGGGTGCCATTGCCTTCTCCAAGTACTGTCAAAGAGCTCTGCACTAATCTGTTCTAAGCCTATGTTGATGATTTAAATCCTTAACAAAACTGTCACCAGAGGGACTGGGTGCCTTCTTGTAAGTAGGTAACTGTGCTTAAAAAGGTAAAATGTTCCATTTAGAAATGTCTCTGAAGGTTAGCTGGAGGAAAAAAAAGAATTTCTACTTGAATAAACAAACATTTTGAATAACAACTTCTAAGCTATTCAGGTTTCCCTTATTGTACAATAAAAGTGGTTGTTTTTTCTTTTTCAGTTGGGCTGATATGAAATATGATTAAGGCCTTAAAATTTATTGAATGTTATTTTAGCAACCCATATAATTTACAAAATATAAATACATCTCTAAGAAGCCTAATGTTAAGGTTGCAAGGAAAATAAGTCTCCCATAGAAAAGCGACAGAGCAATAGTCATTTTTAAAAAAACTGATCAACTTTGACCCAGTTTCCTCTACTTCCAAGAATTTGTCCCAATGAAATCATTCAAGAGAAATTGTTCTGTGAAGATGCCTATGGCAACATTATTTAAACACCACCTCCAAATCTATGATTACTTAGTTCACTAATACAAAATGCACTATATTGTCAACAATAAGTTATAAACATCATATAGAGAAGCAAAAAAGACAAGTGAAAAAGAATTTTTAAGACTTTCTATGCTATAACTGCAAGTACAGGAAATGTGTCTGTACACAGGTTAGAAAGAGAAGTTGCAAACATAAAAACCGTTGTTTTAGCTCATGGAAATGTTAAGAGTGCCTGCTCTTTCTACCAAGTCCTTTACTGTCATCTCACAATCTGTCCTTTGTGTTTAAATAAACTTACGTGAACATACCTTGAGAGAGAAACGGAAGACTGCTTTAAGACTAGAGTCTTATTTCAAACAGCTGAATAAAACTGTTGGTAACCTAGACGGGATATAAAATGGTCCAGCTACTACGGAAAAACATATGACCATTCCTCAAACAATACAGAATTATCATACATCTGGTAAGTCCACTTCTGAGTAGGTACCCCAAAGATATCTATACACTCACATTCATAGCACCACTGTTCACAACACCTTGGAGGTGGAAGCAAACCAAATATCCATCGACGAATAAACGGGTAAACAAAATGTGCGATATACATATAGAATGGAGTATTACATAGCCTTTAAAGGAAGGAAATTCTGACATAGGCTATAACATAGATGAATATGGAGGACATTATGCTAAGTGAAATAAACCAGCCACAAATTCTGCCCCATTTCAATATGAGGCATGTGTATTAGTTAAATCCCTAGAGTTAAAGTAGAATGGTGGTTGCCAGCTGCTGAAGGCAGGGAGGAACGAGGGGTTATTATTTAACAGAGTTGCAGTTTGGGAAGATGAAAAAAATTCTAGAAATGAGTGGTAGTGATGGTTGTACAATGTGAATGTACTTAGTAACACCTAACTACATACCTGAGGGTTAAAATCATAGATTTTATGCTATGTATATTTTACCGCCTTCAATTTTTTTAATCGGTTTTATCTGAGGCCCCACAGCATGCAGGGGAGGGGGCAGGGACAAATTCTGGAAAAAAATTAGTAACAAAAAGCATCTGTAAAAGTCATTTATGTAGACGATCAACATACCTGACTACACCTGTTTTAGAACTGTGGTCTTCAAAGGACCATCTAGGACCAGCTAACTCTGCTCTGGTTTTCTGCTTGTCTTATGCCTTCAGTAATCCTAGGTAGCTACTGAGGTCCCATATTTAGATAGAAGCTGAGGGGGAGAAGAAAGAGAGCTAAAGGCAAGAACGGAACTTTCCAGGGCCCCACCAACGAGCAGACTTCAAGGCCAGATGAATTCAGCCGACTGACCAAAAGGCCGCTTGTCAAGCTGTGACCTCACCGACCTGTCAAAAGCAAGACCCCCAAGGTAAGCAGAGTGGTTTCACCCTCCAGGTGGTGGCAAAGTCCATTCTTCGACACATATTTTAACTCACAGGCAACTCCCTGAAGCCCTTCTCTGCAAAAGGACTCCAAAAGCTGAGTTTCCTGAGGGGAGGGGAGAGAGGAGGGGAGGAGAGGGGAGTGGGGAGGAGAGGCGAGGGCAGGGGAGAAGCAGACTGGCGCTTGGAGCGGGAAGGGGGGTCTGCTTTTCCCCTTTCCCACTGTCTCAAGAGTCATTTCAAAGACTACAACTGTCATTGACTACAATCGTGATAGTGACATTCCAGAAACATTTCAACAAGAAAAGCTCTGTCTGGTCTTTTTTTTCTTTCTCCCTCTCCCTCTGGGGTCAGGTGGAAGTGTGGGGCGAAGGGTGCTGCCCCTTTAAAATTATCTAGAAAACATTCTCTGAAAATTAATTGCACCTGGCATAGAGAGCCTGGTGTAAAAAATCAACTGCTAGCCTCAAACATACTGAGGGCACAACAGCTTTAGACAAACCCCTTTTCTGATCCAGACACCTGGACAACTTGGTCTTTCACCTTATTGTCATCTCCAATAAAACAACTGACATGTGAATGCCCCTATTTGCATAACCATGACGTCTGAAAGTGTTTTTCCCCTAGAAAATACTATGTAGAAACATGATTCTAACTTTCTCAGTACCAGGTAAATGGTGAAACAGTTTCATGTGTTCACACAGTGCATTTTCAGAAGGATGAATAAACTTAAACAGGGCTAAACAAATATTTAGAAAAACAGCATGAGGTTGTCTCTCGCTGAAGGAAATGAAGAATTAAAAGCCTGCTCTTCTGGTTTCTTTTTCCTCTGAAAGGTTGCATTCAGCAACATATTCCTGAGGTTGAAAATGTATAACTGGTTTTCACACCAAAATCGCGGTGGCTCAGACACAGGAGCTGAGAGGAATTTAAGCTATATGAGCTGAGATTTCTAGAATGTATAGCCTAAGTTGCTTCAGTCATGTCCGACTCTGTGCGACCCCATAGACGGCAGCCCACCAGGCCCCGCCGTCCCTGGGATTCTCCATTACATTTTTCTAAAACATTTCTCTACGTGAAATACATATACAGAGAACGAGAGAATTTTTTAAAGCTGAGTTTTTGTTTGTCTTTTTTAATAAGTGCTAGGTTTTTGAAGAAAGAAGCTCTAGAGTCTTTAGTCTTCAGTCTGTTGTCGGTCAAGACAGACCCTGATTTGACACGCACCTTCCTCTGAATTCACAAAATGTTTTTGTGGCAAAATTTCTCTGCACACAGGCAGCGGCCCTCCTGTCATCCTAGGATCAGCCAGACCTCAGCAGGTTCAGCAACAGCCATCTGGGACTCAGAGGTTAGTGGCCCTAAAGAGTCATGCTTCTCAGGTAACTGAGTAGACCTAAATAATGCTGTTGCAATTAGAGCACAAACCAAAGCTATGGGTTGCTTTTCTCTGGAACAGTCCCTTTCCACAAAGAATCATTTGTACCAAGAAAAAGTATTCTATTAGGAGATTCCAGAACCTCATGGAAACTTCAAGATGCAACAAAGCAAATGGGGAAAATACAAAATGCTCTAAAGGAAGACAGCGTCCAAAAAATCTCACTTCCTTCATGTGTCACAATATCATGGTACAAGTGGGAACATTTTTAGGGTTGCCCTGAGCCCTATATGACATTGAGGGAGAACAGAACAGGTCACCCCAGAAAGTGCCTCTTTGGCATAAAGATCATTGTGCGCTGATTATGTGAGGGGAATCACCAACTGAAACTGCCCACCCTGCTCAGGCAATCACAGAAACCATCTGCATGAGTTATTTTATAGCAGGAGATCCTGGTAAGGAACACGGAACTAACAGGTCACCACCAACCAGAAGAATTCGGGTCGAAAGGTTGGAAGGTGACAGGAGATGTGAGTCCATATGTCATCCCAGAATCCTCCTCGCTGGAATCCATCTTGACTGAGCGACATGTGAGCCTCTGGGAAGGACCCTGAGTCAGAAAGATCGGCCAGAGACAGCCCGGAAACTAATCGCATCACCACAAAACCCAAGACAGTGAGCCGCGTGGCCAAAGAGTCCTCTTGGGCTCCCTTACCCTGCTGCTCTCCACCCAGGTGGCCCTTCTCAACAAAGTCTCTTGTTTTGTCAGCGTGTCTCTTTGGACAATTCACTTCTGAGTGTTAGACAACCGTCCAACTCTCGGGACCTGGAAGGGGGTCCCCTTTCTTGCAACAATTATTTTGGAGAAACAACAGACAGGAGAAGCTCTGAAAAAAAGAGTAGAAACTTACTCTTCTGTAAGATAAACTTACATTTAAATCTCCATCTATAAATACATCTCCTTCTCTGCACCAGGAAGAGAAGCATGATTCCAAACCACCAAAACTCATATCAATGGCGCTGGCTTAAAACTGCTGTCAAACCTCATCCTTGTCTACTGTGCCTTTCCTGGTAACTTCCCATAACTGGCTTCCTGACCAACACACACACACACACACACACACACACACACACACACACACACCTGGTAACTTCCCATAACTGGCTTCCTGACCAATACACACACACACACACACACACACACGCTTCCTGACCACCACCACCCCCTCTCATGCACACACACACCTTTCTTTTGCCCTTAGCTAAAGATGGTATTAAGACAATGTCTGGAGCCTTCTCAAAGAGTTAATTGTTTTTCTGGGTATTTCCTATATGTACATGAGGTATACATGTTAATAAACGTCTGTTGTTTCTCTTGTTCTCTGTCATTTGTTAAGTGGGGTCTCAGTTGAGAACTCAGGAGAATAGAGGGAAAATGGTTTTTCTTCATCTACAATAGCATGGGAATTGCACCAAGAGAATTTAGCTTTCTTAAAAGATGAGCCAGTCTGTCAGAGGCATGAAAGTACCCACCAACAAAATGCTTTAAAATTCTATATATAGGTCAGCCATTTCTCCTCTTTCTTGGTCTAAAAGCATCAAAACAATTACTAATGAAATATCATATACTACATAAAATATGACAGGAAATTAGTAATTTTTAGTGACAGGAAAGAACTTCTATATTTCCCCAGATAAGCAATTTCTCTTTTAAAAAACAATTTTCACGTGGAGAAAATATTAGACACTGAAACATTTCAAGAAAAGATTCTGGCATGACTACTGGTGCGGGAAGTTAATTCCATGGTTGGATTACAGACTGAAATAGCGACTCAGTTCTATGAACCCAAAGCAAAAAAGAGAATTCCACTTCACTTAATTCATTTATCAACCCTTCCATTACTTTCTTTTAATTCAAACATCCAAAGACAAAGAAAGGTTTCCATACTTTAATTTTTTAACGTAATATACAGAACCACAATACTATTTAAATTTCAAATTATAGGAGATCACATTCAAAGATGCTTGGATTTGACAAGCTGCCGTGACAATACTGAGAAATTTCATAAGAAGGGTTTTAGAATTTGTAAGATAATCAAATATCGTTTTACTACATGGGCCAATGCATTAATAGTAACTTCTTTAAAAAGGCAATCTTTGGGACTTCAAACTATTATAAAACAATACCAAGATTATATATAGATATGCTTTCTGAATTTCTCAAACTCATTTCATTTCGAAGGCTGAAGGTAAATGTTACACATGAGGACATTCAGGAAATCATTTCTCCTTTGCACTTACCTGTAAAAATCAAAACCTAAACCATACTTTCCTAAAGACACGACTATTTCTAGACTACATTAGTGTGATCAGAAAGACTACTAGAACTAACTTATCACTTTTATATTAACAATATTCACCACATCACTTCTTTCCTAAAAGGACAAAAACTGGGGAGTTTAGATTTCCCTTGTTGAACTTATAATAATCTCATACTTTCTGGCTTTAATAAACTTCAACTCTTTTTTTCCAGTGAGAACTAGCTATACAGCACAGTGCCACATAACAATTATTCCAGTGAGATGTACATTAAGAGTCACAATATGATCAACACAACAGTGCCTTACAAAGTTTTTCTGCAGGTAAAAATGCTAAGAAAGGCCACAGTAGACAGTGCCAGACACTGTGAAAAACAGTAGATTACAGCTACCACTGAGGTTCAGAGGAGACCACAAGTTTCAGATTTGTTTCAGCAATGGAAAAAGAAAAACGTTTAGAGAAACATAAAAATATATAATTCCACTGTCAATAATGTAATTTTTCAGGTACTGTTTCCTTAAACAGGCAAATTAGCTTAACTTAGAGGAAATGTACAAGATCAGCATAGGAAAGATGTTCCTTGTTTTCTCATCAAAGGAATGCGCTGGGATTAGCACGAGGATCTTTCTGGTTCCTGTATCTGTAGGTCAGCCAAACACCCAGGATCTGGAACGGGAAGGAAGAAAGAAGAAAGAGAAAGTAACAGTTGTGCGTGTTTACTCAGTTGATCCATAAAATAATCTGAACTCTCTGAAGCACTTTGTATTGTGTGTTCAAAGAGGAAGAGATTTCTTTTTAAAATGTAGTAAGTAACCCAAATTAGATGCCCTAAGAAAAACCGAACATTAGGGCAGGCCTGCTAATGACGCTCGTCCACACCATAATCCTCAGAACCTGTGAACATGTTCTCTTACACAGTAATAGGGACACTGCAGACAGGACTGCGTTAAAGCTTGTGAGATAAAGAGATCACAAGAGTGAACTCTGTGATGTAATCACAAGGGCCCTTGAAAGAGGGAAGCAGGAAGGACAAAAACCAGAGATAGAGCTCAAAGGCAATGTGACAACAGAGGCATTAGCAAGGAGAGTCAGAAGACGCCATGCTGCTAGCTTTGAAGATGGAAAAATGTCAAGTTGGAATCGAGCCAAGGAGCGCAGGCAGCCTCTAGAAGGCAGAAAAGGCAAGGAAACAGGTCTCTCCTAGCACTTCCAGAAACAGTCTCCACTTTAAGCTCCTGACCTCCAGAAGTTTAAGACAGTAAATCTATGTCGCTTTAAGCTACTACAAGTGTGATTACTTATTAGAGTGCAAAAGGAAACAAATACAAACACTAACTTGTCTTAACAGCTAAAATATCGTATGTTTTGCTAATTCAAACAGAGTTCAGTAAAAAATTAAGCAATAACAAAAACCCTGCAATAAATACATTTTCCAATACAGATCATAAAAAATGTAATTCCTACCTCTCCAAAGGTGGAGGGATGTATACTTTCAGAAAAGTAATTAAATAGTGATTGTCACATTTCCCACACTATGTTCACTAATGAGATAACCAATAGAACCTATTATTTTTTAAATTAAGAAATGTGTTCATTCTGGTGGTCCTGCTACCTCAAAGCTGATTTATTTAAAATACTCAAAAATTCTTAGACAAAATTAATGGGACAAAATGAAATTCAAATTATATTTCCATATTTCAGACCTAGGCCAACTTTTAATCTAAATTTTGTTTGTTCGACTTCATAACTACTCATTAGCTGTTGAAACTCAGAGAAGGCAATGGCAACACACTCCAGTACTCTTGGCTGGAAAAGTCCCATGGACGGAGGAGCCTGGTGGGCTGCAGTCCATGGGGTCGCAAAGAGTTGGACACGACTGAGCGACTTCACTTTCACTTTTCACTTTCATGCATTGGAGAAGGAAATGGCACCCCACTCCAGTGTTCTTGCCTGGAGAATCCCAGGGACGGCGGAGCCTGGTGGGCTGCCGTCTATGGGGTCGCACAGAGTCAGGCACAACTGAAGCGACTTAGCAGCAGCAGCAGCAGCAGTTGAAACTACCTCTAGACAACAGTGGTTAATCCAAAATTTTCTCCATTTACCACAGTAATAATTCCCAAGTTACTGTAAAACTCATGACTGGCGGAGGAGTTCCCTGGTGGCCTAGTGGTGAGGATTCTGGGCTTTCACTGTCACAGCCTGGGTTCAATACTTGGTCAGAGAACTGAGATCCCACAAGCTGTAAGCATGGCCGAGAACAAAAAGGAAATTCATGACTGGCAACGTTTATATAGTTGTTACAACATCTAAGGATGTAGGGGCTGCTGGTTTGTGAGTTGAATCAAGGAAAGATAAGTCTAATTTAAGGAAGTGGAAAGTCTGGTTTGCAGTCTGTATGACGAGGCTGGGATGGGGGGAATTTACTTAAACATACAAAGAGTACTTTGCATCTAGCTCTGTTCTTCACACTTCACAAATTCATACCATTTGATCAAAAACTCTATATGATAGGAATTGCCATTATCCTCATTTTACCAATGAGGGAACTGAGGCATGGAGAGGTTAAATAACTGGATAACAGTCACCCAGGTCATGAGCGCTAGACCCAGGGTTCAAATCTGGGGTCCATGCGTCTAATTATTTTGTTGCTTGAGAGAAGAATCTGATGTGCCATTCTCAGGCTAACAACATTCCATCTGCCATTTCAGCCGCATTCATATTACAGGACTGAAATCCTTTCACATGGAGTTAACTTCTCTACCATCCCTCAACCTGCCTGACCATCATTTCCCTGCCCGTGCCTCAGAAACACGGGCACACAGGGAACTTCTGGTTAGAAGTTTTGAGATTGTTAAATACTTTTATTATCAACCCAGGATACAAGCTGATAGTGCAAGTTACAGTCCTTAGGGGAAACAGGGCCATCGAGTAAATTAAATACTTGTAACCTGGAGCCATATTCTATCAAAGTTTAATTCCTCCAATTCAACTGTGACAAAACAAGACCTCTGTGTCCCACTGCCAAACCACCATCTCCTTGCAACCAGGGAGGACGTGACAGGGAGGTCATGTCCAAAATACAGAAAGATCCAAGTTGGATAATTATGTATACTGGATTTTTAGACTACAAAGGTGCTCATGATTTAAAGATTTTTAATGGCAACTTTGACTAGACCTGATCATGAACTCTGCTGATTCTAGAACCTATACCCAGGACATGGTAGGTCATCAAAGTACAGTTTTATAAAATGTCTATGTAGACTGTGCAACAAGTGTGTCCTTTGCTATTTATTTTTATATTTATTAAATGTAGAAAGATGTAACATAATATGCCAAATTATTAATGTTGATGATTTGAGTAGGTAACTTCAGTTAGTAGATCCAGTCTTTCAGCTTCACAATTTTCTGTATTTTCCAAAAGTTTCTAAAAGGATATGCACTAACTTTTAAAACTTTTTTTTTTTATTTTAAATCAATGTTTCTTTGATGGCTTAAATTTATTTTCATGTGTTACAAATAGTTCAAATGAATCCTATTTCTTCTATGACAAGAAATCATCAGCTAGTTAGACTCATCCCTTCAAGTTCTGAGAATTGCTGATTCTGTGAAATACTGAATAAAAATTTAAAACGTGAGACAGTGGATACATCCAAAAAATATCAGATTGGATAAAATGTTATTAAACTCTCTAGTTAGGTTTCAAAAGGAATTGGTGTATAAAATATAAAGAAGGATTCCATGAAAGAACACTTGAGAAATCTAAGACCCATGAGTTTATACTGTTAAATAATTAGTATTTTAAAAAACAGTGGGGGCTGGGAGGAATGAACAGAGCACAGAGGACTTTTAGGGCAGTGAACATACTCTGTATAATACCACAATGACGGATATATTTGTCTGAACTCATAGATTGTACAACGCCAAAAGTGAACCCTAACGGAGGTTATGGACTTTGTGTGCCTATGGTGTGCCAGTGTGGGTTAAGTGTGACAAATGCGCCATCTGGTGAGAAGTCGTGATGGTGGGGGAGGCTGTGCATGGGCGGGAGGGGCAGGGGGATCCTGGAAATCTTTGTTCCGTCCTCTCAGCATCATTGTGAACTTAAAACTGCTCTAAAAATACAATCCTCTTTAAAAAAATATGCATAGCTGAAGGCAGTGTGATCTGATGAGAAGAAAATGGAGCTGCTAAAAAGGACTAAATTCTCAAAATATATCCCAGATATAAAAAAGAAACCATGTGGCAATATTCTGATAATCGTTGACTCTGGCTAATGAAGCATATTCAGATTGGTCATTTTGATTTTTTTCCCATCTATATTTTCAAGTTTTTATGACAAAAATCCAATTTTCTTTTAAAGGAAAGAGGAAACAGAATTGTTTTCAAGTAGCATATGAATTTTCTTGGATCAATGCCATGACCGACCCAGAAGTAAGATGGCTCTTTCCTCAGAAAAAGTAAAATGAAAAAGTGCTTAGATTAGAAAGGATGTCAGGGGAAACTTCCTTAAAAAAGTGAATACTCAGCTTGGTCTTTATCTCCACTTTGATCATTATAGCTAAGAGTGGATTTTTCATTCTTGAAGGGAAACAAAAATTGAATTGGAATAAAATATGTAAAATACACACACACATACATGTATATAATGTGCTATCCATATTAATTATACATTTTATACATATGTATGTATACATCATATACATAAATGCAATACATGTCACACACAATTAAAATGAAATCTAATATGTAATATGGCGACTGTAGTTGAAAGCACCATATTGTACAATTGAAATTTGCTAATACAGTAGAATTTAAATGTTCTCACCAAAAAAAAATTGGTAAATATGGAAGGTAATGGGTGTGTTAATTAAATTGTTGGGGGAATCTTTTCACATGTATAGTGTAGCATAGCAACATTAAGTCGCTCAGTTGTGTCCGACTCTGTGATTCCACGGATTGTAGCCCACCAGGTTCCTCTGTCCCAGGGATCAAACTCGGGTCTCCTGCATTGCAGGCAGATTCTTTTACCATCTGAGCTACAAGGAAGACCTTCCACATGTACACATACGTCAAATCATCGTGATGTACACTTTAAATACCTTACAGTTTTGTCAATTATACCTCAATAAAACTGAGATATATGTATGTATTTTTATATATAGTTGTACAGAGAGAAATAAACTTCTAGGCCCAAGATGAAGCTGCTATAACATCCAGGGTGCCACATCAGCGAGTAAAAATACTTGGGTAACTTCTGCGTCCCTGTAACTGCTCCGCTTCACCAGAAGGGCAGTGTATTCGGCCAGCCAATCCCCAAAGGCCAAGTGAACTCTAGACCTTCTCCTCCCAAACAAGACTGACTCTGTGACCCCAGCTAACCAGATATTTTTTATTAATCTCTTCCTTATTCTTTATCCTATAAAAGCTCCTTGCCTTCTGCCTTATTCTGCAGTTCTCCAAAAGACTTTCCACGAAGTGTTAAAGTTTGTTCATATCACCTATAGTATCTACTTTAATCATTTTTAACATATATAATCAAAATGAGAAAGGCCTTTCTAAACATACAAGTTGACTGGGTAAACCATATAGGTAAAAGCAATAAACCTAACTACATAAAAGTAACATCTATAAATTTTTTTTAAAAGTCATAAAAAAGTGAAGTCAATGCCCAAGAAATTGCAAGCAGAACAAGAAGCCATGCAGAGTGACAGACAAGAGGAAGAGGGGATGGAAGGGAAGGGAGGAAAGAAAAGCAGAACCACCACCTTCTGTGTGGCTGCTGAGCCCCTAGCCCTGGGCCCTCCTTTCTAGACACTTTCTTGGCCCTGTGGCCCGCTCTCCTCATCTTTTAAAAAAATTTCCCCTTTTTGGCATAGACTGGGTCACAGGGGATCCAAAGGGCCTTGACCAAGACAGACTTTAGGCGGGCAACTGACAAAAGAAGAAATGCCAGTGGTCCAAAAACACATGAACTTATTTTCAAATTCACTAGTCACATTTCCAAAAGAGCAAACAGAACTGTAATACTATTTATACCTATTAAACTGGCAAGCATCTTTTAAGATAAAAATATCAAGAATTAGTGCTTGAATCAAAAGTTGGTAGAATCTCCCCCAAATGGCCATTTGGCAATATTTATCAAACTCTTTTAAAATGCCCACATACTGAATGTGTCATAGTTTACTTTTGGAGGTGTACTCAAAGAAAAAAGCTAGAGAATATAGATAAAAAATTACATACAAGGAAGTTAACCATGGAATTACTTATTATCGGGACATACTGAAGGGGAAATTGAATATCCAAGAAATTAAATGACAGAGTGAACTTCAAACATACAAAACATTTAATATTTTTCTGATTTTCTTTTAAAGATAAATGCTTATTCTTAAAATAGCCTACCATATATTTCTATAGTTACGTGCACAATCTCACCTAATAGCATTACTCTATACATGCTACTCTATTATATGTCTAAAATATGGGAGTAACATGAGCAATTAACACAACAATCATAGGGGTCCCAGCATCTTTTTTTAAGTGGGCATAACATGTACAATTTACTCATGTCTACAAACCAGTAGCTAAACACACAGCACCTGCCATATATCAGGCATTATTCTAAATATTGCAAGCTTTATTAATATATATACTAGCTCCTTTAAGTATCACAACAACTCTATGAAATAGGGGCTTTCCGTTATTATGCCTGTTTGTAAAGATGAAGAAACAGAAGCACAGTAAGAGAAAGTAACTTGCCCAAGGTCAAATAGTTAGTAAGCAGGGTAAGTAGGTTTCTAACCACACAGCACATTTTTTAACTATTGGCTCTTGTCTAGTAAACTCAAATTTAACCAGCTCCTTATTGGAAAACACAAGCTGGCCCAAAGGTCCACTGTTACAAACAATAAACATTCTTGTGTATCCATTTTACAGAGTTATATTAACATCTCCATGAAATAAAGCACTGCAGGCAGAATTTATGAATTAAAGAAAAAATTTAATTTTACTACGTATTGACAATTCAGATGCATCAAAAATGTCCACAGTTATCAAGCATTCAACAAAGATAATGAGGAATTCTGCATTCTTCAAAAATTACCAAAATAATATGTATGTGGTTTTGCTTAGACGTATGTCAATAAAATAATATGCTAACATAATATAAATATTATATACATAAGAAATTAATAACAGTGGTTACCTACAGATTTTAGAAGGCTAGGAACAAAGGGGAGTGAGGGATGGAGTTGGAAGGTAATTTTCCAAAGTAAACTTTTATGTAAACGTATGTGTATATACTACACATTAACAGATATATTAAACAATGTGAAGGTGCTGCCTATGCCAAAATTATATTTAAAATTATAATTTATCATACAACTCTAGAAATAGAAGAGACCCTAGAGCTGACTCAGTCTAGCCTCTTCATTTCATCTGTTTATTTTATTTTACATAATTTAATGATCAAGCATTTCCTTACAAAGGAAGCTCTAAATTCTGATTTCAAGCCAGGGGTCCTCCTATTGCAATATTAGTTCTAGTGAAAACATCCATCAATACGTTCCAAAAGTTCAATGCCATGCCCTCGTGCCCTAGAAAACAGAAATCCCTGTTTGTCCCTGTGACAAAGGTGTGAAGATACTGAGTTATGTGCACATACCTCTGTAAAACTGAAGAAGAGGCCAATGCCACCGACAAATCTCAAAACCTCTCCTGCGTATCTTCCTATTATCGGAGCACAGGGTGAGCACGGGTGGCTGCTTTTCACACAGCTCTGTATCAATTAAAAAAAAAAAAAAAAGAACTTGTATTGAAAAGTACATTTATAATGAGCAAGTTTAAAAAAAAAAAAAAAACACCCACATAAAAATTAGTGTCTGGAATATCATATCCAATTGGGGACCACTCTTCTTTAGCAGTGTCCAAAATCCTAAGCTGGCTCCCAAGATCCCCATCCCTGAATAATCACCCCTGGAGACTGGATAGAATTTGTGAATATGATGGGTCCTCTCTCCCACGTTTATGTGGCATTACATAAGTTACTGTCTTCATAAAACGAAGCTGTGTTGTGAGATGGCTGTATAGTTAAGACCTGACTGCAGCTTCCAGGAGCTGGGAAACACCAGCAAGAAAATGGAACTTCAGTCCTACAACCACTAGAAGCTGAATTTGACCCACGATAGCTTCGTAGGAGACCCCAAACCTCAGATGAGACTGCAGCCCTGGCTGACACGTCATTCCGGTGAGATCCTGAGCACAGGACCCAGTCAAGCCAAGCCCAGATTCCTGACTTAGGAAAAGTAAGGTAATAAATGGATGTTGTTTTAACCACTAAAATTGTGATAATGTAATTCACAGCAGTAGAAAACTAAGAATCCCACAAAGGAGGCCTCAATGAGGGGATATCCAGCTCAGGGCTCAGCAAGGGGGTAACAGAAGTTTCCCCAAAACATAAACACATCTGAACTACCAGGACAGCCAAGCTCCAAGTCTGTCCCCATAAAGGACTGGGTTGGACCTGCAAGGTCAGGAGTAAGGCATGATCAACAGGATGGCTCTAATTGGTCCATTGCTAGCTTAGCTTTAGACAGAAAGGGCATGAAGTTGTGATGGGGAGGAAGGGAGAGAGGAAAGAGGATGGTTACAGGTGTCCTCCACCCTGGGGATGTATAGCTGGTTGACAAGCCCAATTTAATACAGACCACTCTCTTCTTCCCACCCCGATAGGCTTCCAAACGAAGATATTTACTCGCTAACCTACTATTACTTCCCTTTCACAGCTTGTTCTGGGAGGAGCTGAATGGGAAGGAATTAGAGGCAAAGAACCCAAATCATTCAGGACCCTCAGGAATGGATACTTGAGAACAGACAATCGATACAATAGTGTACATAGAATGGAACACTGGTATATAAAAAAGTTTTTTTAAGTACAATTCAGCATCAGAAGTCCATGTCTTCCACATTAACCATTATTTATCTGTATGTGCTAGTGTGAAAGTTGCTCAGTCATGTCCGACTCTTTGAGACCCCATGGATTGTCTATGGAATTCTCCAGGCCAGAATATCGGAGTGGGTAGCAGTTCCCTTCTCCAGGGGATCCTCCCAACCCAGGGATCGAACCCAGGTCTCCCACATTGCAGGCAGATTCTTCACCAGCTGAGCCATCAGGGAAGCCCAAGAATATTGGAGTGGGTAGTCTATCCCTTCTCCAGGGGATCTTCCTGACCTAGGAATCGAACCAGGGTCTCCTGCATTGCAGACAGATTCTTTACCAGGTGAGCTACCAGGGAAGCCCATCTGTATGCAATATGTTTCCAAAAATACTTTATACTTTGTACTTACTGCCAGACAGGTGTCATTTGGGTTAAAACTTCGGAACCCACAGCAGTTTAAATTTCTCTGGATGTCATCCCGAGCACTTGCTGTATTGTTCCAACCAACTTCCAGGAGCTGAGCCTAGAAAAACGCATTTAACATATACATTAAAATATGGGACTTCCCTGGCGGACCAGTGGTTAAGACTCTGTGCTTCCAATGCAAGGGGTTCATGTCTAATCCCTGGTTGGGGAAGATCCCACATGCCACACAGTGTGGCCATCAATAAATAAATAAAATGTGTTACCCCTGCATAAAGTGTATAAAGCTGGGGCCTGCAACTCTTAATACTGTGTGTACCTAAAACAAATACTCTTTATAAGACCAAAACTTTTCAAAGGGTTATACCTCAATCTGCAACAAAAAGAAGGCACCATTTCTATCTCAAGAATAAAAATTCATGTTCACATGCAGTTTCAAAAAAGCACTTGGTTCAAAGGCTTAGTTCCCAGAATGTAGCAAGACAAAGTTTCCATTGCCCCAAAACTGAGACCCATATTCTTCAAACAAATTAAAGCTTAAAAAGAATAATTGCCAGAATGAAACTGCAAACATTCTGAAGCACATGTTTCATTGCATATTGGCAGGGAAAGACTGGGTGAACACCCATTAGCAAGAGCACTTTTCGACCCTGTGAGGGCAAAATTCTACTCCAAAGATGCAAAAAATAGCAACATCTGATGTTGTAGGGCTCAAATCAGCCCCATGAAAGCAATCAGGCACAAGAGACTTCGGCTATATAGAGGGAAATGGCATTCTGAACAAGAAGAAATTACTTTATATTTCAATCATTCTTCCCGCCTCCCTCTTTTCCCCATACTATGCGGTATAATAAAGCAGAAAGTAAAAAAAAAAGCCTTGGCTTACCTGTTGCTCCTGGTTCAGGGCTAAACAAGCACATGATACTGAAAACTGGACAATAAATACAAGCAAGAGAATAATCATGTACTGAGAATCAAAGTTAAGTATATTTCTGGAAATATTTAGAATAACATAAAACAGAGGTACTGACAACTTCACAATGCACTAAAAGGAAGCCACCTAGAAAACAGAACAAGGGCACTTAGAGAAACTTCAAAAAGAATACATGCAATTTTTCTTTTGATAAAACACTGTAGGTATAATTACATAAAAAAAATACTAACTACAATAATTATTTAAATGCTTTCTGTCATAGAGAACAGACTTGTGCTGCCAAGGGGAAGGGGAGTACAAAGGGATGGCTTTGGAGTTTGGGATTAGCAGATGCAAGCTGTTACATATATAAGAATGAATAAACAACAAGGTCCTATTGTATAGTACAGGGAATTATATTCGATATCCTGTGATAAGCCATAATGGAAAAGAATGTGAAAAAAAAATACATATGATATGTGTATAACTGAGTCACTTTGCTGTACAGCAGAAATTAAACACAACATTTAAATCAACTATACTTCAATAACATTAAAAATAAATAAAAGCTGATCCACTGTAATTTCATTTAGATTAAAATAAAAATTGTTACATAGAAAAAGCAGGAAGTATAGATAAATGTATGCAAGCTTTCTGAATATCAAGTCTTAAAAAAATCACTGAGAAATTCTCAACCTAATATTAAAGACTTGGAAAGGACCTAGAGGCCACTGAATCAGTTAAATGTAATGCTGAATTTGCAACATACACGTAGGACGATACTGAACTTGCAGGATACATTCTTCACGATGTGAAAAGAAGAGAGCGTATGTAAACATACAGTAACTTAACTAAGAAACGTTCCTAATATTGGTTGAGCAAATACACATAATGCTTGCCAGGAGCTGCTGTCTGACAATTCATCTCCTGATGGTAATTTTAAGTTAGGGTTACAAAAAGAGTAATCGACAAGGTAAGAACAAACCCAGTGGGGGTAAAACTCCCAGTTGTAAAAAAGGATACAAAAAAAAGCAACACCTGATGGTGTTTCACAGCTCCAATCAGCCCCACCAACGCGATCAGGAACAAGAAGATGCCAACGGCGATGACCACGCCGACCACACGGAGACTGGAAATCAACCCGAAGCCGATGCCCCATGCAGCAATTCCAATCAGAAGCAGGCTAACCAACTGCAAAAATCACCACAAAGGGTAGTGAGGGGGGAGGGGAAGGGGCAGGAAAAAGAAAGAGGAAAAGTGCCAACTTATATATTAATATAAGAACATCCTTCAGGCACCTGCTTAGTATCTTACGAATGATTGCTAACACTCAATACTGGAATACACATGTGATCTCATTATAGTGTTGTTTTAACAAGTATTAATCCTCAGACATGCTTTTTTTTTTAATTTTATTTTTAAACTTTACATAATTGTATTAGTTTTGCCAAATATCAAAATGAATCCGCCACAGACATGCTTTTAAAAAACAATCATCTATATAGTGTGGAGCCTCAGAGGCCATCTGGTTTACTAAACCTAAATGATTTCTACTTAAGCTTTTGAACTAATAGCATATTTAAAACTGCTAGACACCAATATATCTCAGTCTGACACACTTGTTTCCTCATGTGGAAATCACATATCTTTCCTTCAAAGCCCAGAACAAGTGAACTTCTCTGGGGTGTCTTCCTAAGTCCCCAACAAACCAAATTCTTTTCTCAATTCTCTGAGCAATCTCTGTTCTTCCAATGTGGTTCTACTCTCTTTATCACATTAACACTCTGCTTCCAAGCTTGTCTCTCATAGGGGTCTGTGAACAACTTAGAGACCCCATCTTTTCACCTCTCTGTATTGCCCACACCTATCACAGAACTTGACCCTTGGAACAGTCAAAAATATCTTGCAGAACTGTCGCTGAAATGAACTGCTTTAGATATCATTAGCATTCAAATATAGAGAGAAACTTTTAGGACGAAAAGAGTGTTAAGAGATTTTAGCTACATTACTTAAACATGGCATTCTGAGTAAGAAGAAATTATTTTACATCCCAACCACTTAATTTGTATTATAAAACAAAGTCAAGTGTAAGAGGTAAACACATGCCTCAATTGGTCATTACCATTCAAAGTTACAACTACTTCTTTAAAATAACACTTAAATAACATGTCATATTAAGATTATAATCAATTGATAGAAGACACAGCTTCAGTAGGTATGTGGGAAGGGTGGGGATGGGGGTGGAACAGGAAAGAGACAGGATCTTCAAGTCACTCAAGTGCTAACCATTTCCTGGAGCAACTTGACAGTTTTTAATACCTTGCTGGGAGAAACAGAAGTATGTAAAATAAACTTTCTAGCACCACTTTGAGCCTAATAAACTTTGTCTTGAAATACAAAATAAGTCAATACTCATTCAAATGATTCTTTACTGAAACGTATAATTATTTATACATGTAGTCGTTTATCAGACACACATTTTAAATGTCTTGGTACATAAAAATTCTTAACATGTGTAGATATATGAGTAAAATGGCTAAATAACAGCAGCTGTTTGTATTTTTATCCACTTATGATAAAGCAGCAAAACTTGGGGACAAAAGCAACCATCTGTAGTACGACAGGACCGAGTTACGGAGTTACATGGACCTGGTGGTCTCCATTGTGTACACACAGGAAGCTTTTTTCAGAGGGAGAAAAAGAGGAAAAACTTCTCACAAACACTCATTTTCTCAACTGCTGCTTCTCAGCAGATCCATCTGCGTCTGACTCTCTTATCACCTCATTCGCAGCCTTCTCAAACTTCAGACTCTCTCGGATGGACAAAAAGTCCTCAGCCCCATCACAAGTGAGCTTATTTCTGACTTTGTTGTATCCAAATATAACACATTTCCTTTCACGAGGTGTGAAAGGCAGAAGCCTGGAGGAGGTGTCAAGGAAGGAGAGGACGATGCTGCTGGAGGGGCCTCGCCTCCATGAGGGGAGAGGGCGACGCTTAGCATCCACATCGCATGGTGGGAAGAAACACTGAAGATGGTCCACATGCTCAACACATCAGACTGACCTGCTGCATTGGTCAGGGTTCTCCAGAGAAACAGAACCAAGAAGATACATATTGAGAGAGAGACAGAGGAGATTTATTACAAGGAAAGGGCTTATGTAACTGTGGGGGCTAGAAAGTCCACAATGTGCAGGGCAGGATGACAGGTTGGAAATTCTGGCAGGATTTCTATGATGCCATTTTGAGACAAAAATCCCTTCTCCTTTAGGAAACCCAGTTCTTGTTCTTAATGCTTTCATATTTCATATCGTACATGAAGCCCACAATTACTGAAAGTCAACTGAGTGTAAACGTTAATCACCTCTAAAAAATACCTTCAGAGCAACATTTAGACGGATGTCTGAAAAAAACACCTTGCAATCACAGCACAGCCAAGTTTTCTGTAAAATTAACCAGCACTCTCCAGCTTCAAGTCCTGGGTGTGATGCCTGTTTATTCAATTAAATTCAGGGGCAGGACATTTACTCTGTATTTCTTTGAGTTTTAGGGCCAAAAAGATCGGAATCATGAATAATAGGATACATAAAATTCTTCTAATCCATAATTTTGAAGAATCCTTTTGGGAATCATCCCAAATCCTTAATGATATTAATGAAATTCTTGCCACAAGTTAAATATTCATCAACAAATGCTTGGTGCCCACTCTATACCGGAAGCCAGAGACAAGATGCCCCTACAAAAACAAAGGTTGGCAAGCTTACTCTGTAAAGAGCCAGAGAGTTGCCATCTGGCTTTGTGGAACACACGGGCTCTGCCATAATTATTCAATCATAACACAAAAGCAGCAACTGATAATACATAAATGAAAGAGCAGGGTTGTGTTCCAATGACACTTCATTTACAGATACTGAGACTTAAATTCATATAATTTTCATGTGGAACAAAATATTCTTCTCTTGATTTTTTTCAACCATTTAAAAATGTAAAAACAACTTTTGGGGGGTTTTCAAGGGCTAAGTCAAAGATCTCTCTTGGTAAATGTCACATAGCACTTGAAAATATGTGGGTTATTTTCAAACATCTTTTGATATTGATTTCTAACATAATTACACAGTCATAAGAGAATAGACTCTGTATGAGTTCAAAACCTTTAGGCCATGAAGTCTTTGCACCTTGTTTTATGGCCCTGGATATGTTCCAGTGTCTCCTGGCTTATAGTCTATGGGAACTTAAAATAGAATCTGTACCCTGCTGTTGTGTGAAAAATCTTAATTATATTGAATTGGGTCATAGAGCTTTTCAAGTTACTATATCCTTCTATGTTTCTGTCTATTCACTCTATTAGTTTTTGAGAGTTTGATATTGAAACTCCAACTAAAACAATCTTAATTTATCTACTTAAACTGTAATATATAATTGAACTATATGTAACATTGTTCCATATTTTCCAAGTCTCCTGTAAATGTGTTATCATACTTTCATAATAATTTAAAAAATAAAAAGAAAGAAGAAAAAAAAATTTTTAATAAAATAAAAATGTACAATCATTCTCATTTGGCAGGTTGCACAATAACAAGCACTGGAATGGATGTGACTCACGGGCTCCAGCTTGCTGATTTTCATTCTAGAATTCAACATAGGAGAGAATGAAAAAAATCACAGTGGTACAGACCATTGCTATGTCAGAGATATTTTACAAGGTGGGCCAGAGTATAGAATAATCAACAAACAACAAAAAAAATCCAGATAGATAGAATAAGCCAAAGATTGCAAAGAAACAGTAAGGCAGCAGATAGTAGGCCAAAAAAACTGACCCCAACTGAATACTACCATATGAAGCAAAAGAATGAATATTATATCATATGGCAAAAGATGTCACTAAGTTAAGGGTCTAAAAAGGAGAACCTTATCTTGGATTATCAGGTAGTGTCTAAACATCATAACAAGCGTCTTTGTAAGAGAGAGACATATATGTATAATTATGGCTGATTCACACTGTTGTATGGCAGAAACCAGCACAGCACTGCAAAGCAATATTCCTCCAATTAAAAAATAACAGCCCCCCACCACCAAAAAAATAAGAGAGTTGCAGAGGGAGATTAGAGAGACACAGAAAGGAGACAGCAGTACAAAGAGGCAAAGGGTGATGAGCCCACAAGCCAAGGAATGCTGGCCTCCACCAGAAAACAGAAGAGGCAAGAAGGCAAGTAACAGATTCTCCCCTGGGGCTTCAGAGGGGGTGCAATCCTGTTGACTTTAAATATCTGGCCTCTCGAACTGTTAGAATAAATCTTTTGTTTTTAAGCCACCATGTTTGTGGTCGTTTGTCACAGCAAACCCACACAGCACACACAAAACAATTCACACATTTGGAAACAAGCAAGTCAGGAACACCTGTTAAAGAAATCTGCCTGATATTTTATCACTAACATAATCCCCACCATAGAGCTGGAGTGAAGTATTTAGCTATTCCTGTCAGGACCCTCCCAACAAACCAAATCCTTTATTTAAAACAGCAGCATCTTAGCAATAGGAGAAAACTATTCTCGGCTCTCTCAGCTATCCAACTTACAAGCTCATTAACAATGAGAATCTTTTGCCCTTTGGAAAATAAAATCTACAACTAAAAGAGGTTGGGGGTGGGGTGGGTAGAGCACTTTATCACTTCCATAAGAAGTTCTAACTCCCAGACTAGGCATTATGTGGTTACTGAATATATTATCTAGAACATTCACAAGCATCTCTGCTCTGGTTTTTTTCCTCTAGATGTGTGCTCAGTCATGTCTGACTCTTTGCAACCCTATGGACAGTAGCCCGTCAAGCTCCTCTGTCTATGGCATTCTCCAGGCAAGAATACTGGAGTGGGTAACCATTCCCTTCTCCAGGGTATCTTTCCAACCCAGGGGTCGAACCTGTGTCGCCTACGTCTCCTGCATTGGCAGGTGGATTCTTTACCACTGCACCACCTCAGAAGCCTTCTAGGGACCTCTCTGTCAAGAATATTCCTCACCAAGCTCGCTCTGCTGTATCTTTAATATAGTTTTAGTCTATCTTCATCACTGACACTAGGCACCTCTCCTTCAAAAACATTTGAGAAGGTGTATCAGTTTCCTATTATTGCTTTAACAAATTAGCACAAGCTTAGTGGCTTAAAACACCACAAAAGCACACTCTTATAATTCTAGAGGTCAGAAGTCCAACATGGGTCTTACTAAGCTAAAATACTGGTGTCAGTAACACTTCATGCCTTCTGGAATCTCTAGGGAAGAATCCGTTTCTTTGCCTTTTTCAGATTTTTTTTTCAGTGACAACTTTTATTTCACTGTTGCTTCAAAATTGTCTTTAAAACTAAGCACACAGAGAAACAAAGCCTAGAAATGAACGGGCTGTGTGTTCACAGAAATAAACACACCACATGGTATGTGCTAGTAGGTTTGCTCAGAAGACAAAGAGTGGAAGTCACAAGATCAAGTAGCTATCTTATGGAGTTCTAAGAAAAAAAGATTATTCTATATTCAAATGCAAGTTTAAATATTTCCTCTTCAGCTGTCATTCTAGCAAAACCAATGTGGCAGCACAAAAGAAGAAAAAGAGAGAAAATAAAACAAAGAAAGAAACAAAACAGAAAAACACACATTAGCATCAAAGGTCAACACAAGGTCAAAGGTGAGAGTTCAAGCATCAGAGAAGCTGAAGAGACAGGGATTCAAGAAGCCACCTGAACTCCCTGGCCTATATATTCTCTTCCTCCATCTTCAAAGCCAGCTGTGCTGTATCTTCAAAATTCTCAGACTGCAACTTGCTTCTCTAAGTATATCACATTCTTTGAGTATAAGCCACCTACATCCCTCTTATACAGACCTTTGTGATTACATAGGGCTCCCCCAGGTAACCTAGAATAATCACTCCATCTCAATATGCTTAATTTAATCACATCTTCAAAGCCTCTTTTGTTACATAAGGTCACATAGTCACAGCTTCTAAGGATGAGGATGTGTACCTTGAGGGGAGAGGAGTATCAGCCTTGCACAGAGGGTTCTGGGAACACGGGCAACTGAGTCACCCACGTAACTGAATCCTTCCTGCTACACATAATTTAAAATATCAAAAAGAGACTTCACATTTTATTTAAATATATAGCTGACTGCTGAGAAACTATGGGAAATTCCCACAGGCCAGAAAGGAAAGGAGAACTGAAAAGCAGAATAGCAAGCATACAACTGGCATCATGGGGCCATGAGAAAGTGGAAAGGAATTCCCAGATCAGAACATCACTAAAGGGGAAGGACCTGGGTTTTAAACCAGGCAGACATGAGAAGTGGAACTAAGACCCAGGTTTGTCTAGACCTCCAGAGCACTGTATTTTCAGTATAAAAGGTCACAGAAAAATTACACCACCACCCTCAGAAAGACAGTAAAAATTTTTGAACCTCTTCAAAATCTGCAAGAAAGAGAAACTCCAAGGCTAAACGTACATTCTCTAGGAATGCAGGAATCCTCAAGCCCAGCCATTCACATGAAAGCAGATCACAGGCAGTGATGGCATTTAGAGGAGGAAAGTCAAGTAAGCAAATTCAAAATGACTCAGGAGGGACAATTTTGAATCTCAGCCCTCACACCATTCCCCAAAAAATAAATAAATGAAAACTTTGTTGTCAATCTAAAACTCACAAAACATGTAAGAAAAAAAAAAATCTATCACGAGAGATGCAACAAACACAGCAAAAGGCAAAGAATTAGAGCTCCAAAGAACTTGGGGTAATAGGACCAACTGAATGAGATTAAAATTCATACGTTTAAACTACATAAATAAATAAAAGAAGGAATAAAAACAATATGGGAAAAGCAAAGCTCTATTTAAAAATGCAGACTTAAAAAAGAGCCAGACAGAGCCAATCTAAAGAAAGCAGAAAGAAGTGAAACATACCATACAAAGGATAAGTAAAACTTCATTTGTTGACA
The DNA here is from genome assembly GCF_029407905.1 of Bubalus kerabau. NCBI lineage: Eukaryota > Metazoa > Chordata > Mammalia > Artiodactyla > Bovidae > Bubalus > Bubalus kerabau. The sequence continues at coordinate 28,178,377 of NC_073631.1, read as the reverse complement.
TGCCTTCAACAAATTGTTTTTTAAGAAAAAGAACAAGAGTAAGTTCCTCCAAATTTCCTTAACTGAAAAGAACAGCTATCAAGAAACCAAAGTAAAAATCATACTCAATGGAAAAACCTGAGAAATATTTCTTTCAAAATTCAGGAGACAAGGGTGCCAGCCATCACCACTTCTATTAAGCACTGGGGTAGAGGTCTTAGATAACTATGTTTAAGAGTGAAAATGGCACAAAGATGAAGGATAAACACAGCTGTGGTTATTAAAATTAATGAGAATATCTATACAGGAAATCCAAAAGACTGTAAATACTATTAAAATTAGTAAGAACCAGAAAAGCTGCTAGAACTAGGATCACCATCACAAAAATCAACAGCATGCTGATGCACCTCCAAATCTTTTAATGTATTTCTTTAAATGCAATTTCTAATAGGTTCCCAAAATATAAGGTGCATACAAACAAACAGGGAAACCTAGGGTGTTGCAATTCATGGGGTCACATAGTCAGACATGATTTGGTGACTAAACAACAACAACAACAACATAAACAAATCTAACAGAAGTATTAAAAGATGTCCATGGAGAAAACTGTGAAATGAATTGAAGAACATGAAAAAGACCTAAATTAAATGAAGAGATGTATGTTCACGGTTGGGGACACTCATTATAATAAAGCATCAATTCACCTCCTATTTAGCCTACAAATTTCATGTATTTCTAGTCAAAGTCTCACTAGGTTTTAGATCATTTATACCATGATTCATCAAGTTTCATGGAAGAATAAATGTCATCAAAGAGCTAGGAACATTTTTAAGATTAAGGACCAAGCCTGTGGCTGCTGCATTTTTTCTCAGCCCAGCTACAGTATCACTAGCACAGTGCATAAGAAATGCTTCTAGTGGCAAACCAACCTTTGTCAATGGTTACATTTAAGTGTCCCAAATTTTACCTTTGTTATTGCTTTTACCATGCTCTGCAAAACCTGAGCCTGACTCTACAGTTTTTGGATCTATTTTAATTAGTAAATTTAAATATATAAACAAAACTAAAAGGACTAAAGAAGTTAAAAATAATCCAAACAAATATCAGAATTTATTATGGCAGTTTGGTAATCAAAATCAAGTAACTAAACAAACAACAATGCAGACTTGAAGAGATATGGAATTCTAAATTAATATGGAAATAGTAGTAGTTAATTAACAGCTTTTTCACAATTACTTTCCCATTTTGAAAAATAATAGTAGGAATCCCTACCTCACACCCTTTGAAATCCCTACCTCACACCATAGCTTTAAAGCCTAAATCTAAAAAGCAAAACTTAAACTTTGTGGGGGAAAGTACAGAATAATGTTTTGCCTTTGTGGCTAAAGACAATTCTTAAACAAGACTGCCCAAAAGCACATATAATACAAATATAGCATTTACTATATACAAGAAGTATTCAAAATGTTTTACATTTACTAACTAATGGGCTTCCCTGGTGGCTCAGATGGTAAAGAATCTGCCTGGAATGCAGGAGACCTGAATTCAATCCCTGGGTTGGGAAGATCTCCTGGAGAAGGGAATGGCAACCCATTCCAGTATTCTTGCCTGGAGAATCCCATGGACAGAGGAGCCTGATGGGCCATAGTCCATGGCGTTGCCAAAAGTCAGATATGAGTGAGTGACTAACACACACACACACACAATCTTCACAACAACACCAAGAGGTATGCAGTACTACTGCCTCCCTTTTCCAAGTGGGGCAAGTTGTGCACAGAGATGTTAAGAGAGTAGCCCAAGGTTACACAGCAAGGAAGACACAGAACTGGGATATGAATCCTTGTTCTTACCTACCAAACTAGAAATCACATTAAAATTGTAAATTCTATATAATAAAAAAACACCAGACAAATGTAGGATATGCCTAGGACTAGAGGATATTTCCAGCACACACATATATATTAAAGAACACCTACAAATCAATTAAAAAAAAACAACAATAAAGACATTGAAAAGTGGTCAAAGATAATAAGAGGCAGTTCACTGTAGAAGAATCCAAAAGGCCAATCAACAAATGAAAGATGTTAAATCTCATTATATATCAGGAAAACAAAAATTAGAACAATGAGGTACTCACTAGTGAACTTCATAGCAGATCTCACATTCACTAGGTTGGTAAAAATTAAGCCTGATGACACCACAATGCAGAGACCCTAGAACTTACATTCAAGTAGAAGTGTAAAAAAAAAAAAGAAGTGTAAATTATTGTAGTCACTTTACAGAACTTTGTGGTACCTAAAAATGTTACACAGCCTTGACGTACTCCTTTTCCTATTTGGAACCAGTCTGTTGTTCCATGTCCAGTTCTAACTGTTGCTTCCTGACCTGCATACAGATTTCTCAAGAGGCAGGTCAGGCGGTCTGGTATTCCCATCTCTTTCAGAATTTTCCACACTTTATTGTGATCCACACAGTCAAAGGCTTTGGCATAGTCAGTAAAGCAGAAATAGATGTTTTTCTGGAACTCTCTTGCTTTTTCCATGATCCAGCGGATGTTGGCAATTCGATCTCTGGTTCCTCTGCCTTTTCTAAAACCAGCTTGAACATCAGGAAGTTCACAGTTCATGTATTGCTGAAGGCTGGCTTGGAGAATTTTGAGCATTACTTTACTAGCATGTGAGATGAGTGCAATTGTGTGGTAGTTTGAGCATTCTTTGGCATTGCCTTTCTTTGGGATTGGAATGAAAACTGACCTTTTCCAGTCCTGTGGCACGGAACAACAGACTGGTTCCAAATAGGAAAAGGAGTACGTCAAGGCTGTATATTGTCACCCTGCTTATTTAACTTATATGCAGAGTACATCATGAGAAAGAAACGCTGGACTGGAAGAAACACAAGCTGGAATCAATATTGCCGAGAGAAATATCAATAACCTCAGATATGCAGATGATACCACCCTTATTGCAGAAAGTGAAGAGGAACTCAAAAGCGTCTTGATGAAAGTGAAAGTGGAGAGTGAAAAAGTTGGCTTAAAGCTCAACATTCAGAAAACGAAGATCATGGCATCTGGTTCCATCACTTCATGGCAAATAGATGGGGAAACAGTGGAAACAGTGTCAGACTTCATTTTTGGGGGCTCCAAAATCACTGCAGATGGTGACCGCAGCCATGAAATTCAAAGACACTTACTCCTTGGAAGGAAAGTTATGACCAACCTAGATAGCATGTTCAAAAGCAGAGACATTACTTTGCCAACAAAGGTCCGTCTAGTCAAGGCTATGGTTTTTCCTGTGGTCATGTATGGATGTGAGAGTTGGACTGTGAAGAAGGCTGAGGGCTGAAGAATTGATGCTTTTGAACTGTGGTGTTGGAGAAGACGCTTGAGAGTCCCTTGGACTGCAAGGAGATCCAACCAGTCCATTCTAAAGGAGATCAGTCCTGGGTGTTCTCTGGAAGGACTGATGCTAAAGCTGAAACTCCAGTACTTTGGCCACCTCATGTGAAGAGTTGACTCACTGGAAAAGACTCTGATACTGGGAAGGATTGGGAGCAGGAGGAGAAGGGGACGACAGAGGTTGAGATGGCTGGATGGCATCACTGACTCGATGGACGTGAGTCTCAGTGAACTCCGGGAGTTGGTGATGGACAGGGAGGCATGGCGTGCTGCGATTCATGGGGTCAGAAAGAGCTGGACACGACTGAGCGTGTCCATAAACTGAACTGATGTGTCTCTTACTAAACTAGCAATTCTGCTTTTAGGCTAATATCCAAGAAAAATGCCCCTGTCCCCAGCCATACATATATGTATCAGGATTTTGCTGCAGCCTTGTTTGAAATAGTAAAAAAAATTTTAAAAATCTCAAACACCATAACTAAGGAATTCACAAACTCTGGTGTGATCACACAGTAGAATACAAGTGTTAATCTATTTCTAGTAAATCTAGAAATTCCAAACATAAAAATGGAACAAATTGAATATAGATAAAACAGACCATTTACAAAAATTTTCAAACACAGAAACAACACTATATAGTCTTTGTGGTTGATTAACAGATCAAATAGTCATATAGTTATATAAACGTGCGTAGAAATGACATATGTAGATTTTAGGGTAGTAAGTACTTTTGGTGAGGGCTGGGAAAGGGAATGGACAATGGGCCTTTAACTGTACTATAGCTTTTAGCCTTTTAAAAAGAGAGAGGGAATTCCTTGGTGGTCCAGTGGTTAAGACTTCATTTTCCAATGCAGCGAGTACAGGTTTGATCTTGGTGGTCAGGGAGCTCAGCTCACACATGCCTCATGGCCAAAAACCCAAAACATAAAGTGGAAGCAATATTGCAACAAATTCAAAGAAGACTTTAAAAAGGAGAGAGAGAGACAGAGCAAAATACTAAGTTTGTAAAATCAGTCTGTTGGGCTCAGGAGAGTATACCATATTATTTTCTGTGCATATGAAACATTTCCTAATTAAAAGTAGCTTGAAGATGTAACAGCCCCCTTCTTGCTGCTGCTACTGCTGCTAAGTTGCTTCAGTCGTGTCCGACTCTGTGTGATCCCAGAGATGGCAGCCCACCAGGCTCCTCTGTCCCCGAGATTCTCCAGGCAAGAATACTGGAGTGGGTTGCCATTTCATTCTCCAATGCATGAAAGTGAAAAGTGAAAGTGAAGTTGCTCAGTCGTGCCTGACTCTTAGCGACCCCATGGACTGCAGCCCACCAGGCTCCTCCATCCATGGGATTTTCCAGGCAAGAGTACTGGAGTGGGGTGCCATTGCCTTCTCCAGCCCCCTTCTTACTGGAACACTAAAACTAAATTCTTCTGCTTTGCTTTCTTCTGTCAATTGGTCCAACTTGCCTCATCCAGCCTTCATTCACACTATTCCCCAAACACAGCTACTTATATCAAGATAGTCTCATTTGTCTCAAATATTTCACATCAGTTCCCATCTGCGCATCTCCAGGTACTGTCCACATCCTCCCCTACAAAGTGCTGCCATTTAGGAAAATGGAAGCCTTGCAAGTGAAGGTGGTACAGAAGTCAAGGCAGCAGGCAGCCCCTTGTTGAATCTTTACTTGTCTATCACACTTTGGTAGACGCACATGTGAAACTTGATACCACCTATCATTTCCCTTAGGTACCCACATCCTAAATGCACACGCATGCACACACACACACACACACACACAAATATACACTCTCATTTGTAACATGGAAGAGCACTTAGATTTAACCATCCAACCTAAAACAAGTCTAGGATTTATTACTACAAAGGTAAAACTGTCCAAACATAAACTTATTTAAGTGACTCGATTTTCTGATAAATCCCCAAAGTATGTGTTTTTTTAATTAAAAAATTGAGAACAACATAAATGTTTCCTTGTGTGTGTGACTGCAGTTTCCAATACATTATAGCAAAAATCCCTCAAGTCCTCATAATTAACTGTTTAAATTAGAAATAACATCTAAAAGTTATGATATGCTTCTAATTAGATTTGTTTACCAGTGTGTCTTTAACTTTCACTAAGAAGGAGCCTTTTAAAGATAATAAGCAATTTATTTCTGAGTAGTAGTAATTGCATGTTATGGTTGGTTTGTAATTTTGAAGAGAATGGGATTATGTAAAAGTCTACCAAATGAGTGATATAAAAATTATTGATTCCCATAAAACTACTTCTAAGTGTATAATTAAAAAGCCTATTTGTCATTAGAACCTGGTAAACAAAGGAACTGCAAGAATTTTTTGTTTAACAACAACAACAGTTTCCTTATGAGATCAATTGTAATAGAAAGTAAATTTAGACCTATGACAAATAGTTTCCTTCCTTTGGGAGACAGAAGGCTGATAAAAACAAATTACGGATCTGTTAACTTGTTGATAGTGATTTTTTTTATGAGCAGGAAGCGCCAACCTTTCCTGTTTTCTCTTTAAAACAAAGAAAAGTGAATACACAAGAAAAGCTTTTAAGAGAGTGCAAAGGCTAAAATGAAAGGCCATACCAAGGCAAGATTATAAAAATGTCTACAACTGGCATTGCTTTCTGAAGCAAATGCTTAAAAGAGGAGGTCGTGGCAAAACTTCTAGCGCACACATGGACAGATTTTGATGAAGGAGCGTGTCAGTGGCACAAAGTTATCCGGCCAGTGACCTTAACCAAGTCTGTTCATTTTACAGCTGAATCATCCGAGTAGCAAAATGACAGGCTCGGGGACAGAGGCAGAACTGGGGCACACTTCTGTTTGGTGCATTTTTTTATCCCGGTAAGACTGTATCATAGTGCCTACCGGACATAGTAGGCATTATGATATAGTGCCTATATCATAGGTCATCATAGCAACACAGGTCATTTTTAACTCGGAGATATAACGGCAAAGACAATATTATAATGCATAAGAAACTGTAGGTCTTGCTTCACAGCCAGATCGATATGGGTTTGATTAGCATGTCCTTAACTTACTCCCTAGCAGACCTGGTTGCACAGTTATAAACCAATAGTAAGGTCCTCACTCATACAGTTTTGCGATTAGTTAACTACCAAATCCCGGCTTACTAATTTTGTGATTATTTTTCTTTTACCCAACCTGGAGAATTTGTCACATATGCTGACATTCATATACAAGTTCACAGCGCATTGCCTGGAGTAGGGGAGCAAAAAATCCTACCCAGGATAAAGAGTTCTTATCGCTGAGATCATTCTAGCAAATAAAATTGCTCAAAACTAATAAACATGCATTTATGCACTTTTTTGGATCGATAACATACAATGCCACTCCAGTAGAAATGTCATGCATAATGTTCTTTATAATCTAGTTTAAGTAGGTGTTGAGGCATTAAACCACTGAAACTGAAACTGTTAGTCGCTCAGCCGCGTCCGACTCCTTGCAAAACTATGGACCGTGGCCCACTAGGCTCCTCTGTCCATGGGATTCTCCAGGCAAGAACACTGCAGTGGGTTAGCATTTCCTTCTAGAGTAAGCTTTTCAAATGATGAAGAAGTTGCTAGAACATTCTAGAATTAAGAAGATTCAGGCAAATTTCTGCTCAGAGGACAAAGGATCTCGGTAGGGGACATATGGGGTTTTTACAACCAGCACATGTATTTCTTATGAAACTCTTAATCCTGGCGTCTCACTGGCCCTCTCCAGCCAATGCTAGTAGCAGTCATGGTTACTCAGCCTCCTGCTCACAGTAGTTGGTCCATGGATTGGGCCCATAAACCCACATGCTTAACTAGTATGTCCCATATGATGATACAGAGATATTGAAAGAGCACAATAAGGACAATTAAAATTGATTCTGCCAATGGCTTGTCTTATACATGGAAAGTTCCAGCCTCAAAAAGAACCTATGCAGAGGCAAGCTGGGCTGAGAAATGGACAGAAGGAGCAAGAGTTCTGACCTTTTTTGAGCCCCTTGATCCAGCCATACTTGAAGATATAATCACTGAATCTCCCAATTATATCCTTTAGGAGTTTGTGCTATCTTCAGTTCAGTTCAGTTCAGTTCAGTTGCTCAGTCATGTCCGACTCTTTCTGACCCCATGAATCGCAGCATGCCAGGCCTCCCTGTCCATCACCAACTCCCGGAGTTCACTCAGACTCACATCCATCGAGTCAGTGATGCCATCCAGCCATCTCATCCTCTGTCGTCCCCTTCTCCTCCTGCTCCCAATCCTTCCCAGTATCAGAGTCTTTTCCAATGAGTCAACTCTTCGCATGAGGTGGCCAAAGTACTGGAGTTTCAGCTTTAGCATCATTCCTTCCAAAGAACACCCAGGGCTGATCTCCTTTAGAATGGACTGGTTGGATCTCCTTGCAGTCCAAGGGACTCTCAAGAGTCGGAAACACATTAAGTTCATTTATAACTTATAGAGAATTCAGCCTAACACAAGCTTCATCTTGCAAGTGTTTATCATAACTTTTTAACACTTGCAAACTTGCAGTGACTGTCTACCTTCCCTACTATGACCACCTTCCCCACCTAAACTAACTCTAAATCCTTCACTTTGTCAATAGGCTTTAAAAAAAAAAAAAAAAAAATGAGTACTCCCTTTAAGCCTAAAAGACCTCTCTGAAACTGGTTCCTCTTGGGACCAAACAAGAAGGGAATCAGTGAGCCAGAGAAATGTCCTAGGCCATCATCCTCCTGCTCACAGCCTCCCCAGGCCTGAACTCCAGCCTCAACTTAACTGCCGAGCAGGTCAATGGTTGCCTATAAACTGGGACCAAAGGTTATGTGACAGAAAAGAGGGATCACAAAGGAGGATAAGGAAATCTGGGGGGCTATGTGCAAAGTTTTGAATATGATGAAGGGTTGACAGGTCACGTGTGTGTCACAACTTTATCTCATTTGTACTTTAAATACATGCAGCTTATTGTATTCCATTAATACCTCAATAGAACTGTTCTCTCTCTCACACACACAGCTTTATAAGGAAAAGCATTTTACAGCATTATCCTTTTTCCAGCATGGAACAAAACCTTATACCGAAAGTTGCAAATGTAATTGGGTGACAAGGAAGAAAGCCACACACCAAGGACGGTAGAGCAGGATGACAGAGGAAGACTGGGACGTTGAGAACATGCTCACACTGTACATGGCCTCCAGACTACCTCCTTCTAGAGATCTTGCTACATGAAGACAATAAAGCTTAATTATTATATGAAGCAGAGCAGCTGGGTTTCTGTTAGCTGCCTCTGGACTCTACTCCTAATATGGTGATCTTTAAAGCCAATAAGACCAGGTCATTCCCATGCTAACTACTTTTTGTTTCTAATCTCAAAATAAAGTCCAAATCCCAGGCTACCTAGGGGCTTCCTCAAGGGCTCAGAGATAGAGAATCTGCTTGCAATGCAGGAGACACAGGAGACGGGGGTTCAATTCCTGGGTTGAGAAGAACCCCTGGAGTCAGACATGGCAACCCACTCCAGTATTCTTGCCTGGAGAATCCCATGGACAAAGAAGCCTGGCAGGCTACAGTCCATGGGGTCACAAAGAGTCAGACACGACTGAAGCAACTGAGCACACACACCCAGACTGACAAATACAAGGGTGTGAAGGGTCTGGATGTCTAGAGGTAATTCATTAGCCACCACTCCCCACCTCCAGCCATACTTTGCATTCTTCTAATGAGTCCTCTCCACTTTGAGTGCCACACAGGCATAGCACATGGTGCCCTGATACTCCTAGCACCTGGCTAAGCACCTGGTACAGAAGAGGTACTCAAAAGATCCTGCTGTCCTAAAGAGCTCATGATCTCGCTTATTATGCATTAAAGATGCTTATTGCCAAATCTAATCAACAGTTGGGAGGAAGAAATCCAGCTTAGTGATCTTCCAGATTATTCTATCTCTATACAATCTATAAAAGAGTTTCATTCTTTCATCAAATATCCACCACATTGTAGAAACAAGATGCAAAGAGAGACCTGAATCATTTCTAGAGCCCCTACATTTTTTTGAGCTTCCAAATTCTATCAGGGTAAGTGAACGGCTCTGAGGATGAAAGAGGAATGTAGGACCTTTAACTCTGTAGTTAAATTATTCAAAAATGTTCTGTCAGCACTAGAGCAAGAGAGAGGTTGTGATGATAGTGGAGGGTAAGAAACTTAAAGTGCTAATAAGATTTAAAGGGACTATACCACCAAAATGTAACGTGGCATCCACAGATACATGGAAACTAAGGCCCCAGAACCCTCCCTCTCCATGCTCCAACAGTCAGAATGAAGAATTACACCTGACACTGAGCTCTCCCTCTGAACTTCTGCCTAACGTGGACAATTAAAGAACAATTTTGTGATGACTGAGCATGTATTTCTCTGATGCCAAACATCTGGACACAGATTTGAAAATTCTATAAAAAGTCTGCATATTGCAAAATGCTTAACTAAATGTTAAGTATTTTGCAATATCCAGACACTTAGTGCTGAAGCCAAGACCTCAATTCTTTGTTTCATTTTCATTACTCAAATGACACAACGAAGGCTGACGTGCTTTTTGTAACGTTTTTCTTCTCTATGTTCTCCTTGGTGCCGAGCACACTGCTTTATACTTAAAGGGCACAAAACGGATAGCATATATGTTATCTGCTGGGGAGAAATTACATAAAGAGTTCTAAAGTACAGGATCCTGACTTGCCATCTTCCAAGGATAACTAGTTTAAAGTAGCTCTCACAGCCACCAACAAAATTTCCACCACAATTTACATCCTCCTTCTTCAGAATGGTTCTGGGAGACAAGAAGCAGAGTTTTGGGTGAAACAGCCCTGTACTGACTCCTCCATTCAATATACTAGATACCAACCATATGCCAAGGTGGTGCTGTGCATTCAGGAAGGCAGAAGTGATTGGGACATGGTCCTTATTGTTGAGGGGCATACAGTCTAACAAGACAAAATAAAAGGGCAATTGCTTTTTTCAATGACTTCTTCATTGATCAACTTAAGAATCATGTCTGAGCAGCATCTGACACAGATGCTCAACTCTGCCTCTTTAAAACAGCATGCACTTGGCTTCTAAGACACCTGCCTCAACAAGGTTTTCCTCCTACCTGACCAACCATTCCTTCTTAGGCTCCTTTGCTGGCTGCTCATCTCCCAAAACTGTTACCATAACAGAGTCCTTGGTTCAATTCATGAATCACTACCCTTCTCTACCTCTCCTCCCTAACTGGTTGATTTCATCCAGAAGCAATGCTAAATACTACTCTCTACAATGACGACTTGCTGAATATAAACCTCCAGCTATTTCTCTCCCCTGAACTCCATCATTATTAGTCTACCTGCTATCTGATATCTCTACCTGGGTATCTAATTGGCATCACATCCAATACTGAACCCCTTACTTGCCTTCCAAAGCCCATCCAACCGCAGTCTCCCCATTCCTGTTAATAGCAGATTCAGCCAGCCAGTTGCTTGACTGGCCTCTCTCTCACCTCAAGCTCATCCATCAGGAAATTATATTGGCACCACCTTCAAAATCTGACTCTCTCTCTTACTTCCATTGCTATCTTATTGGTCCAAACCTCCGTCATCTTTGCTTAAATTACTGCAATAGCCTCACATGTGGTCTCACGGCTTCCACATTTATCATCTATAATCTGTTCTCGATTCAGGAGCCAGACAAACTTTTAAATGAAAACCAGGCCTGAAGCCACCAATGGCTCCCCATTTCCCTTGGTGTAAAAGCTCAAATCCTTCAAACTCTCTGACTCAACTTTAACCACTCTACCCACCCCTTGCTCACTCTGTCCCAGCCCTAGTAGACTCTTCTCTGTCCCTTGCATACATGAGAAATATTCCTTCAGGATCTTTTCAAAGTCATTCCTTCAACCAGCTTTTTCCAGATGTCTGTTCATCTCCTTCAAGTTTCTGTTCCACTGGTGTCTTCCAGAGAAGGTGAATTCTGACCACCATATATAAAAATATGCCTTCATCCTCCCCTACCCACCACACTCCCCTCCAATCCGTGCTTCATCCTTCTTACTCTATTTCTCTATTTTTCTCCATAGCACTTGTTTTTTTTTATTTTTTTTTTTTTACCTTCTTTTCCCAGGTGGCATTAATAGTAAAGAACCCACTGCCAATACAGGATACATAAGACATGAGGGTTTGATCCCTGGGTTGGGAAGATCCCTTGGAGGAGGGCATGGCAAGCCACTCCATTGCCTGGAGAATCCCATGGACAGAGGAGCCTAGTGAGCTACAGTCCATGGGTTTGCAAAGAGTCAGACATGACTGAACAACTAACACTTTGACTTTGATGATGTATAACATTTACTTCTTTGCTTATCATCTATCTTCCCCTTCAAATGTAAGATCCATGAAGGTAGGACATTTTGGTTTGTTTTGCTCACTGTTGCCAATGCTCAATTAATATTATTGGAATAAATAAAAGAAAAATTAGTTGGGTTTATCTAATAACACATTTATACTGCTGCTGCTGCTGCTAAGTCGCTTCAGTCGTGTCCGACTCTGTGCAACGCCATAGACGGAAGCACACCAGGCTTCCCCGTCCCACATTTATGCTAGATTAATAATAAACTGTATTAGACTAATAATGAGCCCTAGACAACTATGACTATAACATAATTTTACAGGAAGTTTATTTGTTCAGGGGAAATGCGACAGGAAAAACCTCAGACATATAGATTTTGACCAACAATGGGAGAAGAAGAAAATAGTATTTCAAGAAGCAGATTCTATAGTAGACTGATAAAAGCAATTCATATTTATTATTTTTAACTATATTTTAATGCTAATTTTCATGTCTTAAAATATTTGCTTGTCTTCTAGATTTGATTTTGATCAAATTGCCATGTTTATGCAAGTTTTCATTAGGTATGTTTTACCTCTGGTGAATAGGGAGCAGCCAGTTCTGCAAATTCAATTCAAGAAGTTATTTAGAGTATAAGCTCTCTGTTAAAAGAAAACAATGTCAGGAACTGCAGGATGCAATATAGAGAACGCTATGATCTCCGCCAACTACAGGTGGGAAAAAAACAAACACAAATTATCTACAATATGGAGCATTAGTATGGTTCAACAGAAAGGACAAAGTAAAATAAAACCTTACAACACTAACTCTCAGCCCTCACTGCAATTTAGAATTAGCTAGAAAGCTTTAAAACAGGGTTTTCTAACCAAAAAAAATGACATGCCTCCTCCCTCGCTCTGAATCCTGATTGAATCAGTCTGGGGTAGCACTCAAGTGTTACAACTCCCAAGTGAAAATTTAAGGAAACAGTTCCTTCAGACTAAAGAAACAGGAGGCTTTGGGGAACTTTACAAAGACAGAGCAAGGTATGCTAGGCCAAGAGCAGAGGATCAGCTATGACAGGCAACAAAGCACGAAATGTCTGGGAAAACCTCTGTGGCTGAAATACATGAAGAGACGCACATGGTGAAAGATGCTGAACAACATGCTAAGGAATATGGGTTTATTCTGTAAGAGTTTTCATCCATTATTACAAGTAGGTTTGGATTATTCACTGTTCAGTGACAAGAGAATATGGAGGATCAATTCAGATGAAATGGGATATGAAGGAAGGTGAACTAGCCTGTCTTCACCAGTAATTCAAATGTGTATGAGGTGTTGATGGCCCACTTTTAAACTACCTAAAACTGTACGAAAATTAAACCACTGAGATGTTCAAAACTCACTTTTCAAAAGTAGGCTGAAATACAACTATTCCCTAAATAAATTTTCTTTCTTTGTAAAAGCCTCTTAATTACCTTGTTAAACTTGGTGAAAGAAAATAACCTCATTTCAAGTGAGAAAGGACATACATGGCACCTTTTGGTCACTCTATTTTAAAATCAAAAGTTGGGAAATTTCACAGACATATTTGGCACAAAGGCCAATTATAAATGCCAGCTCAACAGCATCATGTGAAAATTCCAGGTTCTGTAAACAGTGAATCATTTTAAATTCAAAATCCAAGTAAATATTCAGCAACCACTTACATATTTTAAATTCACTCAGTAGTTTGAACAAGTGCAGAGAAATAACATAAATAGCATAAATCTAACATGTTAAAATATTAAATAAGAATAATTTGAAAAATAATGAGAATTTTGAAAAATAGCAAATACAGTAATTTGAAGGCAATTACAGTAAGTAGATTTTTTTTTCTTTGGATGAAGTACTAGTGTGTTTCCATTTATTTTAGAGCACAGACTGAAAAAAATTATACTTTTCCAGCCCTTCATTGACCAGAATAGGACTCAAAATAATGTCCAGGTAAGTCATTCCATGTTTATACTCACCATACCTCAGCCATTTTTTTTCTTACAACTGAAGGATTAGTATTACTATTTTGAGGGTAGGAACTCTTGTCTCTGTAGGCCTGCCTGAGTTAATATCAGCCTGTAAGTGTTAGAAACCCCAAAAGCTTGAAAACCTTTTCATTATAACATATAGATTTGTAATTCTGAAATTTAAAATAATTCAACTTTTTACATGAAGCTGTAACAACTTTTTTTTTTTTTCCTATAGTGCATCCAAAGCATTTATCCACATCCTCTCCTTTTATCCTAAAAACTCCTTGAAGGAAAAATGAAAAATATCATCCACCAGTCTATAAATGAAAAACTCATGCAGACATTTGCCTGAAGTTAAATTCCAAGCAAGGTGTAACGGTGAAATTCAAACTTAGGTTTTCTTCCTGAATCTAGTTCTTCTCTCCATAGACTGTCCAAATATATGCATTTTATCTGCTATGTTTTATCTGTTTTAAGACAATTTCAATTTCAGAGACACTTAAAATTCAAATAAACATATATCTTAGGATGGATGTAAACAGGTATAATTTTTGACTGCACAGAGGTTTTTTTCCCCAAAGCAACCCAAGGTATTAGGGAAAAAAAAATACTGCAAAAAATATCAGTAGAAACAAACTTAGAGAGACTTTAGGAGAACAAATTTAGAATAAGAAACAAAACTGAAACTTCTGAAATGACCCTTCTCGTTTAAAGACTACAAGTTATTTTCTGATTTTACATTCTTAATTAAAACTATTCACACAAACATACACACATTATAACCAGCAGTCCAATTCCTAGAAGTTTTTTCTTCTCTGCTTAAGAAGTAGGAGATAGAAATCTTCAAAATGTTACATATTTTAAGATAACGCTTACCTCATACTTCCTAAAATTCCCCATCAAAAAACTAGGAATAATTTTTAAAAGCTATTTTTCACTTTTTTATCAAAATATTTTCAATCAAAATTATTTTAAAATAAACTATTAAAAATAAAATAGACCATTTTCCTGAAGCAGTTTTCACTTTATCTATATCCTGAACAGTATTAAAAAGACCTGAGTTATCTCCACACTTCCCAAATTCATCATACTTTCTCTACCCAACAAGGATCTCCCTTAGTCCTAAATTTTATGGCTCCTAAAGTCAGCCCTTCCTTTACATAGCATTCATTTTCCCACCTCATAAATCCTAACTAGATCTTGTCTTCACTGAGTAGGTATTTGCCTTTGTGTGTGTTTATTATTTCCTACAGTTCTCAGCAGAATACACACAATGGGAAAACGTTTACTGACTGAAGAAAACTCTTGAGATCATACATAGAGAAGATAGTGAATGAAAAAGAGGCTTTATAAGGCATGCTTATTTCAAAGCCATTCAGCTCACTGCTGTATTCCCAGACTTAAAACAATGCCCTGCACACAGTAGAGACTCAGTAAGTATCTGGTGAGTGAAGAAACATTGCTTCTTCAAAATGGAGAAAGTTCTAGAGCAAGTCACTCATATGACATCATGAAGGTACATGAAGAAACCATAGCTTCTGCCTTTCCTCCTGTATCTATAAACTTGATATTCACTCAGTTCAGTTCAGTTCAGCTGCTCAGTCGTGTCCAACTCTTTGAGACCCCATGAACTGCAGCACACCAGGCCTCCCTGTCCATCACCAACTCCCAGAGTTCACTCAAACTCACATCCATCGAATCAGTGATGCCATCCAGCCATCTCATCCTCTGTCGTCCCCATCTCCTCCTGCCCCCAATCCCTTCCAGTATCAGGGTCTTTTCCAATGAGTCAACTCTTTGCATGAGGTGGCCAAAATATTGGAGTTTCAGCTTCAGCATCAGTCCTTCCAATGAACACCCAGGACTGATCTGCTTTAGGATGGACTGGTTGGATCTCCTTGCAGTCCAAGGGACTCTCAAGAGTCTTCTCCAACACCACAGTTCAAAAGCATCAATTCTTCTGCGCTCAGCTTTCTTTACAGTCCAACTCTCACATCCATACATGACCACTGGAAAACCATAGCCTTGACTAGACGGACCTTTGTTGGCACAGTAATGTCTCTGCTTTTGAATATGCTGTCTAGGTTGGTCATAACTTTCCTTCCAAGGAGTAAGCATCTTTTAATTTCATGGCTGCAATCACCATCTGCAGTGATTCTGGAGCCCAAAAAAATAGTCTGACACTTTATTAGTATTCACTGTACTAATGTAAAATTGTTCAGTACAAGCATGTGTGTAGACGCACTTAGTCGTTAAGTAGTAGTCGTAACTTTTGCCACCGCATGGACTGTAGCCAGCCAGGCTCCTCTGTCCAAGGGATTTCCCAGGCAAGAATACTGGAGTGGGTTGCCATTCCCTTCTCCAGGGGATCTTCCTGACCCAGGGATCAATCCTGAGTCTCTTGTGTATCCTGCGTTGGCAGGCAGATTCTTTACCACTGGAGCCACCTGGGAAGTGCAGTACAAGGGATTCTATTAATTGAAACAACCAAACCATAAACAACAACAAAAATCAACCACACCTTTGGCTAGTGATCAAAAGTCCATGACAAGTTAGAAGGATGTTCCATCCAACCAGTTTAATGACAGGCTTTTCAGACTGATCACCAATTCTGCTCTAGTCTCAAAGCCATTAGCAGGCCACCTGCACATGTGAACTGCACTGGGCAAGTAAACAGGCTGCTGCTGCTAAGTCGCTTCAGTCGTGTCCAACTCTGTGCGATCCCATAGATGGCAGCCCACCAGGCTCCCCTGTCCCTGGGATTCTCCAGGTGAGAACAATGGAGTGGGCTGCCATTTCCTTCTCCAATGCATGAAAGTGAAAAGTGAAAGTGAGGTTGCTCAGTCGTGCCCGACTCTTAGCGACTCCATGGACTGCAGCCTACCAGGCTCCTCCATCCACGGGATTTTCCAGGCAAGAGTACTGGAGTGGGTCGCCATTGCCTTCTCCGTAAATAGGCTGATTGAGTCCTAAGTTCCTGAAGAAAATACTTTAAGAAACAGAGTGATAACTCTCAAAGCAGGCTGTGGCCTTTACACTTGCCACTTCCATATTCAATGTAGGCTTCAACAACACTTTTAGAAATGATCTCAGATCTAATCCCACAACTTTCAGTTTATTCCAGAAGCAGAAGTCCAGGTGAAACTGAAACCTATAAAGGGTCCTCCTCTTTATGTCTTAAAAAGAAATGTCTCCCAAGTCTTCAGCCTTTACCCTGTCCCCAACCACTTCACATGCCCCATCTTAAAATAATGAGGAGAGACCAGGAAAGACACAGAATCTAAACAATAGCAGTGGTACATTTTCAGCATCTATTTAAGACTTGGTTCAAGGTTAACCTTTCATTTGTTTCCAATTTAAATTGCCGAACTCATCTAAACTTGTTCACAGTTTATAAGCAGTAGACATTAATTCAAGAAATATCCTTTCTCTAAAAAGCCTTAGATTTAAAAAGCTAACCATTTGTACAGTCCTGTGAATTCCCAATTAATTATGTTTTACCATATAGCTATTAAAAAACAGTAGAATGCCCTTTGAAGGTCAATCCACTTTGAAGGTTGGACAGATAACAAAGGTCTTATGGCTTCCCTCGTGGCTCAGTCGGTGAAGAATCCACCTGCAATGTGGGAGACCTGGGTTCGATCCCTGGGTTGGGAAGATCCCCTGGAGGAGGGCATGGAAACCCACTCCAGTATTCTTGCCTAGAGAGTCCCCACGGAGACTGGCAGGCTGCGGTCCATGGAGTCGCAAAGAGTCAGACGTGACTGAGAGACTAAGCACACACACACATAAAAGTCTTAGTATGTTCCTTCAGAATCACCTTTCTCCTTGCTCTCCTGATACCACAGTAGATACAGCTAGAAATGACGTATCTGGAAAGCAAGAGAACTAGATTTAATAATAATTTGCCTTTGGAGAAGCATATATATATGGCACATTAATCTATATAGACCCCTCAATCAATTAAGTATGTAGATATTCTACTGTAAGTAAGTAGATACTATAAGGTTAAATATCTGGTAAACAGGTGACTAAATCATGAGGGGGAGGGGTAGAAGTCAGAGCATAAAGTGGGGAATATGAAGTTCTAAGCAGGCCATTCAGACTAATTAAAGAAAATACCTGGAGAACTGGTCAGAATTTATTTACTTAATAAACAATCAAAGTGATAGGCATGCTTCAGGGAACACAAAGGTGAATTCTGATCTGAAATTTGACATGGATCTCCAATTAAAGGAGCTGAGTCGCCAGGTGTTCAGAATTTTTCCCAAGTGTATCATTAGTGACATGTTGATTAAATTCCTACTAAGACACATACAAACTAGCCGGAAAAACATACTTTACACCATTTATGTTTCTTTAACATATGCTTCTTTATGTCTTGTTTTCAAAGCTTTGCAATTACATTCACATACACAGGAACAGTAATAGTCAAATGACCCAGCTCTCTCTCCTGTTGGTGACCACAAGGCAGTCTCCCCACTCTGAAGATGTAACCTAAGCTTACACAGATGGCCTAGCTCTCAACTAATGAAGAGGAGCCGGGTTTGTTTTCAGGGAGGGTGCTGCAAAAAACGCCAGGTGTATTTATAGAAAGGAGCAAGACTATGATAGAGGCATGACGACAGAAGTCTAAGTTTCTCTCACCTAGTAAAGAAGGCTGCAGAAAGATCTGGATCCCATAGCCCAGTTTCCACTCCTGACTCTCCAACTACCATCTCTGTAAACTTATTAAAGCCCTTTCTGGTCTATCACCTTATGTACAAAATTTACACAAGGCCCCTTGCCTCGGATGATTGTCAGAAAAAGGAACGAAATCGGGTATGTAACATCTGGGACGTGGGAGTCACTCGATAAATGGCAACCTCTTCTCCCATCCTCCTGTTCACCCAGAACAGCCCCTCAAAAATTACAAAGATACGGATGGAAGGGTTAAAACTAAAAAGCTGGTTGGCAGGAAAGAACACTTCGGGTGGAGGCTCGCTTATTTACCGGAGGCTTTCGTTTAAAATGGAGTTAGGATATTGGTAACAGGGGGACACATGGAAAAAGCATCAGGTATAAGCAGAACTACCCCCTCCCGCCCCCCACACCTCCCCCAAAGACATTCCTTTAAGTAAGCACGAAACAAACTTCGGAAGCTGCGGATATCCTGTGAACCTACTCGGTGGCCTCAGTGAAAATCACAGGCACACGTAGAGCTGAACACGACGTACACCATCCATAAGCCGCCTTGTCAGTTTCTGATCACGCTATTTTTGCAAAACTGTCCTCAAATCCGAGGCTGCTCTCTCGCCTCCAAATTCGCCCCAGAGGCGGCTGGGAGCCAAGAGCGAGTGGCGGAACGGATAATGAGGATGGTAAAGTGGAGATGTCTGGTCAAATGACTGAAAAACAGGGCGGTGGATGAGGGGGCGGGGTAGAGCAGTGGGGCAGGGACGCGCGGCCACCGAGCCAGAAAGACGGCGGCTTCACAATGAAAGGAAGAGACTGCGACAGTCGCCGGCTCCTGGTCCCCGGCGGATACCGATGGCGAGGCCGGGGGCGCACAGCAGAGCGTGGGAAGACGGGAAGAGGGGGCTGGAGGAAGTGGCTACGGAGCACCCGAGCAGGTGCAAAGCCCCCAGGCGAAGAGAAACGGGCTCGGGATACTCACTGTGTAGAGTAGGTTGAGCGCGCACAGGCAGTTCTTGGAACACGCGAAGCCCCCGCAAACCATCGTGAAGCCTGTGGTTCCAACTGCAGGTAAAATCTGGCTCCGGCGGAGCCTCCAGACAGCCTCTTTGTCCTTGCCTCAGGGCCTAGCCAAGGCGAGGCCGCAGCCGGGCTGCGAGTG
Source organism: Bubalus kerabau (assembly GCF_029407905.1). Classification (NCBI taxonomy): domain Eukaryota; kingdom Metazoa; phylum Chordata; class Mammalia; order Artiodactyla; family Bovidae; genus Bubalus; species Bubalus kerabau. Next base: position 28,158,806 of record NC_073631.1, on the reverse strand, counting down.
TGGAGCCCAAGGCTTGGGCTGGGGCTGCAGTGCGCGGCGCGCCCGCGGCGGCTCCAACCCGCTCTGGAACCTGCGGCCGCAGCATTGGGAGCCTGAGCCCGAGCCCCGCCCAGCACCCCCCCTCCACCGCCTCGCCCTACGCCCTGATTGGCCGCCGGCGGAGAACAAAGGTAGAAATATGCAAATAAATGCGCTCAGCTAGCTGGGATCCAGGAGGGGAGGGGAGAGGCGGCCCCTGGGAGGGTTGGGCAAGGGGCGGAGGCCGTGGGGGAGGGTGCCGGAGGCCAGAGTGTGACAACGACCTCGCCTCGGTTCCTGGGGAGCAGGTGAGGAGGAGAGGGCGGGGCTCCGCGGAGATCCACGCTGGCAGGGAGGAAGATGACAGCATCTCCCGGTTCTTGGCCCCAGCGGGTGACGTGGCACCATTTTAAATGAGATTTTAAAATTAAGCACCTGGCCTTATTTGAATGAAGAAAGGAAGGAAGGGATGAAGCAATAAATGAATAAATGTGAACGACCTAAACGAGAAAAATGAAGTGGGGAAAATGAAAGGAAGGAAATAAAAGAATAAAAGGAAGAATGAAATATCTGCTTTTCTTAGAAAATAGGTTAGATATATGACCCATAATTGTGACTCTTGTCAGGTTAGATGTATCCTACAGGGGTTTGCAGAAATGCTAATGAACTTTATGAATACATGTATAAAAAACAGAAAATCAAGAGGTGGGTTGTTTTTTTTGGTTTGTTTGTTTGTTTTTGTCTTCCAATCCTGCCTTTCAATAAGCTGGGGTGTGGGGGAGGCAGGGTTTCCTCCACAAATAATTGAAAAAATTTAAATGACAGTCTCCACTTCTGTCAATTCATTATCATTTTGATCTTCTGCTATAGAAATGCATAATGGATCTTCAAATGCCTCGCATGTAAATTGGGATATTAACAGTATGTCAAACACTTTTTGCACAGTTTCTGGCACTGTAAGTAAGGACTCAATAAGTGCCAGCTAGTATTAGTATATCTAACAGTTTTTGAATACCTACTGCATTTCAGGCACTAAGGTAAGCAAATAAAGGTTTGGTTATTTCATGGTGAAGTAAAGTAAAGTTGGTCGGTCGTGTCTGACTCTTTGCGACCCCATGGACTGTAGCCCACCAGGCTTCTTGGTCCATGGGATTTTCCAAGCATGAATACTGGAGCGGGTTGCCATTTCCTTCTCCAGAGAATCTTCCTGACCCAGGGATTGAACCCAGGTCTCCCGCATTGTAGGCAGCCGTCTTTACCGTCTGAGCTACCAGGGAAGCCCATATTTCATGGCGCGTTCTACCAAAAAATGATCTTACAGAGAAATAATCAGATATTTATAAAATATATAAACCTAAGAGTTGATGCTGAGTAAATGATGTGATAGCAAATAATACTGTTTATATCGGAGAAGGCGATGGCACCCCACTCCAGTACTCTTGCCTGGAAAATCCCGTGGAAGGAGGAGCCTGGTAGACTGAAGTCCATGGGGTCGCGAAGAGTCGGACACGACTGAGCGACTTCACTTTCACTTTTCACCTTCATGCATTGGAGAAGGAAATGGCAACCCACTCTAGTGTTCTTGCCTGGAGAATCCCAGGGACGGGGGAGCCTGGTGGGCTGCCGTCTCTGGGGTCGCACAGAGTCCGACACGACTGAAGCGAACTAACAGCAGCAGCAGCAACAGCAACCTCCCCAGACCTCACTTCACCAAGAAAGCCACATTAATTCTTTAGCCCTGGTATTATTCCATATTAACCTTTTGTATATGCCCCAAAAGAGTTCCAGCTTTTTAAAAATTTTAATCTGGAAAATGACCCTCAAACCCAAGTAAAACTTGGTAGCTCAACTTTCCATTTTAGACGCTTATTTAAGAAAAAGAATTAGTGGGGATATCTATTCTTCCTCTTCTCATTAGTGACAAGATTGCTACCATTTGAACATCACTCAACCAACTTTGACAACTCTATGCTTTCTTCTTATGTGAACGTGAACGGGAAGTTGCTCAGTCGTGTCCGACTCTTTGGACCCCATGGACTGTAGCCTACCAGGCTCCTCTGTCCATGGGATTTTCCAGGCAATAGTACTGGAGCGGATTGCCATTTCCTTCTCCATATTACTCTTTATTGTCTCTCTGTGGCTTCAATCCTTTTTTTTTTTTTTTTTTTGTAGGAATGTCCCCTTTCAATCAGGAGTCCAATAGGAAGGAGATGGCTCATTTCAATGACTGAGAAGAGTTTAATAAAGAGACTGTTTTGAAAAATATGGACAAGGTTAAAGGAAGCCAAAACAGGATGGTGAAACAGCTCAGAGCTAGAAAGAGCAAGCAGTCATAATTCCCCTTAAGTCTGAGGGGCAATCTAAGGGAGCAGTTACAGAAACCAGGGAGGAGCTGCAAGTGTAGGAGGGCTGTTAGAGCTGTGGCCTTTAAGAGAGAAAACAAAGAAAATACTGCAAATTGGAAAAGAAAACAAGTGAATGTGGTGGGATTTCTTAGAATTTGGGTGTAGAAATTTCAGATGATCCCACCCTAACAAGAATGAGCTAGAAAAGCTACAAAATAGTTTTTTTAAAAAAGAAAAAGACCTACCAGGAAACAAAGCAAATGAATAGACAACAACAACAAAAAACTCACAGAGGACAATTGGTGATTACCAGAGAGGAACGGAGTGGGAAGGTGGGCAAAGAGGGTGACCAGTATTAATTGTATGATGATGGATGGTAATTAGAATTTCAGTGATGATCACTTTGTAGTGTATATGGTTGTAGAATTATAATGCTATACACCAGAAACATACATAAAGTTATATACCAATTTTACCTCCATTAAAAAAAAAATTCTCATAGAACTGAAGAAACAAAGACATCTAAAGGGAACTAAACCCAAGAAGTAATGATATTCTTAGGAAGGAAAAATCCCACAGTGCTTTCACTCTTGAGTGTAAAGGCACTCAGTCATGTCCGACTCTTTGTGACCCATGGACTATATAGCCCACCAGGTTCCTCTGTCCATGGAATTTTTCAGGCAAGAGTACTGGAGTGGGTTGCCATTTCCTTCTCCAGGGGACCTTCCCAACCCAGGGATCGAACCTGGGTCTCCTGCATTGCAGGCAGACGCTTTACCATCTGAGCCACCATGGAAGCCCAAGCTTTCACTCTTAGGGATTAGCTATTAGGGGCTTCCCTGGTGGCTCAGTCAGTAAAGAATCTCCGTGCAATCAGGAGACTGCCTGCAATGCAGCCAACACGGGTTCCATCCCTGCATCAGGAAGATCCCCTGGAGAAGGAAGTGGCAACCAACTCCGGTATTCTTGCCTGGAGAATCCCATGGACAGAGGAGCCTGGCAGGCTACAGTCCATGGGATTCCAAGAGTTGGACACAACTTAGCTACTAAACCACCATGGAAAGAAGACTGCCACACAGCCTGGATGGGAAGAAAATTTGAAGGAGAATGGATTCATGTACATGGGTGGCTGAATCCCTTCTCTGTTCGTAGTCTGTTGTCAGACAAAAGCGCTCCCTCCACAATACCTCGAGGACGCACAAACATCCTCGAGTGTAACAGTGGCTAAAAGCTGAGAATAGGACAGGAAACACAGAGCAATCTGGGTCTTTACCCAATCCAAAGCAGTGGCTGCCAAAGTCTAAGGAATTAGCTGAAGAGGAAAATCTCTTTCCCGTGGGCTGCAAGAGCCCTCCGGGACTCGGATAGAACAGCAAGAAAGGGAAAGAACTCACAAGGACGTGAGTGAAATCCAAGGACATGACTGAAGAATGAAGAATGCTCCACGGCAAAAAAAATAAATAAATAACAGCCAGGTTGTAAGCATGTCTCCTGAGGCTTAGAGTGCTGGTCGCTGGGCTGTAAAGTACAAAGAGATCTGTATGAGGGCTCCTTCGTATAGAAGGAAAACCTTGATTGTAACCTCAAATATAATTGAAGCCAGTGCTGAAGAATCCAACTAAGCCTGTAACAAGTCCTGACCCAGCTCAATGACAGTGCACACTACTTAGGTATCCATAGTACTACCCTGGCAGAATAAAGGATGTACTGTTTTCTGTTGGGAAATACTACTTGCTTCACTCTCAGTGTTCTTTTATATACACTACCTGACACAAAATCAAAATTATGAAAGATTGGATAATAAAAAAAAATTGACTATGGTCAAAAGAAGAAATGGAGGCAAAACCAAAGAAGATCCAGATGTTACAGTTATCAGACAGGTCCTCAAAACTCAACCAGGACTGGATTAGATGTGCAAAAGGTTTATTGGGAGAAACATCTGTGAGGGTAAATGGGGACATAACTATAGGAGGCTAGGAGAGTTAAGAGACATCGCTTTGCTGACAGATGACCATATAGTCAAAGCTATGGTTTTTCCTATAGTCATGTACAGATGTGAGAGTTAGACCATAAAGAAGGCTTAGCGCTGAAGAATTGATGCTTTCGAACTGTGGTGCTGGAGAAGACTCCTGAGAGCCCCTTGGACAGCAAGGAAATCAAACCAGTCAATCCTAAAGAAAATCAACCCTGAATATTCATTGGAAGGAGTGTTGCTGAGGCTGAAGCTCCAATACTTTGGCCACCTGATGCAAAGAGGCAACTTTTTGGAAAAAGACCTTGATCCTGGGAAAGATTGAGAGCAAGAGGAGAAGCGGGCAACAGAGAACGAGATGGTTGGATGGCATCACTGACTCAGTGGACATGAGTTTGAGCAAACTTGGTGAGATAGTGAGAGGCAGGGAAGCCTGGCATGCTGCAGTCCATGGGGTCGCAAAGACTCAGACATGACTGAGCAGCTGAAGAACAACAACAAAGGATAGTTAAGGGAATGCAATATAGGTCTCACCTCTATGGAGGAGAGAGGGAAGGAAGGATAAAGGAGAGGGAGGAAGGAAGAGGGAAGAAGGATGGATGAAAGGAAGGGAGGAGGGAAGAAGAAAGGAAGAAAGGAAAGAAGGAAGGTCTTGGACTCCAGTGCAGTTTTTAAAAGCTTTGGCCAGGCCAGCAAGGAGTCTTCAAGCCAAAGCCAAACGTCAGAGACATCCAGCACACCCTCCAGCAATGAGCCTGCCTTAAGTACTGCCAGTCACTGGCTGGAGACATCAGCACAAAGGCTCTGATGGATTTCAGAGGATAGCCTGGGGGCTGGCTCAACTATGCTGCCCACAAGAGGAAGGGTGTTTTCTTGTAATAATTCTGATTATATTTCCCCCTTCTGTCTTAAAAATATTTTTCTGGTCACATATTGCAATTTTTCAGTCTTCATCATTTTACCATGAAGGAATTCTCTAACTTCATCTGAGTAATCCTTTTTAGGTTTTAACAATCCATATTTTAAAATTCTTTCTTTGAGGCTTAGGTTTTTTTTGTTGTTGTTCGGTTGTTAAGTCCTGTCTGACTCTTTGCAATCCCATGGACTGTAGCATGATTTCTGAGGCAAGAATACTGGAGTGGGTTGCCATTTCCTCCTCCAGGGGATCTTCCCAATCTAGGGATCGAACGCGTGCCTCCTGTGTCACCTGCATTACAGGCAGATAGATTCTTTACTCCGATGAGCCACTGGGACTTGGGTTTAGCTTGACACCACCTTTATTTTTTAAATTTTCGATTTTTTTTCCTATCAGTTCAGTCAACATTTCTTCTTTTAATAATTCAACACCAAGACTTGATTTTGTTCAACAAATCCTAAGCAAAATTATGTATAAGCTGTTGCACAGAATTTTTAACTCTCTTACCAAAAGTCTTCCTAAACTTCTCAGAAATATGAACATAAAATTGCTCATGCACAATTTATAGTCACATAAAACATCAGTAATACAGCAAGTTTTAAACTGCTTTAACTGCAGTGAAAGTGAAAATCATTCAGTTGTGTCTGACTCTTTGTGACCCCATGGACTATACAGTCCATAGAATTCTCCAGGCCAGAATACCAGAGTGGGTAGCCTATCCCTTCCCCAGGGGATCTTCCCAAGCCAAGAATCGAACTGAGGTCTTCTGCATTGCAGGAGGATTTTTTACCAGCTGAGCTGTCAGGGAAGCCCTAAACTACAGTACACTTTGCTACACTATATCTCAACCCCAGGTTATTTTCCTTAGTCAATAAAATATTATTATATAAATTAAGTGCCAATTTTTAAAATATCTGTCAGTGATTTTACTAGAATTGATCTAGTTAAATTATTTACAATGACAGCTTTATTACAAAATTTTTTGTTCACTCTTTCTTTGACATTCTTGTATCTCCAGGGGAAATAAAGGAAAGAACTGTAGAAACTTTCTTCTGGAATGATTTGCAGCTTTTTGGATTGAATGAAGCTCAAGATGGGAGTTTCTTGGCCAAGAATGAGACAAAGGAGCTGATCAATAGCTGCCTGTCTCCTTCCAAGTCTATCTCTTGCTCTGTTTTCTCTATTATCCTTTTTGATGTTTTGCCAAAATTTAGCAATTAAATGCAACACATTCATCCTGCCTACAATAATATTCAGACTCCCTTCTGCTTCGCAGAATGTTTCACAATTCATGCTAAAGGACCTTAAATCATAATTCATTTTCAGAAAATGTTTTTCTTCTAACTACATATTAAATTTGAAGTTCTTTTTTTTTCTTGCTTTTACTTGTTTCATTTTCCTGTCCATGTGATGCCAAGAGGATGAAAACATTTGGCTATATATGATTATCTTGTCATATATAGCACCCCAAAATCTCAATTCTAAATTTCTGGGATTATTTTGGGTGGCATATTCAGCCATTAATGGGCAAATCCAGCTTAATGGTCAGACAAATCCAGCTTGACTTCCGATCAGCTGACTTAAAAGAGGCGGGACAATCGGCTTCAGGAATGGGGTAATCCGCTTAACCTTTGCCTCTTTTGTCTCCACATCCTCCCTTCCAATTTTTCTTTATTCACTACGCTAAGAATGTGCCAGGAAGATAACAATTTAGAAGGAATTGATGACATTTACAATGTTCCATCACATCTAAGACAAAACTTTCTGGAAATCTACCCTATTTCAATTCTGAGGCCTGAACATGTTTCATTTTGAGTAGTATAGATCATTATGTGTTCCATTAATATTTATTTAGTCCAATGGCTAAGTAAATGTATTATTTTTCATTTGAAAGATAATAATACTGCCTTAATTACTACAAATACATCAGAATGAATAGGAAAAGGTGAAATTAAAGTGGTCAACCATTTTATAGCTTATTTAAATAAGCTATCATTGTCTTTGAGAAAAACAGAAGGAAACCCAGCATTTATAAAAGTAACTATTTTTGACTTGTAAAAAAATATATCTTTCTGACTTCTAAACGTGAGATCAATACAGTTTAATGCAGCTTCTGGTACACTGGAAATCATCCAAGCTGGAAATATCTCAGGCATCCATCCATACTAGAAATGGGTGACTAAGTCATGGTATGCCCGTTAGTGGAACCCAATCCCAAACCAGAAATGAAAAATATCCAGCTACCTCGACCATATGGATGTGTCCTACCCAACATGGACTTGAGTAAGAGAAATCCAAATGCAAGAAGGCAGATTTTATCATTTCATTTATATAAAATCCAAAAACATAAATTCAATGACAGTATTTAGAGATGATTGCATTTAGAGATGACTGATAAAAATTATAAATAAAATTGAGGGATTGATGACCATAAAGATCAGGTAGTCACGCATTTGGAAGGGTGTGTGTGGAAATAGCGGAGAAGGCACTGGCGACCCACTCCAGTAGTCCTGCCTGGAAACTCCCATGGACGGAGGAGCCTGGAGGGCTGCAGTCCATGGGGTCGCTGAGGGTCAGACACGACTGAGTGACTTCATTTTCACTTTTCACTTTCATGCATTGGAGAAGGAAATGGCAACCCACTCCAGTGTTCTTGCCTGGAGAATCCCAGGGACGGGGGAGCCTGGTGGGCTGCCGTCTATGGGGTCACACAGAGTCGGACCGACTGACGTGACTTAGCAGCAGCAGCAGCAGTGTGGAAATAGTGATTGCAAAAAGGTGACAGGGAACTCCTGAGATGCTGACAGTGTTCCTGAATGATCACTTCGTAATTAACTATGAGAGTTGAGAGAGAGGAGAGAAATATTAATAACCTAAAGTAGCAGTAATCTCATATTTTATATTATGTAAACAATGTTATTCTGGGAAAAAATACACATCCTCCCAAATGCGTGACTACCTGATCTGTGTATTTTTCAAACTTATTTCCTTGCACAAATTTTTCTTTAAAACAGTAACTGTATATTAGAGAGTGTAGTTCATAAGGTAACTTCCATCATTTCAATTCAGGGGGTTTTGTATATTAGCTGTTGGTATCTTCATAATATATATATTTTTTCTTTCTTTTTCTTCATGATATTTTGGGCAATCCACCAGGTACAATTTAGGGCAAAGAGACAATTTTTAGAAATAAAAGCATGTCTCAGTTAAGTCATATCCTGTTTATAAGTTCGAGTACACTGGAACACATTGTTAAGCACTTTACTAAAATAAAGGAACATGGTAAATTTTTTGAGACTTTAAACATCGTTCATAAAAAAGTGTTTCTACTTTTTGGGCCATGCATCTTGCAGGGATCTTAGTTCCTTGACTAGGGATCGAACCTGGGCCACAGCACTAAAATCTCTGAGTCCTAACCACTAGACTGCCAGGGAATTCCTCAGAAAATATTTCTATTCTTCTCTCTCATTCTATTGAAATTGCCCAGTGTGTTGAATTCTAGTTTGGATATTATTTCTTCTTAGAAGTTTGAAGTTTTTTCTTATTAAATTATTATTATAAGATTTTATCTTGCAGTGCTGTTAAAAAGTCCAAAGCCATTCTGATTCCTGATACTTCATTTATGACCCTTTGCATTTTTTTGTTCCTCTCTTTGAAAGCTTGTAGATCTTCTCTTTGACCTCAGTGTTCTGAAACTGGAGGAACACTTTGAGAAAAAGATTATCAAAGTACAAAAAAAAAAAATTTGGTACAAAATTAAATTGTCTAAAATGGATAAAGAAAACACAATAAATTATACATTTTAAAAAATAAATGATCAGTTCTAAAACCTCACAAAATCCTTTAAAAAAATTGAGCTTTTATTAATCTACTGTCTTATGTAACTATATATTTTCTATGTTTTGGCTATTTTTTAAATTTATTTTTAATTGGTAGATGATTACTTTCCAATATTGTGTTGGTTTCTGCCATATATAAGCATGAATCAACCATAGGTATACGTATGTCCCCTCCCTCTTGAACCGCCTCCCATTGGCTGCTCACTTTTGATCTCTTTTTTAAATGGTAAATGTTTTGTAATATATTCCACAGAGAAAAGAGAAAAGTTACTCAGTCTTTCTCTAACACAGTTAACTGAAATTTTAATTTTTATTATCAGTAATTTAGATTAACTTTTTTCTACTCTACAATTTATAGTCACAATTCATTAGTGATAATACTATTTAAATTTGAAGCATGTCTGATACGCATTATATATTTCTGCATAACACATTACATTACCCCCTACATTTAGTAGCTTAAAAAAATAATCAGTTTAGTACACCTCATAATTTCCTAGATCAAGAAGTTGAGCAGGACTTGGTTGGCTAATTCTTCTGCTCCACGTAATGTTGACAGGGTTATTTGGTGACAGCAGGCTAGTCTGGACAGTCTATTTTCACATGCTGGACTTCAGGTGAGATGCTCTCTCCCCATGTAGTCTGAGGGGCTATTCATGTAGGCTCTGTGTGCATTTACTACATGACGACTTTGTGCTCTAAGAGATGAAGTGGAAGCTTACGATCCTCTTAAAGATAGGCCTCAGAGCTGGCACAGTAACATTTCTTATACACTGGGCAGAGCAGTAACTTGCCAGGCCAGATTCAAGGGGAGAGGAAACAGACCCAACCTCTTGATATGAGTCTAGAAAAGATTTTGTGGGGTGGTCTTTATTATACCACAGTGGTTCTATTTCAGTTGTCTCTTGCTGTCTAACAAGCTGCCTCCCCCAAAATAGAGACTTAAAACAGTAACTTAATGTTATCTCTCATGGTTTTCTGAACTCAGTTTGGCCTTTCTCACTTGAGGTTTCTCATTCTGTTGCAATCAGATGGAGGCTCAAATTGACAGGATATAAAACATGATATAAAACATGCTGCTACTGCTGCTAAGTCACTTCAGTTGTGTCCGACTCTGTGCGATCCTATAGATGGCAGCCCACCAGACTCCGCCGTCCCTGGGATTCTCCAGGCAAGAACACTGGAGTGGGTTGCCATTTCCTTCTCCAATGCATGAAAGTGAAAAATGAAAGTGAAGTCGCTCAGTCGTGTCCGACTCTTCGAGACCCCATGGACTGCAGCCTACCAGGCTCCTCCATCCATGGGATTTTCCAGGCAAGAGTACTGGAGTGGGTTGCCATGGATATAAAACATGGGGCCTCACCAAATGCCTGGGGCCTCAGGTGGCATGGCTGAAATCTGTGGGGGATCCAGGCCTCTCACATGACTAGCTTGAGCTTCCTCACAGCATGGCAATCTTGTGGTAATTGGACTTTTTATGCAATGTATTGTATTCCTAGAGTATGTTTCAAGAGATCCAGGCAGAAGCTGCAAGATTTCTTAGGACTTATCCTCAGAACTCACCTACATCACTTTTACCACGTTGGTCAAAACCAAGCAATACAGCCAACCCAGACTTAAGGGAGGAGACTATAAAGGCCATGAATACCAGCAGGCATTGAGGGTAGCTTTGACATTAGCAGCCACACCCTAACAAATTTCTTACATATATATGCTCTTCATTTCAAGGCATTTCATAACCTTAAATGCTCTTGAATTGACAACTCAAAAAAATTTGCATTGATAGCCATATATAGTGAAATATTTTACAAGTTTTATGCAATTCTATTGATAAGAGAAAACTTCCATTTTGATGAGATATGGTTGAGACAGAATCTTCCATTTGCAATTTTACATATCCAATGCTTGAAAGAATTTTTCACAGACTTCCTTCTGTCTCTGTAAATCACAACATTTCTCCCCAACATTCCTCTTGCAGTGGGTTCCACAGGATAAATTCATAACCCTTTTCACTTCTGCCACTGCATCTCTCTGTTTCATGGGGTAGATTAGCACAGTGGCAATGAGTTTTCCTGGAAGTCATTCCTAGTCCCATGACTAGCTAAACCATATATGTAATACATACGAAATAGCTATATAGGGAAGTGACTGCAGGGTACATAACTGTATCACGTTAAACCCAAACTAAATATGTCCCTAACTGAATTCAGTTATGTGGATGGCCTCCACAAAGCCACCTGACATGAGGGAGAATATGACAGAGGAAAAGTTAGAATAGAGAGTCAGCTGATCAGGGTTAAAACATCTTAAGTTTACGTATTTTACAGAAACATTGGACTACTTGAGTACATTGCTAGAACCCCTCCACAAAGCCTTTGAAAGGCTTCCTGATAACCTTACTTTGCCCTCCTGCCCTTTACCTCCAGCCTCCTCATCACCTGAGGGCCACCTTCCTCGGATCTGCTGTTACAGCATCTGTTACATGCCGCCTTTGCTCAGATTTTGGCCTGCTTCAATCTACTGCCTATGCGGCAACAAGAGTCATCACTCGGAAACATAAATTTGACCTGCTTGTAATTCTAGCTTAAAATCCTCAGTGACTCTTTGGTGGTGGTGGTTTAGTGGACACTTATTCATGTCCAACTCATTTGCAATGCCCTGGACTGTAGCCCACCAGGTTCCTCTGTCCATGGGATTTCCAAGTTGCCATTTCCTTCTCCAGGGGATCTTCCCGACTCAGGGATCGAACCTGCTATCTCCTGCATTGTAGGCCGATTCTTTACCACTGAGCCACCAGGGAAGCCTGATTCACTGGCTCTTACCATTTTTCAGATTCCTTAATAAGGTTTACAAGGCTTTTCAAAGACTGGACTATACCTCTACCTTTCATCCTAATTCTTCTCATTGGCCTTTCCAAAATTCTTTAATCCAATCACGCTGAACTATTTTTATTTCCTGGTATTCTTTTCACTCTGGGCCTTCCTAATTCCTAGGGTTAGGTACTGTATTAGATATGGTAGATGAAAATTTGACCCTGAAATTTCATAATTCTAACAAAAGTGTATGCCTCATATATGCAAAATTGGAAGTCAAAACAGCTCTCTTTCATGCGGTGACCCAGTAACACAAGCAGCTTCTATCAAATCACCTCAGGGTGACCACCTGCAGGGTACAGTTCAGTTCAGTTCAGTCGCTCAGTCGTTTCTGACTCTGCGACCCCATGAATCGCAGCACACCAGGCCTCCCTGTCCATCACCAACTCCCGGAGTCTACCCAAACCCATGCCCATCGAGTTGGTGATGCCATCCAGCCATCTCATCCTCTGTTGTCTCCTTTTCCTCCTGCCCCTAGTCCTTCCCAGCATTAGGGTCTTTTCCAATGAGTCAACTCTTCGCATGAAGTGGCCAAAGTATTGGAATTTCAGCTTCAACATCAGTCCTTCCAATGAACACCCAGGACTGATCTCCTTTAGGATGGACTGGTTGGATCTTATGGCAGTCCAAGGGACTCTCAAGAGTCTTCTCCAACACCACAGTTCAAAAGCATCAATTCTTTGGCGTTCAGCCTTCTTCACAGTCCAACTCTCACATCCATACATGACCACTGGAAAAACCATAGCCTTGAGTTGGCAAAGTAATGTCTCTGCTCTTTAATATGCTATCTAGGTTGGTCATAACTTTCCTTCCAAGGAGTAAGCGTCTTTTAATTTCATGGCTGCAATCACCATCTGCAGTGATTTTGGAGCCCAAAAAAATAAAGTCTGACACTGTTTCCACTGATTCCCCATCTATTTCCCATGAAGTGATGGGACCAGATGCCATGACCTTCATTTTCTGAATGTTGAGCTTTAAGCCAACTTTTTCACTCTCCTCCTTCACTTTCATTAAGAGGCTTTTTAGTTCCTCTTCACTTTCTGCCATAAGGGTGGTGTCATCTGCATATCTGAGGTTACTGATATCTCTCCAGGCATTCTTGATTCCAGCTTGTGCTTCTTCCAGCCCAGTGTTTCTCATGATGTACTCTGCATATAAGTTAAATAAGCAGGGTGACAATATACACCCTTGACATACTCCTTTTCCTCTTTGGAACCAGTCTGTTGTTCCATGTCCAGTTCTAACTGTTGCTTCCTGACCTGCATATAGCTTTCTCAAGAGGCAGGTCAGGTAGTCTGGTATTCCCATCTCTTTCAGAATTTTCCACAGTTTATTGTGATCCACACAGTCAAAGGCTTTGGCATAGTCAATAAAGCAGAAATAGATGTTTTTCTGGAACTCTCTTGCTTTTTCCATGATCCAGCAGATGTTGGCAATTTGACCTCTGGTTCCTCTGCCTTTTCTAAAACCAGCTTGAACATCTGGAAGTTCACGGTTCACATATTGCTGAAGCCTGGCTTGGAGAATTTTGGGCATGACTTTACTAGCGTGTGAGATGAGTGCAATTATGCAGTAGTTGGAGCATTCTTTGGCATTGCCTTTCTTTGCGATTGGAATGAAAACTGACCTTTTCCAGTCCTGTGGCCACTGCTGAGTTTTCCAAATTTGCTGGCCTGTTGAGTGCAGCACTTTCACAGCATCATCTTTCAGGATTTGAAAGAGCTCAACTGGAATTCCATCACCTCCACTAGCTTTGTTCACAGTGATCATTTCTAAGGCCCACTTGACTTCACACTCCAGGATGTCTGGCTCTAGGTGAGTGATCACACCATCGTGATTATCTGGGTCGTGAAGATCTTTTTTTGTACAGTTCTTCTGTGTATTCTTGCCACCTCTTCTTAATATCTTCTGCTCTGCTAGGTCCATACCATTTCTATCCTTTATTGAGCCCATCTTTGCATGAAATGTTCCCTTGGTATCTCTAATTTTCTTGAAGAGATCTCTAGTTTTTCCCATTCTGTTATTTTCCTCTATTTCTTTGCATTGATCGCTGAGGAAGGCTGTTTTTATCTCTCCTTGCTATTCTTTGGAACTCTGCATTCAGATGGGAATATCTTTCCTTTTCCCCTTTGCTTTTCGCTTCTCTTCTTTTTACAGCTATTTGTGCTATTTAAAAGCAGGGTAAACACCTGCTTTTAAAACATCATAAGGGGTCCAGACACCTTCTGCTCATAGTTCCTGGGCCAGAATAAATCAAACTGCTTGAATAACTGCTGAGAACCTCTAACCGGGTAACATTACCCATAAGCTACTCTCATCACATCTTCTCTTTACCAATCCCATCATCATTTTTATCACTCCTTTTGCCCAAGTCTTTTTACTTATCTCTCTACACATTCTTAATACACTAATAACCTCCGTGAGGACTGCTCTGGTAGCTCAGGTGGTAATAAATCTGCCTGCAATGCAGGAGACCCAGGTTTGCTCCCTGGATTGGAAAGATCCCCTGAGAAGGGAATGGCTACCCACTCCAGTAGTCTTGCCTGAGAATTCCATGGACAGAGGAGCCTTGTGGGCTACAGTCCATGGGGTTGCAAAAAGTTGGACAGGACTGAGCAACTGACACATACAAAACTTTTGTGAGAGCAAGAAGCATGTTAGTATGGTCTTTTCAAATGACTCAGTTCTTTGCATTAGGTGGCCAAAGTATTGGACCACTACCTGACTCACCCCAATAAAAACCAAAGTAAGCTTCCATGGTCTGAAACATTTTTCATGTGTCAACATTTTGTTCTCTCCTAGCACCTAGAAAATTCTAGGCATTCAATGACTGTTTATAGAATGACAAAGAAATACACTGACACTATCGAATGTTGACTACAAGACTCCTAGCCCCAACTTTCCATGATCCCCTGAAAAAATTATAAACTATAAGACTTCTTCACTTTTTTTTTTTTGATACTCCACTTAAATCATTATGGTTTCCTATGTTATTCACCCCATTTTAAAGATCACAGAGTTGGGGCTTAGATATCACAAGGGATTCAAAAACATTCCCTTTTTAGAGCAGTCCTGAGTTACTTAAACCTTGCACATTGTAAAGAAAAGCCAGTCTTCACGACTACCCTTAACCAGTTCCCAGGAGATGAGCTAAGCCATGGAATATTCGACCTGATAAGTGCTTTGCATGCCTGAGGCCTTAGGCCATGCTGCTTTTGTGGTGAATGCCTGTTCTGCTCTGGCAGGGGCGGGGCGGACTGGAGTTGTGGTCCATCACACAGGGTTAGATCCCTGCCTGCATGCATGCGTGCGTGCATGCTTGCTCAGTCATGTCCGTTGTGTTTGACTCTTTGCGACCCCATAGACTGTAGCCCACCAAGCTCCTCTGTCCATGGGATTTCCCAGGCAAGAATACTGGAGTGGGTTGTTATGCCCTCCTCCAGGAGACCTTCCCGACCCAGGGATCAAACCTGCATCTCGTGCATCTCCTGCATTGACAGACAGATTCATTACTGCTGAGCCACCAGGGAAGCCAATGTCTACCTGACTCAGTTCAGTTCAGTTCAGTCTCTCAGTCATGTCTGACTCTTTGCAACCCCATGCACTGCAGCACACCAGGCCTCCCTGTCCATCACCAACTCCCGGAGCTTACTCAAACTTATGTCCATCGAGTTGGTGATGCCATCTAATCATCTCACCCTCTGTCGTCCCCTTCTCCTCCCACCTTCAATCTTTCCCAGCATCAGGGTCTTTTCAAATGAATCAGTTCTTTGCATCAGGTGGCCAAAGTATTGGACCACTACCTGACTCACCCCAATAAAAACGAAAGTAAGCTTCCATGGTCTGAAACATTTTTCATGTGTCATTACATAGCACTGCTGGGAGAATTAAAGTGTCCCTTTGTGAGGGACAGGGAGGGAACTGTCCACTGGGAGGGAACCCAAAACTTGTACCTGATTGTTCCTGGACCTCTCCCCATGCATCTTTTCCCCTTCGCCAATTTTAATCTGTGACCTTTCACTGTAATAACCTGTAACCACACATTTAACAGCTTTTCATAGTACTGACAGTGACTGAGTGAGACAGGGTGGACTTGGGGGCGCCGGCACAATATCTAACACACCGTGCTCCCTGCCCTGCCAGATTCTAACCTGTATTCATTGTAAACTTAGATTTTCAGTTGGAAAATAAATGTTTTGTATAATTAACTTCTTTATAATAAAATATGTCCATGCTATTTTCCTTCTCCTAGTTGGAGATGACTCTTGAGAGTCCCTCGGACTACAAGGAGATCCAACCAGTCCATCCTAAAGGAAATCAGTCCTGAATATTTATTGGAAGGACTGATGCTGAAGCTGAAACTCTGAAACTCCAATACTTTGGCCACCTGATGCGAAGAACTGACTCACTGTAAAAGACCCTGATGCTGGGAAAGATTGAAGGCAAGAGGAGAAGGGGACGACAGAGGATGAGATGATTAGATGCCATCACCGACTCAATGGACATGAGTTTGAGCAAGCTCCGGGAGTTGGTGATGGACAGGGAAGCCTGGCATGCTGGTCCATGGGGTGGCAAAGATTCAGACATGACTAAGTGATTGAACTAACTGATTGATGCTATTTTACAGAGATACATAGTTTGAGATTAGAAATTTGTTAGAAGAACTCACCAAATAGCACACAAGAAAGTTTTAAATCATTTCTGTGTTTCTTGGCAAGCATCAAGTAAATGTCCAGTTTTAACCAATTATCTTGAGGCAATATGCAATAAATTAGTTTATGCTATGAAAACACACAGTCTTACAAAAGTAAGACTGATTATTGCCTCATCTATTTTAGAAAATCATAGGAAATATGACTATTATATTTATTCAGAGAAGTGGTTTTGACACATGGCATGATATAAACACCACTTACTTGGCAGTCTATAAATCTTGTTTAGCCATGGATTAGGCCTTGCATAAGTCTGATCCTGGAGTTTACTCATCTACAACCTGCAATGATACCAATTTTCCAATACCCCATTTAATCAGAGTGAGGAGGAAAAGAGATAAAACATATGAAAAAAATCTGGAAACATTAAACAGTACGTGAATGTAATACATTATTGTTGTTATTGTTCAGTCACTAAGTCCTGTCTGACTCTCTTGCGACCTCATTGACTGGAGCCCACCAGGCTCCTCTGTCCATGGGATTTTCCAGGCAAGAATACTGGAGTGGGTTGCCATTTCATTCTCCAGGAGATCTTCCTGAGCCAGGGATCAAACCAGTGTCTCCTGGATTGGCAGGTGGATTCTTTACCACTGAGCCACCAAGGAAGCCCAAAACATTATTATATGTTCTCAAATTAGTGGCAACAAGGAAGTGTTTTCAATGTAACTCGTTTGTGCTCTCTTAGGAAACTGCTTTTAAGAGGACTCTTTCATAGGAGTTACTTGAATTCTTGACCATAAGACTCATACTTAAAAGCTTAACACTTTTACGCATAAAGTAATGTGCACTTATATTGTTAACCTCTAGGTCAAGTGGCAGAGTTGGGTAAGGAAAGGGATGTTTTATATATTAATTTATAGCTCTAAAAGAGAATAAGATTGGACCATAAAAAAAGATGTTTCAGTAAGCCAGGAGCCAACCCTCATCAATATAAATACTACTTTATAAATATGAATTAAAAGCACTTAAAATTGTTTTTGTTCAGTTGCTCAGTTGTGTTGGACTCTTTATGACCCCATGGACTGCAGTATGCCAGGCTTCCCTGTCCTTCACCATCTCCTAGAGCTTGCTCAACTTATGTCCATTAAGTTGGTGATACCATCCAACCATCTCATCCTCTGTCATCCCCTTCTCCTCCTGCCTTCAATCTTTCCAGTATCAGGGTCTTTTCTAGTGAATTGACTCTTCATATCAGGTGGCCAAACTATTGGAACTTCAGTTTCAACATCAGTCCTTCCAATGAATATTCAGGATTGATTTCCTTTAGGATTGACTGGCTTGATCTCCTTAAAGTCCAAGAGACTTTCAAGAGTCTTCTCCAACACCACAGCTCAAGAGCATCAATTCTTTGGCATTCAGCTTTCTTTATGGTCCAACTGTCACGTCCACACATGACTACTGGAAAAACCAGAGCTTTCACTAGATGTATCTTTAATAGTGCTCAAATAACACCAGATATGATCCAATAATGTGACATAATAATTCGGTCAGGATAAGCTAGGTTATGATGTGGTCATGTTAATCCTGAAATCTCATGGATGAACACGACTGAAGTTTATTCCTTGTTTTTGTTGTTTTATCAGAGATGGCAGAGCCTTCTGCTCTGCATTGCCACCGGATTTGGGATGATGGAAGCTCAGGAAATCAACTCAGAATATTCATTGGAAGGACTGATGCTGAAGTTGAAGCTCCAACACTTTGACCCCTAATTCAAAGAGCCTATTCATTGGAAAAGACCCTGATACTGGGAAAGATTGAAGGCAGGAGGAGAAGGAAACGACAGTGGATTGAGATGGTTGGATGGCTTCACCAATTCAATGGACATGAGTCTGAGGAAGCTCTGGGAGATGGTGAAGGACAGGGAAGCCTGGCAGTCCATGGGGTTGCAAAGAGTCCAGTACGACTGGGCAACTGAACTGAAAATTGTATGTAACAGACATGACTTGGTCTATTCTATACATTGTGGGTTGATTCCTAGCCAGTATCCATTTACTCCAGTTACCGTCTTCCTTGCTTAACGTATACACTCAATTTCCCAATAAACATACAATGCAGAGGAACAGATTCCTGGATTGCAGATTCTCATTCTATCTGCAAGCCTGGTTCTTAGATGGCTTGCTGGCTTTCCTTGACCACAGGCTTTGCTTCAGGTGTAGACATATGAACTAAGGGGTTTACTAACGAGAATCTCAGGAGTCTTGCCTGAAATATTGGGACAAAAGTAGCATTTCAGAGTAGGCAGTTGTAAAGCATGGCACATGCGTGATAAGGGAACCAGTTTGAGAATGATGATAACACAGAGAAGGCACAGCCAGTAGAATAAAAGAGAAATGAAACAAGAGTCACTGACTGGGCTTAGCCAATCACGAAGCCTCATCCTTCCTCTAAACTTGCAGAGGGGCCAACGTGTGTCTTCATAAGGCCATTGAGTCAGATATTTTCTTATGTGCAGCCAAAGATATTTTAACAGATTAAATATCTAAATTCCAAAAACATCTGCACATCTATTCTGTTAACAGTAATTTCAATTATATTCAGTGCAGTGACCAATGAAACTTCGTTCAACAGTCTAGATAAAACCAACTTCACATGAGATCACATGAGTCTGTGATCCTAAATGAGTTAAAACTGATGACTCGGCAGGAACACAGAAATGAGTCCCATTGTGTTGGTCAGGGTTCTCCGGAGAAACAGAACCAGTAGGACAAAGAGTGAGAGAGGCACAGGGAATTTATTTATAGGAACCGACTGAACACATTTATGGAGGTGAGAAGTCCCACAGTTTGCTGCCTAAAAGCAGGAGAATCAAGAAAATAATTCCAGCCTGACAGCCTGAGAATCAGGTGAACCAATGATGTAAGTCTGGTCCAAAGGCCCAAAAATCAGAGGGGGGACCAGTGGTGTTAAGTCCAAGTCTGAATCTGAAGGGTAGAGAGCCAGAAACAATGTTGTCTAAGGGCAGGAGAAGGATGTCTGAGTTTAAGCAGAGAGAGCAAACTCGGCTTTCCTCTGCCTTTTTGCTTTCCACAGGCCCTCAAGAGATTGGGTGACATCTACCCATAGTGGTCAGAAAATGGAGTTTTACCAGCTCTCTGGGCATCTCTTAGCCTAGACAAGTTGACACATTAAATTAGCCATCACAGCCACTGAATAATCTCGCAAACTTGATCTGCTCAGACACCCTTTTCTCTTTTCAGGTTTTGCCACTGCCTTCAGAATATTTCCTTCTTAGCTTTTCTTTTTCAAATTCCTCAAGTATCATCACCCCATCTCCACCCTAGCAGTCTCTGTCTTATGCAGCAATATTTAAGAAATCCACATATTGCTTTTACAAATGACATCTACCAACTGCCCATGTTTGGCACAAAAGGTTAACTGAACATTAAGTGAAATTATTCACTAGCAAACAAAAGTTTCAGGAAGAAGGAGCTGAAATGAGCTGAACATGATCTTTGAAAATATGACTACTACATCATGGTACAAATTGCTGGGGAAACAGAATTAAAAATAAAATCTTATCCCAATCCAAAAATCTCTCCAGAAAGACAGTAGAAAAAGAAACACTTTTTAAATTATTATTATTCCATAAACATTAAATCGCTCTAAGAGGCTACAAGAACAGAGAGGCATCTTAACTTTTTACATAGCCTAGCAGATGTAAGTCATCCTTTACATGTTCAAAAAAACTAGTAACTAGTCCTCAAGTAAGAGGACTTGCCAGCACCGTTTGTCACATGTAGTTCATTCTAATTTTACCTGGTAATTATGTGGGCAGCTACATAACAACATACATACATACATACATAGCATTGGCTTGTTGGCTTTACCAAGAAGAAAAGCTAAATTCTCATTTTTTTATGATAGGAGGTAGTTTTGCAACTCAGAACCAAGCACCCACCTAAATAAGTCTACCACTGTCCCCCAGAAACTGGGAGAGAGGGGTACTACCTTCCTCTATGTTCATATTCAAAGAGGCCGCTCCCAGTCTCTTGAGAGAAACATTCTTGGGTTACAAAGCTGACCGAATGCCAACCCAGTCCTCAAAAGAATTCAAAGCACTTCCAATTATAGCTTTTCTAGAGTAAATGTCAAAGAAAAAAAGAGAAGGAAATCTCTCATTTTCTACAGGGAGAATCAAGCCTCTCATTTCTCACTTTCACTTGTCCTTACATGACGCACATGTTTTGATTTTATTCTAGGTGTTCAAGACAATAAAATAAGTGAAAGTTCATTCAGCAAATATATCTAAGAGTGCCTACTATGTGCCAGGCACGTGCTAGGTAGGTCCAAAACCCTTTGTCTTTATTCTAAAATAAAGAAGCTCTGTGCTCAACATCACTATTTATTAGGGAAATGCAAATCAAAACTACAATAACATAGAGGTAGGTGTGTGGGGGGAGGCTCAAGAGGGAAGGGATGTGTATATCGTTATGACTGATTTGTGTTGTTGTATGGCAGAAGCCAGCACAACATTGTAAAGTAATTATCTTCCAATTAAAAATAAATTAAAAAAAGAAAAAGAAAACTACAATGAGGTATCGTCTCAAATCAGTCAGAATGGCCATCATCAAAAAATAAATGGTGGAGAAGGTGTAGAGAAAAGGGAACCCTCCAACAATGTTGGAAGGAATGTAAAGTGGTACAGCCACTGTGGAGAATAGTATGCAGGTTCCTTAAAAAACTAAAAATAGAGTAATCATATGACCCAGCAATCCCACTCCTATTCAAATATCTGGAGAAGAGCATAATTCAAAACGATGCACACAGCACTCCCTGGTGGCTTAGTGATATAGAATCTGCCTGCCAGTGTAGGAG
This sequence comes from Bubalus kerabau, assembly GCF_029407905.1. Lineage (NCBI taxonomy): Eukaryota > Metazoa > Chordata > Mammalia > Artiodactyla > Bovidae > Bubalus > Bubalus kerabau. The sequence goes on along the minus strand of NC_073631.1, from coordinate 28,137,316 downwards.
ACACAGTTTCAATCCCTGATCTGGGAAGACCTTGCATGTCGCAGAGCAACTAAGTCCATGAGCCGCAACTATTGAGCCTGCGCTCTAGAGCCTGAGAGCTACAACTCTGAGCCCTGGTGCTGCAACTACTGAAGCCCAAGCACCCTAGACCCTGCGCTCCTCAAGGACAAACCTGCACGCTGCCACTGGAGAAAAGCCCATGCAGCAATGGAGACCCAATACAATCAGAAATAAAAATTAAAAAAACAAAAAACGGATGCATGCACCCTGATGTTCACTGCAGCACCATCTACAATAGCCAGAACATGGAAGCAACCTAAATGTCCATTGACAGAGGAATGGATGAAGAAGTTGTGGTACATATGTACAACGGAATATTAGTCAGCCGCAAAAAGGAACCAGTAGTGCCATTTGCAGAGACATGGATGGACCTAGAGTCTGTCAAACAGAGTGAAGTCAGAAAAAGAAAACCAAATATTGTGTAATATCATTTATATACAGAATCTAGGAAAATGGTAGAGATGAACTTATTTTCAAAGCAGAAATAGTTACAGATATAGAGAACAAACATGGTTACCAAGTTGGAAAGAAGAAGGTGGGATGAATTGGGATATTGAGACTCATACACACACATTACTATGTATAAAATAAATAACTAATGAGGACCTTCTATATACCATAGGGAACTCTACTCAGCACTCTGTGGTGACCTAAATGGGAAGGAAATCTAAAAAGAAGAGTGGATATACGCATTGTTTGTTCATGCAAGTGCTTAGTCGTGTCCAACTCTTTTCTACCCATTGGACTGTAGCCTGCCAGGTTCCTTTGTCTATGGAATTTCCCAGGCAAAAGTACTGGAGTGGACTGCCATTTCCTTCTGTAGGGGATCTTCCCAACCCAGGTATCAAACCTGAGTCTCCTGTGTCTCCTGCATTGCAGGCAGATTCTGAACCCACTGAGCCATTGGGGAAGCCCCAGATATATGTATAGGTATAACTGTTTCACTTTGTTGTATAGCAAGGAACTAATATAATATTGGAAAGCAACTATACTCCAATAAAAATTAATTTAAAAAAAGTTCTGAAAATAAAACTTGTTGTTGTTGTTTTTAGTTTTAATCAGTCTGGGGCTGAGATTCTTTTAGTAGCAAAATTTGAGCTAAAATGCCATGAGACTCTGTATAAACTTCATTTACTCCACTTGCTGTAAATAAATTTTAAGACATTTTACTGAAAATTATTAATGTGTTTCAATAATGGATAATATTCCAGCCGTGCTTAATTAGCTTCAGTTATTGTTTTACCTTGATTTTTGAAGTAGGAAAAAACATCAAAATGTAAGGCCATGGGAAGAGAGAGATTAGCTATATATGTATGTGTGTATATATGTTGCAATTAATTTTTTTCTTTGATTCTACATTATAGCCAATTAATGGAGGTCAGAGGTCAAAGAAGTAGAAAGAGAAAATAGACAAACTGAAGGAAAGGGAAAATGCAAGCGTCATAAATACACATGAGGGGAAGGATCATGTTTGTTTTATTTTTCTGTTAAATATCCAGAATTTAGCACAGCGCCTAATACAAAGTGTAAGCTCAAAATTATTTGCTTCACAAGAGGTACAAGAGAAAGGACAGCTGGAGGAGCACAGACAAGAGAGAAAAACAGACAATTATATAATAAGCACCAAGGGAAAGGAAACAAACAGCATACTCCTAAAAAGCGGGGGTGGGGGACAGAGAAAGAGAGGACTGAGAGAGGGGAGAGAGACAGGAAGGAAAGAGAGAGAGGGGGAAGAGAGAGAGAAAAGAGAGGACTGGGAGACAGGAAGGAAAGACAGAGTAGGAGCTCTGAACTCTTAGCCTGGTGACAGCCAGCTCTTTGGTGCAGGGACTTTAGAGTTCTATTATCTTTGATCTTTGAAATGCTAACACACAGATTAAAGACTTTCCAGCACTTGCTATTTAGACTAACTTCTAGAGGAAGCCTCTGAAAGGCCAGGCCCCAGCAACTCCCCAGGTGGGAAATGATGCTTTTGGTTGCCGTGGCAGTGACTAAATTACCAGGGTGATGAGGGGAAGCCCTGCTAGGGTCTGAGGCCATCCATCTTTTCCTTAGAATGAGTAAAGGATACTCTGGCATCGGATATGTTTGCATTTGGAAGGAGATGTTACACAGTATTGCAATAGCATTCTTCTTTGCCACAGGACCCCTTTAGTTTGGTAATATCATCCAGGGTCATTCATTCGGTAACGGTTAGGAACCTGACTATTACTCAGAAGATCCCTAATCTTTCAAGTTGTTTTTTGATGGTGTCTTCCTGTTTTGATTTTTTTTTTCATTGTAAAATTCTATTGTTCTTGTTGGAACCCAGGAGATTTCATCTAGGCAGTAAGGAAGAGTGAGATAGGAGTACAGGGCCATAGAGACAAAAGGAAGGGTCTGTGAGGAAGGGAAGCCCATTATCAGCTAAGCGATATTGGAATGCATTCTCCCTGAAACCGAGTCCCCCTGAAACCAAGTTCCTCTGCCAGGTGTATGATGAACCTGTCTATCTAAAACTTTATTCCCTTTCTGGTCCCACCCTTGTTCCCTTCAGGATTGAGGAGTAACAAAGAAAAAGGGGGGTTGAAACCAAGCAGGGGCCCATGTGGGTACAAAAAGTCTCTCCATGTCCCCCATTTCTTGTTTTCAGAAAAAGGCTTTAGTTTCCTAGGCCTTCCCTGAGCTCCAAAGAGCAAACTCAAGCAGTTACCAATCAGGGAAGTGAGGGAATGCAGAAACAAAGGAAAAGCAGATAAACAAGAAAAATAATGATAATAATTTAGCTATATACATCCTGAGTTCCTCCTCAAAGGACACGCATGACAACCTGATACACATCTTTGAGCTCTGCAAGAACTAAGATGCCCCCACCCCCAACCCAGTCCAAGTGAAGAATGGTGAGTAAGTGTTGAGCAGAAGTTTGTAGACCTTGGACTGGTTGGGACCAGAAGGCTGCTTAAGATTCTTGAAACATCACCCCGTTACCCCACCACCAACCAATCAGAAGAAAGTCACACATCCTCACGCTTGGAGTCCTCACTCCAAACACTGCCATCAAAATCCTTTCTTAGGGACTTCCTGGGTGGTTCAGTGGTTATGACTTTGCTTTCCAATGTGGGAATGCAGGGTCCATCCCTGGTTGGGGAACTAAGATCCCACATGCCTCAGAGCCAAAAAACGGAAACATAAAATGGAGCAATGCTGTCACAAAGTCCCCAAAATAGTCCACATCAGAAAGTCTTATAAATAAAATAAAATCCTTCCCTGAAAGTCATCAGGAAGGTCAGATCTTTGGAAGATGAGCAGCCCATACTTCTTGGCATATTACAGATAAATCCTGAACTTTCTTCGGACCAGTAAGCAGGCTTTGCGGCACAGAGGGCAAGTGGACCCAAGTTTGGTTCAGTAGCAATGTCAGCATGAAGATTCACAAGAACAAGCGAATATTTGGACATAGGGCAAAAAGCAACAATTTAATTCTAGCTGTTTCCTCCTCATAGCCAGGAATTCATAGTCTTAGTTGCTCCTTGAAATCATCTGAAGAAGTTTTAAAAAATATGGATTTCTTGACCTCACATAGTTTGATGCAATGGCTTCAGAATGTGTCCTAAACATCTCATAGTAAACACACATACACACACACCCTTCCAGGTGGTTTTAATAAAAATCCACCATTGAGCACCTCTGCCCTAGGGCAGCAGTCCCCAACCTTTTTGACACCAGGGACCAGTTTCATGAAAGACAATTTTTCCATGGACTGGACAGGGGGGATGGTTTCAGGATGATTCCAGCACATAACATTTATTGAGCACTTTATATCTAGCATTACTACATCCACCTCAGATCATCAGGCATTAGACCCCAGAGGTTGGGGATCCCTGCACCAGGGGACCTGTTAATCTCCTGTTGTACTGAATACTATTAGTATCCACACAACCACTGTTCTCATCTAACTTGTGCACTTGAAACACTTCAGGTGTTGTTTTACTTCAAATAACTCCTGATTTTTACCCAAACCCAACTCCATTCTTCTTCCATATTCACCCTTTCCTCCCAAGTTCCTTCTATCACCACTAACTCATGTGAAAAGCTTCTTGACACCTTCAGATACCTCATACTATTCTCACATTCAGTCACCAAGTTCTGCTGACTTCACTTTTAGGAAGTCTGTCCACCTGTCTATACCTCCACTAGGCAGTGCCCCAACCTCTGCCCTCCACCAATACACACACACACACACTCACACATTCATTTTGCACTTGAATTACTAGGATGGTCTCGGAATCAGCTTTCCCCTCCCACTCTTGTTCTCATAGAATTCATGCTCCACAGAAATTTGTTTATGACACACTCTTGCTGAATGCTTTCAAGATCTTAGAATGGTGGTTACCAGAGTCTGTGTGGGGAAAATGGAGAGATATTAACTAACGGGTACAAACGTCATTAAGCTTAGCAAGTTCTGGGCATCAATATACAGTGTAGTGATTATAGCTAATAATACTGTATTGTATACATGAAAGTTGCTATGAGAGTAGACCTTAAATGTTGTCACCACCAAAAAAGGGCAATCATGTGACAGGAAAAGGGCAAATAGATGGGGAAACAAGGGAAAAAGTGACAGACTTTATTTTCTTGGGCTCCAAAATCACTGCAGATGGTGACTGCAGCCATGACATTAAAAGACACTTGCTCTTTGGAAGAAAAGTTATGACCAACCTAGACAGCATATTAAAAAGCAGAGACATCACTTTGCTGACAAAGGTCTGTCTAGTCAAAGCTATGGTTTTTTCCATAGTAATGTATGGATATAAAAGTTGGACCATAAAGAAAGCTGAGCAGTGAATAATTGATGCTTTTGAACTGTGGTGTTGAAGAAGACGCTTAAGAGTCCCTTGGACAGTAAAGAGATCAAACCAGTCAATTCTAAAGGAAATCACCCCTGAATATTTATTAGAAGGACCCCACTCCAGTACTCTTGCCTGGAAAATCTCATGGATGGAGGAGCCTGGTGGGCTGCAGTCCGTGGGGTCGCTAAGAGTCGGGCACGACTGAGTGACTTCACTTTCACTTTTCACTTTCATTGGAGAAGGAAATGGCAACCCACTCCAGTGTTCTTGCCTAGAGAATCCCAGGGACGGGGGAGCCTGGTGGGCTGCCGTCTATGGGGTCGCACAGAGTCAGACATGACTGAAGTGACTTAGCAGCAGCAGCAGCATGCTGAAGCTGAAACTCCAGTACTTTGGCCACCTGATGCGAAGAACTGACTCCTTGGAAAAGACCTTGATGTTGGGAAAGATTGAAGGCAGGAGGAGAAGGGGATGACAGAGGATGAGATGGTTGGATGGCATCATCGACTCGATGGACATGAGTTTGAGCAAGTTCTGGGAGTTGTTGATAGACAGGGAAGCCTGCTGTGCTGCAGACCATGGGGTCACAAAGAGTAGGACACGCCTGAGCAACTGAACTGAACTGACTGATGTGACAAGATGGAGTTATTAGCTAAGAGGTAATTGTAATCATTTTGCCATATATAAATGTATCAAATTAAGACTTTGTAAACCTTAAGTTTACACAGTGTTATATCTCAATTACATCTCAATAAAACAGCTTGAAGGAGGAGGATCTTTCTTTTGCTCTAAGGATAAAGTCCCATTTGTTTAATTTGACCCACTGGGTCCAGACTACTTCTAAAGTTCATTTCCCACTCCCCTGCCCCACTAACCCTACTTCCATGTCTTCGCTGATTTTTCTTCTTCATTTTTAGGCCACATCGAATCTCTGGTCTTCTGAAAGGCCTTTATGCAAGATCACTGTTCATCCTGCCTAAACCGCCCATTCTCACGTTCTTCCTCCCCTACCCCTCCCCACCTCAGATCTTTATACCACTTCTGTGGCATTTTCAGCCTACATTTTATGTCTTTTAGTTCTCAAGCTAAACGTTATCTCATTCTAAATTTATCTCATTCTAAATTAGGCTCCTTTCTTAAATGCTCTAACATCCTATCTTGTTCCCTCAAAGCATTTCCAATCATTGCAATTAGATATTTGTGTATTTATGAATTTTTTCCCCCAGTAGAATGTGAGTTTTACGAAGTCGTGGATCAGATCTGTCTTGTCAATGTTAAATGCCCACCATGTATCACAGTGTAGATCTCATAGATCTCAAACACTAAATATTTGTCGAACACATGATTAAAATAGGAGCTTCCTCTTCCCATGTTATCAATATCCACGGGATTCTCTTAACTCTGGACGACTGGTGAGCACCCATGATTCCCAGCTTGGCTCTCACAGCAAGAAGGTGAGGATAAGGAAATCAAGGTAAGAAGAAAGTATAGATAGAATCTTAACTGGACAGACTCAACTCTGAAGTTTTCTAGTAATCTGTGCCTTTTTGCTCAGTCTCTGTTTGATAGATTGTCTTCCTTGATGAAAGCACACACTTGCTTGCCCAGTGGGTCCTGTTGGATTGCTGTCCTGCTGCTATTCTAAAGCAGAGGTCTGGCATGCAGGATATGATGTAGATCGTGGGACATGAGCAGAGAGGGACACACGACAACTTAGAATGACACCTGGGTCAGCACTGACATCAGCTGAACTGGAGATCTCCAGTCACCGATACACCTCTGTGATTCCAGAGCCTGTTCAGCATTTTTAATAAATCTCTCTTCTGGAGGAGCTCTGCAGTCCAGAACTGTCTTTACCTTCCACTACATGGACGTTTCTAAAGTTACTACACTATTTAAAATTTCTATCTAATTCATATGGTTGACTTTTTCTGTTTCAGAGGCTACTCACAGAAATATAAAATGCTTCTGCTAGTCTTGTTTTGGCCCCAAAATATATGTTGTCGTTGTTCAGTTGTTAACTCATGTCTGATCTTTTGTGACCCCATGGACTGCAGCACACCAGGCCTCCCTGTCCCTCACCATCTCCTGGAGTTTGCCCAGGTTCATGTCCATTGAATTGGAGATGCCATCCAACCATCTCATTCTCTGTTGTCCTCTTCTGCTTTCAATCTACTCTTTGATTGGCAGTTTATCCAATTATCCAATTACCAGTCAAAAAGCCATCTACTTTTTTTAATAGTAATCAGTCAAAAAATATAGAGTGAGGTCATAGTAGCTAGAACTGTGAAGACAGCACAGTCATAATTTCCTCCAGCTACTCAGCACTGATACAGTTAACAGGGCTCTAGGTCTGACCAAGGAAATTTCTGGGGACTTCCAAAGGGATTACCCAGCAGAGGTATCTATAACCCTCATCCTTTCAGGCATCTGATACCACGAGCTCATTTAACTGCATGAGGAGCTGTACTTTTCAAGTTATTCAGCACCTCCACTCAGCAAATACTGCACAGGAAGCAATCTTAGGACAGTCAACCAATAGAGTCATCCACAGTTTGGAAACCATTTTCTGGTGTCAGGGGATCCTGGAGAATGAGACTCAGGTCCTAAAGCACTGATAGGCACCCTGTGCAACACCATGCAGGCACCACTGTTCCTCCAGTGTCCCCAGTAACATGCAGGGTCTCTTGTCTCAACCTCCTGGGGGTGTCTCTACTGATCGATGGGTAAAAGTATAAAGAAAAAGAAGTTATTTATTGTTCTGCTTTTTAATTCATTGAGCATAAGCAAAAGATTTATTACCATTCTTTTATCATTTTATGAACTATCAGTATATACATGATCATGGCTCATTACAACATAAATCTCTATATTCATTATTAAAACAGTCTCCTCTTTAACATTATTATTAACAACTAATACGTAGTGAGGGCTCACTAAGGGTTGACAATGTGTTTAGGCATGTTATTTATTGATTATCTCATCTAATTGTGGCTAAAATTTTGGGAGACACTAGGTAATTTGCATATGAGAGGACCTGTATTACAAAATAAATTTTATCTCATTCAACTGTGACAGCAACCCCGTGAGACGTTAATAAACTCCTGTAATAGGGATGATAGTAATATTAATAAAGGAGGTTAGGAAACATTTGTGGAAAAGTAATGGGTAAAATTGTTGATAAGTAAGAACAGAAAAGTTTGTTTTAAAGCATTTGGTAAGGAAAGACAACAGATCTTAAGCAGGACATAAGATTAGAGACCTCTATATTAAGATGGCACAAATATTCTACTGTATCAGTCATAATAAATAAGAACTTAAACTTGCAGAACACATTTTATTCCATTCTATATAATTCTCAAAATAAGAGATGGAAAAGGATGAGATCCTAAGTAAGAGCCTGTTTAAGAATCCAAAAGAAATAAGCGTCCCACCAATGAGTTAGAAATTTTTTTTTAGTTGTCTACTTAAAAAAAAAACTCACTGAGAAAATATATTTAAATATAGAGTTCATTTTTGAACAATGCAGGGGTTACAGGCGCCAACTCTCTGTGAAGTCAAAACTCCAAGTGTTATCTTTGTCTTCAAAACAAAGAAATTGATGAATGATTCACCCAAGGACAGGAAGCTAAAACAGTCTAAATAAAATCAGAACTCAAATTCTAGTCTTTTTGATCCCACATATTGTGATCTCTAATCCAACACAAGTTTTTTCCCCACATTCAGCTGTAAAATGAAAACACGAGTGAGTACTGACTGTATTTATTGAAAAGAATCAAGATGTAAATGGGTCAATGCAGTTTAAATCAGTGTTGTTTAAGAGTCAGTTTAATGCAATCACATAAAGAGCCAGCCTTTCAGATATAGAAATTCTAAGAGTAATTTCCATTTTTAAGTTTTTTATAAAAATGACAGACTTGTAAAATAAATTTATTACAGTTTGTATTTTGAAATTTATGCATTTTCTTTAAGGGTGGTATAGCATTTAAATACCCACACCCAGAAGTCACACATGACTTGTTATCTGTAAAAATCTGGATGAGTAACAGCTTTGCTGATCTGGCTCATCAGCTGTCTAGTCAGATTAACAATTGCTTTACCCCACAGGGTTGTTTTGAAGATAAAAAGAAAATTGATTATTTGGCTTTCAGGAATTAAGTATAATGACTGAAATGATAATTATATTCACCTATATTCTATTAGTCACATAGAAGAAGTGGCAAGAATACACAGAAGAACTGTACAAAAAAGATCTTCATGACCCAGATAACTATGATGGTGTGATCACTCACCTAGAGCCAGACATCCTGGAGTGTGAAGTCAAGTGGGCCTTAGGAAGCATCATTATAAACAAAGCTAGTGGAGGTGATGGAATTCCAGCTGAGCTATTTCAAATCCTAAAAGATGATGCTGTGAAAGAGCTGCACTTAACATGCCAGCAAATTTGGACAACTCAGCAGTGGACACAGGACTGGAAAAAGTCAGTTTTCATTCCAATCCCAAAGAAAGGCAATGTTAAAAAATGTTCAGACTACTGCACAATTGCACTCATCTCACACGCTAGCAAAGTAATGCTCAAAATTCTCCAAGCGAGGCTTCAATAGAACATGAACCGAGTACTTCCAGATGTTCAAGCTGAATTTAGAAAAGGCAGAGGAACCAAAGATCAAATTTCCAACGTCTGCTGGATCATCGAAAAAGCAAGAGAGTTCCAGAAAAACATCTACTTCTGCCCTATTGACTATGCCAAAGCCTTTGACTATGTGGATCACAACAAACTGTGGAAAATTCTTTAAGAGATGGGAATGCCAGATCACCTTACCTACCTCTTGAGAAATCTGTATGCGGGTCAAGAAGCAACAGTTAGAACTGGACATGGAGCAATGGATTGGTTCCAAATTGGGAAAGGAGTACATCAAGGCTGTATATTGTCACTCTGTTTATTTAACTTATATGCATAGTACATCATGCAAAATGTCAGGCTGGATAAAGCACAAACTGGAATCAAGATTTCTGGGAGAAATATCAACAATCTCAGATACACAGATGATCGCACCCTTATGGCAGAAAATGAAGAGGAACTAAAGAGCCTCTTGATGAAAGTGAAAGAGGAGAGTGAAAAAGCTGACTTAAAACTCAACATTCAAAAATCTAAGATCATGGCATCCAGTCCCATCATTTCATGGCAAATAAATGGGGAAATAATGGAAACAGTGACAGACTTTATTTTGGGGGGCTCCAAAATCACTGCAGATGGTGACTGCAGCCATGAAATTAAAAGATGCCTTCTCCCTGGAAGAAAAGCTATGACCAACCTAGACAGAACATTAAAAAGCAGAGACATTACTTTGCTGACACAGGTCCGTCTAGTCAAAGCTATGGTCTTTCTGGTAGTCATGTATGGATATGAGAGTTGGACCATCAAGAAAGCTGAGCACTGAAGAATTGATGCTTTTGAACTGTGGTGTTGGAGAAGACTCTTGAGAGTCCCTTGGACTGCAAGGAGATCCAACCAGTCCATCCTAAAGGAAATCAGTCCTGAATATCCGTTGGAAGGACTGATGCTAAAGCTGAAGGTCCAATACTTTGGCCACCTTATACGAAGAACTGACTCACTGGAAAAGACACTGATGCTGGGCAAGATTTAAGGCAGTAGGAGAAGGGGATGATAGAGGTTGGATGGTATCACCAACTTGATGGACCTGAGTTTGAGCAAACTCCAGGAGTTGGTGATGGACAGGGAAGCCTGGGGTTGCAAAGAGTCAGACATGACTCAATGACTGAACTGAACTGATGTACTTATTTGATTATTATGTGTTTTAATTTGGCAAATATCTGAATTAGCTCTGACTGGCAAGATTCACAATACTGAAGCACATTAGAACACAGTTTACACTCATTTAAATGTACTTGTTTTATTCATCTATTTTTAAATTAATATCTGATCAATTTTAGGATGCTCAAAAATTTGACATTTATAATTATCTTCAATCTTTTAGAAGAAATTTTTATGTCACCTTGATTTCAGATACTCAAATGGGCTATCTGTACTTCATATTCAACTTGGAGTTCCATGTGGGTTAGCTGGTATGTGAGTCGGTGTCTTGGTCAGCTCAGGCTACTATAACAAAATGCAGTAGGCTGGGTGGCTTAAACATAGGACACTTCTTCACAGATCTGAGCTTGGGAATCCAAGATCAGGGAGCCAGCATCCTGGGTTCTGGTAAAGGAATTTCTTCCCACTTTGTTGATGGCTACCTTCTTGCTGTGTTCTCCTAGAGCAGAGAAATAGAACGAGAGAGTGCAAGCTCGCTGATGCCTCTTTCATAAGGATGATCATTCCATCTCGGGGCCCCATCTTCAAGATTTTATGTAAACCTAATCACCTCCCAAAGGCCCTACTTCCAAACACCCTCACAATGGGCAAGAGGACTTCATCACATGAATTTTGAGGGATGCGAGAGCTCAGTCCGTAACATTTGGCTAGGGTTGCCATGACAAGATACTACAAGCAGGGTTGCTTAAACAATCGAAATATGTTGTCTCACAGTTATGGAGGCTGGAAGTCAGAAATAAACATGTTGATAGAGTGGTTTTGCTGAGAGTTGTGCAGGGGAATCTGTTCCGTGCCACTCTCTCAGCCTTTAGTGGTTTGCTGGTAACCTTTGGCATTTCTTGACGTCTCTGTGTGTGTGTCTCTGTGTGCCATAATAGGGACACTGGTCATATTGGATTAGGAATCCATCCTACTCCAAAATGACCTCATCCTAACTAATTACATCTGCAATGATCCTATTTTCAGATAAGGTCACATTCTAAGGTACTGGGGCTTAGAACATCAACATATGAATGGAGAGGGGCACGATTCAGTACGTAATGCTTAGTTACCCTTACTATCTATAAAGCACAAAGATATGAAGCATATTACTGAGCTCCTTAGTAGTCCTAGGATATATTGTTTTTTCACATTAATATAAAATATTTCAAACACTACCTGGTCAATGTTTGACGTATTGGCCATACTGAAATAAAATTCTGAGCTTTGTGAATTAAAAAGGAACATTCATTTACAGAAGGAAAGTGAATCCTATGTTTCATCTGAGAACACTTTACCAAATCAAATTTAGCAATTTGTTGAGTTTCCTGGCATGGTACTTTGAGTGTTTAAAAGTGTTTTCTCAATTAGCTATTAAAAAGCATTTAATTTTACATAAAGCAGCTTTTTCTTTATAGCCTTAATTAAAAGTCAGTATTCAATTATTTTTGTACCACTCAGGGTATCAAATGATTTACAAGGAATAGCAAGTAACATCCCACAGATTTGGGCTCATTTAAAATATGATTGAAATAGCATATATATGATAACATTTAAAATATGATTATGACCTTCTTTATTTGGCTTTGTTATCTGTTGGCCTTTCTAGAAAGCTGCCGGCCATCGTGGTCTCTGATGAGATCAAAAGCCTAGAAGAAGCTGGAAATATTTTGAATACTCAAAAGTCCAGAGAAATTTGAAGCTCAGCTTCAAGTTGTACCAGCTTGCAGGAGGACAATTAGATTAAGACATCACTTTAAGAGCCGAGTAATAATCATGCTGAAAGAAAGAAGACTTGGTTACCTCATGCAAAAGGACGCCTGCACCTCCTTGGTGACCAAGCAGGATCTGGGTGCATTACACTCCCCAGTCTGGGGACCTCCAGCCCTAACCAGCTGCCTTAGACACTTCTGAAACAAGAGGAGTTTAAGGGCATTTCCATGGTCCCCCAAACAATGAGTGATGAAAGTACTCATTAGTCCACTCTGAGACCTCAATATCTACTGCAGTAAACAGCTACCAAGGGTGACACCACCCAGCACAGACAAGCTGCCCAGGGAGGAACTGCAAGAGTTGTATCCCAGATGGAAGCAAGTCAAGTAATTTCAAGTGATGCCCAGAGGCATAGTGAGACTCTAACCAGGTATAGCTAAACAGCAAAACCTTCTCTGTTTTAACATACGCAGGATCCCAAAAGTCTCAGTTCAGTTTTAAGTTTTAATATCTTCACTAGTATGGGCTTCCCTGGTGGCTCAGATGGTACAGTGTCTGCCTGCAATGCGGGAGACCCGGGTTCGATTCCTGGGTTGGGAAGATCCCCTGGAGAAGGATCCACTGGCAATCCACTCCAGCACTCTTGGCTGGAAAATCCCATGGACAGAGGAGCCTGATAGGCTACAGTCCATGGGATCGCAAAGAGTCGGACACGACTGAGCAACTTCACTTTCACTTTCATTAATATAGATGTCACACACTTATAAAATCAGCATGATCTGGAAGACTATCTGTACTTATTTAGTTTTAAAATATTTGAAAAATTAATTTTGTTGGTTCTGTTTTAGTCCATCTGGAAGATGGCAGACACTAAAACAAAAAATTAAATTAAAAATGTATCCTTTGGTCAATAAGCATATGAAAAGATGCTCAATGTCACTAATTATTAGAAAGATGCAAAATCAAAACCACAATATTATATCACCTCATACACATTAGGATGGCTACTACAAGTAAACCAAAAATTAGCAAGTGTTGGAAAGGATGTGGAGAAATTAAAACCCTTGTGCCCTGTTGGTGGGAATGCAAAATGGTGCAGCTACTATAGACAACAGTATGGCAGTTTCTCAAAAGATTAAAAATAGAATGACTATATGATCTGGCAATTTCGATTCTGGATATATATCTAAAGAATCGAAAGCAGGGTTTTGAAAAGATATTGATACATTCATGTTCACAGCATTATTGACAAAGCCAAGAGGAGGAAGCAACTCAAATGTGCATCAATGGATGAACCAGTAAACAAAACATGATATATACATATAATAGAACATTATTCAGCCTTAAGAAGGAAAGAAATTCTGACACATGCCACAGAATGGATGAACCTCGAGTACATTATGCTAAGTAAAACAAACCAGTCACAAAAAGACATATACTGAATTATTTCATTAACGTGAGTTATCTAGAGTAGTCAAATTCATCAAAATAGAAAATGGGAGGGTAGTTGCCAGGGGCTGTAGGAAAGAGAAAATAGGTACTTGTTTAATGGGCATAGAGTTTCAGTGTCCCAAGATGAAAAAGTTCTGGCAACTGGCTGCACAACTACGAATACACTTAATACTACTTAACTGTACATGAAGAAATGGGTAAAGTGGTAAATTTATGTTATGGGCTTTTTATCACAATAAAAATTTATTATTCAAAGTTTCTCAAAACTGTATGACGTGATAAATATAAATAATTTACATTTTCAATGTTTTTTCTTTTGAAGCATTTATACTTCTGAGATTATCAAAACTTAAGAACATCTAACACCTTTGAGGTACCCTAGATTTGGGGTCTTCCTTCCATTTATGGCTGATGGTGCATACTATTTGGTTTAGCCAAAGTGTGATATTACTATACTACATGTTGTAAATAAAAACTTTAATACTATTTTGAAAAGCCTGATATTTCAAAAGTTTGTATGGATTTGAAATCCATTTGCATTATCAGAGAACTTTCAACATTACCAACATTTCTTTGGTAAAGAAAGAAATGAAGTGCCATCAGATCTTAAAATATAATTTCAAATATATATTTTAGAATCGTTGTAAGAACAATTCAAATTGTTCTACTTTTAATTAAGAAAAATTTCAAATGTATTAAAAAAAAAAAAGGACAGAGATGCTGGGAAAACTGGAGGCCTACATTTAAGATTCAACTACACACTATTTAAAGTTACTAGAAGAATCAGAAGACTCATAAAACTACTGTTATGAGGAATAAAGAATGTTAAGTTGTTATTAAAAAATACCTTAGTTTTAAGTGAAAACGAACTGTTTTTAAAATAAAAAAAGTGTTTACTTGCAAAATTAAATTTCACAAATGAGACCATAAGATACTCTTAATTTAAATGATCAAATTTTTCTTTATCTTTCTTTTCTTTTTTTTTTAATTGGCTGAGTTGCTTCCAGCAGATCAGTGAAGTCATATTGGTTATCAGGAGCCTGGTGAATAAATTCAACCTCCTGAAACAAACACTGTTCACAACTTTAAGTGAACATTGTTCTCCAAAACAAATATTTTTAGAAACACTGTTTTCCACAAACAAAACAGTTCTAAAGTCAACAATAGAAGGGGATCTCTAATAAAACAAAATAAAATATAAATATAAAAACAAGGTAGAAAACGGAAATACTTGGGGAACATTTCCTTCCCATTTAGTAAACAGATGAAGATATTCACTTTTGGATGATAAGG
Organism: Bubalus kerabau; assembly: GCF_029407905.1. NCBI lineage: Eukaryota > Metazoa > Chordata > Mammalia > Artiodactyla > Bovidae > Bubalus > Bubalus kerabau. The sequence continues at coordinate 28,122,154 of NC_073631.1, read as the reverse complement.
AGCAGACTAAATGTAGATTTAACTTACTTTTTAATGGTTGATAAAGGATAAATATTGTCCTCTCTCTTTCTTTCTCTCTCAATATATGACAATGACTAACCTAGTGATGTAAATTCATTCATCAGTTGTTTCAGCACCTTTCTATTTTTCCATCTGTTTCACTGAAGCATTTTTTAAGAGAAGTGAAGTAAAAGTCACTCAGTTGTGTTGAATAGGGACTTTTCCCTTTGACTTAATCAAGGCTGAATTAAAGTATCCAGGGCTAATAATTTTTTTCTCTTAGTTCATTGTGAATGAGCATTGTAAGCAAACGCTCTGAGATTTTGATTGACATTTTGACAATTGTCGTAGATTGAATGATTATCCCACACACTTACCCCAGCAAGATATCCACAACCTCATCTCAAGAACTTCTGAATATGTTACTTTCATGGCAAAAGAGCTCTGCAGATGTAACTGAATTAAGGTTTTTGATATGGAGAGATGAACCTCGATTATCTGGATGTAATGCAACCACAAGAGTCCTATAGGCGGGAGACTAGACATGCATAGCCCAGAGAATATGCCACTGCTTCTGAAGGTGGAGGAAGGAACCATAAGCCAAGGTATGCAGGCATGTCTAGAAACTGGAAAAAAGATTCCTCCCTAAAGCCTACACAAGAATACATCTCTGCTGATGCATTCTAGACTTCTGACCACCAGACAGTAAGATAATAGATTTGTGTGGTTTTAAGCTAGTACATGTGTGGTGATTTGTTGGCCAATAGGAAATTAATCCAACAATGGTCTGTGAGCAGCTTTCACTCGTCTCTTTTGTGGCATCTACACCTGTTACCTCTGGTGTTGCTTTTGAAGGTGTGGTTTTGAAGCCAGTACCTCTGGTTGCTGCCCTAAAGGTGATTGAAACCCTGGGTGAATGGTGTTGCCTTAGCTGCCTTATAAAATAGAACTCGGTTTCTCTTGTGTGTGGCTACTAAGGTGTAGATTAGAAGGCCATTCACCATAACAGAAACACTACCCCTCTCCAGTACTCTTGCCTGGAAAATCCCATGGAAGGAGGAGCCTGGTAGGCTGCAGTCCATGAGGTCACTAAGAGTTGGACACGACTGAGCGACTTCACTTTCACTTTTCACTTTCATGCATTGGAGAAGGAAATGGCAACCCACTCCAGTGTTCTTGCCTGGAGAATCCCAGGGACTGCGGAGCCTGGTAGGAGGCCTTCTATGGGGTCGCACAGAGTCGGACACGACTGAAGTGACTTAGCAGCAGCAGTGACTCTAATTAGTAAGTGTTAGCTTGCCTTCATCACGGCTTAAGCCAATTTGCATTTCTATAAATTTGAGTAGAATAAACTCATCTTGAACCTATTCTGTTCTGAGGTAAGGCTGGAACTATCAGACCAAATTGATATGAAAAGTGTTTCCTAACTGCAAGACCCTTATGCTCTTTAATTAAATATTGATCTGTAAGGCTTTCTCTGATTATCACCTCTCCTATTTGGTTCAGAGCCCAGACTACCTGTGGTGTGCTCTGCTTCCATGTAGAATTAAGAATATCATTCTGCCTCCTTTCATTCTCCTGGGCTGGGTTCTGTGTTTGCTTTTCATCTACTCCCTCATTTACCTTCCAAGATAATAACTTCAGAGCTGCTCTATATGTGTGTGTGTCCGTCCATGTCTTCTAGCATTTTCTGCTAAAATCCTGCTGAAAGACAGCCTGTAAGGGGTGATCAACTTTTTAGAAAAGGCGGGTATGAAGCCACATTAAGGTCATTCTGAATTCTGCATTTTTGAAGGCCAGCACCACTTCTAAACAATTCCAATCCAGTTTCAAAAATTGAATCTTTAGTGCTATATGTTTTACTTTGTAAGTTCTTTTTCAGTGTTTATAAAGTGAAGAAAAGAAAACCCAATTTACCCCAAACAGACACTCATATGTGCAGCCTCTATGGATAGCAGAGAGAATAACTGTCTCCCTAAACAGACACTAAGAGGCCGTATTCTGTAGTTGGCTATTGTGTTGGACAAATCAAGTTTATAAGCTGAGTTTTTAAAAGCTGAAAGGTACAATGAGTTATTTAAACTACTCCATATTTCTTAGAAAATAGTCGATTGCTCTTTCTGAAATGGTACCCTGTTCTAGGGCCAATCCCTACCCGAGAAGGACAAATAGTAAATGGGTCACTGAAACAAGCACTTCGTTAAATTAGCCTCAGTTCTTCCTTTTAATTCCTCGGCTCTCTATACCCCGAGTTCCCTTTACTCTTCATTTTTCCATTGTGAAAATACGAAAATATGTCCAAAGGAAGGAAGAATGGCCCCCAGGATGAAAATCAGATGCTAATAGGGGACTCTGGTGTTCACAATGGCACATCCACTCCACACGAGAGTGGGCTGTCTGGCTATAATCATCTGCCTGAGCTACCTTGATACCACTCTTTGGCAAGCTCTTGCCAGCTGCCTGCTATTTTTTTCCCAGAAGCAGCACATTCTTTTGTGAGTTCTATGTACTTTCCCTGAATGCACACATTTCTAACATATTTTGCGGTTCAATCTTTAGCAGTATCTATTTTATTCATTTAGTTCCTAGCAAATCTTTCATTATTAGAATCATTCTTTATTTTCAGCATGATTTTAAACAACAAGAATGTTTTCCCTGTATTTAAAATAATACACAAAAATGGACCTCCAGGGAGTTTATTTACATGCTTGAAACTTTGTTAGTCATTGTACTAGAAAAACAACATTTTTTTAATATACAAGCAGAAAAAATAAGCCTTTGGACTTCATCTAACTAAAACAACTTTAGGAATTAATATTTGACTTATATGATTATTTTAATCCACAGGGTGGCAGAGGAAGGTATCAGTGGTTTTTATGAATTTGATTGAGCATGTAAAATATTGTGATCTGTGGCTTTAACAAGTATTACATTTTTCTATGATGATCATTCTTTTAGGGTGTCCTAAGAGCTTATTGATAAGGTTTGAAGAGGTCAGAAGGCAATTCTGAAGCATTTCCAAGAATTAGGGAGTCATAGACACCAACCAAGAGAAAATAAGAATGAAAACAAAGAGACTGTGGTCTCTCTCTCTTTTTTTTAAACTAAAAAATAAATTGAGACCATGGTCTTTGAATCCCAATCTGATGCACTGCTTCCCAAAACTATGCTACTGTAGACTTCAAATGTGAACATTGTCCCCCAAAACTATTCTAAGAATAGTTTGGAGATTTTCCTTGACAGTTTGGGCATTTTAACCTCAAGACCAACTGAATTCATACTATTTTCAGCACTTTAAAATGGGATTAAATAATACAATTTTATTATTCCATGTAGCTTTCATGCACAATAGTGTATCCATCCCCATGTATATATATATATGTGTGTGTTTTTGTCTATATTTATTGATATATCTCTATCTATCTGTCTGTCTATATATAAATAGCCTACTGGTTCTATTTCCCTGGTAGAACCCTGATCAGTGCAAGATACGGTGTCCTTATATCTTGATATACTTCAACAGAAAACACTGAGTCATGGAAGAAGTTCTGGTATATAATGAAACCCACAGCCTATTTCTAAAGTGGTCTATCATCATTACCTTTAAGTGTTTTGAACAAACTCCCAGTAGAGGTGATATTAAAACTAACAGGAAATGTGTCAATATTCATAATTTTGCTTTTCTCTATGAGCTAGAACATAAGTTAGAATAGGTTTAAAGGTGCCTATAATGATATGAAACTATTGGAGACCTGATAACCAAACCCCCCATCCCGGGTGTGACATTGATGCTCATTCACTGTGATATTACTTTTGTGATATAAATTATGACCTAAAAGCATTCTCTCTTCCTGTGGCAGAAATTTCCAGTCCCTGATTATTATTATTATTATTTGTTCTGCTTCTGGTAGTGGCCGATTAATTTCGACAAGAGTATAGCTGCTTTCTTGATTAAGTTTTAATACAGGTTTGTTTCCTGAGGAAACTACACTGATTTTTACAAAACATTAGACTTCTCTTACTTCTGCCAAAGTAACTAGTACCTGACAGAGCTGGTAATCTAGGGTGAAGGAGGATTTCTGGAACCAGAGTCTTCTCTCTGGAGCTGTGAGCAGTCAAGTTAACCATGGGTTAACTGGCTTTCATACATCTCTGATTAGCATTTGGCTTGGAGTAGAATGTGAATTAGTGTTTGAGTGTGGTAGAGTCAAATGCCAAGTTCATAGCAGGCACACACCCTCCTTTGTTACCTCCTAGATCTCTCGACTTTTGGGGCCTAACTGAACAAAAACAGGTTGGGTACTGTGTGACTAGGCCCTTCTCAGGTGGCTCCTACTGAAGAATCCGCCTGCAACGCAGGAGATGCAGGCAGACGCGGGTTTGATTCCTGGGTTGGGAAGATCCCCTGGAGGAGGGCACGGCAACCCACTCCAGCATTCTTGTCTGGAGAATTCCAAGGACAGAGGAGCCTGGTGGGCCACAGTCCATGGGTCTCAAAGAGTTGGACACGACTGAAGCAACTGAGCACACACACACGCACTGTGTGACTATAGCTGCCAGCTGATCAGTAAGATTCCTAAGAGAATTCACTGTTCAAGATTCTGCTTCTGGTAGTGGCCGATTGATTTCTACAAGACCAAGCTCCCCATGGATAACAAATATAAAGGCTAAACAAAATATGAAAAACAATTACTTGGAGGCATTGGAAAGTAACCAAAAAAAAAAAAAAAAAATCAGGGAGATAAAGGTACAGGCACAAAAAAATGGGACAGTTGGCAGTTGGAGGAAGAGAAGAACACCTGGTGAGTGTATCCCACTCCTCTTTATTCAAAAGAATAATATATATACATATATCCCATCACTTCATGGCAAATAGATGGGGAAACAGTGGGAACAATGGCTGACTTTATTTTTCTGGGCTCTAAAATCACTGCAGATGGTGATTGCAGCCATGAAATTAAGAGACGCTTACTCCTTGGAAGGAAAGTTATGACTGACCTAGATAGCATATTAAAAAGCAGAGACATTACTTTGCCAACAAAGGTCCATCTAGTCAAGGCTATGGTTTTTCCAGTGGTCATGTATGGATGCGAGAGTTGGACTATGAAGAAAGCTGAGCATCGAAGAATTGATGCTTTTGAACTGTGGTGTTGGAGAAGACTCTTGAGAGTCCCTAGGAGGTCCAACCAGTCCATCCTAAAGGAGATCAGTCTGAGTGTTCATTGGAGGGCCTGATGTTGAGGTTGAAACTCCAATACTTTGGCCACCTCAGGCGAAGAGCTGACTCATTTGAAAAGACCTTGACACTGGGAAAGATTGAGGGCAGAAGGAGAACAGGACGGCAGAGGATGAGATGGTTGGATGGCATCACTGACTCGATGGACATGGGTTTGGGTGGACTCCGGGAGTTGGTGATGGACAGGGAGGCCTGGTGTGCTGTGGTTCATGGGGTCACAAAGAACCGGACACAACTGAGCGACTGAACTGAAGATAATTTGTAAGTAGGCCTACACCTCTAAAAATTATAAAAATTAGGGCTTTGGTTTTTGGTTTATAATGAAGAGAAATGGTACCAGATGAAAACTCAGCTATTCAGGAAAGAAGAAGGGCACCAGAAATTGCAAAATAGAGAGGTATAACACATGTTTTTCTTTAATTAAAAAAAATGCTTATAACTATTTAAAATAAAAAGTGCTAATATTATATTCTATAGGTATAATGTCATTGATGGAATATATATGACAACAATTACACAAAGGATGGAGAAGAGTGTAGATAGGTCTATACAGTTATGAGGTATTTATATTTTATGCAAAATAAAACAATATTACCTCTAAGTAAACTGAAAACTTAAGATTGTCCATTTTGATCCCTAGAGCTGTCACTAAAATATAAAGAGGTACAGCTAGAAAGGAATAGATAAATTAAAGTGGAATTCTAAAAATTACTCAATTAATTCTAAAAGCAGGCAGGAAAATGTAGAAAGAGGACTAAAGACAGAGGGGACAAATAGGAATAAATTCTAAAATCGTAGACTTAAATTCAACTATATCAACAATGAACCAAGCACTCCATTTAAAGGGCAGATTATCAAGATGGATTTTTCAAAAAGCAAGACTCACTTATGTTGTGAACAAGAGTCATATTTTAAATATAAATGTACAGATTGAGAGGACATGAATGAAAAAAGATATGCCATACAAATATTAATAGTATTCCTTAAGAGGGTGGAGTGGCTGTACCATCAGATAAAGCAGATTTCAAGACAAAGATTATTACTAGAGGTAAAGAGGGACATTTCATAATGAAAAATAGGCCATTTCATCAGAAAGACACATTAATCATAAATGTATATACAACAGATAACAGAGCTTCCAGATATATGAAGCAAAGTAGGTCAAATTAAAGAGAGAAAGGGACAGTTTATAACCAGAGTTGATCTTAATACCCCTTTCTCAGAAATCGATGCAGCCACTGGGCAAAGAAATCATTAAAGAACATAACCTCTGAACACCATCAACCATCATGTTCTCACGGATATTTACAGAAAATTCCTGTAGATCAGACCTGCAGATCACACACTATTGTCAAGAATACATGGCACTTTCATGAAGACAGACCAAACACTGGACTCTAAAACAAGTTTCAATCAACTTAAAGCTGTGAAATCATAGTGTACGAGTTCTCTGATCACAGTGACATTAAACTAGAAAGTAGCAAACAATATTAGAAAAACTCAAATATCTGGAAAATTTTAAATGCATTTGTAAATAGTTCACAGGCCATTGCTGCAGTTCATAATATTTCAGAAGTCATTTAGTAATCACTATGATGTGAAACATGCTTTGACGTGAACAGAAGACTAGAGCCTGTACTGGGAAAAGTAAACACCTTTTCTAAAATCCATGGAAAAGCTTTAAGATTTGGTGAAAAAAAGATAAATGATCAGATATTTCATTTGCTATTTTATCCCCAGCATTAATGACATTAGAATTTTAAAATCTTTGTTTACAAGCCAGTTAGCCTAAATGTAATCCTATCTAGACTCCTATATGAATGTACATATAACATTCATCTTTCCCTCTTCTGTTGCCCCTATATTCCTATTATCAGAAGATTATTTCAAGAATACTCATCTTCCAGTTCTATTGTATTTAGAAGAGCTGCTGCTCTTTACTACTAAACCTATTTCTATGCTTATTGATGGTAAGCTACGATAAAGAAGAAAAAAAAATCTGAAAATACATTTTCATTTCATTGCTCAATAAGAACATAAGAAATTGAGGGAAAACTAGTTTCTAGAAGAACTATAACTTTTCAGAAGGTGTTTGTTCTCATGCACCTGGGAAATGAGTTCATACGGGATAGCAGCCACTTCCATAGCTTGGTCTGAGTTATGTAGTTACAGGGCATTGACATCCTCTATTCTCTTATATCAGGAAAGAAGAAAAAAACAAAAACCAAAAACAAAACCCACTTACCCGAAGCATAATGGGTCATCCTGCCCCCAAAGATCTTTTCCAGTCTCTGATCCAGCCTTCAAAAATAGTGACCTCTATTGTCTCACTAACCCCTTACCTGTGCCAAAACCTGAAATTCTAATTGTCCTGCTACCTTCATGTCTTTTATGGATGTGTTTCAAGATAATCTGGTACCCAATTTTAAGTTAGGCCAGTGGTTTTTTAAACCTAACGGTGGATCAGAGTCACCAAAAGGGCTGGTTAAAATAGATCGCTGGGTTGACCTCTAGAGTTTCTGGAGTGGATCCTGAAATTTTCCATTTCTGCCTCCCTCCCAGGTGATACTGCTGCTGCTGGTCTGAAGTCTACACTCAGAAAACCACTGGGCTTTCCTATTCAAGAGGAAAGAGAATGCTAAGAAAGGTTCCAGCATTTCCTCAAAGGCGTTTTTGTATTGCAAGAAGTCAAGACTGTCTGAATTTAGATTTTTCAAACTTTCTCATTCTTCTTAAGAATACTTAAGGATTCAGGGAAGACAGGAGCTTGAGAGAGCTAGGGAAGAAATGATACAAATTCAGTAGCTTTTGAGTTAGTCTAAATTAAAGTCCCATTCTGTGAGGTTGGATTGCTTCAACATGCCTATTCCTAAGGGTTTACAGATTAGCTAGCCCAGTGGTTCTCAACATGTGGTCACGGGTTCAGCAGGAACAGCATGACCTGGGAACTTGTTAGAAAATGCAAATCCTCAGGTCTTACCCCAGGTGTACTGCGTCAGAGACTCCGGAGCTGTTGTTTACAACCCATAATTAACAAGCCCTCCATGAGATTTTGAGCGACTAACACTCTACCATGTGATCCAGATGGTTTTCAGATAAAGTTTGAAAACCAGTAATCAAGTCCAGCTAGAGCTTCCCTCTCTTAGACCCATTCTAGGTCAGAGAGGGCAGGCTGAGGGGTTCACAGTTGGTCAATATCCACAGTGTACTGGTGCAGATAGAGCCTGGTTAGACAATCCTCATGAGAAAGTATTTTTGCTACTTTTGGAAAAAAAAAAAATAAAGGACAGGGTCAGATCATTTTGTAAATTATGGCCCCACATTTTACTGGCTCTGCTTCAATAGTTTTACTGGCTTTGCTTCAATAGAATGCCGCAATCAATAGTCGTGGATTTCTGTCTAGCTCATTAATTCAAATTCTTACTAAGTAGCAGTCAGACTATGGTCCCAAAGCTGAACTTTTCAAAGAAGATATAGGAACACGTTAGGATGAATTTATGATCAACCCTTTAAAAAGGAATTCTTAATGCACATTTGTTCATTTGTTCATTCAAACATTTTTCGAACACCAACATCCTGCCAAGCTATGCTGAATGGCAATACAGAGGTAAGCAAAGTACAACCCACCTCCTTTATTGAAGATCTAGCGGACTGCAGATGGCTGCACAGGAGTGGACTTTGGTAACCATCTGGCTCTGTGGCTGTCAGTGTGGTCCTGACTGGTGTCAGGTGTTTCAAGTATCACTGAGAAGTTGTCCTCAGACCTTGCGCCACACCTACTGAGTCAGAAACTCAGTGGAGCAGGGAGGTGAGATCAGCAATCAATTTTCAGTCATTTGGGTGCCCCTGATGCATGCTGAGATTTAAGAACCCACAATCTAGCCTAATTATATTTACCTTTCTCAGCTCACAGACCTAAGAATCTGAGCATCTGATGAAAACAGTCTTACTTTTCACTTTGGATGTTGTGAACTGTGAGGGCCCAGTTTAAGGACTGATCTCGTACAAGCCTTTATTTTACAATTAAGCAAAGTAAATACCAAGAGTTGAGCAAACTCAGGGAGATAGCGAAGGCCAGGGAAGCCTGGCATGTTGCAGTTCATGGGGTCACAAAGAGTTGGACATGACTTAGCAACGGAACAAGTGACTTACTATTAAAGTTAATCAACTAATTAATGACAGAATGGTCCTCTAAGCTCAAACCAACCAATTCCAAATTCATTTCTCTATTCCTCCATTTACACAGAAGGAAAAGCCAAAATATGGGTACAAGGACACCCAATTCCTGGTCACAGGAATCTATTATGTCATTAAAACATCTATCCTGCCCATATAAAATGCAACTAGTCCTTCAGAGAAGGCAGGTGTAGTTTTTTTTTTTTTGGTAATGACTACTCTAAGGAAATACATGCGATTTCCAAAACGATCTCTGACAAGCAGAAATGCGCCTAGGAATTCTTTTCTGTGCTAAAAGAAAACAGGGCAACATTTTGGCTCAGTAAAAAAAAGTGTCCTCATGTTTCCTATGTTTTTGCTGAAAGAGCTGGGTATTACTGTCTGTAGATTGACAGGGTCCACTTAATCACATACCAGAAAAGAACTCAACATAGAAACTGACAACAAAACTAGGTAAAGTTGAACAAAGGAAGGCCTAAGTGAACTGATCCTATATGCGGTCACTTCAAACAGGGGAAATGAACCTACACTGTCAGAACTCAGGATGACGATCTACCTACAGGAGGGAGCGGTGGAGGCTGGGAGGGCGCGTCCTCTAGGACTGTGCTCACGTGCATGGTCTTCACTGGAGCCCTGCTCACACGGGTGTGCTTAGCTTCTATTCAGTCCACAGACTGCATTTTCCTTTCTTATATGTAAATATACAGTTGAAACACACACACAAAACAAGGTGTTTTAAGGATGCAAAGATCAGCTCTAAAAAGTTGTTTTTCCTGGAAGAAATATTTTAATCCCATGGAGGTGTCAAGACATCTATCACGAGGAACCTTAAGTTAGTAATTTTTCAGAAGAAGTTAGTGTAAAGAAATAATTGCCTGTGGCCATGTTGGACCTGATATATTTCCAGACAGCTGCTTTTCTTGGCTTAATAAGATATTCTCCATACTGCCAATGCAGGGGCCCAGGTTCAACCCCTGGTGACAGAACTAGATCCCACGAGCTGCGAATAAAGATTCTGTGTGCTACAGTAAGACCTGGTGCAGCCAAATAAAGATTTTTTAGAAATGCAAATTCAAAAATAAGACTCCCTTGTGTTAAAATTATTCAAATCCCTTGACCCAAATTCCATTTCTATTTTTTTCTGAATAACCACAGATGAACAAAACCTTGTCAGAATATTTTAAATGGTTATTTTTAAAAGCAAAACATTTAAAGACACTTTGAACATAAAGAGTAGTAATTGAACTTACATTGAACATAAAGAGTATTATATTATGCTCCATCCATACCAAGGATAATTATATATATTTTAAAATCATGTACTTGAAGGATAGTTACTGACGTGGCAAAATGGTATCAAACACTACTTAATAAAGAGCAGGATAAAAATGGTACAGAATAGACTTAACTTTTTAAAGAATTAAGCAAAGCCATATTTGTAAAATATATAAAAAAATTTTAAAAATATAAAAACTAAGTTCCCAACAAGCCATGGGGCAACTTGCCCTCCACTGCACTGCAATTACTGAGCCTGTGCTCTGGAACCTGCTCGCCACAAGGAAAGATCCCACAGGTCCCACTGAAGACCCAATGCAGCCAAATAAAAAAAATATTAAAAAAAAGATATTTCCTACATTGTCTTTTAGTGCTTTCATTAACATTAGTTTTAATCTATTCAGATTAAAAACTCTTTAGCATACAGTTTTCATCTAACAAGAAACTATTTTAGTATATATTAAGAGACTAATAATAGACTAATTAATAGAGATTGATACTACTGTGGTCACCAGCCTCCAAGAGAGCCCTCGCGTGTCCCCACTGTCTGGAAGTCACACCTCATGTAGTCCCCTTCTGCATTGTACCCAAGTTGGTCCGTGCCACCAGTAGAACCTGACAGTATGGTAGGTCACGTCAAATACTTAGTTATCAAAGATAGCGCTTCCAGGGCTGCCTTTCTCACACCACTCATTCTGGGGAGAGCCAGGGGTTCTGCCATGAAGACTCTCAGGCAACCTAAGTAGAGGAGCTGTGGTAAGGGACATGAGTCTATAGCCAAACGTCACAAAGGAACTGAGGTCCACCAATCCTTGCTTTGGGGCCGCACCCCACAGGCCCCATACTCACCCAGCCTCAAGACTGAAGAAAGAGCTCCAAGGCAGCAACAGGGACATTAATGTTTTAATGGATGGGGGAGCTTATTTGTCTGAAGCAGGATCCTGGAGCAACACCCCACTATGTCGGTAGACAGCAGCAAAGACACCAGGGCAAGACGTAGCAGTCTTTGGTACCAGGGGCAAAGGGAGTTACCAGTTACAAGGGAATTGACATCAGGTGTGTTCATCAGTTACCAGGAAAACCAGCAGAAAGGCTGCTCCTTTTAAACTGTCGGAGTAGAGTGGTCTGATCTAACGATTAGAACAATCAGCACCTGGGGCCTGGAGCAAGGAGGCATTTACAAATTAGACTCTATGACTAAGACAGAAGGTCAGTCATGTGATGAGGGTGTAGGGGAGGCTGGGACTTATTGAGCAGGGGTTCCCTGGTGGTGGCTCAGACGTAAAGAATCTGGGACCCAGGTTCGATCCCTGGGTTGGGAAGATCTCCTGGAGGAGGGCATGGCAACCCACTCCAGTATTCTTGCCTGGAGAATCCCATGCACAGAGGAGCCTGGCGGGCTACAGTCCATGGGGTTGCCAAGAGTGGGACATGACTGAGCCACTAATACTTTCACTTTCTTTTCCCAAACCTGGACCTGGCCACACAGTAGGAGGTGAGAGGCCAGCAAGCAAGAGACGCTTCCTCTTTACAGCCACTTGCTATTGCTCATGTCACTGCCTGAGCTCTGCTTCCTGCTCAATGAGCTCAAGAAATGTAACGCACGTGAATCATTCCGAAGCCCTGCCCCTGCCCCTGCCCCCCTATCCGTGGAAAAATTGTCTTTCAGGAAACTGGTCTCTGGTTCCAAAGTGGCTGGGGACTGCTGATGTAGACAGAGCAAGAGAGCAGCGATTTTGAGTGGCCTGATCTTAAAACCACCGTCAGCTTGGAAGCAATGCTGCCTCAGAGGACTGCACGCCCCACCAACAGCTTGACTGCAACCTCAGGAGAGGCCAAGCTGGAGGCTACCCTGCTAAGCTGCTCATGGATCCAAATCACAGAAACTGATAGGATAAATGTCTGTTGTTTAAAGTTGCTAAATGTGGGGATAATCTGCTGTGTAGCAATAGATAACTAATGTAATTAGTTTTATAATTGGGACAAGTTTTATTTTTAAAAAGTAAAAGAGACACTTGTCTTTCAGAGAAAGAAAGGGCTTCGGTTTGAGGCTTCCATAAGTTTTTGCTGATAGGTATCCTTCTTCTCCCCCATGACTGTGCATGCCTGCTGAGTCACCTCAGTCATGTCCGACTCTTTTCGAACTCATGGACTGTAGCCCATCATGTTCCTGTCCACTGGATTTTCCAGGCAAGAATACTGGAGTGGGTTGCCATTTTTCTTCTCCAGGGGATCTTCCTGACCCAGGGATCGAACCATCTCTGGCGTCGCCAGCATGCAGTCAGCTTCTTTACTGCTGAGCCACCCAGGGAGCCCCTCACCCATGATTACTTACCTGAAAATCACTATCTTAAGCTCTGTTTGGAAAAAATATTATGTGTTAGAAAACATTAAGTAGTTTATATGGTAGAAAACTGACTTCCCAGATGTTTGCTCAGTAGAAGTGTTACTGAACCTTCTTGAAAAACCTTCTGATTGAACTGTAGAAACATACATTTCATTATAATTTGACAGCAGAAGATAGGGGCAAAAGGGCACAGGTGTGGAACTCAGTAGCGGGACTTTTAGTTCCATCTTGGTCCCTAACTTGGTCACTAAGACCTAGGACAGTAGGTCTCAGTGTGGATTCTTTGGAAATAGTGGGGCAAAGTCAAATATCTTCTTCACACATCTTACTCAAGATCCATAAAATGACAGGGAACATGCTGATGTAAACTTAAATCTAAAATACAAAGAAGTTGACATATGAAATTGTTATTACAAATTGAATGTAATTTTCAATATTTTAATCTTTAACTGTATCTGTCAAAACATCAGAGATGAAGATTTAACTTGCAGAGTGTGCCTGCCATGTATACTAATTGGCAGTCAGGACTTGTCAAATTAGTTTGCCAAGTTTGCTTTCAATAAAAATTATTCATTTTTTTCATTTCAAATAAACACATTGAATATGCACTCTATGATGTGAATACCATTTAACTTCATAATTCTTATTTTTAGATAGGTAGAAGGAGGGCAGATGGAGGCTTGCCATGAACTAATGGACTGGAAGAAATAAGATGCAGACTGAAAGGAAAAGCCAGATGAAAGAGGAGCATTTTCCAGAACAATCTTAGGAAAGAATATATAAGCGCCCCCTGGGGTACGCTAGTCACTTCAAGGGGCTGTAAAGCTCTTTATCCTATGACTTCTAATCATTCTTGGGTATAGTTATTCTTGTCCTTTTTATTTCCTGCATAATGAAAATGACATCCTCACACACAGATAATATTATTATTATCAATTCATGGTATTGGTGCTAGTGTGCCTATACTTTTGGGTGGATTTCTATTACACTACAAAGATAACCGAAATATATTCGCCAATGATACAAGGAGTAGAAGTGCTTTGATCGACAAGAACCATTCAGCATTTTGGATGGGAAAGAAAGCCTGACACTGAAATGTCATCTGTACAGAAGTCAGGACAGTAAAGAAATAAAAGCGTTGAAAATATAAGCCCAGATTTTTAAAAAGCCATTTATTTTAAAAAACTGGTTTGTCAAATCACATACACGAGCAGATACACAACTACCAAAGTGGCCCTGTAACAGACACCAGTGGGGCGTTCACCACACAGTACCTGAAAAATACAGCTAAAAAAAGGGGAGTCTGTGGAGTATTTCGCCTCAGATACCTACTGGACTCCCTGTTGAATGGCTTTAAGTTAACAAATAGTGAGTGAGAGGTAGAGTCCCAAGTATAATCGCTGATGCCTCAGGGCTCCATTTAAAAACAAAACAAAACAAAAAACCATTTCCCCCTTGGCAAAAGGGAAGCCTATCCTATTTTTTTTTTTTTTTTCCTTTGTGAAAACGGAAGCCAAATTTCTCTTCTCAAATGGCTCAGCATTCCCATAGAAGTCTTGTGTGGTGACCTGGGTATTGTGCTTCTGGAGCCACCTAATTCTCTTCACCTTCAGATTCAGATTCTAGGAGAGAAAAGAGAGACAAGTCAGGTCGTTTTCTTCTGAGACTGTTAAACAAGATCAGGAAATAGTTTCTACTCTTATCTCCCTGTCCTCTATAAAAAGACATTTTTGCCTGGGTGTCCATTGACTAAGAGAGTCATAGACGGGGCAGACAGCAAACTTTTCGATTTTTAAATGAAATTGACTTTCTAAAAAGGCAACATACTCAGAAATATTACTGGTGACTATAACTACTTGTATGTTTCTGGATCATCAGCTTCTCATGCCTAGTTGGATTAAGTCTCATCATTATTGCTCTTCCAACTTGTATTCCCACTTTAAGCACGTAAACCAGTAAAGGCGCTATAAAAAATTGATATAATCCCATAAATGTAGTTATTTTTTTCCTTTCACATCTGATTATTTCTTCCTCTTTGTCCTCCACTAGGGATAATTTCATGCATTGGAGAAGAAAATGGCAACCCACTCCAGTGTTCTTGCCTGGAGAATTCCAGGGATGGGGGAGCCTGGTGGGCTGCCATCTCTGGGGTCACAGAGTCGGACACGACTGACGCGACTTAGCAGCAGCAGCAGGGATAATTTAAGAGATTTTGTTTTGTTTATCATGCAGATATGTTCATTGCGTTGATTCAGAAATGAAGGCTCAGAACTTCAGTTTTACAAAGCCAAAAATAAAAAAAGAATCTGTGGAGGGAGGGGCTATTTTGAATTACAGTGAGAAAGGATCTGCTAAATGGCCACCAGGGCTGTTAAATACAATCATACCTTCTTCTGCGTTTTGTAACCACTCCACAAATTTCTTCATCTGGTCAAGGAAAACACTTTTGCCTTTGGCAACATGTGCTTCTTTGTACCACTTCAATATCGCTTCTTCACTCAGCACATCAGCTGCAATTTCAAATCAAACATTTCAAAGTTATTACATACATATCATGTTTGTAAAGCAAGTTCATGTGTTACAGTTTAATAGAAAGCAATCACTTCAAATATTAAAATTCTGTTATACAAGAAACGCATATTGAAACTTATCAGAAGACAAGAACCAAGCTTGTTTCCACATAGCACAGTGCCCTGTGTATGTTGGCAGTTCGGGTGGTGATGTTTAGTTGCTCAGTGGTGTCAAACTCTTTTGTGACCCCACAGACTGTAGGCTTTTCTGTTCATGGGATTTCCCAGGCAAGAATTCTGTAGTGGGTTGCCATTCCCTTCTCCAGGGGACCTTCCTGACCCAAGGATGGAAGCCTTGTCTCCTGCCTTGGCAGGTGGGATCTTTACTTCTGAGCCATTGGGGAAGCCCAGTAGATAGGACCGTCAGTACTTTAGTGATGATGGTGAGGCTGGGACTTGGAAATCTTAAGAGTGTTAATTTGCTGGGAGGAAACTGGGTTATTTTGCCAATGAATCAGCAATTCTAGCATTTCAGAATACCCTTTGTCCTGCCAGTTTCAAACACATCTTGATTAAGCAGCGACCTCAAATGACTGGTCTTTTAAGGGGATTTACTTTAGGAGAAAAAAAGGGCAAACGAAAAAAAATATATTGTAGATAGAATGCAATAATGATAATATTAATGATTAAATATAAAGATGAGCTTCCTGGGTATACCATGGGACCAATATACACAGAATCCAAAGTTCTACATCATTCTATCGCTGTCCTAAATTTATTTTCCCACAATATCTAAATCACATGAGTTTCCTTAAACACTATTCAGAGAGAAAGACGTGTTAGACAGACTTCCTACAGGCTTTTAAGAGAAAGTATTATCTATTAAATGCTGCTGCTGCTAAGTCGCGTCAGTCGTGTCCGACTCTGTGCGACCCCATAGACGGCAGCCCACCAGGCTACCCCATCCTGGGATTCTCTAGGCAAGAACACTGGAGTGGCTTGCCATTTCCTTCTCCAATGCAGGAAAGTGAAAAGTGAAAGTGAAGTCGCTCAGTTGTGTCTGACTCTTTGCGACCCCATGGACTGCAGCCCACCAGGCTCCTCCGTCCATGGGATTTTCCAGGCAAGAGTACTGGAGTGGGGTGCCATTGCCTTCTCCGTATCTATTAAATATCTACTACCTAAAACTCTAAATTCCACAAATATACCTTGATACCCTCAAGTTATCATTAATTCAGAATAGTTAATGTTAAGAATAGAAAGGGGAATGTGGAAACAATAGCCTACATACTTTGCCAATGTTGTAATGGGTTGTCTTTTGGGGTTTTGGAGTGTGAAATGAAATAGAAAGCATATACGTAAGCCATTGCAAATGCTGATAAATCATTCTAACGATGTTTTTGTAGTTAAAATATACCTTTAACTTACAAAAACAAGAGAAATGATTTGATATTGTTTTCATTCATAATATCACTGATCTTTTCATAACAAAAGTCTTGTTTTTTAAAATTAATAACTGGCTCTCAGATTCAATTGAAGAGATTAAATTGACTAAAAATGCACATGATTGGTTTTAGAAAATATAAAAGTGTGTTTTATTTTTTATTTTGATCATTAAATACACTACGTTTTGCAAAGGAAGATAGAAATCTGGGTTTATTCATTTATAAGGACTAGACTTAGAAATTATAATTAAGAGTCCTAAGGAATAAGCTTCTAGTCTTTGAATTTCTCATGTTTCCAGCTCTGCACTCTCCACTCACAATGATGAAAGAACTTTCCTAGCTCTGGCCATCAAAGCACAGTTTTCATAGCCATAGGAAGAAGATGGTTCACAGCTCGAGGAAGTGATTTATTACTGGGTAAGAACGCTTTGCAGAAAATTTCCAGGAACACTAATTATCTCAAACATGCATTTTAAAAGTCCTTTTTATAGAATTTGTTTTTATGACATCTTTAACATGCCTGTGATTTATACTAGTAACTTCCAAACTGTTTTCATCATGTTCTCCTATCAGCAAGACAATTTTGAGCACATACACTCCCAATATATGTATATTTTTTGGTTTACAAACTATATGCATGTACTAACAACTACTGTTTATGGGGTTCTCAAGGCAAGAATACTGAAGTGGCTTGCCATTCCCTTCTCCAGTGGACCACATTCTGTCAGACTTCTCCACCATGATCCTCCTGTCTTGGGTGGCCCCATACGGCATGGTTTAGTTTCATTGAGTTAGACCTAACAGAAGCAGAAGATATTAAGAACAGTGGCAAGAATACACAGAAGAACTGTACAAAAAAGATCTTCACGACCCAGATAATCACGAGGGTGTGATCACTCACCTAGAGCCAGACATCCTGGAATGTGAAGCCAAGTGAGCCTTAGAAAACATCACTATGAACAAAGCTAGTGGAGGTGATGGAATTCCAGTTGAGCTCTTTCAAATCCTGAAAGATGATGCTGTGAAAGTGCTGCACTCAATATGTCAGCAAATTTGGACAACTCAGCAGTGGCCACAGGACTGGAAAAGGTCAGTTTTCATTCCAATCCCAAAGAAAGGCAATGCCAAAGAATGCTCAAACTACCGCACAATTGCATTCATCTCACACACTAGTAAAGTCACGCTCAAAATTCTCCAAGCCAGGCTTCAGCAATATGTGAACCATAAACTTCCAGATGTTCAAGCTGGTTTTAGAAAAGGCAGAGGAACCAGAGATCAAATTGCCAACATCCGCTGGATCATGGAAAAAGCAAGAGAGTTCCAGAAAAACATCTATTTCTGCTTTATTGACTGTGCCAAAGCCTTTGACTGTGTGGATCACAATAAACTGTGGAAAATTCTGAAAGAGATAGGAATACCAGACCACCTGACCTGCCTCTTGAGAAACCTATATGCAGGTCAGGAAGCAACAGTTAGAACCGGACATGGAACAACAGACTGGTTCCAAATAGGAAAAGGAGTACGTCAAGGCTGTATATTGTCACCCTGCTTATTTAACTTATATGCAGAGTACATCATGAGAAACGCTGGGCTGGAAGAAGCACAAGCTGGAATCAAGATTACCGGGAGAAATATCAAATAACCTCAGAATTGCAGATAACACCACCCTTATGGCAGAAAGTGAAGAGGAACTAAAAAGCCTCTTGATGAAAGTGAAAGAGGAGAGTGAAAAAGTTGGCTTAAAGCTCAACATTCAGAAAACGAAGATCATGGCATCTAGTCCCATCACGTCATGGGAAATAGATGGGGAAACAGTGGAAACAGTGTCAGACTTTATTTTTTTGGGCTCCAAAATCACTGCAGATGGTGACTGCAGCCATGAAATTAAAAGACGCTTACTCCTTGGAAGGAAAGTTATGACCAACCTAGATAGCATATTTAAAAGCAGAGATATTACTTTGCCAACAAAGGTTTGTTTAGTCAAGGCTGTGGTTTTTCCTGTGGTCATGTATGGATGTGAGAGTTGGACTGTGAAGAAAGCTGAGCGCCGAAGAATTGATGCTTTTGAACTGTGGGGTTGGAGAACCTCTTGAGAGTCCCTTGGACTGCAAGGAGATCTAACCAGTCCATCCTAAAGGAGACCAGTCCTGGGTGTTCATTGGAAAAGACCCTGAGGCTGGGAGGGATTGGGGGCAGAAGGAGAAGGGGATGACAGAGGATGAGATGGCTGGATGGCATCACTGACTCGATGGACATGAGTTTGAGTGAACTCCATGAGTTGGTGATGGACAGGGAGGCCTGGTGTGCTGCAGTCCATGGGGTTGCCAAGAGTCAGACACGACTGAGCGACTGAACTGAACTGAAAAACTACTACTGTTAATGTTATAAAATAAAATATAGAATTAAAGGGAAATTCTATTTTTTCTTCTCACATAATGAATCGTGTTATGATACAATGTACAGGTTGCAAAGGTGACAGAGTGTAGCTTAGTGACACTGTCTCGTGTCTTCCTTATGAAGGTTGAGAGCTCACTCCTGCGTTTGATTGCCCCAGAGAGGCCAAAAGAGACCGTGCAAGTACTAGAATCCTTGTTGGTGACTGTGCTTGTGAAAAGGACTGTACATGACTGGTAAAACTTACTGGATATATCATCTACTGAAAAAGCAGACCAACTTTGTGCAGAGCTGAGCTCGTGGAAGAATTTAATAATAAACACCTGCTGCAAGACCAAATTTCTAGGGAAATAAATGATAAAGAAGGGACAGAAGCAATGACACAGGGCAACTTTGAGGCCAAGTGTGAATATCAAAAAGAAAGTTAACTTTTGTGTAGGAAAAAATCTAATCACAAATGGAAGGAGCTCCTTGACAAATGTAGGAGAGAGAGAACTTGTGTTTTCCGCTAAGGAAAAGTAGGGAGAAGAGTTCATTATAACCGGGAGATGGAGATGACAAAGTGTTGGGATCTCCCCCAGCTACCTACTAGGAATACAGACGATCAGTAAAAGTACAGTAAGAAAGGAGACTTTCCACAGTTGCACTAAGGCCCCTCATATTACAGTGCGTTTCTCTCCCTTCTATGTGGCCAACTTCTTCATCACCTCTGGGAAAATACTCTGGTCCCTTGAGAGCCTTCCCTTTTCCTTCACCAAGTTAGCTTCAGTTCTGAGTTAGGGGCCCCTCCACTGTTATCCTTCCACTTTTCATCATCATTTATTGGTACCAGCCTTATTTTAGCCACTGATATGGTGATTATAGGAGAGGGAAATGGCAGCCCACTGCAGTATTCTTGCCTAGAAAATACCGCAGGCAGTGGAGCCTGCCAGGCTACAGCCCATGGCGTCTCAAAGAATCAGACACGACTGAGTGAATGAATACACACACACATTGTGATTATAATTTTGGATTTTTTCTATACTCTGAAATCCGGGCAGTCAGGGACTATTTTGTTCATCTCATTTCCAGCATTTAACATAAGACTTGGCAGCTAGTTTGCACTCAGTACATGTATAATAAATAACCTGATGAGAAAAACTAAATATGTCTCAATGTGTAGAATTTTAGTTCAAAACTTGGGTTTTCATGAGGATCAAAGAGACAATATCCTAAGAGTGTTATGACAACTGCAACCTGTTAAGTGATGTCAGTTATTTAAATAGTTAAGTTGAAAACGATGTCACTTGAAACATAAAATTCAGTACTTTTTATGAGCAGTGTCGTATAGGAACGTGAGTCA
Source organism: Bubalus kerabau (assembly GCF_029407905.1). Classification (NCBI taxonomy): domain Eukaryota; kingdom Metazoa; phylum Chordata; class Mammalia; order Artiodactyla; family Bovidae; genus Bubalus; species Bubalus kerabau. The sequence continues at coordinate 28,101,429 of NC_073631.1, read as the reverse complement.
AACATAATTTACCCTAAGAAAGCTGGGACTATATGTGAGGAGGTCAAAAATCTTTTAGAATAAGAAGCTTCTTTTAGAAAAATGTGTGTGAGGAACAGAATTTAACCTAAGATATATCCACAAACAATAAAACCCATAATAGAGATACTAATAGTACTTGAGGCGGTAGTTTTATATTTTTCCAAACCTACATGCTGAGAATACAGTACCTAGCTTTAGGAAGAAAGAAATTTATTTTAGAAAGTGAATAATGCAATATTAGAAAAGTAGTGACGGACTTACTATTTTCCTTACTGCCTTAGAAATGTAAAAATCTAGATTCTAGTACAAAATGTAAGTCTTCAGTAAGTGACCAATCACCACTTTCTCCTTTCATTGCTGCAAAGCATTACTCAAAGTTTATTCACTTTCATTCCACTATTTTTTTTCAATAAAATATATAAAAATAAAAATTTTAATAATGGCATTCTTTTAAGCAATTAGGTTTTCAGAGGGGACATAGGGAGTCATATCCCACAGTTTCTGTTATCCTCAAGTTCTAGCAATACAGGAAGATGAGTGTATGTAATAGAGATACTCAGAGAAGGCAATGGCAACCCACTCCAGTACTCTTGCCTGGAAAATCCCATGGGCGGAGGAGCCTGGTAGGCTGCAGTCCATGGGGTCATGAAGAGTCGGACACTTACTGAGCGACTTCTAAAATGGGAAAGGAGAAATGATTTCCATTACATTTTTGAAAACTGGCTTTAAAGCAAAATGTAAAGGGCTTCCCATCACTAGATAAAAGAAGCAGACAAAACACTATTTGATATTTGTAAAATGTATATGTGTATATGGAATGAATGGTTAAGCATAATCTTAACCATGTTACTATAGTTCATGGGATTTGTCACTTCTGGCATTCAATAAACATCCTTTAGATCAATCAGTGATCTGAGACCAACAGTCACAGCATCACCTGGAAATTTGTTAAAAGGGAAATCTGAGGGCCCAAGGCTGGACCCACTGAATCAGAATCCTTGGGGAATCTGTTTTAACAAGCTCCCCAGGTGATTCACACGCACATAGGCACTGGAAAAGGAGTGTTTTAACAAACACAGTCCTCAAGTCTTCCTAGGCATATGAAACACAGGACAAGAACATCCAAATCCATAGAAAGACAGAGGAAGTATTTGTCTACTGGTGCACAAGTGTTTGCTGAATGAAATAAGGCAAAGGTAAAAACTACTATAAAAAGGAAGGTAAACACAGTAACTCTCTTAACAGTCATAAAGAACAACCATTCCTCAGGGATTCCATGTTCTCAAGAGAAAGAAATGCAATTATTTTATTCAGAAAAACAGCCCATATGTATAATTTTGTGGAAAATTGTGAAGTTACTTAGAAAATGATATTCAGTTTTAACTTCTCAGTAAAATATAGTTTAGGTTTCTATTTGCAAGTTTCCTGACTTCATTTCCAAAAACAGCTAGGCCAGAATACGACTGATGCTGACACTTACCTTCGTATGTTCCCTTGGGCCTGCTCATACTCACCACGGACTGCACTAACAGAAACAATCTATTTAAAAGCTGACCACCTAGTTAATCTACGGCCTGCTGCTGCTGCTGCTAAGTCGCTTCAGTCGTGTCCGACTCTGTGCGACCCCATAGACGGCCGCCCACCAGGCTCCCCCGTCCCTGGGATTCTCCAGGCAAGAACACTGGAGTGGGTTGGCATTTCCTTCTCCAATGCATGAAAGTGGAAAGTGAAAGTGAAGTCGCTCAGTCATGTCCGACTCCTAGCGACCCCATGGACTGCAGCCCACCAGGCCCCTCTGTCCATGGGATTTTCCAGGCAAGAGTACTGGAGTGGGTTGCCATTGCCTTCTCTGAATCTACGGCCTAAGGAACAGCTAATGCCTCTTCTTTGTACTTCTTGGTGCCCATTTCTTGGATATAATTCCAGGCCACTGTTCCTTAGCGTTTGGGGCTGAAGAATAGGAAATAACTCAAGCCGCCAGTTTTGCTAGCTGTTAGTGGTTGTTATAAAAAGTGTAATGCGGAAGGATGCTGATATTCATTAACAGTTAAAAAGAGAAATCTGAAGAATAGGACGTTAATAGTTAATATGCCACCTAAAAGCCTGTACTGATTAATAAGTAGTTTGTCTTGGGCACTGGGCACCACAGGTATGTTGCCATGGGACCTGCAGGTCTGGTTCTGATGGGTTGCCTAGCATTAAGACATAGCTATCTCATGACCTGGGGTATCATGTAAGCCCTAGTTTTAGGACATTGTTATCTCACAACCATATCCAAGCAAGTCTAAGACAGACCTGGCCCCCACCCCCCACCAAAAAACAAAAACACCTTTTACTGAACTTCGAATGGGACTCTGCAGTCATCACAGTGACCCACTGACACAAAAAATTGTGCCGAATGCCTTAGTGCTGAGAAAGCAAAAATATCACCCACACGCTTGTGGGCAAGACGAATGCATCTGAAGAATCGGGAGAGCCAATTAAAACTCTGTGCAATGCGATCACGCGTTTTTTCCCAAATAGCTAGCAACCAGTGATGTAAAATTTTTACATTCCAAACTGTCATTCAAAACAGACAAATTTAAGAACGCATCAAAAAGAAAAGAAACATGTGACTGGTATTCATTTATGTGTTTGTTGTGTGCGTGTCTGTCAGTCGCTTGGTTGTGTCTGATTCTTTGTGATGCCATGGACTGTAGCCTGCCAGGCTCCTCTATCCCTGGAATTTTCCAGGCAAGAAAACTGGAGTGGGTTGCCATTCCCTTCTCCATGGGATCTACCGGACCCAGGGATTGAACTTGGGTTTCCTGCACTGCAGGCGGATTCTTTACCGTCTGAGCCACCAGGGAAGTCCATTAGTTTATACTTTAGTTTTCTTCTGTGTTATGCCATTTAAGATAGCAGTAATTTCTAATAAACATTTCATCATGTTCAAAATGTATCATTGTTTAAATGCTCCCTCCCCTCCCTCCTCATAAAACTACACAAAGCTATACCAAAGAATAGTCTAGGATCATTTTTTAAAAATATACTATAGGTATAGACATTGAGATCAGTTAAAACCCTAGAGCATTCATTTTTTAATAAACTGGCAGTACCAGTTGTCATGGCAACCTAATCCTTATAAACACAATGAACAGACAGTAAATGTGAAAATCTAAAAATAGTCATTTCCTGGGCAAACAGGAGACTGGTTGAGCCAAATCACTAAAACACAAAGTTTAAAGCTAATTTAGAGCCAGCTTGATGGTATCTGAAAGGTTTGAACATGCTTCTGGTGATCACTGTTGTTAGAACTAATCCTTACAATTCGAACACAGACCTTCTTTTTAGTAATTACAGTCTTTTTCACCATCCCCCCTCCCCACCTCCCAAAATTATAAGTTCATCACCAGTCTTCTAGCCATTTCCATCAATGAGAAGTGCACAGGGGCCTAATCAGACTGGGACCTGGGGCCACAGGCGTCTATGGGGTTTGTATTAATACCTTCTCTCTCTACATAATGTGGCTGCCTCACTAAAATTCAGAGATGAGCAGAAACCCATGTCCCCCTCTGCATCCCTTCAGATCATATCAGATCAGTCGCTCAGTCGTGTCTGACTCTTTGCGACCCCGTGAATCGCAGCACGCCAGGCCTCCCTGTCTATCACCAACTCCCGGAGTTCACCCAGACTCACGTCCATCGAGTCAGTGATGCCATCCAGCCATCTCATCCTCTGTCGTCCCCTCTCCTCCTGCCCCCAATCCCTCCCAGCATCAGAGTCTTTTCCAATGAGTCAACTCTTCGCATGAGGTGGCCAAAGTACTGGAGTTTCAGCTTTAGCATCATTCCTTCCAAAGAAATCCCAGGGCTGATCTCCTTCAGAATGGACTGGTTGGATCTCTTTGCAGTCCAAGGGACTCTCAAGAGTCTTCTCCAACCCCACAGTTCAAAAGCATCAATTCTTCAGCACTCAGCCTTCTTCACAGTCCAACTCTCACATCCATACATGACCACAGGAAAAACCATAGCTTTGACTAGACGGACCTTTGTTGGCAAAGAAATGTCTCTGCTTTTGAATATGCTATCTAGGTTGGTCATAACTTTCCTTCCAAGGAGTAAGCGTCTTTTAATTTCATGGCTGCAGTCACCATCTGCAGTGATTTTGGAGCCCAAAAAATAAAGTCTGACACTGTTTCCACTGTTTCCCCATCTATTTACCCTTGCTGTGGCCCAAAAAGAGCTTCAACAAAACACGGAAACATAGAGGCAGAACAACACAGATACATACCTTTGTAAAAGAGAACCACAATCTTCTGAAAGGCTTTCATGAAATGGATGTTGTCATAGCAGTATTCCTGAACCTTCTGCAGAAGGATCAGCTCTGACTGGCCTTGGGAGCTGAACACAGCCAGGAGTGGAGCGTATTGCTGGAAGAGGAGTGGGGAGGAAGACCATTCACTTTTGTTGGGAGGTATAGGGCTGATGCCACTTGAACCACAGTGGTCACCTGGAGATTTGCTTAGAAAACTTCCACTTTGAGGATTATCTTATATAATGTTGTGTCCAACCAGAATGAATTTTTCATCCCTGCACCATATCAGATTTCTCTCTTTGTACCCGCCTGGAGATTTGCTTAGAAAACTTCCACTTTGAGGATTATTTTATTATAATTTTGTGTCCAACCAAAATGAATTTTTTATCCCTGCATCATATCAGATTTCTCTCATTGTACCTGCTAAAAGAGACCAAATAGGAACTCCTGACTCTGTCAGAGACAATTGCATGCTACTGTGTTCGTCTAATGGATATTGTGAAAATGAGACAGAGATCCTAAGTTCTGAAGGTTCCCAGGCCTGCTGTGATTCCTCCACTCCTGGACTATGGCTCTGCCACCGGAAGAGTAGAGGTCTCTTCCCAGATGCCCTCACAAAACATCTTTATGGTTTTGTTCATATTGCTCTTCTGTCTTAAACGACCTTGGCTTCTCGTTCTTGATGTGTGTGTGTGTCTTTCGGTCCTGTCTGACTCTTTGTGACCCCACTGATTGTAGCCCGCCAGGCTCCTCTGTCCACAGAATTCTCCAGGCAAGAATACTGAAGTGGGTTGCCATTCTCTTCTCCAGAGGATATTCCCAAACCAGGGATCAAATCCAGGTCTCCCGCATTGCAGGCAGATTCTCTACCATCTGAGCCATCAGGGAAGCCCCTAGATGTTGATGTTTGGCTATTATTTTCTCCAAGAGTTACCGAGCTCAACACAAACTCCTCCTTTGATCCTTCCCTGCATAGAATACTCACTGCTCTGTTCTCCTAAATATTGAAGAGTTATCTGATTTACATCCTACCAAGTTTATACTATGTAGGTGCTTGCTTCCCAATTCAAGTGTAAACTCTGAAGGCAGGTTCTAAGTTTTCTACGTTTCTTAGTAGTTTTACAGGGAGAGGATGATAAAAGCAAACACATATGTATCCCCATACAAAAATATACAATTTATACAATCAGTTGATTTCTTCCACCACTCACTTTTCAAATTCTAACGTCAACTTGTAGCTTACTTAAAAAAAATATGCCTTAAGAATTTTTGTCAGGTAGAAGGAAAACTAACAGACTGTATTCCTCTTTAACTAATACTGAGTATATGACTATTCTGTGGATTTTCTGATGTTGTTTTTAATAAGAACTTATCCTCAGGTACTTCACAAGCTCTTACATCTCAAACATTTTAGGTGGTGGCATATTTGAAAGGAAAACCATTAGGAAATATACGTTTGGACTGAACCTGCGAGCACTATGATTAGAACCCATCTGTCCCACTGTTAGACCTGCAGCTGGCCTGCAGCCCAGACAGCCTTGCTGGGACCCTGTACCTTCAGGTGTTTGAGGGCCTGCTCCGCCACGAGTTCCTCCTTCTTGTTCCACTCCACAGCGTTCATTATACAGGTCCACAGAAGTCCAATGACTGCTGTTTCTGGAAGATCATTCCTTTTCATTTCTTCTTTAACATAGAGAACCACCTACATTTCACGAAGAGAGGAGTCAAAAGAGGAACAGGCAGGTGGGGAGATCCCCCTCTCTCTGTGCTTAGTCAGTAAAAGGTTTGGGGCAGACAGATACGCTGCTCAGTCCCTCCCTTCCTGGCATATGCTCTCAAGTTCCAAGGCAGAGGAGAACACAATGATTTGTTCTCAGAGCGGATTTATTTTTAGTCCCCAAATTAATAGGCTTAGCTCTGGCCAGGAGCTGCTGGGTAATAGAAAATAACAGCGAATCTTGGTTTCTCAGGGTTAGTCTTTTACAGGCAGGACCCCTGTTGAGTCCAGCAGGGCAAGGATTATTTAAGCCAGTCTGACTTTCTGGGGTTTGAAGAAAGCAACAGAGCTGTGAATGTCTACTTCCAATCCTCAACTTAAAACCTCTTGATGAAAAATATCTTGGGTTGGTATGAGGCACTCACTACAATTTATTCTTTAATTATCACTTTTGAATATCTTCATGCCTCATGTAAATAAACTGTAAGGTACAAAGACTTCTTTTAGATGGTATATATCAATGTTGCAACACTCAGCAGGCTATTTTCCCTTCAGAATTACTTTTAAATGTGCTAATGTATCCTAAAAACCTGATCATACAGAATAAATTCTGCCTAACAGTGTATTTTATATTAAACTTGTTTGAAAAAAAAATCTTTCTCCTTTTGAAATAAAATCCCAAATAGAGCTGAGGACTTCAGTGCATGCATGTACGCTACGGACTGTAGCCCACCAGGCTTCTCTGTCCATGGGGATTCTACAGGCAAGAATACTGCAGTGAGTTGCCATTTCCTTCTCCACAGGATCTTCCCGGCCCAGGGATTGAACTTGCATCTCTTAAGTCTCCTGCCTTGGCAGATGGATTCTTTACTACTACCGCCACCTGGAGGGCTTAAGAAGTAATTAAAAACCATAACGCATCTTAATGTACCACTTTGTGAACAGTACAACTACTTTTCTCCCTTCCTTTTTAAAATGAAAGTATACTGTTTATTTCCTGACAGCCTGGATTGCAGCGGGTAAAGCAGCTTTCGAGAAAAGAAGGAATGGAGGAGTCCCAGTCCTCCAGCTGACAGGGAAAAGCTGCAAAGAAATGTGACATCTCTATCCCTGAAAGTATCACAGTGTTCGTTATAGTTTGCTTTTTTTCACCATGGAAAATCACATTCAAGATTTTTGCTTGGATAAAGGTTACTGAATATATTGCTGGCCTTAATGCTATGAAACTTAGGACTAACACCTCCACCTGCTGGCCAGAAACCATCTTGAAATCTCAAATTTTAAACCATACACAGTACCTTGCAAGGCTCTAAGCAAGCAGGGTGGTGAGGGTTTGGGACCTGAGGGTAAGTGGCAAAAGGAAAGGACTCTTAATGCAACTTTTGAATTATTACATAAAAGTTTTTTTAAAGTTCAAATGGGAAGTTTTCTTCAGGTATGACTTAAAAAAAAAAAAAAGATACAGTCATAGCCACAAGAACTATAGCTATACAAAAATATAGTATTTACATTATGCAGATACCCAGTTATTGCGAGTGGAAGCCAGCAAGTCACTGGTCCAACTGGTCTTTATCCATGACGTGAATGCAAAACCACCCCTTTTTTGTCTTAAAATTGAAATCTACATACATTAAGCTAATACTTTACCATATTATATAATCTGCAATAAAATGGGAAAAATCACCTTAAACTGAGGTATAATGCTAGTGGATAGCAGCTGACAGTGAATCTATTAGGCAGATGAAATATTTTGACAACCATAGTGACCTGGTAAATAAGTCATTTGTATGGAAATAATCATTATTTTCTGAACATCCTGGAGGATGTTTTTGATACTGAGCCCATTTATATGGTATGAAAAGGACCTCAAGTTCATAGCAATGAACGAAGGGCAGTCTCCTTTAAGGGCGGTAAAGTATGTACTGCACAGTCTAGGATATGCCCCTTGCCTGTGGTTTTGTAGTGAAGTGAGCCCATGGTCCTCACCTCCTTGATCGGGCATTCCTGAGAAAGACGCTCCTGGAGTTCCTTCTGCAGCTCCTTCCTGGTGCCCAGGGACTGCTGGACTCGGAGGAAGTCGGAAAGCTCCTTCAGACCTGCGTCAGTGAAATATTTAGCGAAATGATCCACACTCTGTCTGTTAACTGGGAAGAGTTCCTGAGAGAGAAAAGACGAGAGACTGTCATACAATAAGCCATTCACATTCTGAAAGCATAAAGAACATTTTCATATTAAAGTAGCACTTAGACTATTTCATGAAGAAAAGAATAAGGATTGATTTTTCAAAAGAATACATCTCAAGGTATATTTCTTAAGCACTTGCTAAGACACCTTTCAAAATTAGGCAATTTGACAAAGAATAAAAAATGTTAATCAACTCACATAAACTAGTTTCAGTCATTTGGAACCACTATTTACTTTTTCTTTTACTTTAATTGAAGTGTAACATATGCAAAAACAGAGCCAAGTTTGCTAAACTAAGTACAAATAAGGTGATAACTGAGTAAGGCTGGGATTATTTTAAACCAATAAGAAAAATGGAAATTATTAATCATACTGTTTACTTAAGTATGAGTTAATAGACAAAAACCAGTTTTAGTAATGCTGAAATGATTTGAGATACTATTTAAAAAAAACCCAATATTGACTATTATCATCTCATAGACCTCAATTCACATTCTGAGAAAATGCTGCTATTAGTCTAAAATAGCTCCGAGAAGGCAATGGCACCCCACTCCAGTACTCTTGCCTGGAAAATCCCATGGATGGAGGAGCCTAGTAGGCTGCAGTCCATGGGGTTGCTAAGAGTCAGACATGACTGAGAGACTTCACTACAGGGAATTTTTGCTGTATCTCTTAATAATGGTGGCTCTAAATTAAGTTCATGGTGAGATCTAATCTAGACCTGCCCTACCAGCTCTTTAATTCATTACATAATTCTTTTGGAAATTTTTAAAAAGCGCAGTACACCATGGCTGCTCTTACATTTTTACCTCATTTCCATTTCACCTTATACAGCTTGGCAGGGGCTTAGGAACACTTAGTCATGTTCTAATCCTGTGTGACTCCCAGCACTCAACTAAGAAAGCAAGGCGGTTTTCAAAGCTCTCACATTTTTCAGACTGTTGAAGAGTCTACAAAATAGATCCAGACTTTTATGATGGCTAGATTTGCATATATATATTGGCCAATGGCTGTATGGGCTTCAGTAAAAATCTCTGAAGAAAGATCTGTAATGAGTTTGCCACCAAGTATAGGGACGTAGCCAGATGGCTTCTGTCATGATTCAAATTTCAATATTCTGTGTACCATCATCCCATAACCTGCCTGAGCTGAGTCATGAGTTTCAAAATGTCAGAACAGAGTTGGTGGGAGCAGCATTAAAACATACATCCATGTTAAGCAAACATTTCAAAACTGACTGAAGTTCTGTCATTGATATTTGTCAAGAGGTCTTCTGAATTTGCTGGGGGCAGGGGACTAATCTAATTTTTACTTTCTTCTATGAATCCAGATATGAGGTATTATGCTAATAATTGTACACAATAGAAGTTCTACAGAAAAATAAACTGAACCTCAACAAGGTTAAACAACTAATTAGGCTGCATGACTCCAAAGTCAGTAACTATTTGTGCCAGCATTCTGTATTCAATTTAGGAAGAATGTGACTGCAAAGTCTGATCGAAAGTTATGTTCAGAGTAATACATCATCAAAAGTGATTTTTTACTTTTATGAACTATAACCATAATCCTTATGAATGACACGTAATATACTAAATTCTCTTTTGCTGTTCCCAACATGCCATGCCTCAAAGGCTTTGCCTGAAATACTCGTCCTGAATATATCTAGATAGTTAGCTTCCTCATGCACGTTACCTTATGACAGGCCTTCCCACACCACAGACACACCTCACTGTTTCACTACTTGGTTTTCCTCTCAGAGCACTTTTCACTTTTTATTATACTACACATTTAAATTAATTATTCAGCTTATTGCCTGTTCCCCTGCAATAAACTATAAGCCCCAGAAAGACAAAGGTTGCTTGTTTGACTTTATTCAATAGCTTCAGCTCAATATCTTGATCACTGTTCCCTTTTCCACTGATGGGAGAATGATGTCTCCCATCTCCTCTCTTCTGGGAGTTGCTATATATTTTTCTTGCTTCTGTATTACAGAAGTAGGTAATTGCTAAACTTTGAGAATATGCTATTTCCCCCCCAAATGTGCTAATGCAGAGGGCATTTTGTTAAACAGCTTAGTGAAACAAAAATTTCCTCCTAGATGGTGGAACTGACACTCTAGTTCCTCATTCATTTGTAAGTCAGCAAACAGCATGCAGGCATGGTCTAAGACATAGCCACCCTGTCCTCACGGAGTTTCTGGTAGAAACTGCTACCTAAGCTTTTCATGCTCAAAATACATTAAACAAAGAAACCTAGTAAGAACACTTAAATGATATGTGTTTTTCAAAAAGGAAATACATTAAACACTTGTTTTTTTAAATTTTAAATTATTTTTAAACTTTACATAACTGTATCAGTTTTGCCAAATATCAAAATGAATCCGCCACAGGTATACATGTGTTCCCCATCCTGAACCCTCCTCCCTCCTCCCTCCCCATTCCATCCCTCTGGGTCGTCCCAGTGCACCAGCCCCAAGCATCTAGTATCGTGCATCGAACCTAATGAAGTAACCTAATCAAGTTAACCAAGCTGTGATTACTGGTGTCTTTGCTGCTGCTGCTAAGTTGCTTCAGTCCTGCCCGATTCTGTGCGACCCCACTGACGGCAGCCCACCAGGCTCCCCCGTCCCTGGGATTCTCCAGGCAAGAACACTGGAGTGGGTTCCCATTTCCTTCTCCAACGCATGAAAGTGAAAAGTTAAAGTGAAGTTGCTCAGTCGTGTCCGACTCTTCACGACCACATGGACTGCAGCCTACCAGGCTCCTCCATCCATGCGATTTTCCAGGCAAGAGTACTGGAGTGGGGTGCCATCGCCTTCTCCGTCTTTAAGGAACCATACTTTAAGTTAGAAGAGCATAGCTTTTTCAAAAGTTTAATATAGGAAAGAAAGGTTCACTTTTACCTCCTAACCCACACTCACATACAGTGCCTTGTAAAACACCTGATAATAAGCATAAAATTGTAAGGATGAATGAATAAAAAATAAATTGGTATTAAAAAAAATAAAATGGATAACCAACAAGGACCTCTTTGTATCGCACACAGAACTCTGCTTAGTGTTATGTGGCAGCTTGAATGGGAGGGACGTTTGGGGGAGAATGGATACATGTATATGTATGGCTGAATTCCTTTGCTTTTCACCCTAAACTATCACAACACTGTTAATTAGCTATATCTCAATACAAAATAAAAGTTTAAAAAAGAGAAATAACTGAGTCTTCTATGTTAAGTAGTAATTGACTATATCTTTTTTCCTAATAATTCACCCAGCTCTCCTTTAAACAAGTGTTCAGTGAAGTCCCTCCTTGTTGTACCTGTCTTCACAGGTGGAGAAGTAGCCCATGAGTGGATTAAATCTTCCTACCCCACTGACAGACTTCTCACTGACTTCTTCTGGCCAAAGAAGGCGAGCTTCTATAACACCAGAAGGGCTCACTTTGGTGTCCTGTATTCCTGTCCTCTGACATGAGGACAGAAGGGCTCTGGTCGGAGCTGTTCCTTCACCATGGGTCCCAGAAAGAAAGGGCATGTAGATCTCAGTGGCCTTGCTGAGCTAAGATACAGCTACTCCACAGGCTCAGGGACAAGAACACACTCTTGCATATGAACGTCCACTGACATCAACAACCTATTCACTTGTCTTCAGTGACTTCCAGACACCCTACATTGCTATGAGTGGGTTCCACAAAGGCAGGAAACTTTTCTATCCTGTCTCTACTGACTCTACAACTTCTAGGCTGGAGCCTGGCACAAAGCAGACACTTAATAAATACACACTAAAATGAAAAGTATTGTCAGTGGTAAAAATCAACAAGAATCTAGAGTTAAATTTTTCTTCTTTATAAAATTCTAAAGACTTCCAAGAGAGCTATTTTAAGGTAAATTGCAAAAGATAAAGGAATTTCAAGTCCTTGAAAATACAAGAGTTTACAATGAGCCAGATTTAGACTTATCCCATGGATCAATACCCTTGCACAGTAGGACACGCTGGAAGAGAAAACAGATAAGAAACTAGGTGAAGAGAACATGGCAAGCATGTCTTTCAACTTTAGACTTTGTCCTAAAATTGTAAAGGCAATTTCACTTGGAGCAATCTTTGTCACAGCTGTGGCTTCTAGCAGAAAGAAATTATAGGGGGCAGATAGAAATTATGAGAGCAAATATTTTTCTTGATTTTCTTTGAAAAATACTGAGATCAGTGTTAGTCAACTATGACTCAAGATACCCATAAATGTCTAATTAGGTGAGATCAATGTGACCTCAAATTTCATACTAAAACTTTAAATTTCTACAGTTATTAGCTGCATCAGAGGTAATTCTGATAAATTTTTTCACTATGTCAACAAACTTCCAAATTTGAAAGTCTCCATATTCCCTGTGACTCTTTAATTTTATCATTCCATTTATTTATGCAACAAAGATTAAACTGGAATTACTTTCTATCCTACAATAATACAGAAATAAAAGGAACCATGTTCCAATTCGACATAGACTCGGGCATTTGTGCATTACCTTGCACACACTGACAGAGCCACGGCAGAAGCATGAAACATATGACCCTTTGCCCAAACAACACTTACAAGCAGCCTTTTGTCTAAGTTGGCTTTTCTCAAAGAGGAGGTAACAGAGTTGGCATCTTTTTCTGCCATCCATGCTTTAAAAAGTTTGACAGCAAATGAGGCTGCAATGCCTGTTAAAAACAAGAGAGAGAGTAAACCTTTTATAAGAAAAACTGCTTGTGATAATGCATAAGGCAACATTTCCCATTAGGTGCCCTGAAAATGACTAAATAACTTAGAGGCTTGATTTGGTACAAAGGAAAAATGGAAAGCTCTCTAGGCTATTCATTACTCAAAAGAGAATATTTTCATGAGAAGGAAAAAAAGAAGTTACAGTACTTTTCTAACTTGGACTCCTGAATTCCAACCTGTTTTAACTGTAAGTTTATTTTTACCGTGGCCAAAACCATATTCAAAGCCAAGGATGTTTTAGTGTTTTGCCCCTATTTCACTCTGTGGTTCACCAATATTCCATGTTTATAACAGTTATCCTGAGGTACAACAAATAAATCATGAGCCGTACGACTGAAATGTCAACATGTCAACTAATCTACTGATAAATGATGCCAGCGAAAGAACATCAATAGTGACAGGTATAAATAAATAAAGTTACAGATGAACATGCATCATTTACTTTACAGTTTTACTTTTTGTAAAAAGCATTTTAAAATATTCATGAGTTAAGCTATAAAAATGTCAGTTCTGTTTTCAGCTGAAATCTTTTCTGGATGTTTTTAAAGAGATTTTAAAAATTGCTATGTTAATCAGGAATCCACTCAATTACATACTCATTTATAACAGGATTTATTTCTAAATATAAGTAATCAGATAACTAATAGACAGCTTTTCTGTGAACACTCTAAATGTCTAAATTAATGTTGCATTTATTTAATGAAAATTTAAGGAGTAGTTGATACATTAAACTGATTTTTCTGAACTGAAGACTTCACTATTGTTGGTGGTCTAAAAGCAGTCTCTAGTCCCCTTTCCTAAGAGAATTCCCATCTTACTGAGGCCAGGTGACTTCTAATTAGTCTAAGCCCTGGCACCACCCTCCTTCTGCAATGATTAATAGTGAGGGAAAAATTTGAGTCCTGAATGACATTGCTGTTCACTCTGAAGTCTGTTCAACTTTTACATATATTGTTACATAAGAAATAAATGCCCTTAAATGGGGGAGGGAATAAATTAGGAATTATGGGATTAACACATGCTGCTACTGCTGCTGCTGCTAAGTCGCTTCAGTCGTGTCCGACTCTGTGTGATCCCACAGATGGCAGCCCACCAGGCTCCCCCGTCCCTGGGATTCTCCAGGCAAGAATACTGGAGTGGGTTGCCATTTCCTCCTCCAAAGCATGAAAGTGAAAAGTGAAAGTGAAGTTGCTCAGTCGTGTCCGACTCTTAGCGACCCCATGGACTGCAGCCTTCCAGGCTCCTCCGTCCATGGGATTTTACAAGCAAGAGTACTGGAGTGGGGTGCCATTGCCTTCTCCAGGGATTAACACATACCTACTACTATATATATAAAATAGATAACCAACAAGGACCTACTGTATAGCACAGGGAACTATACTCAATATTTTGTAGTAACCTATAAGGGAAAAGAATCTGAAAAAGAATATATATCTGAATCACTTTGCTATACACCTGAAACTAACACAACATTGTAAATCAAATTTGCTTCAATTAAAAAAATGTAAAAAATAAAATTTAAGAAAAAAAGAAGAAATGCCCTGACACAGACATTTATGTCCTGTCTTCCAGTTACTTATAGGTAAACAAGTCCAACTAATACAGACACCAGCTTTACCCAATGTTTTTCTTTTGAATAGCAGAGAAACTAAGCCCCTCCAGCCTCAAACTAAGACAATAAACATGAGCTAGAGAATTTTATGTTGTCAACTTGTTGACCTGGATTTTTAATATTATCATTACTTCATAGTCAATATAAAATTTAATATAAACTTATGTAGTTAAAATTTTTAAAAAGGATCTTGTAATCCTCATCGTAAGTAAGAGAAATAAAGTATGCCTGAAACTAGGAGTCTAAAAAAAAAAAATCAGGCTCAAACCTATCACTGTGCATTAAACGTGGCTCCTGGTGGAAGGATTGGAGAAACTTTGTACTTGAGATTCTGCTGAATGGATGATTCCCCTTGGCCATTTGTTGGGTGGGAAGTTGGGGAAAAGGTATAATTTCATAACCCTTTCCTATTTGGGAAGAAAAAGTTTAAGACTTCAGTTTCTAAAGATGGTGGAATATAAGGAAGAACCATATGACAGAGGCACTATATCACTTCTATTGCAAAAGTATACTTTCCTACCCCTCCTAACATTTTACCATAAAAAATTTCAAGAAGAACTTCTTACAGAAGAACTGAACAAACTGAAAAGTAAACACTCATGTACTCACCATCTTGATTCTGCAGCAGTTAATGTTTTGCTGTATTTGCTCTATCACATTTGTCCATTTATCTTTCTAATAATTTAATTTTAATACATTTCAAAAGAAATTACATACATCATTTAAGTTTTTAATACAACCAGAAAGAATTATTTTCTGTTATAAATGCTAGGGATAAGTCTGATGTTAATTAACATTTACTGTTTACATTTTATCTTTTTCTCCTAGTATAAAATGGCTAGTACCATAAATAAAACATGAAGGATCACGAATTCTCTTCAGGAAAACATTCTAAAGTGCTATAATATTTTAACAATATATTAATAACAATTAGAGAGTCTAAAACTATAGAGAATCTCTAAATAATATGATTTGGCTCTTGATTTACTATTCTTTTCTCAGTTATAAGAAAATTATAACTCATTTCACTGCAGGCATGAATGAGGCTGGGACTTCACATCTGTAGGAGTAAAACCGAATTCTAAGAAGAAACAGATGTTTTCACAAAAGCTCTTTTAATTTATCTTTAAGAAAAAAAATAACTCTTTTGTTTAACTGCAGTTAAAACTTGAATATCATTATCCTCCTACAAGAAAAAAAAAAAGCCCACTTCTGTATTATTCTATAACCATGTAATTGTATGTATGCCCATCAAACTCTTAAATGCCTTAAAATTAAAGCAAAACTCTTAGGCAGCCGTCTGGACTTCTAAAACAGACATAATGAATACTTTAAAAATGTGATCAGAACGAACATCTGGGCACAAGATCTTGAAGGGGAACAGTTCAGAAGAATGGCCCAAACCAGTGAAGTAAGAGTTTGGGGGGCATTTAGGAATGTGAAGGCCCATTTTTGGCTGTTCTACTAAATGGAGGCAAGTGTTTTAGGCCGGCATTCTGTTTCTGAGGGCAAAAAAGGCTAAATGTCCCACAAAGCATAAAGAGTCCTGCAC
Source organism: Bubalus kerabau (assembly GCF_029407905.1). Lineage (NCBI taxonomy): Eukaryota > Metazoa > Chordata > Mammalia > Artiodactyla > Bovidae > Bubalus > Bubalus kerabau. Next base: position 28,085,296 of record NC_073631.1, on the reverse strand, counting down.
AATGAATCACTGTCCCAGCAAAATATGTCAGTAAGCGTCTATGTTGAAAGAAACAGTTTAGAACTGATCAATTTCAGGGTCTTTGACTGCGACTTATGCCAAAAATTCTAGTTTATTATTCTTCTTTGATTGTCTTTGTATAGGTGTGCATATTTTTCTCCTAAATTCCTACAAGAAACACATACAATCCTTTTATTGTTTGAACACACACACACACACAGTCTCTTACATGGAGCACGGATGGATAGCAGAGAACGCCAAGAAAAGGTACTGGTATTTCTCTTTGGCTTTCTTTTCCCAGCTGACTGGTAAGAAAATGAACATGCGTACCTTCTTTGACTAAGCTGTCAGTGAAGAGACTGGTGAGGATGGTGGCAGGCAGGGTGCCGCTGCCCAGCAGGATCCCCGATAGCATCGCCAACTTTGTCTGCTCTGTTTCGGAAAAGGCTTTAAGGAAGAGGAGAAGCTGCGGGTCAAACAAAAGAAACCATGTCTATAAAGCAAAGGACTAAAGTAGGAAAATAACAAACAATGCACATCCACGGCTAGGTGGCTCACAACTGACGGCTCACGGCTTGCACACTTACTCACTGGGGACACACACGTATGTCCCATTATAAACTAGGTGCTATAGAAAGGGACTTTATCAGGCCTTCATGGGAAGGAAAAGAGGCCTTTGGAGAACAGTGTAAACAGGTCACATAAATAACTTAAATTTGACTGTATACGACAAAGGGTAAACATTACCAAGTGTCTTCTGAATACACTGTTGCCTTTCATTTCTTTGTATGCACCCTTAGTGCTGCGCCCCCCACTACACCCCCACCCCATCATATATCTACCCATTTTCTTTGCATTATAACAAAACAGAAGTCCATAAGCTTTGACATCTAGCATATACTTTTTTGAGCCCACAGCATACTTTTTCAAAACAAGACTGGGTAAAAAAGGGTTTTCAAGGTTCTTGATGCCTCTTTTTAAAATGGTGAGCTTCAAACTAGGTATTTCTTAGATCATAGAGTTTTACCACCAACCCCGGTGATGAGGTAATGGAGGGTATAAGATAAAGAAAAGTTACGAGTGGAGAAAAGGCCACTGCTGTGGGTTGGAAAGAACAATTGTAATGAGAAGGTGATAATGCTGTCTGGGTCTTTCTGGGTCGCAGTGCTGCCAACATCATATCCCAGCAGTAGAGGAAGTGACAAAGCAGCAGCCCCAGAAAACTTGGAAGGGGACGCAAAGCAAAGGGGCTAAACCCCACCTGCCATTGTGAGTTCTAAGAGTATCCATGCCCTCCTTTTTCCTAACTCTCCTAGCCACCTAGTGTTTTGACCGTACTATATTTGTATTTCATGGCTACTTTGCTCTGTTTCAACAGACTTTAGGCATGTTACTGAGATTCCCCAGGGCCGAAAATCACGACTGCGGCTCTCCAGACTTATTCATTACCCTGTACCGATGAAAAAAAAAATCACTGGCATAAATACAGACTTATTAAGTGCTTTATGGCCAATGAAATTCTGTTAGCTCTGTGCAGTGAATAGGGCTATATTAATGTACCATCCCCAACAGTTACAGAATTATTATATTACAGAGAGGTTATGTGACTCTCCAAATATTTATATGATGAGTAAGTGGCAGAACTGGATAACTAGCCCATTTCACTCCCCATTTATGCCTTTTAAAGTCTCAATGATTTAAAAAGACTTTCTAAGCTCACTTTCTAAGCTCACAAGAAAAGAGGGAGTGAAAAAAATTGCTATCAATGGTTAAAGCTCCAGGGTGCGGCAGGAATGAGGTAAGAAAAAAACTGAAAAAAAAAACTAGATACTTTACATCAATCTGGCTTTTTCCACATTGTCAAAATAAGAAAGATACAAGTAAATAATGAAAAACAGCCAAGATAAAAATATCAGCACTATTTAAGAACATTAATATAGTCATATTCATCAAAAACTCAATTATATTAGCAAAATGATGCAAAAGTTAGCTTTTCTTAAAATTAATATCCATATTGTTCAACTATACAAATAAGTATTAAAATCAGACACTACATGTAAAAAATGGGTACTCTGAAAAACAAATAATTCTTGAAAGTATATTCATCAAATGAATCAAGTAGAAAGTTTTCAAGGTTCAAATGAACTAGGAGAAGAAAACCATGAGTGATATTATTGGGCAAAGTGGTAAGATGTTTATTTGAATGCTTTAATATCATTTTTTGGTCCTATCTATCCCTCTATTTTAATGACACACTTCTTATTTTCTAAGCATCTAGCCAAATAATGGACCACTTTAATCCATTCAAATGTTTTTCCATGGTAAAAAAAAAGTAATACATGCTAGTTGAATAAATCTAACATAGAATAATATAAAAATGTGAATAATCTCTTTAATCCTATTTCCTTAGAATAAACATTATTAACAGTTTGAGATGTGTCCTTTCAGATTCTTAAATGTACTTCTATATGCCTACATTTTATAAATAACTACATGTATACACATGTTTTTACTGACCTATACATTGATAACAGCTCAAACTCACTAAGTGGAGCAGAAAGTTTTCTGAACACTTTATGTGTATATGAGGAGAAGGCAATGGCACCCCACTCCAGTACTCTTGCCTGGAAAATCCCATGGATGGAGGAGCCTGGTAGGCTGCAGTCCATGGGGTCGCTAAGACTCGGACACGACTGAGCGACTTCACTTTCACTTTTCACTTTCATGCATTGGAGAAGGAAATGGGAACCCATTTCAGTGTTCTTGCCTGGAGAATCCCAGGGACGGGGGAGCCTGGTGGGCTGCCGTCTATGTGGTCACACAGAGTCGGACACGACTGAAGCGACTTAGCAGTAGCAGTAGCAATATGTATATATGACTATTTACGAAAGTCTTGATCCTCGCTTTCAACAAAGAAATCTGAGGCACAAAGAAATTAAGTAACTTGCTAAGGTTAAACTTCTGCCAAATGGTTGCTCTTTTACTTAACAATTTATCATAGACATTTCCTGTCATCAATTCATGTGGTTATGCCTCATTCTTTAACTGACTACATAGTATCCCACTGTAGAGATAGACCACGATTTAATGAACCTGTCTCCCACCATGAAAATTTATGTTATGTCTCAATACTGTGATGAACATCTGTATGCATATATAGTTGTATGTTTTCATGCTGAAGGATTTTTTTGTACGAAAGTAGAGCCATGCAGAATACAGATTTAAAAAAATGATTTTGCTGCTTAAATGTTTGCTATATATGGAACCATTTTGAACAAAGGGAAGCAAGAGTGGGTAAGCAACAAAGTAGATGTTGCAAAGTAACAAAGTTGATGGTTTCTTTATGCCCTTGGTTTATAATTTAGGCAGATATCTAAAATCAGAAATGATGGCAAAGCAGCATACAAATCTGTAACTGCCATATGTAAATAAAGAGGAGCTACAAACTAGAAAGGAACATACTGCAATTTCTGAAAAGAGGGCTTCTTTAATAAGGTGCTATTGCTTATTTGGCTATTTATTAGAGGTCAATTACTGTGCTAAGTACCTTACAGCTCATAGAAATTATCCCTACAACAACCATACATATTTTTATTGCAGTCCATATTTTTATTGCAGCTATTTTATAGATGAGAAAAACCAATGAGATTTACACCCAGATACTAATTCCAAAGGCATGCTTCTATCTCCTTTGCTAAATAGCATCTTCTAAAATTAAAGAATTTTAGTGATTAATAGCTGCTGTGCTATGCTCTTTCATAAGCTTTAACTAATTATATATTCTATAAAAATATTCCTTTGAACAAAGCATGCTGGCTTACATTAAACATGAAGGAAAAGTTCTAGGCTAATCGTGTATTTCTTTCTACAGCTATTAGCTAATGATCTGTCATACTCATTTCTTCACTCAACAAGCATTTATTAAAAGCTTAAAGAGGTCTGTGGTTCTCTGGACTACCACTATAAAAGCAAAATTTTCGTCCCTCTTCCTGTCATCATTTTAGCAAGCAGAGTATATTACATCTGAATTCTTACCTTTTTCATTTCATCCTCAAACGCTTTTTCCAAATATTTATATCTCCTGATAAGTTTGTTGAAGACCTAAGCATAACAGAAACCAGTCAATATTATGTAAACAATTTTAAAAGGCAAACTCACCTCAACTACATGGGTCTACACTAATAAAAACATGTAGTTAAACATTCTCCTACTGTGATATGAGAACCACAAACATTTCAAAAGAGTTATTATGACCTGCGGGATAAAACAGCATCAAAATGCACGTAGAAAAAAAAAAACAAATCCACTTGAGAATATAATAGGTGAGAAAACAAAAATGACTTTGATGAAAATAAAATGAATATAATTTTAAAACTGTGTGACACAGAGATGGAAAATATTAATAACTGAAACAAAGGGGATTACAGATATAATCACTGAGATACATGATGGGAGGAGATCAGAGTTTAGGGGAGATTATACTCCAGGTGAATACAAACATGATTTCAGCAGATGAGCAATAAAGACTACTGGCCCCCACAATCCCGTTAGAATTCTCAAGCAGGATTTCCAAGTGTGTCAGTGGAATCCTGGACTGATTTTTTTAAAGAAGAATGATGCTTGTTATGGAGGAGGAACATCTGTGTTCCTCCGAAATTCATACATTGAGGCCCTACCCCCAAAGTAACTCTAACCTCTGGGCTCTAATGCCTGATGATGTGAGGTAGAGCTAATGTAACAGTAATAGAAATAAAGTGCACAATAAATGTGATGCACTTGAATCATCTCCTTTCCTAATAGGCTGCTTGTCCTTTTTTTCTTGACTTACAGTTCTTTATTTAATCTGTATATAAATCCTTTATAGGCTTTATGTATTACAAGTATCTCCTTGCCTCTTTCTTTTGAACAGCTACCTGACAGTTTATTAATATGAATTACCAAGCTCTACTTAATCAGTAGCCTGTGGATTGACTTATGGATTTTCAGACCTATGGATTTTCATCCTTTGATGTTTTAGCATTGAAGGATAGTGCTAAACTACTCTCCCTAAAGCTGGGACCAACTTATATTCCAACAGAAATTATGATTCCTCATGTCTCTTATGGATGAAAGGTAAAAACGCTCTATCTTCCTGAAGTTTAATGATCACTGTCTTATTACGAGTGCAGTTAAGTATCTCTCCATATGTTTAAAAGCTACTGAACATTTCTATTAAAAAAGTGACCTGAAGAATTTCTGAATCTTAACTTTTCTTAAATCTTATTTTAAGGTTTCCCTTTCAGCACAACAATCTCTCAGGGGCAGACCCTACCTGAGCATAGCTTCGGATGGTTTCATGATCTTCATTTGCTGAAAACACACAGTGGTTGGTCATCTTGGTCTTATCACCATCATCTATGCGTGTTCCTCCAGGGGCTAGTAAGAGAACGGTTAATGACCATTAGGACAGCACTGAAATCAGAAGAGCATGTGTACAAGAGATCAATTCTTGCACATCTAGGAAAACAGTAAAAGTAGGTGTCACATAAACTTTCATAGAATGATGTACATGTGTGGATACAGAGTTTTTTAGAAGATTATCACCTTAATAAAATTGTGTTCAAGTGGTTATGTTTATTACAAAGGGCTAATTAAATCTTAGGAATAAATTAATTGCATCAAAATAGACTCTTGAAGGAGTTGACTTTTCCAAAAACTAATTTACTTGATAATGCAAAATGGCTATTCAAATGTGTATTCCTACCATAGGGTATGGGACTGTTGATCTACATACTTGACTTCACTGGACCCTAAAGTCTGGTTCTTGCCAAAGTATATCCTTAACCACGATAGCTAAACAAATAACATTTACTCAGTGAATTTAATTCGATTATTCTCAATGTAGTTCCTGATGTTTCTCGCATCAGAACATGGTTCACTTTCCAGGTTTGTTACTAATATTTTGCTGGACTCCAGTTCACCAACACTAGTACTATCCAGACCTGGATTTTATAGTAGATCTTGATGGTTTCCACTTCAGTAGGTATCAAGAATGTTTCCTCCTCACTAACCCAGTTATCCACACAGTGTTGATCAGTATACACTCTGACCCCTTATCATTTATATTTGATCACCCAGCAGTTGCATTGGCTAGGAAAGAGTGTATTTTATTGTTGCTCATCTTTGCCCCCATACCCTATATAGTATCATGGAAGAAATGGACAAATAAATGGATTAGAACAAAAGAACGCCTTTTTTCTACCACTCAACTTTCCTCATTCAAAGGGCTTCCCAGGTGGCACAACGGTAAAGAACCCACCTGCCAATGCAGGAGATGCAAGTTCAATCCCTGGGTTGAGAAGATCCCCTGGAGAAGGAAATTGCAACCCACTCCAGTATTCCTGCTTGGGAACTCCCATGGACAGACAGAGGAGCCTGGCAAGCTACAGTCCATGAGGCTGCAAAAAGTCAGACACTCATACACACATGCTCAAAGGCTCCTCCTATAAGTTTCAATGGTGGCCATTACAAACACTGGTTGATTAGAAGACCAGAGTCAGAACACTAGGTAGTTTTGTTTTCTGATTTTACTTCATCAGAATTAGGGTGGAAATTTGAGCAAGTCAAATTAGGTTAATAACTACTACACACTCAAATATTTGTTGAGTAGATATTTGTACAGGCCATATTTTAGTGTTTTGATTTGAGTCATATTTCATACCTTTGGATGAGATGAGCCACAAATAGCCAATTGTTTCTTACAGTTTTATAAGTAAATTTGTTGTTAGAAAAGTCAGCTCCTTCAGGAGTCTGTTCTCATGCAATTAATTTATGCACAATTCAATTAGCCCTTTATAATGAATACAACCACCTGGAACAAATTTGTTTTGGGGGGAGGAGAACAAAATTTTATTAAGAGGATAATCTTCTAAAACCTCTGGACTAATGATTCCTATCTGATAGAGGTTATATAACTGAAAAGTCTGATTTGGAAACTACAGTCTTTAAAGAGGTAAAAATTAAAACCTGCATTCTCTTACAAAACAAAATATTTGTTACACATTAATAATATGTGTACATAATAATAATAACACACCTCGCTTTTTTTCCCCCAATAGTGGGACCAAGTATTAATTGCCATTTCTAAAAATTTTGTGAAATTTTCTGTTTTTCTCGAAATAGAAGAAAAGGGAGGTGTTTCTTGTATCTCCTCTTCAAAGTATACAATTGAAAAGCCAAGATAACTATTGTCTCAAGAATAGCAGTGGAAGCTAAATATTTTTGTGAATGTGAAGAAAACTCTTACATACTAAATTAGCAAACAAAATGTTTATATAAAAATAATGTGGCTAACATTTTTCATTACATCATAGGTCTGGCCTCGGTAGATATCTGGGGTTATACTAACTGTGTTCATACACTGTACCAAACGTTTTGTCCTATGCTCTCTTGGATATATGAATGTGGCGTGAAAACATGAATTCTTTTTTTCAAACATATGTGGTTTATTAGGAAAAAAGCCTAACAGTGGAAAGACTGACAAAGAGTGCTCAATGTGTGTGTCTGTAAAATGAAGGTGGTGGTGAAGGAATCTCCCCTTGAGCTCTAAGTTCTATGAGTAAGAGAGAGGCAAGATGCTGCAGACCTTGTGATCCTGGTATGGGCTGCAGGTATAAATTTGCTGATCGTCATTATGGAGACAGTAAATGAAGTCTTGAGACAATCAATGCAAAGCATATAACTTTGAACATATGTGAGGTGGCAAATATGGAAACCTTGAGCCATATGAGAAGTGGCACTAAGAGAGGGAGTAGGGAGTCTAAATGGTCTATGAAAGGAAAGAAAGGGAAACACTTCAAGGGTGATCAAAGGGTCAACAGTGCTGCCAGGAAGGTACTAAGAGCTGAAAAGCGTGCCCCAGATTGACGGGTGAAGTCATTTGTGACTTTGGCAAGAACCAAAACTGACCGAAGATTTTCCCTGCACACAATTTACCAGTGTATCAGTAAAAGTCTATAATAGGTAAGGAAATTGAAAAAGGCCAATAATCACAACAGGAAAGGTTCAATCTCACTCTTAATATGGTTTTCATTCTTTTCAGAATCATTTGAGGTAACACTTATTATAGTAAGAAAGACAATAACATGCTGCAGAGTAAATACAAAACAGCAGAGAAAGTTATTGTGTTTGTATAATATCATCCCATCCTCAAAAGTTTATGCACTTAGGTAAAGAAGATTTGTAGAAAAGAATTAACCAAATATTAACAATAGTTATCTCTGGGTATTGGCATTTGAGCACACTTCAGCTCAGTTCAGTTGCTTAGTTGTGTCCAACTCTTCGTGACCCCATGAACCACAGCACGCCAGGCCTCCCTGTCCATTGCCTACTCTCAGAGTTTACCCAAACTCATGTTCATTGAGTTGGTGATGCCATCCAACCATCTCATCCTCTATTGTCCCCTTCTCCTCCTGCTCTCAATCTTTCCCAGCATCAGGGTCTTTTCAAAGGAGTCAATTCTTCGCATCAGGTGGCCAAAGTACTGGAGTTTCAGCTTCAACATCAGTCCTTCCAATGAACACCCTGGACTGATCTCCTTTAGGATGGACTGGTTGGATCTCCTTGCAGTCCAAGGGACTCTCAAGAGTCTTCTCCAACACCACAGTTCAAAAGCATCAATTCTTCTGTGCTCAGCTTTCTTTAGAGTCTAACTCTCATATCCATACATGACTACTGGAAAAACCATAGCCTTGACTAGATGGACCTTTGTTGACAAAGTAATGTCTCTGCTTTTTAATATACTATCTAGGTTGGTCATAACTTTCCTCCCAAGGAGTAAGCCTCTTTTAATTTCATGGCTAAAATCACCATCTGCAGTGATTATACTTGTTTTAAAACATCTACTTTCTGCTTCATTGACTACATTAAAACCTTTGATAGTGTAGATCACAAAAAACTGTGGAAAATTCTTAGAAAGAGATGGGAATATCAGACCACCTTACCTGTCTCCTGAGAAACCTGTATATAGTCCAAGAAGCAACAGTTAGAACTGGACATGGAACTGCAGACTATTTCCAAATTGGGAAAGGAGTACATCAAGGCTGTACATTGTCACCCTGCTTATTTAACTTACATACAGAGTACATCATGCAAAATGCTGGACTGGATGAAGCATAAGCTGGTATCAAGATTACTGGGAAAAATATGAACAACCTCAGATATACACATGATACCACTCTAATGGCAGAAAGTGAAGAGGAACTAAAGAGTGTCTTGATGAGAGTGAAAGAGGAAAGTGAAAAAGCTGGCTTGAAACTCAACATTCAAAAAACTAAGACCATGACATCAGGTCCCATCACTTCATCATTTCATGGTAAACAGATGGGGAAAAACGAGCAGATTTTATTTTCTTGGGCTCCAAAATTATTGCTAACGGTGAATGTAGCCATGAAATGAAAAGACACTTGCTCCTTGGAAGGAAAGCTATGACAAACCTTTGTCGGCAAAGTGATGCCTCTGCTTTTTAATGACAAACCTAGACAGTGTATTAAGAAGCAGAGGTGTCACTTTGCCGACAAAGGTCCATCTAGTCAAAGCCATGGTTTTTCCACTAGTCATGTATGGATGTGAGAACTGGAACACAAAGGAGGCTGAGCACTGAAGAACTGATGCTTTCGAACTGTGGGGCTAGAGCAGGCTCTTGAGAATCCCTTGGACTCCAAGGAGATCAAACCAGTCAATCCTAAAGGAAATTAATCCTGAATATTCACTGGAAGGGCTGATTCTGAAGCTGAAGCTTCAAAACTTTGGCCACCTGATGCGAAGAACTGACTCATTTGAAAAGACCCTGATGTTGGCAAAGATTGAAGGCAGAAGGAGAAGGATACAACAGAGGATAAGATGGTTGGATGGCATCACCAAATCAATGGACATGAGTTTCAGCAAACTCTGGGAGATAATAAAGGACAGGAAGCCTGGTGTAGTATAGTCCATGGGGTCACAAAAAGTAGGATATGACTTAGTGACTGAACAACAACAGCAATTTCTGAGTATTGGGATTTGAGCACACTACAAGGTGCTTTTATACATGGACTTGAATTACCTATAACGATAATGAGATTTTCATAAACAGTAGCAATAAAAATAAACTTGGCACATAGTGAAAGCCAGCAGCTCAAATCAAAAGGGAGTCTGGAAGTGAATGGGGCCATGGACCAGCACAGATAGATATAAGAGCTCAGAGTGAAGAATTAAAGGGTAGCTCTACCTAGATAGGCTTCCCTGGTGGGTCAGATGGTAAAGAATTCACCTGCAAGGCAGAAGACCTGGGTTCAGTCCCTGGGTGGGAAGATCCCCTGAAGGAGGGCATGGTAACCTACTCCAGGATTCTCGCCTGGAGAATCCCCATGGACAGAGGAGGCTGGCAGGCTACAGCCCATGGGGTCGCAAAGAGTCGCACACAACTGAGTGACTAAGCACAGCACAGCACTATCTAGAAAGGTTGTATATACCCTGTCTTAAAGTAGGTTGGCCTAAGCAACATTTCTCAGTGAAAGGCACTTACACCATGCTGTGCAGGGCAATTTTTGATTGTACAGAATGTTCCTTGCACAGCAGAGTAGGTGGCATACCCGGCCTCCACTCCCATGTCTTTGTGACAACCAAAACACTTGCATATGTTTGCATTTGTCCTTCAGGTGGTTGAAAACCACTGACCTGGGGATCTGACCACTTGCAGTGATTTACGATTACCATAGGAAGTAGTTACCAAAACCAAGCTCTAAGAACAACTATGAGAGGAAAAATGAGTGGTCGTGATACCTAATAAACATTTAGATGAACACACCAGGACACTTAAATAGTATTCTGAAACCTTTTCCCCTGATGCCCCTGCTCTGTAAGACACAGATTTTATTTTGCTTTTTACCTATTTTTAATAATTTCCAAACTTCTATCTTTAATCCTTTTAGTTACACACTCACAATTGCGAGGATTTTTTAAAAACTAAATACAAACTATATTTCTTAGGCATTTTATTATTGATTGATGAAATGATATTTAATGAAACACTGGAACTTCTTTTTAAACTTGTTGACAAAGTTAAATCTCACTGCTCATTGTACCAAAAAAAAGGGTAGATGGGACTAAAAAGAAAGGTGCTATGGCAATTGGGATTTAACTTGCAGGCAGATTCTTTATTGTCTGAGCCACTAGATAAGCCCCTTAAATATACTGGAATGATCTAGATAAGTGGTCTCCAACCTCTCTGACACCAGGAACTGGGTTCATGAAAGACAACTTTCCCACGGACTAGGGGTTGAGGACCCCTGATCTAGACGATCCCTGAAATATAATGCAGAAATTACCCCTCCTAAATCCACTCCAGAAACATTCAAAGATTAGGGACACATAGAAAAGTTGGCTTTTAGCTACAGCCAAGTGGCCAACCGTGTTGTCTGTCAACAAAAGTTCTCAGTGCTATGCCTCTCTTAACCAACAAACATTTCACAGCCACATCAACACCATTCCAAATCATAATCTAGGTAAAAGTTTTACAGACTCCCATTTGTATTTTTTTTTAAATCAACTATCATGCATGTAAAGCTTATAAAGATTCTGTCTCATAAGAAAATATTTCAATAGAATTGAAAGTACATAATACTATAAGATGCTCTAGTATATGGCTTACCAAGCATACTGCCAGCCACCAGGATATCGAAGAGTGTGTCTGCATAGCGACGATAATCTAATCTTGAGCCTGTAGAGTCCAGAAACTTGGCTACAGCTTCAAGGTCATCACCAGCTTCATTAAGCCCCTGGACAAGTGTATCCCTGAAGACTGTGGGTTCGAATTTCTCTTTTTCATCTAAAATAATAGATAATACAATGGTTCTTTTACTTATACATCATATTGCCAAATGCAACCATACATTTCCTTTGCTCACTGGTTTTTATTTGATAGCATGATTATTTAAAAGTTGAAAGACAATTAAGATTTTGCACTAATTTTTCATGTTAAAGCCCTTGTTTAAATATTCATTTAAGCAACTGATTTCCGCTAAATGGGGCCACACTTTAACACATTAAAAAGCTTTTGATCAATCATTTGTATCACTCATAGGGTAGGCCAATGTAACTATTAACTCTAACTCTCTAATAAAAAATAAAGTATAACAATCAAAAGTTGTTTTTTTTTTAATTTTTTTTTTTTTTTAAACAATCAAAAGTTTAAAAAATTTGTTCTATCCAGGATAGAAAAAGAAAATGACTCTGGGAGAATCACCTAAGAATAAGGGAGAATATAAAAACAAACAAAATAAAGACTGGGAGAGAGGAAATAAAGAGGGGTACCTCTTTAAAAATTTTTTTAATTGAGATACAATTGATATATGATATTAGTTTAATGATTTGGTATCTGTACATATTGCAAAATGATCACCATTAAGTCTAGTTAACATTCATCACCATATATAGTCATATATTCTGTCTTATAATGAGAACTTTCAAGATCTTATTTCAAGTATGCAATACAGTATTATTAACTGTAGTTAACCAGGCTGTACATTACATTCTCATTACTTACTCTACAGTTGGAAGCTTGTTCTTTCTGAATACTACCTTCACCCATTGGCCCGCCTCTTCATACCCTCTCCTGCAACCATCAATCTGTTATCTATGAGCTTTTTTGTTGTTTTTATTGTTAAGATTTCACATATAGAGATCATATAGAATTTGTCTTTCTTATTTCACTTAACATAATTCCTCCTAGATCCATCCATGTTGTCACAAACAACAGGGTTTCTTTCTCTTTATTGCTGAGTAGTGAAAACTTAGGTTGTCTCTATATCTTAGCTATTATAAATAATGCTTCAGTGAACACTGGGGTGAATGTATCTTTTTGAGCTAGTGTTTTCATTTTCTTTAGATAAATACCCAGAAGTGTAGTTGCTGGGTCATATGTAGTTCTATTTTTAATTTTTTAAAGGAACCTCCATACTGTTTTTTAGAGTGGCTGCACAAATTTACACCAAGGGTGTTCAAAGGTTCTCCTTTAACCACATCCTCACCAACACCTGTTACTTCCTGGAAGGATATATATATTTTTAACAAGATAAGTTATTCCAGAATATTTAAATATTTAATAAATATCTGAGCTATATGTTTATAAATCCAGCTTCAGAAAATAAGTTGTCAACCTTCCTGGTTGCATGACCCCTTGACAACCTTCAAAAGTACTAAAGATTCCAAAGAACTCTTGTGTTTATGGATTATTACATCCATGGAAACTTATTTTATAGAAATAAAATTAAAAATATTTATAACATGAAAGATATTAGTGAGAAGAGAGGCACTGTTTTACACTTTTCTTTAAAAGTCTGGAGTAAAGGCAGATAGACAAATTCTCAAATGTACTGCGTGCAATTTGTTGCAATATCACACATCCTGAAACCACTGTTAAAACTCCTGAGAGAACGTGTGAAAGGGGAAAATATTATCTTGGTATTTTATTATGAAAATAGTTTCAATTTTGTAGATGCCCTGAAGTATTTCAAAGGATTTAAGGATACAAATACTATGTAACTTTCTCTCCTCAGCACACTCTAGAGAGACTTCTTTGTGGAAGGTCACTTTGGAGCAAAATCTTGAACAAAGTAAGGATCACTTGAAAAAAAGTGAAGGTAACAAACTAGATGTCAGATGAGGAGTTAAAAAAAATGACTAGATAAGACAAAGGACCTAACATTCAATTCATAGAATTTCACCTTTTCCCCCTTACAAAGATTGAGTCGGCATATGGGGAAAAGGGGCAAAGGATGACATCCTCCCAAAATATTCTGTCGTAAATGTCTTTAGAGAAGTAGATATTGCAACTGTTTTGGTTTTTTTTTTTTTAAAGGAAGAAAGAGGAGGAGAAGAGAATGCTATGGAAAAAAGATACATTTCATGAATAAAAAATAGTTCGTGGAAATGAAAAATAGGATAGAAAAACTTAAGAACTCAATTGAGTTAAAAGAGAAAGCTGAGAGTATCTCTTAGAAACTGACAGAAAAGTCAAAGACCTACATAATAGAAGCATAAAGATAAGAAAAAGAGCAGACTAGTCAAATGTCCAAACAAGTGAATAAAAAGATAATTTTCTTAAAAAGGGAAGGATTTAAAACTTTCAAGAAATTTCAGTTTTAAAGGAGATGTGAGTTTCCCAATGAAAAGACTACCTGTGGACACAGCACAAGGACTGAAAGTGGATCCACAAGGAGCATTGGTTACTGTGAAACTTCAGAATAAAGCAACTCTGAAGTTTTAAGGGCAAAAAACCAAATCACATACAAGGTATCAAGAAACAGAACAACCTTGAACTGCCCAACAGAAATACCAGAAGCCAGAAGATATTCCTTCAAAATTCCAGGGAAAAACAATTTTCAACCCAGAATTCCAGTGTTTGGTCACACTATTAATTAAACATAGTTCAGTGGAGTTCAGTTGCTTAGGCAAGTCTGACTCTTTGCGACCCCAGGGACTGCAGCATGCCAGGCTTCCCTATCCATCACCAACTCCTGGAGCTTGCTCAAACTCATGCCCATAGAGTTGGTGATGCCATCCAACTATCTCATCCTCTGTCGTCCCCTTCTCTTCCTGCCTTCAGTCTTTCCCAGCATCAGGGTCTTTTCCAATGAGTCAGTTCTTCGCATCAGGTGGCCAAAGTACTGGAGCTTCAGCTTCAGCATCAGTCCTTCCAATGAATATTCAGGACTGATTTCATTTAGGATTGACTACTTTGATCTCCTTGCAGTTCAAGGGACTCTCAAGACTCTTCTTCAACACCACAGTTCAAAAGCATCCATTCTTTGGTGCTCAGCTTTCTTTATAGTCCAACTCTCACATCCATACATGAACTACTGAAAAAACCATAGCTTTGACTAGACGGACCTTTGTTGGAAAGTAATGTCTCTGCTTTTTAATATGCTGTCTAGGTTGGTCATAACTTTTCTTCCAAGAAGCAAGGGTCTTTTAATTTCATGGCTGTAGTCACCATCTGCAATGATTTTGGAGCCCAAGAAAATAAGGTCTGTCACAGTTTCCATTGTTTTTCCATCTATTGGCCATGAAGTGATGGGAACAGATGCCATGATCTTCGCTTTTTGAACGTTGACTTTAAGCTAGATTTTTCACTTTCTTCTTTCACTTTCATCAAAAGGCTCTTTTAGCTCCTCTTGCTTTCTGCCATTAGAGTGGTGTCATCTGCATATCTGAGGTTATTGTTATTTCTCCCACCAATTTTGATCCCAGCTTGTGCTTCATCCAGGCTGGCATTTTGCATGATGCACTCTGCATATAAGTTAAATAAGCAGGGTGACAATATACAGCCTTGACGTACTCCTTTCCCAATTTGGAACCAGTCTGTTGTTCCCTGTTGCTTTCTGACCTGCATACAGATTTCTTAGGAGGCAGGTCAGGTGGTCTGGTATTCCCATCTTTTGAAGAATTTTCCACAGTTTGTTGTGATCTACACAGTCAAAGGCTTTGGCATAGTCAATTAAGCAGAAATAGATGTTTTTCTGGAATTCTCTTGCTTTTTCTATGATCCAGCAGATACTGGCCATTTGATTTCTGGTTTCTCTGCCTTTTCTAAATCCAGTTGAACATCTGGAAGTTCTCAGTTCAAGTACTGTTGAAGCCTCACTTGGAGAATTTTGAGCATTACTTTGCTAGTGTGTGAGATGAGTGCAATTGTGTGGTAGTTTGAACATTCTCTGGCATTGTCTTTCTTTGGGATTGGAATGAAAACTGACCTTTTCCAGTCCTGTGGCCACTGCTGAGTTTTCCAAATTTGCTGGCATATTGAGGGCAGTATGTTAACAGCATCATCTTCTAGGATTTGAAATAGCTCAGCTGAAATTCCATCATCTCCACTAGCTTTGTTCCTAGTGTTGCTTCCTAAGGCCCATTTGACTTCATACTCCAGGATGTCTGGCTCTAGGTGAGAAATCACACCATTGTGGTTATCTGGATCATTAAAATCTTTTTTGTATAGTTCTTCTGTGTATTCTTGTCACCTTTTCTTGATATTTGCTGCTTCTTTTAGGTCCATACCATTTCTGTCCTTTATTGTCCCCATTGCTACATAAGAGCAGATTAAACATATATTAAAACATTCAAGGCCTCAAAAATTATGTTTCTCATTCACTCTTTTTAAAAAGCAATTGAAACAGACACTCCACCAAAATAGGAGAGTAACTCATGATTTCACGATCTTATTAAGTTATGAGATCCCAGGAAAAAGAGAAAAAAAATCTAAGAGACAGACAACAGTACCTTTCAGGATAGTAGGAAAAGGGACATTTCAAGCTGTACTGTTAACAGCTGGACAACTGGCCTAAAGAACAAACTAAATGGAAGAGTGTTTTCCAATACAAGCATACAGTATGAAGTGATACATAGTTAGAATTCCTTCAATAAAATGTCATTGTTAGAATTCCAAAAGTGCTTATATGAAGAGATTTACATAACAAAGGAGAGTGTGGTGCTGCCTAGTTTTAAGGTACAGAAAACTAAAATCATTGACTATAAACTCATTTAATCCAAAGTGAAAATGGTGTTCAGAAACATAAATAATAGTTTAGCTCTGAAGACCATGTACTAGGTCACAATGATATAACCCCTAATTAGGAGTCTAGCTAAAACTGATAAAATGAAAGAACACAGACCAAGAAGAGGATTTTGCAGGTGGGTGGGGGGCATGAAAGAGAGGAATCCTCATCTCCCACAGCAGGAAGTGCATCCATAATATACCTCTCCAACAGAAACATCAAGAAACAGCCAAGTAGAAGTGTTATGTGGTCATAGGAATGCGAATGCGAAAAGAAGCAGTTAAAGGTTAGAAAGAATACTGCTGGAAAACAGACTTGCTGCTGTTGCAACATGTTTTGCAGAATGGTTTGACTATTTAAGCCATGTATGTGTGGACTATTCAAACCATGTACGTGCATGACTTAGATACAATTAAAAACTACATTTTAAACCAGACAGCAGCTATCTGGTTTGTACAGACTGCCTACCTATGGTGTAACAGAAAGGATGTGTTGTAAGAGGTTAATACCACAACCTCAGAAGTAGAGAAGAATGGCATTCCCAGTACCAGTCACAGTCACGCAGCGTAAGATTCCATGAAGACAGAAGTAAATTAACTTGAACACTATTTGTCATGAACAAGAGATAAAAGTCCCTTTGATTCCATAAGCAAAACATAATGCAGGCAAGAACATGCAAATGTTGACTGCGGGGGAAAACATAATTAGGGTCTTGTTGTGAAGTGGGGGAGGGAGAGAATGGGCACCCTACAAGAACAGATCATGGGTGTGGGAGGGGCAGGCAACTGTGACCAGAAGGATGAACTCACTGGCAAGTATCATCCCCCTGCTGGGCGCCCAGCTAAAGGGTAATTCTCCTCCCACCTTGGGAAAAAGTTCTGTTTCCTTTAAGGCAAAAAAACGAGAAGTAAAAAAGGACCACAGGTTGCTTACTAAGTATTAGTCACTCAGTTGTGTCCAGTTCTTTGTGACCCCATGGACTGTAGCCAGCCGGGCTCTTCTGTCCATGGAGTTTTCCAGGCAAGAATACTGGAGTGGGTTGCCATTTCCTTCTTGGGTCTCCTGCATTACAGGCTGATACTTCACCATCTGAGCCAATAGGGAAGCCTATTAAGCTTATTGAAACTTGTGAACAGCTCCCAAAATCAACTGAGGACACCCACATAATGGCACCCCATTACTAGGATGTTGACTCAGGTGGCAGCACAGACTTTTTTGATGGTTTGAAATTATAAATTTGAAGCCTTGGAAAATATAAGTTGGTCAAGAAGGTACAATCCAGACCAAGCTACAAATACAGACAGCTTTGTTTTGAATCTAACAGACAACTTAAAAACTTTTGCTTGTGAAAAGGCCTTCACCCTCCAGTTATACTTTTTCAAAAGACTTGCTGAGGGAGAGAAACGCAGTATATTACAGCCAGAGATATTTCAACAGTGAGTAATAATGCAGTAGGTCAAAATGCTCATGTATAGCTTGGGAATCTTAAAAAGTCATGACGGCCTGGGAGGATTAATAATTCTCTTGCAGGATGAAGAGCAGAACTCCTACGTGCTAAGTGTTCATCTGCAGGAATTTAAAATTCTTGTACAGGAAAGTGGCAAGAACGTTAATGGAAGTTTGGGGAAACAAGACAATACTTTTACCCAAAGGTTCTTTTTCACCTTAACCAACCAACAGTAAATATGATATGTATTTCATTTGAGGACAGTGGAGCAGAAATATCAACAAAATTCTAACAAAATTATGACATTGCTCCCTTGAGTTTCCATTTGGCAGGTCAAAGCTCCCCTGAGGTGGGAACGTTTAGGGTCTGATGTTCATACTGTTTTGGTGAATTACAAGTGTGACACTGAGGAGTTAGTCATAATCACCCTTCTATGGCACAGAGAGAAGCAGGTCTTTTTCTGACGTGTCTATAAGTTATCTAAATACTATTGCTTTCTCAAAGAACTACCGTAACTGGGAAGATATCCCAACATAGTGACAAAAATAACATAAGCTACATCTTTTTCTGCAGGTCACTGAGGTAGAGTAAAAGAATGCGAAGTATCATGGATTTTCTAACCATACACACAGATTGACTTCCAATATATATTACCTTAAATGATTCACTTCATTAGTTCCTAACACCATTTATTACAAATCTTAAGAGTTATTTAAAACCGCCAACTCAGATCTAAAGCCTCAGAGAGAAACCTGAGTACGTGGTCATTCTGGATGCCTGATGTTTGGTCATTTTTTCTTGCTCCTATTTTCACTAATTTTAATTGTATTTTTCTACAAAATTTAGAGGGGGACCACTTGAATTATTAAACATTTCATCTCACTCATTTCATCTAAGCATAACAATGGCTCAGGCGAGAAGTGTTCATCCTTCTCGGATTCCCAAAAGTCACAGTAGAAAACATAATTTCTTTGGAGAAAATTTTATAAGTAAGATGTGCATATTTCATAAAGGATAAGTTCTATATGATGTGCCCTATTATAATGTTTGGGCTTCCCAGGTCATGCTAATGTTAAAGAACCCATTTGCCTATGCAGGAGACATAAGACATGGGTTTGATCCCTGGGTTTGGGAAGATCCCCTGGAGGAGGGCATGGCAACCCACTCCAATATTCTCGCCTAGAGAACCCCCAAGGACAGAGGAGCCTGGCGGGCTACAGACCATGGAGTCACAAAGAGTCAGACACGACTGAAGCAACTTAGCATGCACACACCATAATATTTCATTTTGATGTTAAGAAGAAGAAGAAAAAAGAACAAAACATTTTTAGACTAACTTGGCAGGGAAGAGCATTAGCTGTGCTAGGGAATAGTTACAAACTGAAGACAGAGCTTCAGAAGACAGCCTATTAAAATGACCTTGAAATATCCTCTGCAGATTTATTTTCTCAGCTCTATGAAATTGCCAACCATTTATCTGAAGTCAGCCCCATCATAATAGCAAAAGAAAAGCCAAAGCACGATGAATTGTCAGGAGGCAGTTCACTGTTATGAAAAGCAGAAAATGAGGCTGACTCCATTTTTTACCCCAGTCAGCAGTTTGCACAAAATGGCTCAAATGGAGCTTTAAATCCCCAACAGACCTGAGTTATATAAATCTAGATCAACTGGCAAATTATAGATAACATATTTCTGGGTGGCTCTGTGTGCGTACTCCTGAAGCAATGAGACGCAGGCACAATCTTGCCCATCAGATGAATCAGAGGCAAACCAGTTCAGTTTAGAGGCAACCTTTCCGTTTCAGAACTGACCGACTGTAAGGGCCAGTTTACTCGTTGACTCATGTCTGCTCTTGTGCAATCCATCCTGAGGCCCTCTCCTGGCGTCGGAGCTCAGCTACCGTGGATCAGCGTCACGTTAAGAAAGCTGCCTGAGCTGAAGATCCAGGTCTAGATTAACACGTTCCCTCAGCGGGCAGGTGGTGGCAAACCTTTCTTCACCTCACAGTGGGGCATACGTTAAATATTATCACATTACCAGGAGCAAGAATACCTTAACTGTGACTAGATTTCTGATTAAGTCCTTTGGAAATCAACGACGTCATTTATTTATTTATTTTTTCCCCAAGACCGCTTTACACAATGAGACAAAGAATGCATGCTGGTTTCGGCACCTTGGATGGCTATCTGCTTCCAGATTTCAATCCTTATTGTGTAAGTGGGGACACAGCTTCTAAAAGGACTAAACACAGGCGGTGGTTCAGGCTATACTTGTACTTCGTTTACGGGGATGAGTCAAGGATGCAAAAAATAAAAACATAAAAGCATATAAGACAGAAATACTGTACAAAATAACTACCTTTTTGATTTTTAAAACTTTTTTTTCATTTTTTAGAGGGAATGTGAAGTTTTTTGGCAGGCAGCATTTATAGTTAAATTTAGCCTTACTGCTACTGAGTGATTCTTATAAATCTCTTCTTATTCAATTGACCCATTGTATTGAGAAATCTTTTCTTTCTACATGACCACACTTGGCTGCTTCTTAGACAGACAGCACTACAAGAGACCCTCAGCTACAGACACTGGTGGGGAATGCCAAAGGCATCTGACACAGGTTAACAATTCAATAATTTAGTGCTAGACGACCATTACATAGCTTCTGTTTCATAATCAGCAATGAGGCCTTCACAAAGATACTCAATCATCCTTTATCTTTACACATGATACTTCCTTAAATATTTTTCAGTCACTCTCCTCAGTGTTAGTCATGCCATATTTCATACTTTAAAAAGTTTTCCAATCAAGTTTTAGCTCAACTATTCTTAAATCCAAGAGGATTTCTGTATAATTATGCAAAACTGGTTAAATATTTAGAATACTTAAAAATTCTTTATACAGAGAAATAAATGGTAAGATGAACATGAAAGGAGTCACTCACACACAGATGTTTTAACAGCCATCATCAAACTGGCTTTATCACTACTTTTCCCACAATAAAAGACACTTGAAAATATCATGAATTTTAAAGTTTTAAAGATATTTAGGTAAATTTCATTCGACTTTCTAAAATTCTGAAATGGTTACAGCTCTTTTATATCTCTTTCCTTTTATATCTCTTAGCTTTACTATCTTTGCATATGAACATTTTCTTAAAAACATAAAGAAAGCAAAAACCAAGTGCAAATGCAAATGTCAAAAATAGTAAAGTTTATCAATTGCCTTCATAGCCTCACATGAGACTAAGGCAACCTGAACAGACATAATTACCCTCATTTTGTAGCTAAAGACACAAAGCTCAGACAAGTTAAATGCCTTGTTCAAAAATCAAACACCTAAATAACTGGCAGTTCTGAAGCTGCAATGCAGAACTTTAGATTTTACAGTCGGAGCTCAAAAGACAGGAATTAGTGAGGTTAGGTGGAAACAAAGATAATACTAATTCTTCTTTGTGGAATTAAGAAACCTCACATAGAAGTGGGCTTCACTGGTAGCTCAGCTGGTAGAGATCCCCTTGGAGAAGGGAACGGCTAGCTACTCCAGTATTCTGGCCTAGAGAATTCCATGGACTGTATAATCCATGGGGTTGCAAGGAGTCAGACATGACAGAGTGACTTGCACTTCACTTCACTTCAGCTACAACTGGAGTCCAGACATGCCTGTAGGGGGAGCTCTTACACCCTCTCATGCACCATCAATTATTCCAAACAGGCAGAGACTTAATGCCCTCATCTCTAGTCTCCAACAAAAAGCTGTTGCCTACTTTACTATCCAGAAGGAAGAAGAAAACTTTTCTCCACCTAACCACAGCCCAGCCAATCAGAGAGTGTACCAGTGCAACCTATGAGAAGCCTCCATACTTTGGACTTCCAGCTTCCTAATGTGACTCTTGGGTTATTACAGCCCGTCTCAGCTTCCCTCTTTTCTCTGCTAGAACAAGTTTCTCATTCTTGTTCTGATTTGCCCCATAGTTCAAATATCCAGAATTGCAATTTCTTTGAGCTATTCCTGAAGAAACTGGCTTTTCTTAGTAAAATAATTGGTTTTATATTGTTAAATTTGACATTCGCTAAACTTATATATTGATTAGAACTTTAAACAACATTCCCCACCTCCCTGCCCTCCTCACCCCCACCATACACACACAAACACAACACAACTTACCCCTTTTCCGAGTTTTGAACCGCTGGCCTGTTAGCACTGGCTTCTGATGCTTATTCATAAAATTTCTGAAAACAAAAAAATAAAGATTATGTGCTTCAAATAAACAGTCCATATAATACATTTCCAGTAAGTATGTTTGACTTTAGTCATCTAAATATACTTTTCAAAATGAGATAACTGTAACTACTGAACTAGCAAAACTTTTAAAGTTTAATAATATCTAGTGTTGACAAAAGACACAAGGATAATATCCATAGACATAAACTTTGGCATAAGGGATAAACTCCATGCAATACTTTTGGAAAGCATTTGGTGAATATAAATATTTACATATACAAAACCTATGGTCCAGGAATTCCTTTACAAGGAATTTATTCTAGTTATACCCACATAAGTATGTAAATATACGCATGTGTATATAAAAGGATTTAGTTGTAACATTGTTGGATGCGTAAATAAATGAAAAAGTCAAATACCCATAAACCTGTATCTGGTTCCATAAGTTATAATAAGCCATTGAATGGAACTATGAAGCGTTACAAAATAAATTAGATGCAAATGTACTACATATGGCCCTGGCTACCTCTCTGATTAAGCTTCCTACACCTATCTTTTCCCATCACTTACCCCTCTAGTCACCCTGCCCTCTGCTTTTCCCACTGGGCCAGGGAAGGTCATTTTTCTTCTGGGAAGATTCTTTCCCAAGGCATTCATGTGGCTTTACTCTCCGCACACAAACACATCCTTTTCAGAGAAATTCCCAGGCCATCCTGACTAACAAGGCTCCGTGTCTTTCTCTAGCTTTATTTCTCTTCATTGCTTGTAGCAGCCCCTGGCATTTTTTAGTATTTGTTTGCCATGGTCTATTCCCCTGATGACAGCGTAACCTCCCTATGGGCAGGGACCTCACAGGTTTTACTCAAAATTGTATCTTTAGCATCTAAAACAACACTGAGAGCAACTATTGAATAAATAACTGTCAATAAGCTGTCATACTGAGAAAGATGTTCAAGGGAAATTGTGAAGGGAAAAAAGCAAATTGAATAAAAGAGTGCAAAGCATAATTTTTTGGTTAAAAGGGGGTACATGTAATATTTGCCTTTTCTAGGCAAGGAACATTTAAGAACGAGACAAGAAACAGTTTTTCATTGTTTGTTTACTTCAGAGGATGCATATTTGAGCTTTTTAATTCTTCTACTGGAGTTAATAATTTAAAATATCATAAATTATCTTTTTAAAAAGTAAAAAACCTGCTCTAAAAAGAGCTTTTACAAACTGAGAATAACCTTGCTGACATAAATATTACAATCTAAAAATGTATCTAGATTGCCTAAGTTATGAAGACCAAACAATTCAAGATAATGTCAAGCAAATTATTTCTCTTTCAAAGTTTTTAAAAATTGTAATTAAAAAACATTCTCAAGAATGTGGAAAAATTATTATTCAATTTATGTACCAAAACTTTCTTCCCACCCATCCCGTGAAAGAGAAACACCTATTTTCACATAGAAAGCAATCTATTTATCATGGAAAAACTTGAATCGCCATTTCACAAGTGAAATTCATTAAAAATAAAGTAACAAAGCCCCAAAGTAATTTCTTTCATGGTTAAAGAGAGAGAATTTTTATCAGTCTTATAAAGTGAACTTACTACATTCTGCTTTTAGATATAAAGGTGACTAAGCTGGATTCCAAGCCCTCAAAGAGCACAGAGTCCAGCAGAGATAAAATACAAACATTTACAGAACAATGAGGCAGGTGAAACAACAGTGGGGCTCCCCTAGGTCAAGAGTAGAGAAGGGATTGACAGGTGTACGCGTATGGGCAGCAGCTGCACAGTGAAATAGTTACAAATGCAATAACCTTAATCAGTGAAATCTTATTTCACTTGAGAGGCACTGGAAATAGAGTTTTTAATGCATTATGTATATTTACAGAAAAATTCTCTCATTCAGGATTTTCCCTGCTGGCATTTTCAACAGATTCATTCTAGATCAGCAAACGTTTCCACTGGGGCACAAGTAATGAATATACCTAAGTGTGCATGTGGTTTCCTTAATGTTTCCATACCTCCCCAAACACAACAAATGCCATACAAAATATTTTCTTGTGTTAGCAAAGAAAAAAATACCTGTTAAAGGGTTTGGGTCTTGTACTGAGATACAAAACCAAAAATAGAGCCTGAAACTTCTCCAGTAGCTGAACATGTAAGGAAGGCATTACCCTTTGCCAAAGATGTTTTTCTTTCAGAATTTAAAAATATTTTTAAAGTGTGTGCCCCTTCTATTAGAGTCTACAGTATAAATACATAGGATTCTCTAATTACCTTAATATCTTATTTCTATTTTCCTGCTAATGGAGAATTACCACCAAACACAACCTACCTAGGAGTGAATTACTCTATTTTAAAAATTCTTTAGCTCTGTTTATAATACCTTCTTTAGCTTTAAACAGGAAAGTCTGTATCTTCAAAGTTCAGTTATGTGGGCTTGTTTTATACAACCTGAACATATTCTATGTGGAAAATAAGGTAAGAACACATAAATGTTTAAAAAAAGTATGCAAAGATTTTTGACATACACAACATCAAAAATTAAAATAAACAAACACACACAAATAGAGATTCACCTAGTGGTACTGAAAGACTAAGAGAAGATATTCTGTTCACCAAAAGTCTCTATCACTTAGCTGTTACTATTTGGAGCAGAGGCTTGGCTTTTCTCTAAATTTAGCTCCGGTGCTACATGATAATCTGCTCCAGAGAGGGTCAGCCTTTATAAGGCATTCACTGACTCCTGGCCGAAGAAGAGCAAGGACACAAAAACTAAGAAACTCCACCAGCCTGAACCTGGGCAAGTCACAGCAGAAGAGCAGCAACGGCAGTTCTCTCAGGCCAACCCAAAAGGCTCACAGTTATAAGACTGTATTACAATTTATAACTTGATATCCACTAACAGCATGATAATTTGGCTTCCATTCAGAACACTGTAACTCAAACATTCACAGAGAAAAATAAGCTCATGTCCCACCAAAATGGAAATACTCCATGGTTTAAAACAGTACATATTTTTAAAAAATTGTATGTAAAATTGGAAATGCTAGAAGATGAGGTCATAAAAATACTAAAATGATCCACTTAATCAAACATTAGAGACCAGGTCCTCTATTAATGAAATAACAATTTTAAACCAATTTCTATTTGAGCCTAAATGGCTAACTGATCTCACGCCCTGTTCACATTCCATCTCTCACTTCCAACCAGACTCTGGGCCGCAGTGTGACGAGGGGCCAGCAGCACTGAGGGGCTCATGGCTGCTGTAGACTAATCCTGCCACTTGCCCTGCCCACCTTGAGTGGACTGACACCTAGTGTTTGCCTTCCCTTATACTCTTCTTTAATTCTCTCCATTTTGGAAAGTGTCTGATCAATCAGAGACAGACATGTCTTCCAGTTGTCCCTCCTAGGGGAAGCCTGTTCTCAACTAGTAATTAAAGAGATCTTGCCTGTCCTGGTCTGGCTCATCTCTGAAGTGTGATAACCTACTTTATGTAAGGCATTTAATACCGCTAATATATTCTACACATAGAATAACTGCTATTCAAACAACCTCGACATTATGAATATGGATACTGTAAAGTGGGGTCACAATCTTTTTCCATAAGGGGACAGAAAGGAAGTATTTTAGGCTCTGCGAGCTTCCAGGTCTCTATTCTAACTATTCAGTTTCGCTGTTACAGCCTGAAAGTAGCCACAGGCAAAATGCAAAGAGGTGGTCCTGGTTGCATTCCAGTAAAACTTCATTTACAAAATAAATAGAGGCTCAAAATGGGCCTCCAGGCTGTAGTCTGCCCACACCCATCCTGGAAAGGTGTACCTAACACTGCTGTCTGTGGCAGTGAAAATGTTCTGTATCTGCACTGTCTCATATGGTAGCCACTAGACACCTGTAGCATCCTTGAAGTGTGGCTAGTGTGAATGAGGAAGAAAATGCTTAGTTTTATTTAATTTTTATTAATTAAAACTGAAACAGCCAACATGCCTAGTGGCTATCATGACGGGAAATCCAGTTCCAAAGCATTCCCCATGGCTCAATACACAAACTTGATAAGAAGATGAAAATATACTCAAAGAAAGGCAATTTTTTACTTAGCATTTTTCAAATAAAGTAACTGCAGAGCATTTTGCCCAAATTTCAAAACTACATTTCTACAGCAGGAAAGAAAAGAAAAAATACCAAACTCCAAAGTGAAACTCTCTGTGTATAATCACTATTACTTAAGACAATGGAAACAAAAAGACTTCTGATTGATTCTGATACTAAAAATTATTTTTGCTGTTGTTTAGTTGCTAAGTTGTGTCTGACTCTTTGTGACCCCATGGACTGCAGCCCACCAGGCTCGTCTGTCTATGGGATTTCCCAGGCACACTTTATCCTTTGGGTATAATACTGTTGCCCTACGAAATTATACCCAAAGAATAAAGTGTGCTGTAAAGATGCAATAACACCAGCACACAAAACTCAAAATATTACTGAGCCACTTCACTGCAATATTCTAGGGAAATACTCTGTGTTTAGATGCAAGTTTCAAGAATTACCTTTTATTCTATATTCCAAATAGGTAAAATAATTTCCATAAAAAGAACTAAAAATATGTCCATAATTATAAACTATTCTCCCTTCCATTAAAGCTAAAACTGCAAGAACAAACATCATAAAATCCTGTATAAAACATTGTCTTGGGATCATTTGGGTTGGTAATATTGCAGCATCATTCTCTCAAAAGAAAATAAATTAAATTGCTCTGTGAAACCTTAAATTATGAACATTCTAAAGCAATAAACTAAATATATACCTATAATAATAATACACAATTTTGTTGCCCAGCATAACATTAGTTTGGTCAATATCTTTATCATGATTCCTCTCTGGAATCAAAATCACCCAGCCTCTACAACAAGCTTCATTCTATCTCCCAGCAAATTCTACATAACTTTCAGTATTTATAATAATTGAAATAACATTAAAATTTAAACTAAGTAGCCTATCTATAAAAGAAGAATGTTTTTAAATACAGTCAAATATTCTTTAATATAAATATTATTGTTATATTCATATCATATCCTCTTCACTTTTATAATCAATGATATCAAAGAACAAAAATATTTATCTTAAAAAGTACAAAACAATAAACTATAGTTGTCTTCTCAAAATTTTACAACAATAGTTTCCAGCGAGGAACATTAATGGTTGGAACTTAAATTGTGCTAAGCAATGACTTTATAAGAAAGAGGGATCAAAAGCCTAAGGAATTGTGCTGTGAAAAAAAATATACCTAGAGTTAATTATGTTCATCTAAATCTTCCCTAAGAAGACATAAAAGCATCATGATTAAATTTTCATTATAACATTTCCAAATCTATTTCATGTCTTAAACTTTATCTTGTTTTTGAATACTGGATTTTTGCTTCCCTTTTAATTAAAAGATTTCAGAAATTACATTTTAAGTATCACTGTACAACCTCTTCATTGAAATAAGATGATTACATAATGTCCTTTATTTCATCTCAATGAAGTTATTTTCAAAAACTCCCAAGAAGTATAAATAACTCCTAAATAGTTTCACTCTGCTTATCCATTCATGCTATCTATTTAATGAACTCTATACAAAGTCCCTGGGGCAAGCACACCTCCTTCTCTGGGAGCTTCCACTTTCCCCAGATGCAATCTCTCCTGGGCCCTTCCCTTCCCCCAGCAACTGACCACCCCTCTCAGCTTCCCAGATGGCCTAATCTTGCTGATGTCATTCTTATATCTCAACACTCTGAAAAACACAAACACACCTTCAACTACACACCCTGTATATACTTCAGCTTTTAGAAAAGCCATCTCTCAAACATAACATCTCAGGGTGTTTTAATAACAAAATGTCCTAAAACCTTTGTGCTAGATGAGACCCTTAGAATTTTTATCTCCAAGAGGATGGTGAAAAGAGCTGCATACCTACTACGAAACTTCAAGCTGTAAATTCGGAGAATTTAGAGGAAATGGTAGCATGAAACAGAGAAATACCCAATGATTAAATGTCTAGCTGTGGTTTAAACATATTTATTAATTTATCAAGCATTTGAGGGGAGCTTACTCTGTGTCAAGCACTGCACCACAGCAGTGGCCTCACTCCAGGGTTCATTTTCTTCCCCAAGGGACATTTGGCAGTGTCTGCAGACAATTTTGTTTGTCATGCTGGGAGGATTGGGGTGCTACTGGAATCTAGTAGGTTGAGGCCAGGGATGCTGTTGAACCATCTATAATGTTGTAGGAGAGCCCCCTACAGCCAAAGGTTATCCGGTCCAAAATTTCCAGTGTCAAGGTTGGAAGACCCCACACTAGAGAGGAAAAAAGGCAAGCAAAGCCAAAGATCTGCCTTGCTCTCAAGAACTGAAAATTGTACACACAGGTCTACACATATCAGAGCAGCAATCAGGCAGATATTTCCTTGAGTGATGTATTTTTGTTTGCCAAACAATAATGTCAGTTTTAGACAAAACAAATGTATCACTGATTAGCTCTGGTGCGGAGTGATAATGAGGAGGCTATGTATGTGGGCAGAGGGTATATACGAAATCTCTGTACCCTTAACTTTGATGTGAACCGAAAAAAATTAAGTTTAAAAAATTAGCAGGGAGTGGTGTCAAATGCCAGGGCGCAGTTGATTTAGGCTAATTTTGTATCAAACACAAAAGTGATGGGAATGTTTATGACTATCAGTACAAACAGAAGATTAGATGGTAAGTTATTATGGCAAGGGGGATTGAAATCTGTTCCTCTCTTAGCATGTTAATCAAGGAGAAGAAAACAGAATTTTCTGAAAAACAAAACAAAAAGACTGGTAGCTAGTGGAAGAATATTGCTTTGGAGCAGTGGCTTAAAAAACATGGGAATGGACCTTCAGGAAGTTCAAACTTGGTGGTGGGCAGAAATCCAAATGTCTTCTCACTTGTGAGTTCTCCCAGGCCACTCCTGCCCCCATTCTCCCAGGAGGGAACCTGCCCAAGCCTGTCTAGCAGATGAAGCTTTATTTGAAGAGTTGCACACACACACAAAGTTACACATGCCTATTTCACAATGAGGAGAGCATACACTGGATATAAGTATCCAGTCTTAGCCCTGGACTTATGGGACACAGCACACTTATATGAGACTGCATTCCCAGGTACGATTTTAAAGGAGTGAATTATACAAACTCACGGAGAAGGCGATGGCACCCCACTCCAGTACTCTTGCCTGGAAAATCCCATGGACAGAGGAGCCTGGTGGGCTGCAGTCCATGGGGTCGCAAACAGTTAGACATGACTGAGCGACTTCCCTTTCACTTTTCACTTTCATGCATTGGAGAAGGAAATGGCAACCCACTCCAGTGTTCTTGCCTGGAGAATCCCAGGGACGGCGGAGCCTGGTGGGTTGCCATCTATGGGGTCGCACAGAGTCAGGCACGACTGAAGTGACCTAGCAGCAGCATACAAACTCAAATTAAAAGGGGGAAAGAAGACTAGAGCACAATTACAAACTCTCATGTATACTTTCTAAAAAAGCCTAAATATATAGAGAATAACTCCTTTGCATTCACTTATTAAACATACACTGTGCTGTGCTAAGTCACTTCAGTCTTGTCTGACTCTTTGCAACCCTGTAGACTGGGGCTTGCTAGGCTCCCCTGTCCATGGGATTCTCCAGGCAAAAATACTGGAGTGGGTTGCCATGCCCTCCTCCAGAGGATCTTCCAGATCCAGGAGTCAAACCCAAGTCTCTAACGTCTCCTGCACTGGCAGACGGATTCTTAACCACTAGCGGCACCCGGGAAGCCCTATCTGGTTCTGGGCAATAGGGATGCAGTGGGGACCAGACAAGATGCATAGATAAGAGGCCTGGTGCTCACTTTCTAGCAGGTGGACTTCTGAGCCAAGCACTGCACACAATTACCTGGCAGTGTGAGTTAAGAAGGAATGGTCTCCAGTATGTTAAGTCTATCACATGATGAATTTGAGTTTCAAATTGTGTTTAGTAATGCTTTAACAATTCGATGTATGTTGTTGTTGTTTTTTACTTTTTAACTTATAATGGCTATCCATGAAGCTTGGAACACTTTGAAACCCAAAGAACTAAACCTAGACCCACTCTGATAAGCTTAAGACTCTGACAGACTCTGATAAGACTCTGAGATGTCATGCCACTTGTCTGAGGCCATGCATTCCATTCTAACCTTGGTGGTAACAGCAGAGATCAAAGAGGAAAAATCAAACACAGAACAGCCAGGGCCAGAACCCATCAACTGTCTCCTCAGAGTGCACTTCCTCCAAAGAACCAACCAAAATTGTCGGGTAACAATTTACACGATCCTTGACGGCAGCTTTTTCATTATTTGTCTTATGGATTTTATGGGTTTAGAGTTAAGAGAGAGTGAAGCATAAATATTAATTTTAATGTCTAGTTCAGCACTTGGATAAACTAAATTAGCATATGTTACCTCCAAAACGCCAAATAGTTCTCTGTGGAGTTCTAGTAAGGACAAACACATTCATCTTTAGCAACAGGATTTAACAGAAATCCTGACTCTTCTGGACATGTAAATAGTAGGAAATTTATGGCTCCCTGGTTTCTGGTACTATGGGAGCCAGTGCTCAACTTGCTTCCTGCAGAGGCTCGACCCTAATGTAAACACCATCTTCACACTCCTCCACGCGGAGAAGTGGCATCCTTTCCTCTAGCCAGCAGCTTCCTCTGTACCAGAAACACGAGCTTCTCCTTCCTGTTTACAATAACCCCTTTCTATTACCTTGTATACTGAGAAGAACGTATGTCCTGTTCTTTTTTTTTTCTTAGAAATGGTCACAAATCCAGGAAGCCATAGAGGCTGGTTTGAAAACCATTCAAGTCTTTTGTGTGAATACGCGAAAAAGGACGACAGTAGAATATTATAAAGTTGCACGCCTCGCAGTGGCTTATGATAAAGTCTCCACAGTGCGAAGAGTTAATATTCATTACTGTTACCCTTCTCTGCCCAGTGGTTGTCTTCAGATTTACTTAGTACTCCTCAAAATAACAGTGCATTTAACAATTATTTTCTGTAAGTCCTCATCTAACGCAAAAATAAGTTGGATTATGAGAAGAGGAAACATAATTCTACATCTCTCACAAATTTGTTATTATTGTTTTCCTATTAATATATCATTTCTGTAATTAAGATAATTAAAGATAACAAAACAAAAAATACCAAAGGCTACACCTCCAGTTAAAAAATCAGGCAAGAACAATGAAAGCACTCTCTTTGGTGTTTGTCAAAAGAATGGGTTATTCAGTGAGTTATCTAAACCTTTTACTTTCAAAATAGTTTACAAATATGACTATCAGAACATTTTTTGGCACTCTTCACTCATCACATGCCAAATTTAGAACAGGTCAGTTTATTCTAGTTGGCATTTAACTGCCCAAAAGATACTTGTTGAAGAGACCCATGGCCCCAGCACAGAAATCAGAGTGAGCTAAGAATGAAAAATATTCTTGTATACACTGCTGATAGTGGTAGATTTTATATTTTAAAAAATTTAGAAATTATTTTAAATTATCACAAATTTTTTTCCCCAGTAGATATAAAGGAAAAAATGTTGTGGAAACTCCTAACCACAATAACAATCCCGCATTAAAATGATTCACATTAATCTGATTACTAAATCCCTGAGTTGCATCTCTCAGGTTTAACTGTTTCAGTCTTTATTCCATTTGTCAATAAAAGTAGAAAAAAAATCAGAACAATCCAACTGGAAAAAAAATCAGAGAGTAAAATTCTTTAAAGGCACTGTATAGATAAAAACAGGTTCCATGGATTATATTTCATTTGCAAAATAAATTTCATAAACAATTTCCTACTCATTTGATTGTCTAGCTGTTTTGACTATTGATATTTTAACTATTTTGGATAATTTTGAATCAGTTTGTTTTCAAGGACACAATGTTCTAATAAGTATATGATTTTTTCTTCCATTGCTTCTTTTCATGTCCATTATTAACTTTTCTGCTACCAACAATTCTAAAGATACTGCTTTATAATTTTCAGTTTAGTCGAAAACATGTGATGTCATAAACTACTTGAGAACAAGAACAAACCTAGTGTGCTTTAAAATATAATCTACCACTTCTATGACTTAAAAATTTCTAGTTCTAAGATGGTCTGCCAGAAAATTATAGGCAATATTTATTTTATAGTATATTATGGAGTTGTTTTCTTAGGGGTTGTTCTCCCTGGAATGTTTTCCATTTTCTGGCTCACCTGCTCAAATTCACCAATCCTTCCAGACTCTGTTCAGAATCTCATTTTCTCTGACCCTCCCACTGAGCGCCACCCATTCGGGAACCTACACATGTGGACTGTGTTGCTCAGATTAGGCATTGGAGAAGGCTGTTTGAAGGAGGAGCTGAGAAAGATTTGAGTAAAATGTGATGCAGAAATGGGTGGAGGAGGGCACTCTAGGAGCAGGAAACCTGTGGGTGGATAGGGGAATAACCACATTGTTCAAATTAAAGTTGAAAGACTGGAAGGAGCCAGACAGCCACTTGAACAGGCAAAGGACTCTAGTCCTTATTGTGTCAGACTGGCAGGTCTCCTAGAGGACACTGGAAGCCTCTTGAGGACAAAGATCACATATATCATTTGGGATTTGCTGAAAACAACAGATACGCACCAAGATCTTTCTTATCAATATATATATATATACATGCACATATATATATATATATATATAATGTTAATCCTGAGATAGTTATTAGAATTATATCTTTTATGAAAGTCTCTCTTGAAAAATGAATCTCTTCCAAAATGTAGGAAGAAGGGCTTATATGAATACTAATTTCTATACAATTTTACTTTAAAATGACTTCTTACCTAGGCCTACAACTATGTTATTCATCTACTTCTCAACTGTAAAAACAGGGAGAATTGGCCCTAAAAATATCAATTAGTTTTTATATAACACTTTATAGTTCACAGGGCATCCTCAAGAATCCTCAAAGTCACCATGTAAGTTTGGTTACCATCCCTGTTTTATATATGAAGAAAGTGAAAGCAAGAGAGATTGCCTTGGAAAAGCCAGCTCATCACAGAGCCTTGGCTTTGCCACTCTAATTCTCAGGGCTATGGGGCTGTGCTTGGCTGTCTCCCAGGTCTCATCCATAATCATTTCCCACCAGGTCAGAAGAGGCTACTTAATGGGACTGCTGTACTCCACAATCAACAGACCAGGAAGAGATTTTACTCAGAGGCTGATGAATGTAGTTTTAAGGGCTGCTTTGTCTGCTGGGTTGTTCTAAAAACCCAGCAAAAGACAATCAGATAACAAGACATAAAAACACTGATTTTCTACCTTAAATGTATTTATTGGGAAGGCGAACACTACCTTTCCCTTCTGATGCAGAAATAGCTTTCTATTTTTAATTATTGCAATTGCTTTACTATACTCAGAGATAAAGAGGCAGCAGCCTAGAGTTTTAAATTCCACAGTGACCTAGCTAATATAAATACATATGAGTTGAAGTTGGAAGCACCCGAGTGTGTACTTCAACATGACCTGGCAATGAGACTGGATTGGCTGCATTGCCTTAGATATTGTGAAGGCTTGGCTTTAAAGCTTAATTAAATATGCTTTAAAAACCCTTCCAAAAAAAAAAAAAAATCTGGAAGATTATAAATGATACCAAAATATTTCATGTTGGCCTCTGGAAATATTAACATTTCATAAGTCCAAAACATCATACAAGAAATGTAAACATCAGGACACACAAGTTATAAAGTTTTAAGAATTCAGAAAGCAGGTGTCAAAATGAGCATTTAGTTAAGAAAACCCTGAGGGAGGGTGTGTCAGGCACACCTGAGTGGGGTCCTCATTCTCCTATACTGAGTTATTTGTTCTAACTACACTGATGCTGCGCACAACATTACCAAAGTACTCCTTCTTTGGAAACGTCTTCTGACGTGGTCTATGAGACAGAGAAGAAAATCGGTCTCTCTACTTCATTCATCTCTTGATTTTCTCAGTTAAACGAAATACATTTGCACCCCTTGTTCAGACTTGTCTGCAAATTACTCTGTCAGAGTTCAAAAAGGATGAAGATGAACTGACATCAGGATATTCATAAGCCCGTGACACAGCGCTGAGGTATGCCACCTGCCCCTCTTCATTCCGGGGAGAAGTTAAAGTGCGACATGAACAGTTTATGCAAATGCATTGTTCACAAGACAATCTTTTGCAGATTTAGGTGTAACTGTTTTAACATTAAATGGATAACTGCATAAGCTAAACTCCAAGAACAGAGAAAGAACATTTGTATCCATATTGCTTTCTTTTTTTAAAAAAACTGAAACAACAATTTCTTAAGAGGCTGTAATACTTCCAAACCTTCCTTTTTATTTCTTTATTTTTTAAAATTTATTTGGCTGCACAGGATTTTACTTGCTACACGGAGGATGCCTTAATTATGGCATGTGGGCTGTAGTTCCCTGACCAGGCATTAAACCTGGGTCCCCAGCATCGGGAGCACAGAGTCTTAACCACTGGACCACCAGGGAAGTCTCAAACCTTCCTTTGCAAAACTTCATTATGGAAAAATCTCAAACATATCAAAAGCAGAGAGAATAAGTCTAACGAAGTCTATGTACTCACTGCCCAGTTTAAACTGTTAACAGCATGGTGAGTTTTGTCTCATTAATATTCTTACTCAGTCCCTGCACCTCACTGTCACAAAATTAGATTAAAGCCAGTGTTAGATATCCTATCATTCCCGCCTTAAATAATTCAGTACCCATGTCTAAAAGATAAGGGATATTTTAAAATATAACCATAATATTAGTTTCAGACCTAAAGGAAAATGAAATTCCTTAATATCATCAAATATCCAACTCAGTCAAGAAGTGTACCGAAGACAAGAGAGTCAAATGTCAAGGAAAACATTACCTCCAAAGTTACAACACTCGAAAATGAGCTATTCCCCTGCAATAAAAAACAAACAGCATTCTCTTAAAGCACAGAGTTGGAAGTCAAGAGTTTCAAAGAGAATCCAGGAATGGTTTGCAAAATTTGTAACACATACATATGAACAATTTTTTTTTTCTTGGTTGATAGCCTTCATCAGAATGTCAAGCAGCTTGAGACTGAAAGCATTTAAAGACCTTCCGCCCTTGGTTACGACTGTGTGTGCTTAGTGCCACATCATCTCACATTGCCAGGAAGGATTAGGCAAGTAGGGAAATAAATCTACCTAAAATAACTTAGAGATCAAGCTGAATTCAACTCAGTATGCACTGAGCACACACCAAGCGCAAGACACTGGGTCACGGTCTTGAGAAGCAAAAGTAAACTAATACGAGTTAATTTACAGTATAGAAGGAGAATGGATCAAATAGATTAACAAACACTGAACTAGAAAGCCGTGAAAAAGGTGCTGGCTTTAGGTTATTTTCATGGAGCTCCAGATGAAGCAGCAAAGATGTTAATTTAGGGGTGCGGGGAGGGATCGGGGCTAATAAGGAGATTGGAGAACGTTAGAGGATGTCAGCAATTGTACCAGCAACTCATGAGGAAAGACTGTCCTTATCGCCCTTGTTGATGGACAGGAATACACATGTTTACTGGGGCCTGTATTCCCCTCCTGGATAGGGTAGAAGAAAGTTTCTTGAAAGTTGACACTTGATTAGATCTGGGAAGGAGAGAAACACTCAGTAAAGAGGAAAGGGAGGTCATTCCAAGAAGAGAGAAAAGCAGGAACAGAGGGGTAGAAGTTACTGGCATGTTAGGGAATCAGCAGTGAGGTGACCTTAGAGCAGAGTATGTGGGAAGGGCTGGCTGACTGGAAATGCTGGCTGGGACCAGAAGTCAGAGCCTCCCAGACCAGACTTGGGGCTCTATTCTGCGGCTCATGGGGAGGAACTGGAAGTAGACCTCCAGCCCAGACCAGAGCCTCTACTCTGCGGCCAGTGGAGAGCCACCAACAGGTTTTTAAGTGAATCAGTTCTGTCTTTACAAAGTGTGTCTCATCCTTCAGTAGATGATGAGTGCTCACTGTTTATTGGCGGTGGTGCCTTGAATGAGCCAGACGGGAAGCAAGCTACTTAGGAATCCATTGCAATCGGCTGAGAGGTCCAGGGTATTAGGAGTAGGCAAAGGGCTGACAGGGACACATATGAGAATTTCAGACATTTCAGAAATCATTTTTTTTTTTTCCACAGAAGAGGAAAGAAACCAAAGCATCATATAAATTCCATTACACAGCATGCAAGTGTGTTAGCACACTTTTCATTTGTTTAAAAAAAAGTGGAAATACACCTGCAAGTTATAAACACATACAATTTCTCAGTAAAGGTATGAGAAAAATAGACACTGTGGGTTGTAGGACATGGAGAAAAACTGGGAAGAGGTTGGAGAGTTTTTTCTATCTTTGTCACACTGAACCACATGCACATGTTACCTATTAGCTAAAGAATATATACTTTCCCCCTTACTTCCAGCCACGTAGAGAATAACGCAAAGAGAAAAGGTTTTGGAGACAGATAGAGGTTCCAGTTTGGGCTGTGATACTTCCTAACTGTAGGGTTGTGGGCAAATTAACTTCTTTTTGTTTCTGTCTTCTTATTTTCAGAAACAGGGGTAATATTGGCTAATTTCTGGGTCATTACAACAACGATTAAACTAATCCTATACAAAGCTTCTGGTGGACTATCTGGTGCTGACTAAATACCCAGTAAGCAGTAGCTGTTTTATTACCAACAAAACTTCTTTGATGTGAACACATTCTTCATACAAAAAAAGTTCCTTGAACAAGTCTAAGGTATGCTCATTAGCCAGTCCTATTCCTACATTCAATATTAACACTGTACAAAACAATGAATGTAACCCACATGATAAACACTACCCATTACATTATCTAGAAATTTAGAATTAACATGTTATTTACATGCATTTCAAGGCAGATGTTAGCTGCTTTATTTCTAGCTGCCTAGATTTACTGAATGAATGTAGTCACAGAGGACTAAATATCAACAAGGCACCAGGAAAACAAGTAATAAGTTGCTATCCTTCAGAAACTGACAACTTCAGTGAGACAAACAGGTGTGACCTTCAAGTAACCATGGCCCCAATTTGGCAGAAGAGATGGAAATTCTGGCAATGGAACACCCAATTCTGTAATATCCCTTCAGTTTAGTTCAGTCGCTCAGTCGTGTCCGACTCTTTGTGACCCCATGAATTGCAGCACGCCAGGCCTCCCTGTCCATCACCAACTCCGGAGTTTACCCAAACTCATGTCCATTGAGTCAGTGATGTCATCCAGCCATCTCATCCTCTGTTGTCCCCTTCTCCTCCTGCCCCCAATCCCTCCCAGCATCAGAGTCTTTTCTAATGAGTCAACTCTTCGCATGAGGTGGCCAAAGTATTGGAGTTTCAGATTTATAGAATGTTAAATTACCTGGTTAGGGAAGGTTACTCTGTAAGCATTTTATTAGCTTTGTGGGTTGCTCCTTCATGAGACTGTGTTTTCAATCAGCTGTAACTGTGGCAATAGCAGCATTCTAAGTGTTACAAAAGATGGGTCACTCAAAAGCCTTACTACTTGTTTGAACAGTCACATCATTATTAGAGCATCCCTGAACAAAAGTTTCTTTGTTATACATTGAGTTGAATAATTTCAGACCATTTTCATGTGAGATGTTCTGGCTCAGATTTGTCCCAGCCTGCAGAGATGAAGCCTTAGACAAGAAAACATCTGGGATTCAAGGGGGGGAATTTTTTGTTGTTGTTGTTAAAGGCAGGAAATAAGGGTGAACATCTTCCAGGATTTCAGACGTGTTAGTGAATGCTTCCAAGAAATGAAGGTGTAAGGCCAGAAGAAAATACATTTCGCTTCATATATGGCACAAGACGGGAGAAAGAGTGGTGGGGAGGGATGCTTAACAAAAAAAAAATCTACGTAATCATTCAAATAATTTTCTTGGAAGCAGAAGGGTCTTGGGAGAAACACTAATACTAGACTGTAGAGAAACAGTAAACACTAATTTCTAAACAAGCTTTCACCAATGCTGTAAATATATTATGGATAAGCACCCGGGAGGAATGACTGACTTCATATTAGCAAGCAAGTCTTGTGGCTGAGCCACAGGAGGGTGCACACTTGTATTTATCCCCTAGCTTCCCATAGTGAAAGCTTGAGGTTACATATTACAGTTGAATGAAGGTTGGATTAAGAGGCTAATCTAATGCTATATATAGACAGCAACACCAATTTAATCTCCGCCCCTTCCCCCTCCCCTCCCTATTTCCATAAATCTCAAGATCTGAGTTACAAAGAGACTGGGAACTCGAGCAGAGTGAAGAGGCCCTTCCTCCCCCCTCCCTCCTTGACTGTCTCTCCTAAATCAAGTATTAGTGCACGTGTAAATTGCTTCCAAACACCCTTTACAGGCACACAGGGCGATCAGATCCCGTTTTCTTCTACAGATTCCACAGAAGCCGGAGGAGATGACAAGTGGGGGCGAGGGGTAGGTTGCCAGAAGAGACTTATTCTCACATGCTTTCACCTCGCTTGTAATGGGGAGCTCTCCTTTCCTCCCCACCCGTAGTTCAGAGCCTCAACTTGGCTTCCTCCGGAGTTGCATCTGGAGGTGCCACGCACGAGACGCGGTGCACCCGCCACTTCCCACCGCGTGGCCAGCCCCTGCCCGCTCTTGGTCTCTCGGGGCGGCCAAACGTGGCGAGTGGTGGGTCTTTACTCTAGAGCACCGATACGCTGTATAAGCGATGGTAATGGGATGGAGGGGAGGCTTTCCCACCGAGAGGCAGGAAGCCGCCCGAGCAGGCACATGCTTCCTCCCGGGCAGCTTCGGCCGGAGGGGAAGCTCCCAGTCGGGCTTTGGCTCC
Source organism: Bubalus kerabau (assembly GCF_029407905.1). Classification (NCBI taxonomy): domain Eukaryota; kingdom Metazoa; phylum Chordata; class Mammalia; order Artiodactyla; family Bovidae; genus Bubalus; species Bubalus kerabau. The sequence continues at coordinate 28,046,168 of NC_073631.1, read as the reverse complement.
GGTGGTCTAAGGCTTCCCGGCTCTCCCCTGCCCTACCTGGTTTGCTTCTCACCTGTCCGAGGAGGTAGCGGCGACGCGCGAGGCTGGGGGCTGCGGCGATCCCGGCAGCGGCGGTGGCAGAAGCGGCAGCGGTGGTGGCAGACAATGGAGGAGTGAAGGACAGACACATTGACATCCACACGGAGCTCGGCGCAGCCCCGCCTCCCACGCCGCCCCGCCTCCCAGCCCGCCCCCGGCCCGGGCCGCTCCACTTCCAGGGAAATAAACGGGGGGGGTGTATAGCGAGAACCAGGGAGATGCAGGCCCAAGAAGAAATTTTCGAACATAGAAGGTCCAGATAGAGAATTTAATTATTGTGTGTCCTTAAATATCTGAACCGGAAAGAGTGGCTTGTGGGAAACGTGCAAGAAGCTTTTAATTACCCCCCAGTGTTTTTCTCCATTTGGTTTTTCCTCCCCAGGCTCTTCCAATGGGACAGCCTCGCTGCTGCCTCCTGCGGCTCCTCCTCCTTGCCGGTCCAACGAGGCGCGGGGGGCGGGAACTACCGCTGGGCCTACGGAGACCGCCCGCCCGGCTCGCCCGAGCTCGCCCGCTGCTCGCCAGCGCCTGGAAGGAGGAGAGAATTCGAATGCTTCCGCGGTTGGCTACTTAGTGTCCTAGTCGCAAATTGCCTAACATTGCGGCTGGCTTTCCTAATACAGACACGTCGTTTCTTTTTAGTACTCCCGAAGACACAGAATAGCCGTCAAGCTGGCGGAAGCAATGGTTCACATAAAGAAAGGCGAGCTGACCCAGGAGGAAAAGGAGCTGCTGGAAGTCATCGGAAAAGGTGTGGGTGCTGGGCTGCGACGGGGGCTCTGCCTGCCTGGCCGGGGAAGGGAGGGAGGGGCGTGGCCGAGCCCTTGCCGCGCCCCAGGCCCGGCTGACCCCAGGTTGTGGTTTTCCGAGGTTGACACCCTACCACCGGGAAACAGCGCTCCTCCCTTTGGTCGGGGACGAGTTGCGGGGGCGGAGAGGTGGGGAGGGAGAAGCGCAGCTGGGACGAGAGCGGAGGTTGCAGACATTCGTCCTCTGAATCAGCTTTTAGAAGGTGGCACCTTTCCGGGCTCCACATCGGATGATAAAGAACCACCCGGGGGTGGGGCCTCAGAATGTGCATTCTTCAAAACTCCTCAGGTGAATTGACCACAGTCCGCCTGGGCGATAGTGGCCGGAAAGTTTCAGGCTCATAAACGGGTGTCTACAGGGCCATTTCGACTTCCGGGGGCCGAATAATCTGGATCCCTTGGCTGTCTCCGCCCCCTTTTGGGGGATGGAGAGAGCTCCTAAGGAGCAGGGTTCTTTATAAGGGCACAAAACGACATCTGTAACTTGCCTCATTGAGTCTTCTGCCTGCAAGGCCTCCCTGGCATCCTTCCAGAAGCCCCGACCGCCGCAGAAACTCGCGCGAAAGCGAAGGGGTTGAGGAGGCGTCCACACCGCTTGGCGCTCTGGGCAGGGCTGCGATCTTGCAATCGCACTCTGCGCGCATTCTCTTCCGTTCTCCCAACGCGAGTCCTAATTCCACCGCTCATGGTACTAGGGAGGGAGACGCAGGCCCCGGGGACGAGCCAGAAGCCATGTGTCCCCTCAGTCCCCCAGCGGATATCCCAGAAGAGTTTACTGCTAAGTCCCGCTACCTGGCAGGTGACAACAGCATGAATACGTTGCTTCGGTACTGTCACCACGCGGGGATGGGGATGCGTGGGAACTGCGGGCGTTGTTCACGTGGCTGTTTTAAGCTCAAGAATGAGCTTGCCCTCGATCGGGATCGGCAGAGAGGCTGGTCATAATAACATAAAAAGCTTCCCAATTTCCAGTCTTTCTAAGTAACATGGCTCAGATCTGGACCTACCGAGAGAGAGAGAGAGAGGAAGGCAAACTTGATACTGACAAGGAAAGTCCACTCGAAAAAGAGATAAAAATCGGATTGGAACTCAACAGGTGCTGATGACCTGAGCACACCCGATGTGACCTCAAGAATTTTAAGTCAGTCACAGCTGTGTGTTTGTCATGATAAGTGTTCTTTGCCCAGAATTTGTGGGTCTTGGAGTTAGTGCAATGTGTTTGTTCAGCGTGGTTCTCGCTGACCTATTTGGCATGCAGTCTTTCTGTTCTGCCTATCTCTGGTTAATTTTTCCGTGCTTTTGGTGGCTCTGGGATTCGGCTCCCCAACCATGTGAGTCTCAGCTCTGTGCCAGGTACAGTACAGTGCTGGGCAAAAAAGGAGACAAAGGATCAACTTACAATCCACCAGGGATGCAAATGCTGTTTTTAAGCAGTCCAGGGCTATCACCTTCTCTCAAAAGTGTAAACAAGAGAGCAGTTTTGTAAAGTGGGTCTCTGAAAGGTGTAGATGGTGTGTGTGTGTGTGTGTGTGTGTGTGTGTGTGTGTGTGTGTGTTGGAGGAGGGAGGGTAGGGAAGGGGAAAGCTTGGATAAATTACTGAGTGTTCACTAGTTTTTATTTGTAAAGATTAAATGAAACAGTTGATGTGAATTTAGCCTGGTTAACCCTGTGACTTTTTTTTCTACTGGGCTGACATTGTTCAACAAATTACATGGACCCTCTTTCAGCTATTTATTGGGTGTAAGCTGATGAGAAAAGAAGTGAGATGGACTTAGTATGTGATACATTCTTGTCAAGTGAAGGTCGGTGGGACATCACCGTACTCTTCAAAAAGTAATGAGAAAACTGTAGCCGACCTTTACCGACTATTATCATGGGTCTGGCATAATTCTTAGTACTTTAGATGTATCCGTGCATTTAATCTTCATAAGCTAGGAATACAGACTTCTCTGTAGCTCAAAAGGTAAAGAATCTACCTGCAATGCAGGAGACCAGGGTTCGATCCCTGGGTTGGGAAGTTCCTTTGGAGAAGGGGATGGCAATCTACCCCAGTATTCTTGCCTGGAAAATTCCATGGACAGAGAAGCCTGGTAGGCTACAGTCTGTGGGGTCGCAAAGAGTTGGACACGACTGAGCAACTAAGACACACATAACACTTTACAACATTTTAAATGAGTTAGTATATATAAAGTATTTAAGATATTGTGTTGGCTATGATTATGGTAAATATGGCAGTCTCTATTTGATAGATAATAAACCAAGGAATTGAAAAGTTAAATAGCTTGCCCAATGTAACACAGGTAATAAGTGGCAGAGCAGAGATATCATCTGGCCCACAGTGGTAGAAACATGCTGGACTTGAAAACAAACTAAACAAAAAAATGAAAAAATGAAATCAACACCATAGCAGTCCATACCATATCTTACTCACTCTGTAAGGTAATTGCATTAAAATATTATCATCTGTCAAGTTAAATTAATTTTAATTGTAAGTGATTTTGTAGTTTTGTGTGCAAGTGGCTCAGGGGTGAAGAATCTGCCTGCCAAGCAGAAGACAGTGGGTTTAATACCTGGGTTGGGAAGATCCCCTGGAGAAGAAAGAAGCAACCCACTCCAGTATTCTTGCCTGGGAAATCCGATGGACTGAGGAGCCTGGTGGGCTACAGTCCATGGGGTCCCAAAGAGTTGGACATGACTTAGCAACTAAACAACAATTTGTAAAAAAAATTGTTGGCTTATAGCCGAACAAAGGTCATAAACAGAGCTTTTATTTGTACTCATAAGAAGCATTTTTTTTTTAAAGAAGTGAGTACAGTTCTGATATTTTTCCTCCTTTTGGTACATTTCTCGACTTTGAGAAGCACTGGATTAGTCAGTACTAGTCTGTGAAATTAACAATAAATTTCTAGCCAAGTGTGACCTGTCACCTTGGCCAGTCTGAAATAAGCTCAGCAAAGTTTTGAATGTCTCCATCCTGCTAATCACTGCCCTCCAAAAGTTAAGCAGATTGTAAGGGGGTCTTATAGCCCAGAGAATACCACATATGGCACTGGACACTTTAAGAACAATTTCTTCTTTTGAGTGAATTCATATGCTAGCTACTCTACAGGTTATTTATTTGTTGGAATGCCAAGAAGAAGTTCCAGATGAAACTGAGAAGCTGTTTCTCACATATCCATTTAAATTATAGTCACTGACAGCATCCATTTCACAGCATTTCAGAAGAGAAATGAAATCACTGAAGCACAGTTTAGTGGCTTATATTACTTGTAGATTGAGCCATTCTTCCAAGTTCTGATATCTTTTTCACTAAACACTGAGGAAGCACTGTTTCAAAATAAATGAAACCTCCTTTAAGAATATAAACTAGAAGGTCTTTCATTACTTATCTTGTTTAGTCCTTGAAATCCCTGGAGTCAGTGTTGCTGATTTCACAAGAAAGTAACGTACTTTCTTTTCTTTTTCTCCTTTTCCATTATTTGTGTTAAAGGAGCTATGAAACAGGCTTGAACAATAAGGTTTATTCTACCAGTCTTACTGGAGTATAATTTAAGTATTATAAACGATGCATATTTAAAATGCACATTTTTTAAAAGAGAGTTTTGACATAAGTATACATCCATGAAACCTTCACTGCAATCCACACAATGACCAGTTGCGTTACCTCAAAAGATTCTACATACCTTTTGTAATCTGCCACTCCCTCCAACCCTGTCTCTAGGCAACCACTGATAGGTTTCTGTCACTGTTGGTTAAATTTATTTATTCTAGAATTTTATAAAAGTGGAATTATAAAATAAGTACAGTAAATAATCCCCCCCCCATTTTTTTTGCATGACTTTTTTCACTCAGCATCATGATTTTGAGGTTCATCTGTATGGTACCAACAGTTTGTTTTTTATTTTCTTCTTTTATTCCCCGTGTATAGATGTATCATTATGTGCTTATCTGGTCACACTTAGGGACATTTCAGTTGTTTCCAATTTGGGACTGTTAAAAAGATCCTGCTCTAAGGTCCTGTGGAGTTAATACGGTTATTTCTAGTGCTTCTGATATATAGAAAGATTCAGTTCAGTTCAATTGCTCAGTTGGGTCTGACTCTTTGTGACCCCGTAGACTGCAGCATGCCAGGCTTCCCTGTCCATTACCAACTCCCAGTGCTTGCTCAAATTCATTTCCATTGCGTCGGTGACGCCATCCAACCGTCTCATTCTCTGTCGTCCCCTTCTCCTTCCGCCTTCAATCTTTCCCAGCATCAGGGTCCTTTCCAGTGAGTCTGTTCTTTGCATCAGGTGGCCAAAGTATTGGAGTTTCAGCCTCAGCATCAGTCCTTCCAATGAACATCCAGGACTGATCTCCTTTAGGATGGACTGGTTTGATCTCCTTGCAGTCCAAGGGACTCTCAAGAGTTCTCCAACACCACAGTTCAAAAGCATCAATTCTTCTGCGCTCAGCTTTCTTTATAGTCCAACTCTCACATCCATACATGACCACTGGAAAAACCATAGCCTTGACTAGACGGACCTTTGTTGACAAAGTAATGTCTCTGCTTTTTAGTATGGCGTCTAGGTTGGTCATAGCTTTTCTTTTAAGGAGCAAGCATTTTTTAATTTCATGGCTGCAGTTATCATCTGCAGTGATTTTGGAGCCCCCCAAAATAAAGTCTTTCATCATTTCCATTGTTTCCCCATCTATTTGCCATGAAGTGATGGGACTGGATGCCACAATCTTCGTTTTCTGAATGTTGAGTTTTAAGTCAACTTTTTCACTCTCCTCTTTCACTTTCATCAAGAGGCTCTTTAGTTCTTCACTTTCTGCCATAAGGGTGATGTCATCTGCGTACCTGAGGTTATTGATATTTCTCCTGGCAATCTTGATTTCAGTTTGTGCTTCATCCAGCCCAGCATTTCACATGATGTACTCTGCATATAAGTTAAATAAGCAGGTGACAATCAATATTCAGCCTTGACGTACTCCTTTCCCAATTTGGAACCAATCTGTTCTATGTCCAGTTCTAGGTGTTGCCTTTTGACCTGTATACAGATTTCTCGGGAGGCAGGTAAGGTAGTCTGGTATTCACTGCTCTTTAAGAATTTTCCATGGTTTGTTGTGATTTATACAGTCAAAGGCTTTGGCGTAATCAATAAAGCAGAAGTAGATGTTTTTCTGGCACTCTCTTGCTTTTTCAATGATCCAACGGATGTTGGCAATTTGATCAAGATTCAGGTCTCCTAATAATCAATTATAGCATAGAGTTCAAAAACAAATTTAAATTCAAATACATAGAAACTGTTAACTATATGACTGGGCAGGTTTTACAACCTCTATGGGCTTCCTTGTGTTCATTTACAAAACAGCTCTTTTAGATTCTATTTTTTTTTATGCAGTGATTCATAATCCTAACTTAAGGACATTTGGTTACAAAGTCTAAAAATAGATACAAGTAGGAGAATTTAGAAACTTTACACTTAAACAGAGCCAGTATTTCAAAATGCATGTTGTAATTAAAAGTCTATTTAAAAATACATTTATAACTATGTATTTATGACTAAATCTGTATCCACATATTATTTTAAAACCCAGACACTTTATTTTATACATGATTTTACCTACACATAAATGTTATAGCAACTAACAAGTCAAATAGTTTTTTTAAATACTTAACTTTGATATAGCTTCCTCACAAAAAGACATTCTTTTTGGGAAGTGGAGTGAAAGTCGTTCAGTCATGTCTGTCTCTTCCAGGCCAGAATACTGGAGTGGGTAGCTTTTCTCTTCTCCAGGGGATCTTCCCAACCCAGGGATCTAACCCAGGTCTCCCACATTGCAGGTGGATTCTTTACCAACTGAGCCACCAGGGAAGCCTAAAACTCACACATATCCAGATCTCATGACCATCTGATGGGTTGCTGGGAACAGAGATGTCATGTTTGTTTCTCCCTTTTTGTTTGTTTTGGCTACTTCTTGTGCTCAGTGAGACCAGTAGTCCCAAACTAGAAATTAGGAGTGTCACAATAAATTTTATTATGCTGCTCTAAATACAAATAACAGGAGCATCTAGTGTGCACAGAAGTTGTACTCTCTACCCTACACCAAGACAAGCCCTTAGTCTTAAGAGCTGTATGGGATGGATGTTATTATTTCTGCTTCATCGATGGGAACACTGAGGGTTTTATAGGACTTGTTCATTTTTAGAGTGATGCTAAAAGGTCTGTGGTGTGGTATAAGAGAGGGCAGTAACAGTGAGACTATCACACTTACCATGATCTCTTTTCTGCTAAAATGCTGGTTCATCCAGATAAGTTATCAGTCCCACCCTAATGGAGCAGGTTAGGTTGTGTTTTCTTCTCTGGAGTAATTTGGAGAAGGTCTCACAAGGGAACCAAATCATTAAATATTACTTTTCATCATTATAGGTCTGTTCATTTTTGTCTCCAGTGAAATGTCTCATTTCCTATCCCTCTTTTAGTACCACCTTTCTTCATCTTAAGAGTTTGTTAACTGAGATTTAACACATTTCTTTCTCGAGGAAAGCACTTGATCTTTTAAACTTAATTGCAAAATATTGTTTGAGAGTCTCCTATATGCACAGTGAGGAATGGCCAAAAAAAAAAAAAAAAAAAATCCTTCTGCATTAACCATGGGTTTCCCATTTCCATGCTTTGTAGACTTGTACAGTTTCCCACTAATGTCATTAAATTAGGAACACCAAATTAGAAATCATTGGAAGTTTCTCTTCTTGGAGGTATTGTGCTCATGTGTTTTCCAAAATCTGTTTTCATTCTTTGGATTCCCAAACCATTTGAGAAAAATTTTCTAACCATGGTCCCTGCATTTCAAAAGACTAACTGGTATTCCATGGCATGTGAGTGAATGCCTCATTTTTTTTTTAGTTGCCCTGTGACTGGACAGATCCAACATGTATTGTTAGCCCTTGGGCTCAACTTTTATAGGATTATCGGCCTGTTCCCTAACATGAGCCAAGTGTTTATGATTGTAATTCCCATCTTCCCCCTAACATATAGCAGGCTTTGGCATGATCACAGTCCCTATAGTATTCTCCCTTTATTGCATAAACATCTCTTGGTTGGATGAAAAGTAACTTCAGTTATTCCTCAGTGGATAATGAGGTTCAACTGAAGCATCTTCCTCAAGTGAAATTGGGATGCTGGAGTTTGTTCTAATTCCTTTCCAAAGATGTTTGAGTCTCTGGTGAGAAACCATGGGTATGGATAAGGTTCTGTACAGAACCTGGTTGCATGATTGAAGGCTTCTCTGTCTGTAGCCGTAGCCATTCAACCAGTGATACCAACTGGCCCTCAGATGGACCGCAGGATCAGACAAACGAACTGTTGAGAGAATAGCTGTCATAGTCCAGGGCCGTGCAGATCACTCACTCGACATTTCCCCAGCCGAGCTGTTGCAGCATCAGTCTAGGAGACGTTTCTGTGTCTCCCCTCTGTTGGTGAGGGGCACTCAGATTATGTGCCTAAGAAGCAGATCAGGTAGAAAGAAGCAGGCTAAACTTGATTCTGCTTTCCACCTTTAACTCTGGAAGAAGTTAAGCAGAGTTTAGCATATTCTTGAACTATAATTCTAAATTTAAAAAGAAGAAATAATTCCTCATTGAGAATGCTTCAGTTCTTCCATGTCCTTTCAGAGGAGAGGCTTAGCTCATCCTTTCTCCCTGAGAACGTGCAATTTCATTATCCTGTTCCCCTTCACACTAGAATTTTTTTGGCAGAACATGTGGTTGGCTTCTACTAATGACGATAATAGCAACATTTTCTCCTGAGACTGCTTGCTTCTGTCAGTATGTCTTATAGACGGCTGGAAAACCTGACAGTTGTGGCCCAATTACAGCGTATTTACAAATTTGCAGAAACTGACCTTTAGTTTTATATCAGATGACTTTCAGTATGAGAGTCTGAATCCTGGCCGTAATGGCACTTTTATATAGTACCAGGCTTTAAAGATAACGTTTACCTCAGCATTTCCAAACCAAGAATTGTATTACAAGAATGCCATCAATTCACAGGGCCTAGTGGTGACAAGGTATATAAATACTGACTGTATTTTGAACCCCAGTTATTACAGTGACTGCAGGTTAAGCTTTAGAAGGCGGGTTGGATTAGATGCCCTTTAAGATTTGTTTCAGTGTTACAAGTCTTAGGCCTTGTGGTTTTTGTATTACTGCCAAAAGGCAAATGCGGCCAATTTAATATACTCTGAGGCCAGTGGAAGTAAAAGCAAGATGGAGCTATTTTAGTCTCTATGAATCTGTTCTTGGGAATAATTACTTTGTGGAAGAACTACTATGTGATTGATGTTTTATTTCTTAATAACCTAACCTGACTCATCTTAGTTTCACAGATAATCCTTTAAAGTTTGTTTCCTTGGCGTTAGATTCTTTTCTAAAGATAAATAAACTTTGCATTTTCTTTCTTTCTTTTTTTAAGGTACTGTCCAAGAAGCTGGAACATTGTTAGGCAGCAAGAATGTTCGTGTCAACTGCTTGGATGAGGTAAAATTTAAAATGTTTAATAAGATGTTTTACTTCCTATGAGAGTAGATAATGTATAAAATCTAATAATAAGAGTTGTTTTCTAGCATTTGTCCTCAAGTTATATTAAGCTCTAAAGCAAATATCAGCAAGACAGGTTGCAAAAGACAAATAGCATGTAAAAAATGTTTAATTTTACTGGTAATCAAATAAGTGACAATTAAACCAATACTATATCATTTCTTATGAAGTATGGGAAACACTGGACTTATATATGCTAATGGATTAGGTATAAATTGACATCACATTCTGGAAAAAATTTTTAGAATATTTCTCGTTTTTAAACATGCATACCTTTGATCCAGCAATTCTCCTAGGGAAGGTTAACTGAACCTAAACTCTACATTATAGAACAGCTGCTATCCAAAATAACTTTCTGAGATGATGGTAATTTCTCCTCCAACCTGTCCAGAATGGCAGCCATTAGCCATGTGTGGTTAGTAGCTACACAGTTATGCAGGGCAGTTCTAGCACTACAGACAGTTAACTGAATTTCTGTTTCTCATGCAGAAAAGGAAGTGTTTTGTTAACCCTTTACCCACACATGGATAGCAAAATTAATATCAGACAAAATAAAGCTAAAGCAAAAAACAAAAAAGATGAAGACTCTTTGCTATAGATCATTAATAATCCTCCAAGAACATGACAGCCTTAAGCCTTCACTAATAAGCCTATAAGCTTTGAGGTTCATAATGAAGAAGATGGAAATGAAAGGAGAAATTTGTAAGACCATAAAAGCATCTTCTGGTTAAGTAGAAGTATTCAAGGGTTGGAAAATTGGATAACCTGTCTGCACTGTGTATAAGACAGAAATAGTACATCTCCATTTTACATGGAACACTGATAAAAATTTGCCTGTGAATGATACTAATTTGTACAGGAAAATTGTAGCTCATTTTGAACAAGGTCACCAAATGTAATATAACACTGAAAATAAAAATTTGATCCAAATAATAAAACATAAAACCTGAATGCGTGTTAAAATTCTGAATAATTCTTGGCTAAAGGAAGAAATAGAAGTACAATTTACCTACTATTTACAGCTGAAAGCACAATATTTATCAAAAGCTACTGTTGATCAAAAACTGGTGTCATGTGGCCAAAATCATATTCAGAGGAAATTTCATAGCATTTATTATTGTACTTTAAATCTTTGTGGTGGTCTGTGCTTTCAGCTCATGAAATTAGATGAAAAATAATATTCTCAGAAAATACAGGAAATGAATTAAGAAAAATAAAATAGAAATAAAAAATGTAAAAAGTCATTAAACATAAGCAACAAAAGAAAAAACAAAAATGAAAATCTTTGTACTTCAAACCACACCATCTAAAAAAGTAAAAAGAAAACCCACAGAATGAATGGTTTTACAGATCCTATCTGGTAAGGGATTTGTAACCGAAATGTGTTAAGAACCCCTACAACTCAATAATAAAAATCACAAATCACTCTATTTAAAAATGGGCAAAGGATCTGAATAGACATTCCAAAGAAAACATACAAATGGCCAATATGCACATGAAAAAAGGCTCAAAATTAGCTGCCAGGGGAGTGCAAATCAAAACCACAGTGAGAGGCTACTTTATACCCACTGCTACTGCTGCTGCTGCTAAGTCACTTCAATCGTGTCCGACTCTGTGTGACCCCATAGACGGCAGCCCACCAGGCTTCCCTGGCCCTGGGATTCTCCAGGCAAGAACACTGGAGTGGGTTGCCATTTCCTCCTCCAATGCATGGAATACCCACTAGGATGGTGAAAATAAAAGAGATGATAACAAGTATTGGTGAGGATGTGGAGAAACTGGAACCCTCATGCTTTACTGGTGGGAATGTAAAATGGTGCAGCTGCTCTTTAAAATGGGTTGACAGTTCCTCAAATGGTTAAACATAAGAGTTACCGTATCACACAGCAATCCTAGGTATATAACTAAGAAAAATAAAACATATGGCAATACAAAAGTTTTGAACTTGAATGTTTATAGCAGCATTATTTGTAATAACCAAAGTGCCAAAGGTGGAAACAGTTCAAAACATTGATCAACTGATAAGTGGATGAACACAGTTTGGTATATCTATGCAATGGAGTATTACTCAGTTATAAAAAGGAAAGACATCCTGGTGCATGCTACAACATGGTGAATGTCGGGTAAAATTCTGCCAAGTAAAAGAACCCAATCAAACAAGACTGTGAATATTATGATTCCATTTATAGGAGAATTCAGAAATGAGCAAGTCCAGGATACAGAAAGCAGATTCGTGGTTGACTAGGGCTGGGTGATGGGATTGGGTGGGGGCCAATGGGAATGACTGTCAGTGGGCATGGTGTTTCTTTTGGGTATGACAAAAGTGTTCTAAAATTGATTGTGGTGCTGGTTGTTCCACTCTGAAAATACTAAAAATTATTTAACTGTAATGTTAAATGGGTAAATCATATCACAATGAAACTGTTTACAAAGAAAAGATAAAACAAAGTTATCAATTTAAGATCCCCTGCCCCCCAAAACATAGACAGTTAGGAAAGTAGAAGCAAGAAAATTATATGTATAAACACCAAGGAAGTAAGTGAGAGCATAACTGCAGTGAGAAAAAAAAAATTGTCATAACTTTTATATTTAAGCTAATTCATTTGAAAACCTATATGAAAGTAGCGATTTTTATAGAAACATTAAAATGAACATATTCATCTCATATAGAAGTATAAAAATGGAAAATAAAAGATTTGTGTAAATGTATCTAACTGCCAACTACCTTTTAAAGCTATAGACCTGAGTAAGTTTTACAAAATGTTCAAGGACCATTTAATTCTCATTTTACACAGATTGTACCATTAATTCATAAAAATACGGGCAGATGCCCAACTCATTTTGATAAAATAATCTTAATGCTGATGCCAAAATAGGAAGAAGCCCAAGCAAACTGTGGGCTCAATGCACTTTGTAAATAAGGATTCAGAAATGCTATATAACATACTAGCAACTTTATCCAGCGGTGTATCAAAAGAATAATAAGACTTAACAAAGTAAGGTTTCTCCAAGATGACGGGATGATTGAAATTAGAAAATCTTATGTAAATCACTATTTTGCAAAGTAAAAGAGAAATATATAGATCATCTCAATAGATATTATAATGTATTTGATAAAATTTAGCTACTGAGGGTAAACACTCTTTAACAGATTAAGGTAGAATGGCTCTTCTGTAGCTTAATAAAAGAATAAGTTTCTGGAAACCCTCCACAAGCACTGGCATCCTATTTAATGTTTAAAACATTAGACACACTCCTATCCTATCCTATCCTATATATGTTTAAACCTGGAGAAGGAAATGGCAACCCACTCCAGTCTTCTTGTCTGGAGCATTCCATGGACAGAAGAGCCTGGTGGGCTACCGTCCATGGGGGTCACAAAGAGTCGGACACGACTGAGTGACTAACACACACTAGGAGCACTAGGATCGAGACAGAGAGGTCCTGGACATTCTGTGAGTGAGCTGCACACAGATCTGGCCTCCTAGGTATTCCTTGAACACAGAACACCAAAGAGTTTTACTCTTGCAGTCTCTCTACTGGAGCATTCTTCTCTGTTTAGTTGCTGAGTTGTGTCCGGCTCTTTGCAACCCCATGGACTGTAGTGCACCAGGCTCCTCTATCCATGGGATTTCCAAGCAAGAATACTGGAGTGTGTTGCCATTTCCTTCTCCAGGGGCTCTTCCTGACCCAGGAATCAAACCTGCATCTCCTGCTTTGGTAGGAGCCCATTCTTCTAGTTATTCAATGTTTACATCCTTCCTCCAGGACTTTGTTCAAAATGCCACCTTGTCAGAGGCATATTCTTTGACTGTACTTTTAAAAATAATAACCTCCTCTAACCTAGTGGCATTCCCTCTCCTGCTTATGCAATGTTGTCTCCCTATAGCGCTTATTATCACCATCTGACTTGTCACCCCTACTAAAATCTAAGTGCCCAGGACTTCGACTTCAGGGGCTTGGGCTTTGTTCATTGCTACACACAGTGCATAGGTTTGTCTGACATAGCTTAGGCACTCGGTAAGTATTTGCTGAATGAATGCTTTTTTTAATGATAATAGGATTATAACTTAGTAGACTAATATTGATGAATTCTTTAAGAGTTACGAGAGAGAAACTTTAATTATTTTTAATGTCATCATATCTAAAGTTTTTAAAACTACTCCCTTATCATTTTCCCATTACTACTGCCAAGAAACTTTTGACTACTCCTACTAATTTGCCTCTTGTACAACCTCCCAATAATTCTCATGTCAACATAACCTCTGATAATATTGAGGATTATGTTCATAAGAATAGTCTAGAATCACTAAAAACAATTCAAATTATGTTAGTATTCTAAAATTTTCCAAAAATGAGATTATATATTTTAGAGAGGTTTTTACCCAAAACAACTGAAATTCCAGCACTCAGAGAGTCTCTCCTGGGTTCTGAGAAAATTTGCCTATAGGAAACAGCTCATTTATTTATCCACCAAGTGGTTTTAGATAATTAACATATAAGGTTGGATGTTCATTAGATATGGACAAAACATGTGGAGACTAAACAGTGTGGCCTGGTGTAAATACTACTGACCATTTCTCCATATTCATATAATCACATAGATGACCAAATTATATTTAGGACTGAAATATAAATGTGATTTTGAGGATCATTGTTTTAAAATTGAGGGTACTTTAATATGCATTTCCTGCATCTTGTTGTTCTCATTGGCAGTAGCAATTCATGAAACTCTTCAATTCAGTAGATACAGATGAATTCAATCAATACATAATAATATTCCATGCTATGGATATACCGTATTCAACTTTCCCCTTGATATGTATGCTATTTATCTTAAGGTTTTTCCTTACTTTTTTCTTTCTTTTGTAGTGCATTTGTATCTCTTTGTTCCATTTGTTTCTTCAAGAGCTATGTGTAGGCGAGATGAGAGCTCTGATAAATTTAGTTTCAGTCTTGCCCTGGCCATTTTATTAGTTAAGTGAGGTTGAGCAATTCTTCTCTGAATCTGTTTGCTAATCTGTTGAAAAGCTGAAGTAATGAAACTATCTTTTTTCTTTAAAATTTTAAAAAAAATTTTTAATATAAATGTATTTATTTTAATTGAAGTCTAATTACTTTACAATATTGTATTGGTTTTGCCATACATCAACATGAACCCGCCACAGGTGTACACATGTTCCCAATCCTGAACCCCCCTCCCACCTCCCCCCCCATACCATCCCTCTGGGTCATCCCAGTGCACCAGCCCCAAGCATCCTGTATCCTGCATCAAACCTGGACTGGCGATTCGTTTCACATATGATAATATGCATGTTTCAATGCCATTCTCCCAAATCATCCCACCCTTTCCCTCTCCCAGAGTCCAAAAGACTGTTCTATACATCTTTGTCTCTTTTGCTGTCTCACATACAGGGTTATCATTACAATCTTTCTAAATTCCATATATATGTGTTAGTATTGGTGTTTTTCTTTCTGGCTTACTTCACTCTGTATAATAGGCTCCAGTGAAACTATCTTTTTTCCTCAGCAGTTTATAGAAGATCCAAGTAGGAAGTGAGTATAAGAATGTAGATTATAAAGATGGTTTTATTAATTCATTTTATTTTGTGTTCTAACTTAATTGCATAAATTGTTCATAGGCGGGGGAAAGGTAAATAAGTAAAATTAATATTTTTTTCCCTTTCTGTTAAAGAATGGAATGACTCCTCTAATGCATGCTGCATATAAAGGAAAACTTGATATGTGCAAATTACTTTTACGACATGGAGCTGATGTAAATTGTCATCAACATGAACATGGATACACAGCCCTCATGTTTGCTGCACTTTCTGGTGAAGTTTTCGCGTTTATTCTAATACAGTAATAATAGTCACCTATACAAATTTGTTATAAGTTTATGTATATTTTTTCATTAAGTGTGTTTTTGTTGTAGTAATTTTAAGATCATGTCTTATGGAAAGACATGATGGGAATTGGTTTTGAAAAGGTACAATGTATGAAATATGTTATAGTTAATTTGGTGATGTTTCTTTAGTTATTTAAATCAACTGATTCTGTTGATGGTATGCTTTGTTTAGAGCCATGAAGCTTGATCTTTTATTCTTACAAGTCCCTTTGATGTTCTATAGTTTTATATTTTGAAGTAATACTGAAGCTTCTTTGTTGTTCTCTTGACAAAATAGCTGCTACGATGGAGCAGTTTGCTTCACTGACATTTCTGTATGAAATAGGGTGATCTGTTTAGAAACTTACTCTGATTCATGTTTCTTATAGTTTGTAGAATGAAGACAATTTGGGAAGTATCTAAAATTAAGTGGAATTATCTGTACTTGTTACAGTTTTTAAGAAATATGTAATATAATATTATCATGCTTTGAAAGCAGTAATCTGTAGTTTTTTTAATCCTGGAACTGGAAGGCATTTCTAAGCATAACATAAAATATAGGCTTCAAAAAGGGCAACAGTGCCTAATTTGATTACATAAAATCTTAATATTTCCATATGTAGAAAATACTCTACATAGAATTAAAATATAAATTAAACAATATGGAAAATAGTTATTACATGTCTTAAAGGGTGTTCAGTTCAGTTCAGTGACTCAGTCGTGTCCGACTCTTTGTGACCCCATGGACTGCAGCACGCCAGGCTTCCCTGTCCATCGCCAACTCCTGGAGCTTACTCAAATTCATGTCC